>NW_026000174.1:28857356-28888020 GCF_001458135.2 Marmota marmota marmota | reverse complement strand
CTATTTTTTTTTTTTTTTTTTTAGCACAATAAGGTGATGGATTAGAGTTTTCCCTTCAGGAAAGTTATCTGGTAGGACTATGTAGGATGGATGGGAACAGGGAGAGACATTAAGAAAATTGTTCCAGGCTATAGATAATGAGGCCCTGAACTAATACAACAGAAATGAGAAATGAAGGGGGCTGAATATGGAAAAGATATTAGGAGATAGAATGTTAAGACTTGATGTTTAAGTGTGGCAACTGAGAGGAATGGTTCAAAGATAGACTCTGGGAAAATAGGAGAGTGGTAATACAATTAATAAAAAATAAAGAAGTGGAGGAATATGTTTTGGAAAATGGGAGCAATGAGAATTTCTATTTTTTATTTTGAGTTTGATATTCTGAGCTTGAATCCTAATTTTAGTTATCTGTTTATAACAATAGAACAGAATAGTATCATGGAGAACAAATAATTATAGAAAAGGTCATTTAAAAGTTTAGAATAGACTTCTGATTCTAAAATAATTATATCCTAGGTCTAAGGAGGTAGAACAGCTCCTCTGATATTTGCTTGGCTTTGACACTTTAAAGTTCCAGGTTCTTCTTCTCATTTGGGATATATATCATAGGACATAGAAGAGCTTTCAAATGCTATCCCACACCTCACTTTTTTAAAGTATTTATTTTGTAGCTTTAGGTGGACACAATATATTTTTTTATTTTTATATGGTGCTGAGGATTGAACCCAGTGCCTCACGCATGCCAGGCGAGCGCGCTATCACTTGAGCCATATCTCCAGCCCCTCACTCACTTTTGCTTCATGGTTTGAGGGCCATACTTCATGGTTAACTGATTAACAAGCTGTGTGATTGTTGTAATAAATGAAGACCTTTCCTGAATCTTTCTTGTCCTGGAGAATGTTTTGACTTTATCAGATTAAATATCTTCCCCTTCATTACCCTCATATGTAAAAACTGATCTATGAAGTTTACTATGGTTCATTTTAAAACATTATTTTTATGTCAAAACAGTAACTCTCCAGGCAAGGGGTTTTATCCATGAAATTATTATCAGTGTTTGCCATTTCTTCAAGAAATGCCCTCTTCTGAGCAGTGATTTGACGAGATTGCTGGAATACTGATGAACAAAGTGCCAAAAGTGCCCCCTCTAAAAGTAAGTCTTATGGGAAGATAGGCAAGGTTTCTGCCTTTTGTAAATTTAACTTTGAGTTAGTCTCATAAATAGATAAATAAGTAGGTGGGTAGATAGATGCGTAGGTGAATTGAATGAATATCAGAATATGCCTTTTAAAACTCTGTTGATATTGGTGGGTAGAGTGTAGAAAGCCTTGATTAATGGATTCAGGTTAAAATGCTTCCAAGATAAAAATCCTTCAGCTGTGATTAAATGATGAATTTTAGTTATCCTGGTATCACCCATCCTGTTGCCAGTGTAACTGGGCTCTAACATAAGCGACAGTTGTCAGAAAATGAATACTTTAAAAAGGACTTCTATATCTAAATACATATATTTAATCAGAGAGTCCTTTGGCTTCTGAAAATAAGTTGTCTAATGAGAATTTCATTTGAGCAGCTGCGACTGAGGAGGTCAACAGGCACTGCCTAGGAGAACATGGCCCAGCTGGTGAAATCTGGTTGTTGTCGTGATCTAAATGGTCAAGTGCTGCTTGTAATCCAGGACCGTCTGTTTGTGAAAGGAAGAGCGAGTGCTTCAGCATAATGTACAGCTGTTTTAATCTCTCTTTAATAATAGTGCTTCAGCCACTATCATGTCTTGTGTATCATACTACTAAGTATATGATCCTAGCCCCAGTGAACTGGTTTGAGTCAGGTTCTGCAGTCATGTGAGATTGCAGGGAAAGGGACACATGATAAAACCCTCAGCTCTGACTAAATAAAACTTTCTTTCTGGCTCTTTGGCTCTTTTTCAAGACTATTCTTTGGGTAATTATTGTGGTCAGGAGGGAGTGACAAAGCTTGCATTTAGGTAGAAATATAGACTAAATGGACTCTCTTTGATAGAGTCATCAACTTAATGGAAAGTATTCAGGATTTAGGTACAATTCCATTGGATATACAGTGGTCAGAAACTAATGTATTTGTCCCATGGAATTGTGTGCTTCAGGCTATCATGGTAATGAAAGTATGTGGATTCATTATACTGTGCATGTACAGAAAGGGCAGCAGCACTTGAGCTTTAGATTCCTGGTGGGATAAGCTTTCCAATGGATTATGCAGCTGTTCCTAAGCACAGGAATGAGCATGTGTTTATATGTATAGCTGATGGATTATTATCATTATTTGCATATCTAAACAATTATTTAGACTTATACATATATTTTCATTAAAGTATATTTAAGGCACATGTTAGTGTATTTTGCTCATCTGAGATCTTTTGCTATATAATGGAGGTTTTTAGTGTAGTTCAAACAATGAGAAAACTCAATTTTGAAAGTCATGTTCTTGAGTGAGCTAGATCTGGGTTGAATCTAAGTTATAATGCTTAGAAAGGCAGTGTGACCTACTAATTATGAGCATGGAGTCTGGAGTTAGGCTGCCTGTGTTTGATCTTCAGTTCAGCATTTTACAGGTGAATGACATACAGTAAGTTAACTCTCTGTGTTTCACTTTTCTCAACCTCAAATAGGCATTATTAGAATGTTTTGTGAAGATCAAGAATTTACGAAATTTAAGCATTTAGAATGCTGCCAGAACATTGTAACTGCTTAACAAATACATAGTTTTTTATAATCATAACAATTATTATTGTTGCTTTTATAATTACTGTTACTATTATAGTTATTTGAAGAAAAAATTTTGAGAGAAATATTATAGGAATCTCATACTGTGCCACAGACCAAATCATAGGAAATATCCCATGGTGTTAAGGGATTTAGCATTTGGCAGCAGTGATGTTCTTGTGTTCTGGAAGAGCAATTCAGTTTAACTCTCCTTTCAGGCTCTTTGGAAAAGCTGATACTAAAGTTTCCCCACTGGAAGCCAGTCTTCCCTGCTGAGAATATGTGGAATGTGATGTTGTCCGTGAGAGAGGTTGGCTAAAGCATTGGATGAGGGTTTTAGATAGTACCAAGTTAAGAGCAATGTGTTCCTTTAACATTAAAATCCATGTTAAAAAGAAGCTTAACATTCATGCCATTCTATAGCATCAAAATTATTTTAAGGCACAATTATGGATATTAGATTTTAATCATCATTATGATTTGAGGTTATATTGGTGAAGCCTTTAGAATATCCTAGATCCAAACCTTACCTTATGTTTCTCATTCATGGGAGAAATAGGAAAGGTCTGGAATTTTTGTGTAATAAACACATAAAGTATTCATTACAAACTCCCAGAATAATTATTTCAAATACATTAGAAATCTCAAGTCATTTAAATGCTGAAGTTCCCCAAGACTGATCATACTCTTGGTGAAGAAGCATTGGATATTCAGAGCAATGCGGATGCAATTTCATTTAAATTTGTTTTTTCTTCTCCTAATAAAAATTTCCTCCAATGATATTTATTTCCTTGCTCCCATTTTAAAGACTTTGTAGCATATTCATAGTACACACTTATCTAGTGCCAGAAAGTATACAAAAAACCAGATGTTTTCCAAAAGTATTATACAACAATATTTAGAACTTGCAGTGAAGAGTGAGAACTATTAGTGTTAGAATTATAAAAATTATGATTGTTTGTGTAAGAATTATGCTTGGTATATTTTTGTGTTAAAAGCTTTCTAATTTTTAGAAACTGGTCATCCTCTCATATAACTTTACAAAATATATAATGAGACAGAATTCTTTGAACCTCAGACATTCTTGGTTATTTCTATTTGGTTAATTCTATATAGAAATTTTGGTTATTTCTATTTGCTATTGTTTGTAATTCTAATTTAATATTATAGATAATATACTATTTGTTTGTTATTTTTCTTTCAATTTATTTCTCTGCCTTGAAAAGATACTTCAAATTTCTTAGTCCATTTCTTTCTCCTCATATTTGAAAATTACTTTTTAAAACCTATTTCTCTAAGAATGTTAATAGATGCAGGCAAGTTGTTTTTGATTTTTCCTCTCACTGAACTGGGAAGCAAGAAGGTATGCTCCTGTCATTTTGTTGTTTAGAAAGAGGGTGCAGCTTTCTAATTGTTTAATGAAACAAGTCAGATGTTTGTATGCTTTTTGAGCTTGTAGAATTTGAGCAAACAATTAGCATTTTGTTTTACTCTATTGAAAATTCATTAGATTTTCTTCAGGATTTATCATGGGAGTTTCAAGAAGTAATAGAGGATCTCTTTAGCTCTTTATTATTTTCTTTATAAATACGTATGCAAATCAAAAGAAAAATGAGTAGCTAAGGAAGCAGTAAACTTGGTTATTATGTCATATTTGATATTTGTATTAAAAGCCATAAAAATAAAATAAACACCTGTGAATTATCTTACTTAATAAAAATTATGAGTACAGTTGAATCTCCTTATGTTATTTTTCATTCAGTCCTTGTTTCTGTTAGATTACTGCCAGAATGTTGTGTTTATCATTGTGTTCTCTTTTGTTTTAAACGTGTCTTTAAATAATATATTCCTTAGCTTGTTTTAGAATATTATAAAAATAATGTCACAGTGTAATCTGTGACTTGCTTTATATATTCACAATTGTATTCTAAGATCAGTTTTGCTGTGCGTAGTTTTAGTTCATTTTCACTTTTGTATAATGTTCCATGTTATACGGTGTAACCAGTATATTCTCCTGTCTATTGCCTCTGGGCATTTTTTTTCCAGTTTTCTGCTAGTGCAAGAAATTATGTTACGAAGATTCTTGAAGCTAATGCTTCTGATGCATGTGTGCATGAGTTTCTTCTCTAAAATGTCTCCTCAGGAGTGGAATTGATATTGACAATTTTTTATAGTCTTTGTTTGACTCTTTCGAAAACATTACACAAAGAAGTTCCTGCTTGTGTGTGTGTGTGTGTGTGTGTGTGTGCGTGTGTATTATAATCTCTGAAAGCTTTAATTTAACTGTCTATACCTTTTGATTCTATCTTCCTCAGCATATCTAGTATAGGCATTTTTTTTAATCACTGAGCTTTTTTGAAGTTCAACAAGAGTCTTTGATGGCACCTTCACTGAAATTTTTGTTTTGTTGTATCTTAACAGAATGTCTTCAACCCTTCTTTCAACTATGAGCACAAGTGTATTGTTCTCCTACTGGGATGTGATTACTGGGTCTGTTGGAAAACACATTTTTCCCTTTTGATCCTTTCTATTGATGTCTCTAGCTCAGGGTATAGTTTTAGAATTAGGATTAATCCTGATCTCTAATTATAACAGGTTTACAGTAGTTTTATTTTTTCTTAAATACTTACTTCAAATTCAAAATTAAGAACTTAGTGTTACCACTGTTCTACCCAATCGTTAACATTGAAATAGGCATTTTTGTAGCCAATTGACCTGTTGGCTGGAAATCTTTCTCTCTCTTGGAATGTTTAAGAATCCTTTCAGATATTGGCTTGGATTTGATGTATATTCTTGTCCTTAATCTCATAATTTACTAGGTAGTATCAATTAATTAATTGATTAATCTAAATTCTAGTTATAAAATGAGGATTTTGGTTTAAATAAACATTAAAGGACAAATTCTAAAATTTTATGCCATTTTGATTTTCTTTTAGAGTTTGTATCCAAATTTCAGAGTCTTTCTCTTTCAAATCATTTTTAGACTGAATCAGTCATATGAACCAATCTCATGATTCACATGATTCATTCTCTTTTATTATGCTTGAAACTGTTCTTTACTATTCCTGATCACTTATTTCTGATGCTAGAATCTTTATGAAACTAGAGATAAAAACTGCTAGCCAATTTTGATATATGAAGGCATCATTGTCTGATGAAATACTTGTAGACAAAGCCATGGTTTCAAAGGTATGGCTTAATGCTGAGCATCTTTGACATTCGGATTTATCATAGCTTTCTCAGTTGATGTCTTGAGAGTTTAAGTGTAACTAAGGAGCCATACCTTACATTGAGAGGCAAGACAAATACTCCCACAATGAAGACATGGAATAAGGGAAAATAGGCTATCCACTATCATTGAGAGTACAGAAGTTAAAGGTCTGTGGATTTTCCTAATTGTTTTCACATAATAAATTGAAAATGAGTAAATACAAATAGCTGACTAGAAAAAAAATCAATGAAGTTATACTGAAGAATAATGATGAAAATATGCTAAAGTATCACATTACTTTCAGCAATACCATGGCAGCTGTAAAAGCAAAATTATTATGCTAATATATATATTTCTTGAAAGAAGGTAAGCTATAGTCAAAGGGCATTTTTAAAAGAGTGTCTAATATACTATGTGCACTGAGATTCCATTCCACTCTAGAATGCAATAACTAACTTTTAACTGAAAATATCTCTTATAAAAGGTGTAAGAAATACCTCTTCTCCTGTACATTTACCTGTTGTAAGTTAGGAAAGAGATGGAAAATTCAAAAATTAATGCATAAACTACATATTGTTTTGGAGCAATCTCTTTTTGTTCTCAGAAGAGAGAGACTAGAGAGGGGAAAATACTTTGTTTAGCCAATGCACAAAGTCCTAAACATTATTCTTTGATTTCTGTATACTAGCTCCTCTTTATCATTCAGATTTCAACTTAACTATCACTTGTTTTGAGAAGCATTCTTTTCCTCTAATTCTAAAGTAGACCCCATCACTCTTTAACTTCTCTATTTCATTTTCACCTTAGCAATTTTACTTTCTGTTCTGTTCTTGCTTTTTCATCTTTTTTATTATCTTTCTCACCCACTAACAGGGGAAAGTTAGTAAGAGCAGAGACCTCTCTGACTCCTCCACAACTCTATTTTTTGTAGTCTTAAGATAATAAGTGTTTGTTGATTAAATGGAGATTGTTAAATGTTCTGGAATGGTGCCTCTTTTAATTTCAGTCTCTCTTGTCCTTATGTTTACATCCTCTGTTCCCAATTAAGATTATCTTAACTGTAACTTTATTTTTATTTATTTGCTTATTTATTAGTTATACATGGATGCAGTATCTTTATTTTGTTTATTTACTTTTGTGTGGTGTTGAGGATCGAACCTAGTGCCTCACACATGGAAGGCAAGCGCTCTACCACTGAGCCACAACCCCAGCTGCCCATAACTTTGTTTTTAAATAGTCAGTTTAGGAAATCCAAATAATTCCCTCTTTTAACTTTTTCTCTCTTTCTTGCCCCACATTACCTATTTAAAAGTTATGCTGCCAATGGGAATGTGATTCTAGGTATGACTCTATTTTCTGTTGCCCTCTAAATCAAGCTTACATTTCCTTACTATTCTGAAACTATGAACTTTTAGTTGTCAATTCATCATAACTGTTTGCAGAATTACAAGTCTTTTCATGACGTTATACAACATTTCTTAGACTTGTCCATAATGATTTCACACAGAGTCAGTGTTTTACCATGTGTGAGTGCTCTACCCTTTGCTTGTTGCATGGTATTAGTATTAGCTTCACAAGTAAGAAGTATTCTTGGTTACCTGATCAAACTTTCTTTGATTTTTTTCTTCCAGCTTAGATTTTCTTCTAACATTAAGACTTCATTATCCTCCACATATGCTGTCCCCTTTCTTTTTGCTTGATGTCAGTCTAACTTAGGCATTCCTCAGGTACATAGAGATACTATGCAGTATTAGAATTTGGTTCCTGGAATTCTTTGGTTATCTTTCTCTAATGAGCATTCTGGTTAAGAATTTGAAGACGTAACAATCTCAGGACAATCTTTCTTATCTAAAAAGTAAACACTGAATTAAAATTGAATTCAATCAAATACACTTCCTGCTCAGCCATTTTCCTTCCCATCTAGAGTAACCTTCTGCCTACTCTCTGCTTACCTAAATTTTTCATCTACTCACTTTCCAATATCCAAAATCCAAATCATACCAGCTTTCTACTGACTAGGTTAGCTCTCATGACTTCTCCCTTTTCCAAAATGATCAATACTTGAAGCTATGTAACCTTAATTATAATGGTTTCTATTTTTAAATGGATATTTTCAATGAGGTAATTGTAGATTCACATAAGACTGCAAGAAATAAGAGAGATTCCTTGTATAATTTGCCCTATTTCCCTCATGGCAGCATATTGCAGAATTGTTGTATACTGTCATCACAAGTTATTGACACTGATACAATCAATCCCTTGATCTTCAAATTTATACAGTTCTAACGTACTCATTTGTGTGTCGGTTTGCATATTAAGTACAATACAATTTTATCACCTATAAATCAGCCATCACAATTTAGCCACCACAACAAAATACTGAATAATTCAGATATCACCAGGATCTTTGTGTTTTTATAATCATATCTGCCTTTCTTCTACTCTAGCACCCCTCACACTCAGTATGAAGTCCCTGATAACCACTAGTAAGTTCTTTATTTCTAACATTTTGACATTTCAGAGATGTTATAGAAATGGAATTATACAGTGTGTTGTTGACTTTTTGAAAAAAAATTGGCATAATTTCCCGGCAATTTTTCAAGTTATATATATCAGTCATACCCTTTTTATTCCACACCATGTATCATTCATTTATATATCTCGATCTCATACACACACACACACACATAACACATATATATCAGTTTGTTTAACTCTTCATTCACTGGTTAAAGGGCATCAGAACAGATTAAAGTTTTTAGCTATTACAAATAAAGTTGATATGAACATTTGTTTATCACTTATTAAGTAAGCAGAGGTTTTAATTTCTCTAAAATTAGTATCCTGAAGCACATCTACCAAGTTATATGGTAATCGTATTTTAGTTTTTTAAGAAACGCTATACTGTTTTTCAGAATATCTATGCTGTTTTTTACATTCCCACAAGTATTGTATGAGTGATCCAGTTTATTTACATCTTTGTCAACATTTGGTTTTGTTGTTTTTATTTTGACCTTTGTGATAGGTGTGTAGTAATATTTTGAGAGTTAATTAGTATTTATTTAATGGCTGATGATATTGAACATTATTTTGCGTGTTGTCATATGAATGTCCTTGTTGGTGAAAGGAAAATTCTTTTATTCATTTTCAAAAATTCTTTTATTCATTTTCTTTTCTTTTTAATATTTTTTTTTAGTTTTTGATAGACCTTTATTTAATTTATTTATATGTAGTGCTAAGAATCAAACCCAGTGCCTCACACATGACAGGCAAATGCACTACCGCTGAGCCACAACCCCAGACCCCTTTTGTTCATTTTTGAATTGAATTTTTTTATTATTATTAAGTAGTGACAATTATTTATTATTTTATGTACCAGTCCTATGTTAGGTATATAGCTTGAAAATATTGCCTTTTGATCTTTAGCTTGGTTTTTCATCCTCTTTACATGGGCTCTCACAGATGAAAGCTTAGAATTTAGATGAGGTCCAGTTTAACAGTTTTTTATTTTATGGATCATGCTTTTGTTAGCTCTAAGAACACTTAGCCCTAGATTTCAAACATTATCTCCTCTCTTATTTTCTAAAGGTTTTGTACTTTAGAGTCAAGTCTATATGTTATTTTGAGAAATTTGTGTACAAAGTGTGAAATTTCTTTTTCTTTCTTTTCTGATGGATATTTAATTTGTTCCAGCACCACCTGTTGACAAAGCTCACCTTCCTATATGGAATTGCTTTGCAAGTGACATGATTATCTTGAAAATCCCAAGTAATCTAAAAACAAAATAAAACAGAATAGAAGAAAAAAACAAATATGCCTCCTAGAATTAATGAATCAGCAGGATAAACCCATCTCATTTCTGTACACTAACAGTGAACAAGTGTCTTAGTCTATTCTGGCTGCTGTAACAAAATGCCATAAATTGGGTAATTTACAAACACTGGAAATTTGTTGCTTACCCATCTGGAGGATGGGAACCCCCAAGATTAAGATGACAACAGATCTTATATCTAGTGAAGAATGTGCTTCATAGTTGGTGTCTTGTTGCTGTGTCTTCATGTCGTAGAAGGGACAAACTCCCTTATAAGGGCACTAACTACGTTTGTGACCTCATCACTTCCGAAGGCCCCTCACCTCTTAATACCACCATATTGGGGATTCAGTTTCATACATGGATTTGGAAGGACAGAAACTTTCAGACTGTAGCAACATATGAAAACTGAAATTGGAAACAATGCTGTTTATAATTTTTCCAAATAAAATGAAATGCTTAAGTAAGTACTTAACAAATTTGTAGAGGATCTATATGCTGAAATTATAGAATGCCGATTAAAAGAAAATCAAAGACCTAAATATATGGCAAAACATTGTGGTTCTATATTGGAAGACCATGTGGTAATGTCAATTCTTCCCCAAATAATCTATATATTTAATTCAATTCCTATTAAGATCACAGCAAGAACTTCATCTACAGACAAACATTTTAAACTTTACATAGAAAGATTTAGACCCTGGAATAACTAAGACAATCTTGACAAAAAAGAATAAAGTGTTAGTAATCACTGTACGCAGTATTAAGGCTTACTATATAACCACAGTAATCAAAACATACAGTATTGGTAGAGAAGTAGACACACAGATCAATCGAACATAGTAGAGAACGCACAAATACCACTACAAATGTATGCTCAGCTGATTTCAACAAAGATGAAACAATTTGCTATTTATATTTATTGATCTTGCTTCCCTTGATTTAAATTTTCTTGAGGACGTATCATAATCTTTGGTTTATATTCGTGACACATGGTATAGATCTTGGAATATATTATGAATTAACCCTAAAAAAGTTTACTTATAAAAGGTTTCAGAAAGATAAATGAGATTATGGCAAAAAAAGTTATAAATCAATTTAATTTTGGGGGTGTATCTCTTCATCCAAATAAAGCATACTTTATACAGATATAAAAGCGTATGTAGACATGCTTAAATACATATACATATATTAATTAATTCCATAAGCATTTATTAAACTCTTTTATCTTATGTTGCAGTGGGCTTAGAATGGGAGAGATAAATGTGGAGAAAGAGGAGGAAAAAAAGATGAACTCAGAGATATTGGTTTTAGTAGCTTGTAAGTTAGTGGGAAAAACACATGTAAATAAAGTAATCATCATTAAGCGCTATAGTAGAAGAGGTCATAAAATGCTGTGGGAGTGTAAAAGATGGAACAATTTTTATGTCTAGGAGACCTAGAAGGGAATTTATAAAAATTTGAGCTGGATTTTGATAAATTATATACTTGTAATAGCAAATAAGAAATAAAATGAGTTAGTTCCCAGGTAGAGAGGACAACATGTATAAAGTTTCAGTGGTATGAATCAACTTATGAATTTAATGAAAGTCCAGAAGTTTGGTATGGCTAATACAGGAGACATGACTGAAAAAATCGGTTGGAACCATTATAAAGAGATAGGATTTTATCCTTTGGGTAGTGGAGAGCAGATGAGAACTTTTAATTAGGAGAATGAATGACATAGTTGAAGTGTTTATTTGGAAAGGAACTTTGGTGGAAGTTTCACTATTATTTGTAAAGAGGCAAGGGTAAATGCAGAAAAATCAACATGGTTTAAGCTCTAAAGCAAAGGCAGGGAAAGATTGGAGGACTCAGCTTTCAGAAATATGGTTGGGATTTTTAATTAGATGTTGGGTGTGAGGTTGGGAAGATATTGAGCAGAGAGATTTGATGGTGAGGCTATTAAGGTGGTGAATCTAGATAGATTGAAGGTTTCAGAAAAGGTTCAACTTCAGACATACTGAGTTTGAGTATTCTCTCTGTGATATTGGAATATATCCAGCATGCAGATATATATTTGACTGTCCTGAAAATTATGAGAGAGCACACCTAGGTTCCCTTGCTTATCATTTTTATGGAGGGAATCTCCTTTTTCTTAGTGAATTCACTTTGAATAGTCATTATTGCTTTTAGGTGGTTTCAAAGTGGAACCACATGTGAAAGTTCTGTAATTTGTCATCCTATATGTAGAAGAAGTGAAGTGACTATAGGCTTAGCCCCAAAGTGTGTCATGTGCATGTTATCTGTTCTGATGAATTCAATACCATAGCCTAGTGCTTCTCAAATTGTCAGTTGCCTTGGCCTCACCTGGGAATGTGTTAGAAATGCAAATTCTTAAGCCTCCTATTTGACCTACTGAATTAAAAACTGGGATGGAGCCCTGCCACCCATGTTTTCTCAAGCTTTCCAGGTGTTTCTGATGCACAGTTGAGAACTATGGAATGACAGCTTTACTGAACTAAATAGTCTAAGCCATATCTAGTTATGTGTCCTTGAACATTGGCGGTACATTTTGAGAAATGTGACATTAGATTTTGGTGTGTGTGAATATTATAGAGTGTACTTACACAAACCTAAGTGGTAGATGTCAATCACTCTGTTACCTTTGATAACAACCAAGAGATGCAATAGATAAAAGATGTATAAAAATGCTGCTAACATAGCATGGCATGCTTTTTTATAGGAAACTTTTTTTAAAATAAGTAGAAGTACACTCTAAAACAACAATAAAAGTATAGTATAGCAAATATGTAAACCAATAATGTTTGTTATAATCAAATATTATATACTGTGCATAATTATATGTGCTATACTTTTTATAACTGGCAGAACTGTAGATGGTTCACACTAACTTCATTGCAAACACATGAGTAATGTGTTGTGCTACAACATTGCAATGTGATTACAATGTCACTTAAGTGATAGGAATTTTTCAGTTCCATTATAATCTTATGGAAACACCATAAGTTCCGTCATAGACCCAAACATCCTGATGCTTCTCATAATTGTAATATGACACCATGAAATCAACTTCTGACTGGGTAACATATTTTCAGCCACCTTCATAATCAATTAATTGTCTGTAAAGCATTCAAATAATGGATAAATTTATTAGATTAAGGAGTTGGGTGAAAATTCTAGCTGCAGGCTCTCTATGTCAAGGTATATAGATATTACCTTCTCATTTCATTCCTCTTTCTTCAAATCTTATTTCATATGTTTGTTTTCAGATAGCCAGGAGATCATATTGATGTGAGATCATGAAGAAAAATGAAATTTATGATTGCCTTATAGTGGTTTGTTACTAGTAAGGGTGTTGGCGTTTGAAGTAGTTGGAGGAAAAGCTAATGAGAGCACGAAAAGTTGTTGTGTGGTTTCAAAGGTATTCATTTGGATTCAGATTTTATTTCAGTTTCTCTGCCTTTAGCACTTAGGTTGTTGCATGTCCCTTTATCCTATGATGCTTAATAAATATTACTGAATGATAAACCAGATTTCATACAGAAAATAAAACCCACCATGGTTGGGCTTTAAGACTATTAACATTTAATTGCCAGAGAAAATCCTGTATTCTCCTTAGACATATAGATCTAAGACATGTTGAGGTGGACTGGGCAAAAGTGAATTTCCTAGTTGTTGAGGTGAACAACCTCAGGTTTCTCTGGTGATGAACTTTAGTTTTCGTTAGCCCCACTTGCTCTGCCATTCCTGCTGTTTTGCAACAGGGCTTAAAAGTGCTTTAAGTGCTTGTGACCGTGGTAATGAATGAAAATGTCTTTCCAGCACTGAGAGGATTGCATTAGACTGAATAGTCACCTCACTTGTAAAAGCACTATTAGAGTAGGGCAGCTGTAAGTAAGGATAACGATTTGTGTCCACTGCTTATTTACTGAAAATTGTCAATGTATTATTTATTGAGAGCTCTCCAGACAGTGCTTGTCAGAATAAAAATGTCAGCTCTGAGCAAAATGTTATAATACATAATAAAAATGCTAGGTACGCATTTTAGGGAGACAACTAATTAGACCTGCTTTTTCTTAAGGAAGGGCTGGTAAAAATGTCTAATATTAGAGACTTTCTCCATTTGTATAAGTCTTTTTCTTTTCTTCCTGCTCAGCTCAATATTTGCTTTAAAAACTTATCATACCTGAAAAATAATTGGAGCAACTTTGTATTGTTGCCATTAGATACCCCAAGTAGTGGGGAGACTTGCTGAAGGAGGAAGGCACTTCTTTGCCATTCCACAGTGAGCTGCTGTTCTCACCTCCATGTTTTGTCTGAAATTAGAAGATGTCACTTCCTCCCTGAGCAGTGCTCGTAGAAAACTGCCTCCAGTGTAAACAACATAAAATTATTAAGCTTATTCCTCAGCCGTGCTAATTAACCCCAAACAAATTTCACATTAAGGAAACAGAATTCAATCAATGTAAATGTTATTGCTGTGTATTACTGTAAGCAATAATATAGTGGCTAAAATAATTAATTATTTTGGGATTTTTATTTTAAAGAAAGTATTCTTTCTTATAGTGTTGCAAAATGATTCACAGACTTCTCCTCAATTTCTTTGGCCTTTTCTGGAATAGAATATAAAAGATCCATCTGGTAAAGCATAGGTTATACACAGATGTTGTTGTTTTACAATGGGATTGTTTTTCATGACTGAATTATAAAAAGGAAAAAAAAATGTATTTTGGATTGCTTCAGGTTTATTTACCTAATATGTTTTTATTGGCAATATATATGCAAATTTAGTCTCCTCTTCCTTATTGTAGTTGAGTATTCTTTGTAGTAATTTCCTACCCTCTTTCCTACCACTAGTAGGTAAAAAAGCACCTGGTGATGGTGGTAGTGGTAAGGATGGTAAAAAATAAGAATATTAAATATAATCCACATCTGAGGAGAAAAACAAAAATGCCATTTTGCTTTATTTCAGGCTTTGGGAAGCATTTGCTAATAAAGATCCCTCCCTTGTTTAAAATCTGGGATCACAGAGAAAGTCAAATTATCCTCTTCAGAATAATTTTCTTACATTAATAAAAAACAGATTTTAAAATAATTGCTTGATTGTGCCTTTAACTTGTGATAAATTTATAATTGTCATTATTTTCATCATCCTCCAAATCTTTAAAGACATGAAGTACAGAACCAGATGACAAGTAACTTTATTTTTCATGCAGTAGAATGTATATTTGATTAATATGGAGTTATTTATCAGCGATAGCATATTCTGTGGTACAAGGAACACAAATCAGATACTATTTAAGATTATTATGAGAAATGATACATTCTTTAATCAATTTATATCAGCAAGTATTAAATTAACTTTGAATTTTAGAGTAATTTAACTAACACAATGGATCAAAATGTTACTTTTCACAGATTAAACACCCACAATTTCTTTGTAATTTTTACCATCTTCTAGCAAATGTAATAGCTATTCCTTTCCATCCCTGCTTAGCTTAGTATCATTTCTGGTCTACTCTTAGTTCCTTACTATCCTCTGCTAAAACTGTCTTCATCTTAGTAGGAATATTTAATCTTTTAATCACATCTTAAATATCTTACAAGCAGGTTGGTATTAAATATTTACAGTGATGCCAAACCAAATAACATGAATGTAAGTGTTTCAAGAAATAGCTGGAGCGTGCCACTAAAAAAATATTTAAAAATAAATAAAAAGTAATTTTTTTATACCAGTGATAAGAAGAAATTAAACTCTGTGGAAGGACTGTTTTAAAATAACATCTGAAGGGGCCATTTATATGTTTTATATTTTGGTTTCAGATGATTTGTTTCAGATTATTGCTGGGCTTTTGGTCTATTTCTTTAGTTTCTGTAGCTAGATAGTTTTTTTTTAATTTGTTTGGACATATATTTTTAGTTTCTCAAATAGAAAACTTTAGATTTTATCTTTGCATTTCATAGGTAGCTGAATATGTACTGCAGATTATAAGAAGGTATATTCAGTAATTTAAAACATAAAATTTAGACAATAAAGATTTGTTTTGAGCATTTCTTCACATTAGATGTTTATGTCTGTAAGTATATTTCAAGCAAAAATGTTTAAATATTATGCATTCTATAGCAAAGAATATAGAATGGCTAAGTATGCATAGCCCTTTGGTAGCCAGGGCACTTAAAATTTTTTAAACTGTAAGGTTTCCATGATTAATATTACTAGATTTTAAAGTTACACTATAAAAACAAGCCAATAAATGCAATAAAATTCTGAACTAAGAGTCCTAGTTAGGAGAACCTGTATTAGTATATTTTAAAATTAGATGCAAAGGATTGCATCCAGTATTTTATTCCCTTTAAGACTATAATTGACAAACTGCAGTAATCATGCTTTTATGTGTTTTTCTCCCTCTACTGAATTCATTTAAAAAAAAATGAAAGTAAGAAAGGTAAAAAGAGACTCCAGAATTTTGAAACCCAGTGGTCCTGAAGTGATGGGAAAATAGCCAAGGTGTCACAGCTAATTTCTGACCCTGTTTTATGAGTTCTGCTGTTCCTTATTCCGCCTGTCAGCCTGGGAATCCCTGAGGCTGTGCAAACTGGCTGAACATCACTCAATCCCAGTTTTATATCCCCTTTTAATAATGTTGAGTCTATTCTGTCCAACTTTGATTCAGACAACCTGCTTGTCTTGAAAAAGTGATATATTTAATCAGTGACTCTGTCTCCAGCATAGCTCCCACTGCGTGTGACTAGAGCCAGAGAGTAGTGCAGTGGTCTGTCACTTCTGTTTGAATGGGTAATGTGGAGCCCATCAGCTGAAAAGACAGGAGCTGGAACTGCTTGTTAGGACACATGATCAAAAGCCACTCTCTGCTTTCTGCCAATCAAACCTCATGTCGCCTTGTGGGGCAGACATTAAATAGACTTTTTTTTTTCTACCGTACACTGTGGGCACTTTGCCAGTTTGACATGTGAACTGTTACAAAAGATAGCAGAGTTTCGACCGCTTGCTGACTGCTTTAAAATATGACTGAACACTTGTCAAAATGAAATATTCATAATACTATATTATGATAAATTCAGTGAAGTATTTATTTGGTACCTTTATGCTGTAATTTATGGATTATTTTCTTTTTCTTGGGGCGGAATAAACAATAGACATTTGCTTCTTAGGTGAAAGTAAGGAAGACAAAACTCTAACAATCTAACTGCAAAACCAAACAATTGGATGACAAATAGTTTTGAATATGATTATTGCTTTCTGAAAATACCATTAATAAATTAAATGGTATTTTGCATTCTTGCTCCTCTGTTTTAAAAAATATTTACTTCTGAGTCAACATAGGAGAGTGGTTTTATTTGTTATATTTTGGATTAAAACATTTAAAACTTTATTATGAAATGTAGTTCAGGATGTTACTCTTGTTTACTGAAAAGATGAACAGATTTCTAAATTCCAAGACATTCTTTGACTTGAGTTTGTCTGATGGATGTTTTTACTATTTTTTTTTCTTTTTTGATATCGCTGAAGATTTGCCCATTATATTGCTACCTCATCTTTGTGCCCCAGAGCAACCCAGTAAGGATGATGGCTTCTAAGCTTTAAAGAATGAGTACTTCAGTACTTTTGACTTAAAAGGTCATTAGAATTGGCATTTCTGATCATTTCTGGATACCCCCCAGATAACTGTTCTAAAAGCTGTTAAAATCTTCGTTGGTGTTTTGATATCTCCAAACTTGCCACTTGGTACTTGCTGTTTCTTCTCTAATGATCATTTTAAAAGGAGTTAAACATTTTCACCAAAACATACCATGGCAATCTAGTGGAACTCATTTAAACACTGAGCTACACATAAACAGCTGCTCCTTCAATAAGCCATTCTTTATAATACCCTTATTACCTTCTAGTGTCTCAAATTCTGATTAGTCAACAGTGCTGATTGCTGTACGGCATTCCGTTGCCCATCTTCCTTCTGCTCAGCTGCTCATATCTTAGTTGTTATTTGATTACAACACAACTTGTGCATTGTTTCTCCAAGTTGCTCTTTATATTGTGTCTTAAAAACTGAATTATCCAGGGAAACTGGGATGGTGTGAGAATGACTTTTGTTACACATATTTAAAATGTCTGAATAAATCATGATATAAAAAGACATGAAACTATGGGACACAGGTTAGAAAGAATATTTATAGCTTAAAACTCAGTACTTACAATCAAATTGTGAAAGGGAGTATTAAGTACATGGAAGTGTTTTGAAAAGCATGTAGTATTTTACTAATATAAAGAGTTATAAAATAGTTATAGCTATTAGATTTTAATCAGAAATAAAGTTCTCTAAGAGATAATTGTGTATGTAGAAGCTCATAGGAAAGACCTAAAGACCTTCATTGTTGCTGCAGAACTAGATCATTTTTGTCTAGTTATTGTGCAGCACCAGTGATGCCCCCACTAAATAGGACAAGCATGTTGGTAGTTCAAGTTGTGATGAAATAAGTAAGGGTGGGAAAAATGTCTATAATGAAGTTTGAATTTCAGCTATTCCTTTGTTGTGACCCCCTGGAATTCACTCTTGGTGAGTAGGAAATGCTGACACACTAGAAATGCAACCTCAGTAAAGGCCCTAAATCTGTCATTGTGCTCTGGAGTCTGCTCTGAAAATAGCAAAGCTCTTTTGGTAAATTAAAATCGGTGTGAATGGGAACAGATGTTGACATGCTTTACTTTATCTTCAGGGATGCCAGTTAAAAAGGAGAGGGTCAGCAAGGTTAGATGATAGGAAATATACTAAATGTGCAAACTCGTTCTATAGGGGGAGTTCTGTTTTGGGACATGTATTTATTTTTGTTGGTTGAGATCAGAATTATACCTATGTTACTGTATCTAGAGGAAAAATGAGGAGGATGGTATTTATTTCTGGAAAGGCTATTTCTTTTTGATGTTCCCGTGGTTGTGTCTTTTCTTCATCAAACTGCATTGGCCATAAACCGTCTCACAAGCTACTATTAGGGTTTTACTTTCCGACATCATTTTGGCATAGCTTCCTAAAGTATTTGTTGAACCCTAATGTTACAGTAGAGTCTTTGTACTGATATTTGTCAAAAATAATGAAAATGGTTTATGCTCTAAAAATGTACAATTTATCAAATAGCTTGCATAGTCAATTTAAATAAGTCTCGTAGAAGTTTCAGTCTTGATTTGAAAAAATAGCATAGGATGAATTTATTTATAAGAACCTTAATAGTTTCTCTCAATTCCTTTTACATTTTAGATTACCTTATAATTTTCTAAATCTACATGAACAATAATGATCAATTTTGTCAGTATTATTCACACCTTTTATTAATTTAACATAGATGAATAAATGTGAATGTTGTGAAGAGTTGATTGGGAATAGATTTTAAATCTGACAGTTAGATTACAGGGTACCTAAGAAAAAATGGCTCTTTCACTAGGTACCTAGTAATTTAATTCTTGTTTGAAATTATTATAATTTATTACAGTGTGTGGGTCCTAATGAATGTCTACTATTAAATGAAAAGGAGAAATTGAAATTAAGATTATGAAATTCTTTTAACTCATATCTTAAAATCCTCTTAAACAATTCAGAAGACATTAATAAGCTATATAGGTTTCTTTCCATATTCTGTAATGACAAATAAAAACATTTTTCAGCGTTTAAAGATTCTAGAAAATGTTGAATGCCATTAAAACTCAAAGCATGCAATCTTAGAATTTTGTAAAATGTTAGTAGCCATTATAAGAGCATTAAAATTGGCAACTCTATTTAAATATTTATTTGGACTATACCCAGATTTTTCTAACATTTGAGTTTTGCAGAAATGACTGTTTCTATGGTATTAAACATTTAATGTAGGAGAATTTGAGCTTTCATAGAGTTTTAAACCAGATAAGATTCACATTTAAAAAATTCTAAATACTAAAGATATTTTTTAAATGGAGTAAAAATTTAGAAAGGAAATGAAGATGTCCCAAAACTCACAGGCATTGAATGTTATCACTCCTAGGTCTAAGTAAAACCTGGTGAATACAAAATGAAGATCAAATATTTTTTAAATATGAAAATTCTTGGGTAAAACCAATGATATCATATGATGATTTTTCTATCCTGGTGGATTATCTGAAACGTCATTTGAGAGACCCATTAGGTATCTTACCTGGGAAGAAATCCTCCACTTACAAATTTGGTCATGCTATCTGAATATCATGTAAGAAAGAAAATCACATTGGCCCCTTCAATTTCAAACTAGAAATATGTTTACTTTAAAAGTTCTCAGGTTTTGTTTCCTAATTTCTAGAGTTTTTATTTTTTTATTTTTATTGAGGCTGCTATAATACATGTATAAGCTGGTGATCAGTTTATGTGTAGAAAGAGAAAAAGAAAATAAGCAAGTTGATGATAAGTTTACCTTTGAGTGCAGAGAACAGACCTGCTGTAGGTTTTTGACAGTTTCTGAACAATACTGAGTTTTAGGGCTTGGCCCTCTCTCATTGTGAGGACTTCCACCCTACCATCCTGATAAGAGAAATAAAATGTAATCTCTTCAGAGAGCTGCTATTTAGATAGGTTGGTGTTTGTTGGTTGGATTTTCACATGGATTCAGTTGAAGCTATGGAGCTGTGCCCTTAGGCCTGTGAGAATCACATCTTCATTCTTCTCCTTTGTAATAAAATTCCCTGTCTACCTCCCCTCAGTTCTCACTCCTACTAAAGGATATACTACTAAAAGAATGTAGTGAGAGTGCTAGCTGTTTTTAGATGAGAAGGTGATTTGTTGCCTCTGATAATATGCTTGTTGAGCTCTAGTTAGCTCAGGCGTCTGAAAAAAATAAACAGCAGAAACAAGTAGGGCAATACTCTCTTAGAAATGATTACTGATCTCTTTTTAAAGTGTTTACAGTAGTTGTTTAATAGGGAAACAATTGGATAGAATTTATTCTGCCTAAGTTTCTATAAATAACAAAGCCTTTTCTCATCTATCAGTTATGCCCACGTGGTTGCTGTTTATCACTGTAACTAGTTCCAACAGTTAAATTCCGGTGTCTCTCAGCTACTATTACAAAAGGCTAAAATGGGCCAACTACAAAATGGGAATAG
This sequence comes from Marmota marmota marmota, assembly GCF_001458135.2. NCBI lineage: Eukaryota > Metazoa > Chordata > Mammalia > Rodentia > Sciuridae > Marmota > Marmota marmota. Next base: position 28,867,138 of record NW_026000174.1, on the reverse strand, counting down.
GGCAGGAAGACATAACTTTTTCATGCAGTGTGAGTACATGATGATTATGCTATAAAAAACCGCTTTTTGAAAATAATTTTGCTAATTGTGATCCATAACTTTAAAATGTTAATTTTGAAAAGAATTGACAATTTACAAAACCATATCTACTGTTATATATTTAATTAGATTTTTTTTTCTCCTTTGTGCCTGTTTAAACTCTAAATGAAAGATGGAAATATGTTTGCTCTAAATATTTGATATGATTGAGATGAGATTAAGCGGTTTAAATGATTTAAAAATTATATTTGCTTTAGTGCAATCTGTTAGGTTCAGTACTAAGCTGTCATTTGGTTTGCTTTGTGGTATGGCAAACCAAGCATTAAGGGTTAAACTATTTGTCGCACAGGTAAAGCTAAAAATCTCTATTCCCTCTCTCCTTTCTGTTTACAGAGTTCTTCAGGCAAAGTTGAGTTTGCTGTTCAGACATTAGCTGTACTTCTTAGCAATGACCTTGTAGGGTAGAGAAGCATGGCACAGTGGCACTTTCCAGCTGTATTCAGCCTATCCGTCGGGGTATAATCATGCTCAGTCCCAGCACCGCAGGCTTGGACATATGTTGAGTTTTATTTCTTTCTTCTGACATTAATCCTATTCACCAGCTGTTCTGCCAGCTGCCATTCTTCAGTTTAGAGATTACATTTTGGGGGATACCAACAAAGGTCTAGTTGACCACTGCTTTCTTTTTTCTCTCCCCTGCCCCTATTCCACAGAAATGATTGGATCTGGAGGTACGGAGAACTCAGTCTTTTCCCACTATTACCTCTCCAACTTTTTTTTTTTTTTTGGATCCTAGACATTAACATGATTTATGATCACTCTCAGTATGTTGTAGATAAGCTTTCCAAAGAGCCAGATTACCACCTTACTTATAAATCCCCTTTCCACAAAAGGCTTTAAGTTTACATTGAAGAATATAATTAATGTTTCTTATACTACTATATAAACAGCATTAATTAGTGGCAATTTCTTTTGATGTCCTCACACATATTCCAACTGAATATATGCTTTCAGTTCTTTGTTTTTCGCCCCGCAGGTTTGAGAATCTATCTCAGTTAAGATGATACTTTTTTTTTTTCCCTGAGCTATGGTTTCACTAATCTTGTTTGAATGGGCTATTAAATCTCTGTTACACTCATAATATATACTAATAAGTAGTATAGATTTCTCACTTCGTATTCCAGATGATCTGTCCATAAGCAGGATGTTAAACATCTGTAGTTTAAGCCTCTGGGACTAACAAATGCATTAATGCCAGAAAGAAATGTGGCCTGGACAATAAGGTCACAGACCATGTGGTAAAGAAGCATCCCCAATATTACTAAGCCTGAACATACTTTTCATTGTTAATCCTTCCATTTTCATAAAGGCAAAGAATACTAATAGACTTAAATTGTAATCATTTGCAGTACATGTTTATTACATTAATACTAACAAATACAAAATCCCATATGTGTTATAATTCTCTCAGCTGATATTTTGAAGTCATTTAAAATATCCTTCTACATGCCTCACAGCAGCATTCTCTTAGACATTAAATTCACCTCAGAAAATAATATCAAAAAGTGTCTGTTTATTGATCAGATTCTTCTTTTGTCTCTTAACTTTGTGGCAAATGTAGGTCATAAATCATGGTAAAGAACTCAGTTTAAATAGCATTTGAGGATGGAATCATTAGGATTAAGAACACCCTACTGACTTAAAAAAACTGAAACTAATGGTATATTTTGTAAGGTGGGTTTGTTTGTTTATTCATTCATTCATTTATCCATCCGTCATCCATATATTTTCCATCCATTTATTTATTTATTTACTCATTCCATTGAGCAGGATGTTACTTATTGAGCCATGTAAAAGAAAACAGCATCATGTGTCTACCAGACACTGTGAGTCTCCCTCCATATTATATGTAGAAATCTATAGAAAAATGAAAAGAAGTTTATAAATTGCCTACTGAAAAAAATATTGATTCTATACCATTCCCCAATTTTCCCCCCAAAGCTCTGACAGCAGTGAACCCCGTTTACTAAATATGGACATTCTATTTATAGAAATATTCATATTTTTATTGGTGGCCAAAGCACTGCTTATAGGAAAACCTACAGGTGACTAATAGGAGTTGCTCACTAAGTGGAATAATGAATAGTATTAGGTGTCAATTAAATCAAGCTTCCCCGAGGTGCAGGTGCTCCACAATGTACTGACACATTTCAAGTAGCAGTGCCACTTCACCCATGCATATGAACAAGCACATTTGCATATTAAAAAGCTGAAAATTATTTAACTGAAGCAAAAGTCTTTTAGAGATGATGGAGGTTATTAAAACTGTTGACAAGAAAGAAGGTAATTGCCTGAAAATGAGAGATGACATTCTGCTATACACAGGGAACGTTGTTTTTGTTGTATTGTGCAGCAGTGCCTGGGTGTATAACCTATTACATTGAGATTGCTCCTATGCAATTAGACCCTTTTTGTCCTCACTTCAATAAGGCTATGATTATGAAGGATTGAAGAACACTTGGCATATTGAATGTCTGTTGTTTTTATAACTTCGTCAGAAATGACAAAACACGTTTTGTGTCCTGTTTTTTCTTTGTAGGCTTATTGATTCTGTGATTATAATATTCATAAAAGACAATGTGTTCATGGTTGAACACTCTGTCATTTATACAGGTTTTATTTTTTTCTGTCTCAGCACAGTATTTGTTTGAATGCCAAGGTGTTAGTCATAAGATGAGCAGATTTTTTAAAGTAAAAGATGAATAGGTGAGAAGTTTATCATGCTAATAATCCCAAATATTACTATTAAAAGTGTCATAAAAATGGATGATTTCATAAGTTTCAGTTGGAAATAATTCACCAACTAAGAAAACTTGAAAGCTGTTTTGTTTTCTCTTTGATTATGAGCTGTATATTTTCACTCCAATTTTTGAGAGATCTTATGCTTTGGTTGTGTTTGTCAGAAGAAGTGGAGATTCATGGTCCTAGAGTGAGGCACTTTCTTGGTACCGTAAGAGGCAGTGCATCTGAGTTGACTTGTTCCATTCTGTAGGTAGTAACTGAAACAAGTACAGTGAATGTGGCAATTGAAACTGAAACATGGCAAATCATTGCAGGTGTAGGAAATTTCAGGTTTTATGCTTTATTAAAATTATGCTTGTTAAAAGACTTTATATCTAATCACCCTAATTAGGTTTCAGCTCCCAGCAGAGCCATTGTGGCAATGCAGGAAGTCCATTTCCATCATTATATTCCTTCCCTGAAGATGAGTATTAGCATTCTTCAGGACATAACCATCATATCATATTCAACTGGACGTTAGGCTTATAATAAATTCAATTTTTTCCTGTTGGGCCAATCAGCTTTTGCTTTTATTTCTTATATAGATTTAAATCTAAGATTGGTTTGTCAGACACAGAATTTATAGACTCTGAAAAAGCCCAAATGTACCCAAAAAGTTTTCTAGGGGGTTTGTCATTTATGTGCTCTTTTTTATTCTTTGATTTGGATGCATCTGGGTTTTAGTAAATTAAGAGGCACACCTAGGGTTTTTTGTTAGTAGCTGTCTAGTGATTTATCTAATCTGACATGTTCATTTCTTTAAGTTGAAGAGGGAAAATGTCTTTAGGCATAGCAATCTGACTCTTGATTAAAAAGATAAAAGTGAGATATCCTAGTTCTTTTTGAATTCACATTATTTACTGCCTGATTAAAACCTTAGCTATTTAAAAGATGAAATCTTAATATAGTTATGCTCAGAGTAGAAGATAGAAGCCCCCAAAGTATGCCAAACTTGTTAGTTACTTCATATATATAGATGTAGTACCATACCCTGCAACTCAATTTCCATTCACACAATCCTATTATGTGAAATTAAATTATTTTATTCTGATCACTGTTAGTTCATTTTGTTTAAAAATATTGAGAACAAATGTAGCCTTACTTCATGTGATTGATTTTAGTAGAGAGTAATAATTGATTTTAACTATCAAGTAATTAATAGAAATTTTTGTGCTAAATTAATTTTTTTAATTTTGAAGTTTGTTTTTGTGCTGCTATTATTTTTTTCTCAGTTAGGTCTATTAATATGCAAATACTTAGTGCTTGGAATTCATTGTAATACTTGATCTGATTTAAAATATCCTTGTATTTGTGAGTTGGAATTTTAAAAAGCAAAATCAAAAATTAACTTTTATTTTAATTTGTAAAGATGTATATATTGGATATATTCATGTTGAATATGATTTAATAGAGAAGGAGAAGTAAATATAACACAAATTAAAATCCTGGCTCTCTGAATTTTTTCTGGGAAATAAAGTATTATATAAAACACTTTCTCTTTGACAAATGATAACTTCTATATGAAGCCATCATGTAGCACTCCTGGAGAATCAAAGATGTACTTTTTGACAGCTGAACTCTTAAGAAAATTCACTGCCTGGTAAACCACTGACAAACCCATATAGGCTTACATATAACACATACTCATAAATGATTCTTAAAATACTTAATAAATGGAAATATCTTACTAAAAGGCAAATAGGAATGTAGCAATGTTTGTCATTTCTTCAATTTGAAGAACATTTTAGCTTTTGATCATATGTTCTTTTCTCCACTTTTATATCCCCTTCTGACAACTACTTTTCTTACACTCAATAAAATGTCCATGTAAACAGGCACAAGCCTGTGAACCATTCTGTTGTGAACTTGAGAATGGTAAAAATGGGTCTGAAAAGCATATCATAAAGCAGGTGCACCAGGCCATGTGGACAGAAATTGAATGAAGGGTAGGATAACTATAAATTCATATATGTTGATTGACTAGCTCTTAGCATAATCTGAAGCTGAAAAAGAATTTGAAGAAATTGGATATGATGGGAAGGCAATCTTCTGAATCAGGACTTTTCCCAGGGACCATTGGACCTTTGGGAAATTGCACTGGACTTCTACCTATTCTTAACACCCTCTCTGAACATTTTTTTTTTTGGTCAGGTAAAATCTCATGAATGAATAGACAGTATGCCCATGAAGTATGAAAGGCAACATGAAACCTGAGAGTATATATGAAGATAGGAGACACAGTTATTAGGAAGCTTAATTTTATTCCTCCCCACTACTCTTTATAGTGTAAATCCAATGTACATGAGCTTAAAGACATTTTAAATTTATTGGCAATACATCTTTCTTCTTCCCTGCTCACTATTTTAAAGTGAATGGGAAACTCAGGAGCCCCTGATAATACTCAAGATGCTATCAACTTGTGTGTAAGAACTCAAGTATATAAAGCTTTATATTGTATAAAGGGATGCACCGGAAAATCTCTGGTTCTTAGTTTTTAGATTAATAATGCTCTAATTGTACATAGTTGTTTACAGTTCTGAAAGGACTTTCACAAGTACAATTTAAGTTTTTTAAAAGTTTGAGTGAGAGGAAGGAAGGTATTATTCTTATGCTATTCTAGAAGCAAGGGAATTAAAGATTAATGTATTCAACAGCTAGTAAATGAGGAACTGAAGTAAAAATTCATGTCATTTGATACTTACTTGATTATTCTTTGTGTGCTCTATGTTGCCATTCAACATGATAAGTTTGGTGTCCAGGTAGAGTAGTTGGGTGTGATGGGGCCCTCTGTTCAAAGTGACTTGAATTGCAGACTCATCTAATTAGGACTGCATAAATGCAGTTGGTCTATGCTTTATTTGACCATTGTTAATTTGTCTTCAGGGTGAGATGTTCTTTTAGGGCAGGAGTAGTTAGTTGGAGTGTGTGTGTGGGGGGGTCGGTGGGGCAGAAGGGAGACAAAGACAGACACAAAGATTAAAACAAGAGAGTGAGAGGAAGAGATTGTAAATATGGCATGTATCCTTTCTTACAGATACTTAATCAAATAAGTTATTGTCCTGTCTTGTGTGATTCATTTTATTGAAACAAGCTTAACTTTCAGAGATCTATCTATATGACCATGTAAATAACATCAACAAGAAAGTATATTTTCATGTTTCTTGAAAAACTGTCAGATTTGTTATTTTTCTTGTATTTTTAATGATAATCTTTTTTTCTGTTAAAAATTACCTTTATTGAAGAAAAAATTTCAAACCTACACAAAAGTAGATGGAATGGTATAATGACCCCTTTATGGACCTATTGTCCAACTTTGAAAATTACCAATATTTCATCTACCCCACCACTTTTTATTTGATTCAAGTTTAATTTTCAAAATGTAAATTAAAAATATGTCAACATATAGAAAATAATAAAATAGACCAAATTTATGCCACCATTATTTAAAATACATGAATTTTTATGCCAAAAATGAACATGAGGCTATAGTAATTGAAAGATCAAAATAGGTACAAGGCACACATAATAGGAAGAGTATAATGAAAGCATTGTGTAATTTCTTAGTGTATGCCTGCTAGCATTTCTTTTTTATAAGGCAGCACTATGCATAATCATTCATGTGACTAATAAATACTTCCTGAAGAGACTGGTAATCAGTTAAGCAATATTTTAGTTAATATTATAAAATATTATAGTAATATTTTAATTAAGGATTTTAGACTTGTATTTGGGTTATAGGGATGTCCTGAAGTATTCCTGTTCTTCTTGGTATACACTAACAATTTCTTGCTGTCAGGTGTGCCTGTTGGGAAGTCATAATGGTGATTAAAACTTCATTAGAATTTTGTGTCTGTGATTGCTTCATCATTAGGTCAAGCTTCATTGATCCCAGTGTATACTGAGATGCTTTTATCTAGCACTTCATTTGGAAAATCCTTGTGGACCCTGGAAGTTTGTGAAAGGTATCCTCTTGTGAAAGAAGGAAATACTCTTCAGAAGCACCAAATATGACAATGACTGGTCATTCACATTATCTGGATTTAAAAACTATTATGTTAACCTTATTTCAATAAGCCCACTTGCTTGAATTTGTATTTTTACCTTGAAACAGTATATCTTGTCATTTTACAAGGCATATAACAGAAATTGATATATGTTATTCTTTTTACACCAACATTTTATTTATTTGAGAAACTCTAAAAATGAAAAATTCAAGCAAATGGACGTGATTTTGGGGAGTTCATTAGAAAACTAATTTTTTTCCATGCCTATTGAAAATATTTACAAAAACTTTAGTAGATTAGTATAGATAATATAATTGAATAACTTTTTATTGATTCAGGTTCAGGCAGCATCTCAGAGATATCAACAAGTCTTTATTATCATAATATGATACAGAATGATGGAATGTATAGAAAACTGTGTGATTTGGTCATTCATTTGCTCATGAATATTTACTGAGCATATCAGATTGCATATCAGGTACAGTGCCAGGCACTGGGAAGTTGAACACTCTACATTTTAAAATTTCTTTTTGGATATTATTTTTTTATAATTATTATTTTATATCAAGTAACTATAAAAATTCCAGTTAATTATTTCTATGTTTGTTGTAGTCTAGTTAATGTTATTAATTTTGTTTCTCATGTTTAATAAAAGAAAACTGGCTGGTATATTTCATTTATGGTCGAGTTAACTTCACTTGGCTGCACTTATCCTCCCAAACAAACCTGGAAATAGCTTGCTTCACATAACAAATTATGCTTTATAATCTAATTTTCAATTGCATTATGTACTAGCTATTTTTTTAGGTATATGGGCTATGTAATAGTCATAATTAAAAGATGTAAGAGGGTGTTTATAGAGTTTAAGACAACATATTTCATTGTTTTTGAAAAATAATCAAAATATTCAAAAAATTAAGTAAGCACTGAGATTAGTATGTGGAACTAAAATTTGAATAAAATACTACAGAAGAGAAGCACAAGGGAAATGGTTGTAGGTAGGTTTAGTATGGATGTGGGGCAGACCAATGCACATGAATTTCTAGAGCAACAATTCTTTCCCTACCGTAGTACTTCTAACAATTTGTAATTTCCTAGTTATGTGCCTGTATTCCCTACTAAACTGAAGCTCAACCAGGGTGGGCACCTTATTGATTTAATTCACTTTTGTCTTTCCAGAGACTAGCATATTGCCTGAGACATAGGAGATAATCAATAAATATGTTGGGTGAGTGAATATAAAGAGTTGTATTAATATAAAATGGTAAATTCTATAATAGAAGTATGAATAAAGAGGGGAATATAGAACAGAGAGTACAGGAGAAACCAAATGGCTTTGAAGTGCCTAAATTTGAAAATATTTATAGAAGTAGATACAGTTAAAACAAGTTTTGTTTGTGTTCTGTCTGAATACTCTTTTAGCAAACATTTTTGCCTATTGACAAATAAAAATGGCATTTTCAAATTCTTAAATAATTTCTGAAACAATAAAAATTAAATTATGTTCAGTAGCAAATAACCCAAATTCTGTAAAAATTAATAACCTGTGTACTATAAATATAGTAACTATATTAATCAGATCATTTTATTAGCATGAACACCCAGTTCTCTACTATAGTAGATACCAAAGGCAATTTGGCAGACTCTAGAGAGGGGGTATCAGTAGTTTTAAGTAATTAGAGTTAACATTTTACTGTTGAACATAACACTTTTTTTTGTGTTAAATATTAGCCTAAGAAAAAAAGTATTCCATCTCATTATTAAGTGTAAGCACATTATTTAAATATCAGTATTATGTTAGCTTTATGAAGTGAATAATTATGATCTGAACTTGGTTATATTTTATATTTTTCAACAAATCTTCCTTTTAATAGATTGGTGATGCTTTAGTTATTTTAAATCATTGCTGTTTAAAGAAGAATTACATAGATCTAGAGGATTTTTTAAAGCTATAATTTTAGAACACCATCACCTTTTAATGGAATTTCCTTTTTGGTCTACCAAGAAAATATGGCAAATATAGTCATTCTTGTTATAGGTCTGTTTGTGTCATTTACTTGAGTGAGCTCTGCAGTGCTTCATCAGCTTTAATTGAGATAAAGTTAAAGCTACATAAATAATTTTTAGTGTTTTTAGAAAGGGTCTTGTATTATTTTTGTATGTTTATGTATGCGTGTGTGTTTCTGATCCATTTAGTAAATTATGGCTTAAAGAAAATGGTTTTCTATTAAACTGTCTAGAGGTGCTCTTTTTCAATTATTTCAAAATAATGCATTGTTTCACCTTTTAATCATGTTAGTCTTGGGCAGTTTTTATCGTGCAACACGAAATCATCACTTTGTTACAATCATTTAAGAATTTCATTCAGTGTTTTTGATGTTGTATTTCGATTTTAATAGTTTTAGTCAAATTTATTTTTAAAAAGTAGGTTGTTTTATTTTTGTTTATGAATTGTTTAATAAAAATTGCCTGTTTCTTGCATAAATACTGTAGAGTAATCTAGTACCTGAAATTTGGTTTGGATTTTGCCAATTAATATGAACTGAGTGGTGTCAAAATCAATGTTTTTATTTTGATTTTGATCCTAAGCAAAGTCATACATATATGTTTATACATTATAGCCTTCTCTTTCTTTCTCCATCTTTCTGTGTGTGTACATAAATCCCAAAATTTGATTTTACCATTTTAATATGGGTAATTTTTAGAACTATATTTAGTACCATTCCAAAATATTAGAAAATTATACGCGTGCATATACAATCAAGCTTCAAGTAGTAAGAGTATTCATTTTAAGAAGGTGGCCTAAGAATACCTGTAAAATAGTAATGAATTATCAAAATGTAGTGTTTTGGTATATATATATATATATATATATATATATATATATATATATATATA
>NW_026000174.1:28789949-28857343 GCF_001458135.2 Marmota marmota marmota | reverse complement strand
ATATATACTTTGGTAATTTAGTTTGAAATTTCTTTAACTTCAGAATTTTTACTTTTTTGCTATAGTCTAAATAAAAATAAAAATTAATGTTTTAATAATAATGAATTGTGTATTTTTAAAGTGAAAAAAAGACCTTAAAAAACTGCTAGGACTCAAAGGTTCTTATTATGGAAATGTATTTTTCTCACCGCAATTTAAAAAAAAAAAGAATTAGTGATACTCTTGCCTTGTGGTCATTCGCCGAAGTAGTTTCCACATCTATTTTTGAACTTTATAAATATATAAGGAATTCAGATATATGATTTTATGATTATTTTTTAAAAATTCATGCTACTTAATATTATCAACCCAAACACTTTGTTTACTATTGGATAAGGTTTATAATACCTAGAGATTGTAGTTGGGTGATTTGCATTTGTTGTTTTGACTTTCCAAAATTTTTCTTCTTTCTCAAAATATTACTATAATAAAGCATTGATTAAGATAGTTTCTAGGTAAATGAACATTTTGATGATGAGTTTTGACAAAAAAAAATTGCAATAGAACTTTAATAGTAGGCAGTTTTTGTTCTGGGAAACTAATTTCTAGAAGATAGTAATTTTAAAATAAGGATAGCAAAAAGCAATTATAGCCTGTCAGTTTGATAGTTACCATATTCATGAAAATCTTGTATTAATACCTACTCTACAATCATTCCTTATGCAACATTGCAATAGGTAAGCTGTAAAAATATTTTTTAAAATGAACTTTACTTTGATTCTAGAAAATCTAGCAGTTTATAGAAGAGAAGTAAAACAAATGGATGTCTGTACTACTTTCAAACAAAGACTGGCCAGCATGATTTCATTATTCTTTTATCAGATACTCTATTATCCTCTTAGAAAATTTAGTTAAAGAGTTACTTGGTTGTGTCTCCTCACCTTAATAGAAGGTATAGATGTTAGGCATTTTATTTGTGTTTCATAACTACATATTTTATTGTGAAATAAATATATAATGATATTACTCTTAAAATTATGGAAAGTTTTTTCTTGTAATTACTTAACATTATTTTATGCCTTATATTTACTAATGTGTAGTGCCCTTTTTTGCATAAGGTATTTATATGTTTAAAAATTAACAAATATATTTTTATATAGAAAGTTATATAGATAAGTTATTATGGATCTATAAGTTTTCTATATAATTACACACAGTATATTTTACATATAAAGCTTATAGATGTAATAATATATAAAAATCTTCTCTATATTTTATAACTTCCACACATGTTAATGTTTATATTTATGTATGCCTATGCATATAACTCAGTGAAAATGCACATGACTTTTCTGAAATCTGGAAAACGGAATTTGTGTTATTGTTGTACATCCTTGGGAATGTCACTTAACCTCTCTAAATGTTGTGATCTTCTGAGGTTACTGTCATCTAGTTGCTACTATTAATTAACAAATTAAATTAAGGTTAAACAATAGAATGTATTGAAATCACTTGTCTGACCAATATCTGGTATTACCAGATAGTCATATGGAATCTAAGTATAGTTACCGCAGGGCCTACTAAATATATATGCTATTGATAACTAAGAATAAAGTTATGGTGTGTTTGGAGAATTTGTTTATATCATTTTTGTAAGTTGTAATATTGTCTGAGAAATACAATAGGAAAAAAAATCACATGTATCTATTGTATAAGTTTGTGTGTGTTGCTCATCTTGTAGGAAAAAGAGGCTCATATCTTTGGCACCAGTAATTTATATTTCTTTCATTCAAATCTGCAATTAAATAAACATAAAAAATCTTCTTGGCATAGCAGTTCTTGTTTCTGCTACATAGAGAGTGAGAATACTCAGGTAGCAGTGGAAAACCTACAACTGAAAGCAATTTCAAAAGTTATGAATTGTTACCTGGGTACAGTGGAACATGCCTATAATTCCAGTGACTCTGGAGGCTTAAGCAGGAAGATTGCAAGTTTGAAACCAGCCTCAACAACTTAGTGAGACCCTGTCTCCAAAAAAATAAAGAGGGCTGGGGTTGTAGCTCAGTGGTAGAGCACTTGCCTAACATGTGTAAGGCACTGGGTTTAATCCTCAGCACACATATAAATAAATAAAAGATTGTGTCCATCTACAGTTAAAAATATTTTAAAAAATAAAAATAAAAAGAAGGGGCTTGAATATTGCTGAGTGGTTAGGGGCCTCTGGGTTCAATCCCTGCTACCAAAAAAAAAAAAAAAAAAAGAATTATGATTTGTCAACATTTGGCATCTTGGATCTATTTTTTTTTTTTTTTGCAACAAGATGTTTATCCTGTTGCTATTTAGACTTTGATACTTGGAAACTTCTTTGGAAAGTCAAATATTGAGGGAATAAAAGAGCTGTCTTTGTTTAACTCTTATTAGATGGTAGTGAAAAGTACTTTTATCTTATTTTCTCTCTGCTACTAAAGTTGGGAGCTGATACTTTTGAATTGTAGGGATCATCTGAATCAATGATAATTGAACTGACTTGCTATAATTTCAGAGTACCTTTTGCTATAACTGAAAATGGATTTGGTTTCTATCAATATGTAGTGTTTGGATGATAGAAATGCAGTTAAGGAAAAGGAACTTATTGAAATAATATGTTAATGCAGTCTTTTAGGCAATTAAGAATGGATGAGATACACACACACACACACACACACACACACACGTGCGCCCTCAACACCTCTCCTTGGTTTTAAACATGCATATCCACAACATAAAGAACTCAATTTTATAGAAGATACATGATCCCCTTTCAATATTGGTCTGATCAGTCACTTGGTGAGAAAAGTAGCTCAGGGTCTATAGGGAAACAAAACAATTTCATTTGGGATTTTAAGCAAGTCATTGTTTCATTTGGAAAATGTGAAATCGGTGAATGGGCTTGTTCTCTTTGTAGAGGATTACAATAACACACGGAAGCTTATGAGTGCTTCTGACAGATGTGTTGGCGGTTTGCCACAAAGCTAAGGGTTCGGCTCTGACTGACAACTTGCAATTATATTATGATGAATGGTTCTGATGTGTGTTCAAGAGAAAACCACTTTCTAGAAAGTGAAAGTCATACATACGGTTCCTATAAAAAATCAGCTCAAATAAAGTATTATAACTTTCTATTTTATTTTAGCACTTTGGTGGACTCACCCATTTGAGTGCTCCTCCTCTTACAAAGACCTCTGGTTTTGATAAATCAAGGACCAAATCCAAAATTTTTGTAGGAAAAGCGAATTTGATACTATTTTGGGGGCATCAGAATTATTGTATCTGCATTTTTGATGAAACGGACATCTCCAAGGAAATCGTTTATTCTTACACAGTCACTTAAACATATCCACATGTCATAGCTACTAAGACTATTGGAGTCCAGCATTCAGAAAGAAATTGCTCTTTTTTGATCAAGTCGCTTCTTGATAACTTTTGCAGTTTGGGTTAACATTGAAAGATATATTCAAATAACATGGGATAAGTAATTTTGAGATTGTCTTTACTCTTTTTTAAAAAATATTTATACTTTAGTTTTTTTAGGTGGACACAATATCTTTATTTTTTATTTTTATATGGTGTCGAACCCAGAGCCCCACGCATGCCAGCGAGCGCGCTACCACTTGAGCCACATCCCTAGCCCTTGTCTTTACTCTTTTCTGATTTATTTATCTTAAAAAAATCTGAATGTAGATTTTTCAAGAGTTAGTATGTTTATTCAATGACAAAACCAAAATGCAGACAATATATATGAACTAAATCAATATTGTTCTGCATGAATAAAAAGTTAACTGATTTTCAAAAATCAAATCAAATAAAATGTCAAATTAGTGTTTAAATGTATTTTATTATACAATACTTAAATTGTGCAACTTTTAACTTATTTTCAAAGTATAAACTTCTGATTTTCTGAGAAGTCTAAGGCATGATATTCTTGAAGTTAGGCAAGGAACTTCTATTAAAAATATTTAGTTAGCAATATTGTAATTGATACAATTCAAAAACATGCTAAATTTAAAATATGAAAAATTACAGTCACAATAACAAAACTATTCAGAGATAGTCATCTGATAGGAAGGCATGAAGTAATATTACTTTCAAAAAATCATGGTAAGTCTGGAAAAAGAGGGATGATTGAGTCACGTTAAATTTCTCAAATTTATTATTTTACCTTGCATGGTTAAAAACAGGTCCTATAAAAGTTTCAAATTATCCAAAAACAGATTTCTGAAGAGTTAAATTTACTTTAGTTCTCAGTTTTATAATATTCAGTTTTTGTTCTTTGAACTTGTTTTTCTCTAATTCTCTTTGTAACATTTAGTGTATGTCAAATGTAGTATCCCTACTCCCCCACCCCAAACTCTAAACTTGATATTGGTGCTCTTAGGCCCCAAATCATTGTGTGCGATTTAATTTTTATTTGAAAAGAGAGTACTCATCAACCTTTTGCAGGTACAAGTTAAGACCTGTTAGAAAACTTGGCATCTAAGCTATGCACTCTGAGTAATATCTTCTAGTGTATAGTTTTGATCAGATGAAGTATGTATTTGTGGGAGGAAAGTAGATTGTATTATTTTATGTTTGTACCGTAGTTTTTAATTATTGTAATAGTTATAGGATAATAAACTAATTTGGCAATTATGTCTTGTTGAGATATTTGAAACATTGTTAGTTTTTAACTTGAAAGCTCTCAGGTACATAATAATAGATTTCATTTGGGATATTTTATTTAAATGGAAGATACCTGGAATAAACTGCATTTTTCTTTGCTGAATTTTTTTAGATCCTTTAACATTTTAATAAGCTAGCTTAAAGAGTAGTACAAAAAGAGGGATGTCCAGCTTTTAAGTAGTTGTGGTGAGGTAACTAAAAATTTCATGGGATTTGGGTAAAACTTGTCTGGATTGCTCCATCATTGATCCTATAAGTGATGTTTTTTTTTTTTTTGGTTTTTTTTTTTTTGTCTGTGACATTTATCAGATACTTTCTATAATACCAGGCACTACTGGCTAAGCATTTGTATACATGATCTCATTTGAAAGTATTCCCAATAGCCTGATGGTGTGTAGATACTGTCTTTAGTTGCAAACGATAAAATTCACTTAACCAATGATATAAAGCTAATAATTGACAGAACCTGAATTTGAAACCATGTTGAGTAATTGCAAACATAATGTGATTAAATATTTGCTGTACAGTAAGCTATAAGGAAAACTGACTGTAGAGTGAGTCTCTATATCTCCCTTCCCCCATCAGGGAGGACAGAAAGATAAATGAATGTGGGATTTTCTTTCGCTACCCTGGATCCAAAGAAGTTTTGTATTCTTTGGAGCAGTGGCAGGCAGAGGGATAAATGGAAGGTAGGTAGCTGATGGAGAAGATTTACCTTTTGTTAAGTACTTGTAGGAGAGGCCAGACTTAATTTAAGCAGCACATTTTTTTCTTTCTTGTATTATATACTTATTACTAAGAGGGTCTGATCACATAATGTCTCAGTCAGTTTGGGCTGCCATAACAAAATACCATAGACTGAGTCACTTAAACAACAAAAATTTATTTTTCACAGTTCTGGAGGCTGTGAAGTCCAAGATCAAGTTGCTGGCTGATTTGGTTTCTAGAGAGAGCTCTCTTCTTGGCTTACCAATGGCTGTCTTCTCCCTGCATCCTCACTTGGCAAGGGGTAAGAAGATATAAGATGAGAGAGATAAAAGGGAGCTCTCTGATATCTCTTCTTATAAGGACACTAATGCCATTATGAAGCCCTCACCTTCAGAATCTCATCTGAAACAATTAACTCTTACACTCCCCATCCTTAGATATCATCACACTGGGGTTTAGAGTTTCAACATTTTTTGGGGGGACATTGTTTACTCCATAGCATATGGTTCTCTTACGCCCCTTAAGTACTTAGAGCAAGTATTCTTGGGTGACGATATTATCATTTAATTTCTCCCTGTAGAGTGTTCGTTGATGGTAGATATGATGAACATTTATGTTTTAGATCAAACTGTTTACCAGGAAACTTCACTGTGTGTAAGAAGCTCAGAGTTTCTCAAATGTTATCTCATGTAATTTTTGCAAATGAGGAATTTGTGGTTCAGTTATACTTCTGGTGGCATAATTAAGTGGTGAAACTTCTATGTTAGGAATGCTTTAGGCCACATATCAATAATAAATGAGAGCAAACAAAACATAATATCCAACACACTGTAGCTTAAAGAAATGGTTGTTTAATTTTATCACATAACTAAAAGTCTGGAGGTGAGTGGTTGCTGGTGTTAATACAGGAGGTTAACAATGTTTGGATTTGGTCTACACCTGCAAATTTCCTTGATTATAAATTAGCCTCAGTAGCACCACATTCTAGCAGAGGGAGCAGAGGACAATGCATGACAGAAACATTATTCCATGTGCTCCTCTTTTTTAGGGGTGGGAGACTCAAGGAAAGAAAGTCTTCCCAGAAGTACCAAAGCAGACTTCCTCCTTTGGCTCATTGTCTAGAACCAGCTCCTAAGGTTCTTGTCACTACAAAGAAGACTAATAAAGCAGCTATTTTGTTTTAAATAGCTTCTCTAGTGGAAAGCAGTTGAGAGAGAAAGGGTTTGGGGGTGACCTTTGAATTGCCAACAGTACAGTCTCTTACAGGAGTACAATTTTTGGTCAGGTCTTTTAAATTAATTTATATCTGTCAGAGTCTTTAACTTTGCTGAGGGAAGACTTGTATATATTTTTGCAAACATGAGGAATCATATGTTTGTATCTTCTTATGAAGAATTTTGAGTGACATTTACAGAAAATAATAGAAATACATTTGTTAGACATCAATTAGTGGTTAAGAGAACAGGTTCTCGAGTCAGACTGTCAGTTTGAATGCTATTTCTTCTACACATTAGCTGTCTGATATTGAAGAAGTTTCTTAAATTCTCTGGCCTCTTCCCACAGACTTATAAATATCAATACAATTCACACATTTAAAGTACTTAATTTAATGTATATCAAATAATATCAAGTGCAATTATATGAAGAACTAAAAACTGTTAGTGATTATTACGGCTATGGATTGAAAGAGAACAAATAATTCCCAGAAGACTATAAATTTTCATGAAGTACAATTTAAATCCATTATACTTTTGATCATTTGTAAGTCAACATCTAAGATAGAATTTGCTATCTATTCTAAGACAGTGAATGCAATGATTAAAAAAAAATTAGACAAATCTTTAACAAATGCAAAGATATGCTTGGTTTCCTTGTATAAGTTGCTATACTTCAACTTTATTTTGGCATCTCTGGCTGCCCTTTGTGAAATGTATCATTCTCTGAAATATTCTTGCTCATTTCCCTTTGTCAAGTAGGCCCTTTGATCTTAGGTGATAGGAAGGAAAATATTTGATTAAAATACTTCAAAATAGATGATTATGTTCAACTCTCAGAGGAATAGATGTTTTGTTCTAACAGTAAGTTTATAAATTGCAAATAATACTTATTTTGTGTTACTATAAGGGGGATTTAAGAAAATGTATTAAAAATATCTTGAGCATAAAAAAGAGAGAATGGTAGAGTGAACCCTGATATACCCATTACTAAGATTTTATAATTATCAAGATTTTGCCACTCTATATTCATTAGTCTTTGATTCATTTTCCTTTTATTTTTTTCTGAAGTAATAGAGGGATTTAAAAAGTAAGACATAGCTTTTCAATGCCCACTGCCTAGTCTATCTGCATAACATTAATTACACTTTCACGCTAGAATAGGGTGGTAATTTGTCAGTAAGAGCTGAAAGGTCAAATATGTACTCTACAGGTAATGACTTAGTGGATGCTGCCTATTGCTCATGGGTTAGCTACAGAAAAATACTTAAAAATAAACAAATTTTAATCTCTGTATCTTTTTGTTTACTAAGGATTATCTTTAGTTTTGGGCAATATGATGCTTACAGCCCCATTTAGCCTTTTGTTTTTTAATTTAAATTCAGAAAAGGACAAATTAGGGAATAATTATTTATATTCTTATCACCCCAAATTAAACATGATCAATCTTTTGGTATATTTATTTACTTCTAATCACTATTAGTTCTTTTATCACACCTCTTTTTCTGGGTTTAACTTTCTCTTAATTAGTTCAATTTCATTGTTGAGACCCTTCCACACACAGGAGTTTGGGGGGTTTATATTCCCAACTTTCTTTCACATTTGAGTCTACCTACCTGCCTTTCATCTTCCTATGTGAATGACATATTTCTTTAGCATTATATGCTTTCTTTCTTCCAGGATTTTTGTAGATGATTTGTCCTTATTTTTTCTTTGCTTTTTTTTTTTGTTGTTGTTGTTTGGAAGTCTATAAGATAATTATCTCAGAGAGGTGAGAAGATAGTGGAGTAGAATTAGGGAGAACTTAGCTGAGGAAACATGTATCTTTTATTTGAGGGCTGAGCCATCTTTTCTGAGATTTATGACTTGCCTTATAGCATAAGGTCCTATCTGCCCAATTGTGAATAAATGGGTCAAGGTCCAATATTAATGCAGGAGGATACTTTTTGGATCATTCCCCAAATGTTTTGTGTGGACCTAGAATTTTCATGTCTGTCAGACAGAAAACGTCCTTGTTTATTTTATTTATTTTTTCATAGTTAATTTTTCTTCTATACTTCAGGCTAAAGATGAACAAGAACAAAACTCATTTGCTTTGCTTTGAAATTTGCTTTGAAATTTTTGATGACAATTCTTAGCATTTTATTACCCACATCATCTCTGTTTCTTTCCTTGGTTGCCAGTTTTTGAGGTTTATTACATTTAGTTATTTCAATTTTCTTGTTTAGTAGCTGTTGGTGAATTTCCCCCCTATACTTCCATTCATTTAACTATTAGATGGGGAAGCAAAACTTGTGAACTAGGTTTTTTTTTTTTTTTTTTTAAAAAAAAAAAAAACATTTCTTTATTTGTAAGTGGACACAATACCTTTATTTTTATTATGTGGTGCTGAGGATCGAACCCAGTGCCTCACATGTGCTGGGTGAGCGCTCCACTGCTGAGCCCCGCCCCCTAGCCCCTTGTGAACTAGTTTTGAATGTGCTTACATAATTAGAAATATTGCCCTTTTAATTTCTGATAGGAAAGTATATCCCGTATATCGGTGTAACATTTTCAGGTAGCATTTTGATTTGAACTATAAGACAACACTTGATCATTAAGTCATTACTATCATTTTTTGTCTGTCTCAAGGCCAGCATCTTCTTTAGGGGCTTTGCTACTTGAAATAAAACTGAGGTACATGTGGTGACAGCCTTCCAGCAGAGAGCTGAAAATATCATCTGAGGACTGGAAGTGTAATACAAGGTTCTAGAAATTTTTCAGAATGTGTATGGGACCTTAGTTTGATCTGATGAATTTCACTCACTAAAAGAAATGTTTTATTTATATCTTGTGGCAATATTCTCTAGTTTACCATTAAAGTTTAAAATCAAATTGCCTATTTTCACATCTTTAACAAATAGCTATAATTATAAAATATTGATTTGCTTGAAATACTGACAACATTACATATTTTGCTAAAAATTATGAAATTACTTTGGTTCATAAAGAACAAACTTTTAAATTCTAATGATTATATATTGTTGTTTAATGTATTATTTGTGAAGTGGATAGATGACCAGATTTCTCTCCTTGGCTTCTATGTTCCTTGTCAGCTAGTCCTGTCTAGAAGGATCCCTATATAGTTTATTGTTTATCTTCTTTAAATAAGAGAAATTTATGATCTTGGGTAAGCAAAATTAAAACCATTGAGCAATAACAAAATTTAGAATCAAAATCTATCAGCTGGAAGTTAAAAAAAGAAAAATTTAAACAACTTTTAGAAAAATTTAAAAAATTGTATTTAGATTAAAAAATTTTAAATAAAACACTACATTTAAAAATCCTTGAATACATTTAAAGTGGTGATCACAAAAGAATTTAATTTTATCAACATAATTCATCTACTCAATAAAAATTAAAGAATGAAAATAAATTAATTTAATTCTAAGTTTAATAAACTAGAAAAAACACCCATCAACAAACCAAAGGGAAAAACAAAGAAATAAATAATAAAGATGAAAGCAAAATGAATGCAGTAGAAGATTAAAAACCAGTTGGCCTAATAATAAATTAAAATATAGTTTAAAATTAATGCAAAATAAAAACATTAGCTAAGCTGATCAAAAAATCAAATATGAAAAAGCATAAGTGCAGGAAATATCAAATAACCGGGTGGAAATAACAGTTAAAATATCAGTAATTATAAACAAAAGATGCTATTTTTCAGACTTTCATGTGAATACATGTGAAAACCATGATAATACATATAATTTTCTAGGAAAATAAAAGTTACTCAAATTTGACACTATTAAAAATAGAAAGCATAAAAACATCCATTTCTAGAGTTAGAGAAATGTAGAGAATTATCACCTAAAGAAGTATCAAGGAAATACCCTACAAATAGCACTAGGCCCAGAAGGTTTCATAAGGCAATGCTTTCAATTTTTCAAATACCAGATATTCTCGGTGCTCCATAAATCATTCCAGAGCATTAAAAATGGAGGGAAACTTTTTAATCATTTTTATGAAGTAAATATGACATTATGCTTAGACTGATAAGACCATAAAGGTAAATTACAGACCAATTTCACTTATAAATATGGATGGAAAATATTATAAAATATTAGTAAGTGTAATCAAGCAACATACTAATAACATATTATACTATGAGCAAGTGGGAATTATTCAGTAACTCAAGCTTTGTTCAATATTAGGAAATTCTTCAATAGAATATACTACATGAATGGAAAATGTTCTGGAATTATCACTATTGATTTTGAAAAAGGATTTTCAATATAATTTTGATAAAAATGCTCAAAAAAAGTATAAATTGATGGACTCTTATTTTTGTTGTGTGTGTGTATAGTTGCCACTTTACCCATTTTATGTATGTGGTAATACCATTTAGTTACATTAATAATTTACATTGCTATTTCTAAAACTTTTTAATATTCTAATCAGAAACTCTGTAATCAGTAAGCAATAACTCCCCATTTTCCCTCTTCCCACCTGTATGTGGTAACTTCTATTTTCTGTCTCTATGAATTTACCTATTTTAGGTATTTTATATAGTAAAGTCATATATTATATATTGAATGCCCTTTGTGTATGAATTATTTTACCTACCATACTATTTTCAAAATTCATTCATGTTGTACCATATATCAGAATTTCAATCCTTTTTATGGCTGAATAACATTCTATTGTGTATTCTAGTGTGTATGTTTGTGTGTATGTGTATGTGTGTGTGTATCAGATGGTGTATCCATGCATTTGTTGATGGACACTGGATTTGTTTTTATCTGTGCACATTGTAATGCATATTGGTATAAATGTATCTGTTTTGGGGTTCATGTTTTCCATTTTTGGGGGGTCCAAGGGGACGTGTACCTAGTAATGGAATTGCTGGGTGATGTGATAATCCCATATTTATGTTTTTGAGTAACTACCAGATTGTTTTCCATAATGACTACCAATTTACCTTCCCACTAGCAATGTACAGGGGCTCCAGTTTCTGTACATTCTTAAAACACTTATTTTTCTTTTCTTTCTGTTGATTATATCTATCCTAGTAGATGTGATGTCTCACTGTGGTTTGATTTGCATTTCCCTAGTTACTAGTGATGTTTAACATCTTTTCAAGTGCTTATTGGCTATTTGTAGGTCTTTAAGAGAAATGTCTATTCTATGTCTTTGCTTATTTTTAAATTAGATTGTTTGTCTTTTATTGTCAAATTGGAAGAACTCTTTATATATTTTTTGTATTAAATCCATGTCTAATATTCTGGATTCTTTATTAACATGATAAAATATATGTAGTCTCATCCAAAAGAGGGAAATTTACAGATTAAATTCAGGCATTTTCATTAAGATAAGGAACAAGGCTAGGATGACCATGTCATCACTATATTCAACATTGTTCTGGAGCATTAGTCAAAGCAATAAGGACAAGATGTATAAACTGGAGACATCAGAATTGGTAAAGGCTGTTAAGAGGCAGAGCATCCTTGGGTTCAATCTCTGGTACTAGGAAAATATATATATATATAATACACACATACATGTAATAATTATAACTTATATAAAATATGGTATTATATATTATATAAATATTATATAACATGTACCATTATGTAATATAAATTTTATATATATATATATATATATATATATATATATATATATTGCACAATTTTCTTTTTGTCCTGCATTGTTTTTAATGAAGAATCAGCCATCACCCTGTTTTGTGTTTCTCAGTATGTAATAAGCCTTTTGGAGGACTGATTTTCAGGTATTTCTTTTTATTTCACAGTTCTTAGAAATTTAATTATGTATCCTGGTGTAGGTTTCTGCATATTTTTTTGTGCTTGGAATTCACTGGGATTCTTGATTTTGTAAGTTTACAGTTTTCTTCAAATTTGAAAAAATTTCAGCCATTAATACCATCTATATTGTTTCTGCTTTTCTCTCCTTACCTTTGGGGATTCTAATTACACATATATTAGGCTGTTTGAAGTTTCTCACAAGTTTATTGATGCTCTCTTAATTTTTTCTGCTGTTCTTGTCTTAGCACTTCATTTTAGACCGTTTCCATTGCTGTTGACGGAATTCCTAATTTTTTCTTCTGCAATATTTAATTTGTCTTTAATCCAATCAAGTATATTTTTCAGACATTTTAGTTTTTATTTCTAAAAGTTAGATTTTTGTGTGTGTTTATATTTCATATGTCCATTTAGCCTTTTCAGTCTTTCCATGGCTTAGTGATCATAGAATATAGTTCTAATTACTATTTTAGTGTTTTGTTAACTTTAATATCTGCGTCATTTTAATTCAGTTTTCATTCATTGATTTTTTTCTCTTCATTAGAGTCATATTTTCTGTTTCTTTGCATGCCTGGAATTTTTTTTTTCATTTGTAGCTAGACTTATTCCTATAGATATTCTTAGGTCTTGTTCTGGGATTAAGTTACTTGGAAGCAGTTTGACCCTTTACAGTCTTACTCTTAAGCTTTATCAAGCAGAATAAGGGATGCTTATCTAACCCAGGTTAATTTTACCCCTCAACTGAGGTGAAACTTAGAATTCTGAGTACTCCATGGTATGTCCCTGGAATTGAGAACTTTCCAATTTGGATAGTGAAGATAGAAACTATTCCAAGGTCTTTATGGGGTACTGGGATTGTTCCCTCTAATTTTTTAAGGTAGTTATTTTCCTCACTTTTTATAATGCTCTCACATGTATGCACCAGTCACTACTCAGTAGAATATAGATGAGATCTCTTTGCATATCTCTAGATGTTCTCTCCCTGTGCAGCTCCTCCTTTTCCAATACTCTGCTCTGTGAATTCTACTCACCTTTGTCTCCATGAACTTTTAGTTTTAGCTCTTCATTTAGGAGAATAGTTAGCCTTCACTTGGGTTCTTCCTCCTCATACCAGGCAGTTAATTAGGACTGACTAGTGTTTACTCTATTTATTTTTTATTTTTATTTTTGGTAATAGGCACTGAACCCAGGCAAGTTTTACCACTGAATTACATCCACAGCCCTTTTTATTTTTTATTTTGAGACAGGATCTCACTAAGTTGCTTATTGCCTCACTAATTTGCTGAAGCTTCCCTGGTACTTGGAATCCTCCTGAGCCTCCCAAGTAGCTAGGATTACATGTGTGCACCCACTGCACCCGACTGCCTCTAAAGAATATTGTCCATTATTGCCTGATGTCCATCCATCTTGAAACCTTAATTCATAAAGTTTTTTGTTTTGTTTTGTTTTTTTAAGCAGGAGAGTAAATTCAGCCTCTATCTTTGCCAGAAGGGAAGTGGGTAATACAAATAATGCAAATTAAAACTATACCAAGATGGCAATTCTAACTACCAAATTATTAGGAATTAAAATCTGGAATATTTTGGGGGGAAGTTTGTGAATAAACTCATTTTGAGTGTAATGTAAATTGGCACAACTCTCTTGGAAGTGGATTTCACAGAGTCTGTCAAAGTACTTTCTTTTGACCCATCAGTCCCTCCTTGGTATTTATCCTGAATTTATAATTTTAACAATTCAGTGTACATATGAACAATGATGCAGCTATTTACTGCATTATTACTTGTTATTGAAAACAACCTAAATATACATATAATTGAGAGATTTAATAAACTATGAAATGTTCATGTCATGGTTATGGAGTACTATGTAGCTAAAAAAAGATTGAAGAAACTATAATCTGATACAGAGTTATTGCCAATGAAATCCAATGTGTATGTGGAAGAACATTTCTCAAAATATAAGAACATTTCTAATATTTTGTATATAAAGATAGGGAAATTGGGAAATGAGAAAACATACATTTATCTATTCAACCACAAAGAAAGAAACAGAGAAAGGGTAAACAAAAAATTATTGAGACTGAATACCTAGAAATGATGGGTACATATGGTATTGAAATGATGGGGTTGGTGTGAGTAGGGTAAAGTGGAAGTAATGGTGGGGAGTTGACACTTGTGACTACTATTTTGTATAATTGTCTCTTTTGCAACCATATTACTCTATCTCATACTAAAAATACAAATAAGCACATATGAATGAAGAACAAAAATGGATACAAACAGAAAATAATTTCACGTTTTTCAAATGACATAACCACACTGAAAGTGTGTAGGGTAGATGGAACTAACCTAAATAAAATTTGAACTATTATTTTTACTATACATTCTAAATTTAAAGAATAAAAATTCTAATAAATGCATGTACTCTAAAGAGAGGGACAGGGAGGTAATATGAACTGTAATTCAAGTGTGAACTGTTAACTCTTGAGGAATCTGCATGAAGAATATACATGAATTCTACTATTTTTACAATTTTGTGTGTTTGAAGTTGGAAAAAATCTTTGATCTTGGGTTTTTATATGCAAAATGCCTTTCACTGATGAACATCCAAAAAATTTCTAAGACTTACTTTTCCCAGTTACTTATATCTGTAATTCTATTCTGATATTCTGCAGTTACTGGAAATACCAAGCGTTCAGTGGCTGTTACTTGAAGATTTTTAGGAAATAAATACACAAACTCCCAAGTACTCATGGACCAGGCCTTTCTCTATATCTGATGAGCAGTTCACTTGAAGGTATATCAAGAATTTGTGGATCACAACAGTTTCTCACAATAGTTCCTCACAAAATTTAAAACATAAGAGGCATAGATAGAATGCTTTCCTTTTCTGTAGTATAATTGAAACTATAAACAGCTGAGTGTAATTGCTCTTGGAAATTTTGTTTTGGTCAGGAAGGCAATGGGATGATTAGGACACAGTATTGTGATATAAAAGTTACATCTAGGAGAATTCTAGTGGTCCTTGGGAAACTATAAATTAGGATGAAATCAAGGCTATTGTTCTGAGTCATTTTAACTCTTATCAGAAGCTCTTTTAAGTTTGAAACTCATCACCAATCATTGCTATTATTAATATTTTTATTGCTGTTGTTATCATTCATGGAAGCCATTTGTAATAAACCCTCTGATCATCCAAATTCTTAGTTTACCTGCAAATGTTTAAGTTTTGGGTTTTGAGAATATCATATAAAGAAATAAGGCAGATGAGTTTGAGGGAGTGAAATCATCTGTCAGTAGATAGCTTGACAAGAATTGTATGAGGTTTGAGAATAGAGTAACAGTTAAGAGTTAGCAGCTGATTGAAGTGGTAGATTTTCTAAGTATGGAATTGTTAAACAGGCCATGGGATCTTCTTTCTCAGCAATTAATTGTCTTGGCCTTCAAGATTCTTACATCAAACTCAGGAAAGACCTAAGAATTCTTCTCTGTACTTTGATCTTAATGAATCATTGATGTTACTACAGTTTTCCTTCTTGTGGTGAGACACAAAGGCAATTTATTGTGGTGAAAGCAATGCCTGTATATATTTCAAATACCTATATGGAAAGTAGGATTTCACATGTAAAAATCACTATGTTGTCTGGCTAACATTATGACTGTAAAGATTGCACAGATACAGATAATATCATCCTTGTGACAGTATTGTTATGGTGTGCAGCTCTCTTTAAATATTACACTTTTGTTTGTAGCTATCATCAATGATTTACAGAACTTGCACTCTAAGACATTGTCTCTTTTAAAGAGTGTACTTTTAGACTGGTGTTTTAATTTGTTTATTCAGTAAAAACACATTTCAGCTTGAGCTTCAGGCAGGCATTGTAAGAGTGTTTTCTGCCTATCTTGATGGTTGTTATTTCCCTTTATTCAGTTTAGTATCTGGATTATGTTTATATATTTTATTAGCTTTCTCTATATACACTCAGATCAATTTTTGAATACTGACAATTGATTTATTTTCAGGGTTACATTGGGGATGTGTTTTGGTCAGGAAGGCAATGCGAGTGCTTGCATTTAGTGGCAAGAAATTATTAAGTAGTCACATTTGATTATTGTTTAGAGCCTACACTCATAGACATATAACATTATCAGCTTCTAATTTAGTTCATAGCTGGATTCCCTTCGACACCACTAACTGTTGCCAAGTTTGAATAGAGGATTAAGAGGCACATGGAGTTCATCTTCAAGCTGTGCAGGGGGTTTTGAAAGAGCCTTTGTGTTCTATGTAATCAAGAGAACTGGTCAGTGTTTGGAATATCTGCAGAACAATACTTGGTTGGGAATTGTCATTTTTCATGTTCCCTCTCAAAATATTAAGAAGGGAATGGATTTAGATTTCATTCTTTCTTTCTGTGGCTATAATATTCTTCCTTTCAAAAGCACAATTTCAGCTTTTATTTTCTTTTAACTCAAAATGGAAACATAAAAAATTAAGCCAGATTAAATTGATTAAAAAATTAGTGTTGAGGTAGAAGATTTAAAAACACTGGTGAAATTTTCTGCCTTCGCTCTGAGAGAAATGATTCTTTTAAAGACTAATGGTCTGATCCAGCCAACACTGAATTTATAAGCTGCCCATAATTCATTAGAAGGGTTTTTTTTTTTCCCTTTTCATTTAAAGGAAAAAGCATTCTGTTATTAAGAAAAACTGTACAAGGGGTTGGGGTTATGGCTCAGTGGTAGAGTGCTCGCCTCGCATGTGCAAGGCCCTGGGTTCAATCCTCAGCACCACATATAAATAAATAAAATAAAGTTATATAAAAAAAAGAAAAAGAAAAACTATACAAAATTCAAAGGTCAAGAATGTCCTCCAGAAGGAGACTTCTGTGGGGTGAGTTGCTTATAATGTCTCCTGGATCTGTCTTAGTTGTTTTCTCACTGAGATCCCTACTACCATGGAACACTGAGATAAGGATCTTTGACCCCCTTCACAGTGTTTTCTTTGGTGCTCTTAGCTGGTATAATAAAAAAAGAACTGAAATCTATGGAAGAATAAAATGTAATTACAGAAAATAAACATAATATTAACATTGTAGTATACAAAATATTGTTTCCGTCTTCTGAGGATCCAGGTAAGGTTTACTGAATCCCAAATTCTTTTATTATGCATTCGTTTTCATCAATGATACATATTTTTATTTAGAGTTTACCATTGCTAATGGCTTGATGAACATTAAGGATATACCAGTGAATAAGATAGATTGGAGTCTTGGCCTCATGAAGCTCATAGTCTGATAGAGAGGCTAGATGGCAAAGTATAACGAAAGTCATTTAGGTAGTTTACTATTTCAGTGGAATCTTTTGAAGGCATTCCTGAGTAAATAAAGGACTGAATGAAAAGAGTTTAGTCAAATAAAAAGGAGCGGATGTATCAGGCAGAGGGAAGAGCACATGTAAAAGTCACAGGCAAGAGAGAATTTAGCAGGTAGCAGCTGGTGCTTAGGAGGAAATGAAAGAATTTCACTATGACAAAGTAATGGAGTAGAAGGGAGATTGTGGAGAGTTTTGGGAAGAATGGCTGGAGAGATAAGTGGTATTTAGAACATAAGGGTCCTTTAAGCAATATTCAGGAGGATTTGAAATCAAAGGTTGGAGATACTTTTGTGGATTGCTTCATTCTTACTCCCCAACTACTGCGTTCTTGTGACAATGGTCTCAAGTAAGGTATCACCTTATTTCCAGACACAGCACCTAGGCAATTTATCCTTTTTTTTTTTTTTTTGGTACCAAGGCAAAGATAACGTACATTTTAAGACACCTGGGGACATTATAGCTTTATTTCTCTTATTCTGAGGAATATGACTTGTCCATAACCAAATATAAGATGACCTCTTTTTGTCTTAGGTGATAGTTTTATTCATCTTTGGAGTAGTCTGTGGAGATTTGATAGATTAAATATTCCACTTTGACAGGTGGGGAAGTAACATTACAAAATATTATTCATTTTATTTTATATCATTTATCCCATAAGAATTTGCCTGAATCAAGGGAAATAATTTTTTTTATTTAAAATTATTTTTATGTGTTAAAGTACACCATACTTGTGGTAAAATATACAATTTTTAAAGCTAGAATATGTTTTTTTAACAGGAATATATTTGTAATTTTTTCCACAATTTTATTCGGTGCATTATAATTGTACATACTGATGGGATTTGTTGTCACACACTCATACATGCACACAATACAATATAACAATATAATTTGACCAATATTATTCCCGAGTACAATCTTAAGGATACCTCTCAATAAATTTTTATATATACACATATATAATCACCATCCACAACAAGAAGGAGAATATTATCTTGGAAGACTCCCTCATTATCTTTCCCAATCATAACCTCTGAAAGTTAATTGCTATTCTCTCATAGATTAATTTTTTCTGTTCTTTAACTTCATATAAATTGAATTAAAACTTTGTCATATCTGACATTTTTCACCCAAGAATTTATCTCTGAGATGAATACTTGTTGAAGGTATAGTGTTTTCTCTTTTCTTGCCGGGTAGCATTATGTTTCTATTGTATATCACTGTAAAGATACACAGTTTTTAATAATTAAGCCTATAATATATTTATATAATAATCCACTTTTGATAATTAAGCCTTTAATATATTTATATAATAATCTACTCTGAATTTTATCTTTATTCAAAACTTTCTGGATTCATCATGGTCCTTTATGCTTACATATAATTTTTAAATTAAAAATTGCCATAATTTAAATTATTATTGCAATATATCTAAATATAAATTTGGGCAGAATTCATATCTTAAAATACTGTGAATTACAAACTATGAGCACAATTTACCTCCATTTATTTGAGCTTTTAAAAATTTTATTTTAAAAATATTTCATAGGTTTTTTCCTATGTATGTATGTAGAAATCCTGCATATTTTATAAATTTATTGGTTTTTAAATGCAGTTTCTATTTTTTACAAATATATATAGGTATATTTTTATATTATTTTCATACCCAGTGAACTGGCTAATATAATTACTAATTCTAATAATTTATTTAGGCTTTGAATTTATTTCCATAAGTATGATCAAATTGTGAATAATAAATTTTATTTATTTTCTACTTTATATAATTTCTTAAATTAAGAACCAATTTTTATAGCAGTTTTTTAGGTTCATAGTAAAACTGAGTGGCAATTACGGAGAGTTCCCATATTCCTTCTGTGGCCCTATATACACAGCCTCACCCACTATTCTCATATCCCACCAGAGGGGAACTTTTGTTACAATCAATGAACCTATGTTGACATCGTTATTACCCAAATCTGTAGTACACATTAGGCCTAGGCCTTGACGTTGTACACCCTATGGGTTTTGACAGATGTGTAATGACAGTTGTGATAGCATACACAATAGTTTTACTATTCTAAAAAGTCCCTGTGTTCTGCTTATTCATCCTTCCCCCTCTATCTCCTGGTTATCACTACTCTTACTGCACCATAGTTTTTTTTCTTTGTTAGAATATCATATAGTTTCAATCATACTATAGCCTTTTCATTACAGATTCTTTCACTTAGTAAGATGCATTTAAGTTTCCTCCTTTTGTTTTCAAGACTTGGTATCTCTTATTTTTAGTGATTAATAATATTTTAGTGCCTGTATGGATCGCAGTTTATTTATCTACTCATCTACTGAAGGACACCTTGGTTGCTTCCAAGTTTGTGCAATTATGGTTAAAGCTGCTGTAAACATTTATGTGCAGGTTTTGAGGTAGACATAAGTTTTCAGTTTATGTGGGACAGTACTAAAGAGCATGATTTCAGTATTATATAATTCAAGAATGCTTGTTTTTGTGAGAAACAGCCAAAGTGTCTTCAAAAGTAGTTGTAACATTTTGCATTCCCAAATGTTAATGAATGAGAGTTCTCATTGTTCTACATCCTTGCATTTGGTGTAAGTGAATTTTTATTTTGACCATTCTAATAAGTCTGTTGTGCTCATTGTTATTTTGATTTTTTTTATACTGAGCATTGAACCTAGGGACGCTTAATACAGCCCCCCTTTTTTCCTTATATCTTTTTTAAATTTGTTTTAATTAGTTACACATGACAGTACAATGATATTGACATATCATACATTTGAATCAAATGGGGTATAATTTCTGATTTTTCTGAGTATACAGGTATACATACATACAGCAATAGTAGTGTCTATTTTATTCTGCTGTCCTTCCTATCTCCCCTTCCTCTCCCCTCCCCTCCTATCGCTTAATATTTTATTTAGAGACAGAGTCTTACTGAGTTGTTAAGTTTCTGCATAAATTGCTGAGGCTGGCTTTGAACTTGAGATTCTCCTGCCTCAGCCTCTAGAGCTGCCAGGATTATAGGCATGTGCCATCTCGCCTGGCTGTTTGATTTTAACTTGTAATTTCCTAATGACAAAAGAATTAAATATTTTTTCATATGCTTACTCTCTATGTATCATTTTTTGGTGATGTCTATTCAGGTATTTTACCATTCTAAATTGGATTGTTTGTTTTCTTATTGTTGAGTTTTAAAAATTCTTTGTATATTTTAGATAGCATTATTTTATCAAATGTATCTTTTGCAAATAGTTTTTTTCCTAGTCTGAAGTTTCTTTTCTCATTTTCTTGACAGAGTCTTGCAAAACAGAAAATTTTAATTTTTATGAAGTCCAGCTTACCAATTATTTCCTTAATATATTATATCTTTGATACTCTATCTAAAAAGTCATCATCATACCAAGGTCATCTAGGTTGTCTACTATGTTATCTTCTAGGAATTTAATACTTGTGTGTCTTAAATTTATGTCTATGATTAATTTTTAGGAATTTTTATCAAGGGTATCAGGTCTGTTTCTGGATTCCTTTTTTGCACTTGGATATCCAGCACCATTTGTTGAAAGACTTATCTATTCTCCATTGGATTACTTTTACTTCTTTGTCAAAGATCAGTTGATTATATTTATGTGGGGTCTATCTTTTACTCTATTCTGCTCTATATATCATTTTTTTCCATTCTTTTGCCAATATTACACTGTCTTGTCATATTTTAAGTCTTGAACTTGAATAGTGTCAGTCTTCTGACTTTGATCTCCTTTAATAATAAGTTGGTTATGGTAGGTCTTTTACCTCTCCATGTAAACTTTAAACTCATTTTGTTAATATTCTCAGAATAATTTGTTGAGGTTTTGATTGTGACTATATTCAGCCTATAGATTAATTTAGGAAGAAATGATATCTTGACCATATTGAGTCTTTCAATCTATAAACATGGCATATTTCTAATTTATTTACTCTTTGATACCTTTCGTCAGAATTTCATTGTTGTTCTCATATAGATTTTGTGCATATTTTATTAAATTTACATCTAAATATTTCATTTATTGGGGGTACTAATGTAAATTGTAATGTGTTTTTTAAAATTTTTTTTTAGTTGTTGACCTTTATTTATTTTATTTATTTCTATGTGGTGCTGAGAAGTGAACCCAGTGCCTCACACATGCCAGGCAAGTGCACTACCACTGAGCCCCAGCCCCAGCCCCAGCCCCAGCCCATAATGTGTTTTTATTTTCAGATTCTACTTGTTCATTGCTGGTAGTAGGAAAATAATTGACATTTGGATAGTGACCTTGTATTCTGAACTTTGTTATATTTGTTTATTGGTTGCTTTTGCAGGAGGAGATTTATTTATTTAGTCAATTCATATTGTCTGTGAACAAAGACAATATCGTTTTTTTTTATTCCCAGTATGTATGGCCCTTATTTGAATTTATTGTCTATTTGAATTAGCTAGGACTTCCAATATGATACTGAAAACTGGTGGTACGAAGGAGTATCTTTGCTTTCCCCCTAAACTTCTTAGGAAAGCTTTAAGTATCACAGCATTAAGCATGATGTTAGCTGTAAATTTTTTTTAAGCTTTCCTTTTTCAAGTTGAGGCAGTTCCCCTTATTCCTAATTTGCTGAACACTTTTCTTTTTTTTCCTTTTTGACTCATGAGTAGGCATTGGCTTCTGTCAAATAATTTTTGTCTGTATCTAGTCATATGATCTTCACTGTTCAGCCAGTTGATGTGATGGACTATATTAATTGATTTTTGAATGTTGAACCAGCTTCACATACCTAGAATAAATTTCTCTTTGTTGTGGTACACAATGTTTTTTCATACACTGTTGGATTTGATTTGCAATATTTTGTTGAGGATATTTATACCTATGGTCATGACAGACATTGGTTGATAGTTCCTTTATTATCCTTTTATTGTCCTCCTCTTCATTTCTGATATTAGTAATTTATATTTTCTCTCTTTTATTCTTGGTAGGTTTGCCTAGAAGGTTGTCTATTTTATTATCTTTTCAAAGAACTGGCTTTCAGTTTTGTTGATTTTCTGTTTTCAATTTCATTTATTTCTGTTCTAAATTTTATTATTTATTTTCTTCTCTTACTTTGGACTTGGTTTTCTCTTCTTTTTCTAGTTTCCCAAAGTGGAGACTAAGATTACTGATTTTTAGATAAATGCTACAGATTTTCCTCTAAGCACTGCTTTTGCCATGTCCCCCAAATTTTGATAATTTGTATTTTCATTTGCATTTGATACAAAATATTTTACATTTTTAATGGCCTATGTGTTATTTAGAAGTGTGTTGCTTAATCTCTGTGTATTTAGAGATGTTTCTAGCTATATTTCTGTTATTGATTTCTAAGTTTAATTCCTCAGTGGTCTGAGAGCAGAGATTGTATGATTTCTTTCCTTTTAAATTTGTTAGTTGTGTTTTACAGCCCCAAATGTATTCTGTTTTGGTGAACGTTCCATGTAGTTTTAGAAGAATGTGTAATTTGCTAGTAGTAAATAAAGTAGTCAATAAATATCTATTTGTAGTTGACTGATGGTGTTGTTGATTTCAACCATGTCCTTACTGATTTTTTTATCTGCTGTATCTGGTCATTTCTGATAAAGGGGTGGTAAAATCTCCTAGAAATTTTGCCTAACATATTTTGATGTTTTGTTATTGTACATACACATTAAGGATTGTCATGTCTTTTGAAGTATTGATTCCTTTAATATTATGTAATTCCCCCTCCAGCCTGATAACCTTCTTTTTTCTTAAGTCTATTTTGTCTGAGATTACTGTAGCTACTATCGCTTCTTTTGATAAGTGTTAGCATAACATATTTTTCTCCATTTCATTTCCTTTAATCAATATATGTCTTCATAGGAGAAGTGGTTTCTTTTAGATAACATATAATTGACTATTATTTTTTGATATAGTCTGACAATATGTCTTTTAACTGATATATTTAGACAGTTGACATTCATATATATATATATATGTGTGTGTGTGTGTGTGTGTATATATATATATATATATATATATATATATATATATATATATATAGTTGGATTAATATCTACCATATATGGGATTATTCTCTATTTTTTGCTTTTATTGTTTGACCCTATTTTTTACCTTCCACATTTTCTGCCTCTTGTGGTTTTACTTAGGTATACATTTTATATGATTCCATTTTTTTCCTTTCTTAGCACATCTGATACCTATCTACTAGTGATAGACAGTAATTAGTCTAGATTTTGCATCAATTTTGCATTGAAGTCGACTCTCAAATAACTATTACAGCTTCATGTATATTACAAATAACAAACTATTTCTAATTCCTCTTCCCTGACCCTTATACTATTGTTTTATACCTCACACACATGAGCATGTATATTAAAAATAAAATTTCTTATGTTTAAATATACATATTTATGTAATATGTCTGTATGTATAATGTATATACATATAGTCAAATATGTTGTTGCTATTATTATTTTCAATAAACTTATCAGATAGATAAATTAAGAAAAAGAAAATGTTAAAAAGTTTTTATTTTATCCTTGTTTATTCATATTCTCTTTCTTTATGTACATCGAGTTTCTGACCTTCACAATTTTTCTTTTCTCTGAAGAGCTTCTTTAACATTTCTTGTAAGGCAGGTCTCATGGTAACACATTCCCTCAATTTTCATTTGTGTGAGAAGAGTTTATTTATTTTATATATTTCTGAAGGATCATTTCACAGGGCACAGAATTGTAAGTGGATATTTTTTCCTCTCAAAACTTGAAATATTTCACTTGATGGACTTCTTACTTGGGTGATGCTATAGCTTGAATGTGTTCCTCAAAGTTCACGTGTTGGAAATTCAATACCCAGTTCAACTTTGTTGAAAGGCAAGACCTTTAGTAAGTGATTAGGTCATGAGAATTCTGCCTTCACGAAGATATTAAATATCATTATCACACGAGTGGAATTGCTATTGCAGGAGTGGCTTCCTAGTTTTTAAAAAGTGAATTTGGCCCCTTTCCCTGCCTCTCTTATGTTTGCCTTGTGATGCCTTCCCCTATGTTATAATGATGCAGCAAGAAGGTTCTCATCCCAAGTGGCTCTGTAATGTTGGACTTCCAAGCTTCCAGAATTGTAAGCCAAATAACTTCTACTGTTAATGAATTACTCAATCTGTGGATAATATGTGGAGAAAAGTGTCTTCCCTGACCTCCCACCCCACAACCTCTTGCTTCCTTTAAGATTTTTTTCTTTGTTTTTTATTTTCTGAGGTTTGAATATGATGATATGTTATACATAGATGAATCAATCTTTTTTTTCCTTCTTCCAATCATCATTCATGGTGTATTCTGTTGGTGTTCTCTGCAGTTTCTATTGGTGTGATGACATCAATTTGAGAAAATTATTAGTAATATTGCTTGGATATTCTGTTTCTCTCTTTTTAAAAATCTTTCCCCTCTTTAAAGTTTTGGAGATCTCTGACAATATATCTTCAGACTCCTAGATTGTTTTCTTGGCTGTATCCAGTCTGCTAATGAGCCCACTAAAGTCATTCTTCAAGTGCTACAATGATTTTTATTTCTACTATTTAAAAAATTATTACTTAGCATCTCATCTTTCTGTTTACATTATTCAACTCTTCCTGCATGTTGTCTACTTTTACCATTAATCCCCTTTGCACACTTTTAAAATTTTCTGTGCTGTTAACTCTAGATTTCTGCCACATTTGACTCTGGTTCTGATGCTTGTTCAGTTTCTTCAAATGACGTATTTTGCCTTTTATTGTGTCTTACAATTTTTTTCTTGCAAAACAGATTAGGTAAAAGGGACCATGGTAAAAAAGTCTTTAGTCATATATTAACTAGGTGTGGGGAGAAGAGACGCATTCAGTAATCTCATGATTAGATCTCAGTTTTTTGGTGAGCCACTGTCCTCAGGCTGTGAACCTTACTACCACTTTTTTTTTCCTCCCCTAAGTTGGGACACAGTAGCTGATGTGTTTAGAACTTGGATATTTCTCTTCCCTGAGGTAACTTAGACATTGACAAAATAGTGAATTAGGCTCTGGTAAAATATTTTCTTTCTGTTGTTAAAAGCAACAAATGCTTTGGGGTATTTCAGAATGGATCCTTTTCCCCTCCCCACAATAAGTCTGAGGGGATTTTCTCTAATAATCACTGGTAGAAGTCATAGATGTAAAACTCATGAAAGTATAGAGGACCTCTTATGATTGAGGTACCTGGAGTTTTTAACTTGCAGAATTGTACGCATTTAGCATCCGGCAATTTGTTCATTACAGTTCTGGATTTCCTCTCCAAACTGATTTCCATGTAAGTTTCTATTCATGGGTTTCTGCTCTGTTAAGTTATGACTCTTTGGATCTGTCTGTCTTTTTTTACAGTTCTGGGGATGGAAGTTTTCTGTGTGACTTCTCTTCTCTGATGAATCTAAGAAGAGTTGTTGTTCTGTTTATTAAACTTTTTACTTGTTAGAATAAAGTAATGACTATATTCTATCCAAAATGCCTTATACACTCCTTATATGGAAGTCTGAAATATATATTTTTTGTTACTTTTTCTTGTTGAATAGAAGGCTAAGTAAGAAGAGATATTTTTGTTTCTGAACTCACAGAAAAACATTCAGTGTTTTTCAGTTAATATTGTTTGTAGGAAATGTATTTTTAGATTGCTGAGAGTTCTTTATTTTTTAAAATGACAGATGGGTATTTAATATTGTAAAGTGCTTTATTTGCAAATAATGTTATGATGAAATTATTTTTTACCTTAATGATAAATTATATTATTGGTATTTGAATATTTAAACAATTTCACATTCTTGGAATAAATCCCTCTCGGTCCTTTTTCTATATTGTTATTATTTGGTAATATTTTGTTGGGGTTTTGCTATCTATATTTATGAAGGAGACAGGTCTATAAATAATATTTTTGTCATATATTTTGCTGTCCTCATAACTTGAGTTGGGTATGTTTCTTTTTTTTATATTATCTGTTAGAGTTTGTATTAGATTGGTGTTATTTACTCCTTGAATGTTTGGAAGAATTCACCAGTGTAGCAATTGGAGACTGGAGTCACTTAGGTGGGAAAGCTTCTAATTATAAATTAAGTATCTTTACTAAATATAGAGTTCTTTCATTTTTCTATTTTGATAATGTACATTTTGCATAAATTTTTTATCTAAAATTTAAAATTTATCAGCATGGAGTTTTTCATACTAACTTTTTTGTGCATGTATGCTACTGGGGATTGAAACCATGGCTTCCTACTTGCAGGGCAACAGATGTACCATTGAGCTGTATCCCTAGCTCCTCCCATGCCTGCATCCTCATTTTTAAAAAATATTTGAAACAGGGTCAAACTATGTTGCCAATAGTGGCCTAAACTTGTGATCTTCCTGGCTCAGCCCTCAAGTAAAAGTAGCCAAAGATATATTATTTTTAGTGGAACAAAGGCAGAAATGATCCCTCAAATCAGAAGCGATTCAATTCAGAATAATTACAATGATATATTTTAAGTCCAAAAAGAAGAAAAATATCCAATTTAGGATTCTCTAATAGGCAAAAATATCCTTCACATCTAAAGATGACATAAAGAATTTACCAGCAGAGTTTCCCATGAGAAATTTTAAAGAAAAAAAGTTCAGACTGAAGAAATAATAAAAGATGGTTACATATATTTTTAAAAAGAAGTGAAGAGTACTATAAATACCAAATATAAAGGTACATACAAAAGTCATTCATATTTTAATAATTTACTTAAAATATAATCACCTTTATAGTAACAAATGAACAAACAAATCCCAATGTATTGTGGGGTTTAAAGCATGTAAAAGTAATATCTATGACAACAATAACATAAAAGATGGTCATTTTTCACTTTCTTAAATTGTATTGGATGTAGTATAGCATTTGAGGTAGATTGTTGTAAGTTGAAGATGTATATTGTAAACCCCCGGTCAACCATTTAAATAATAAAATAAAGAGTTGTAGCTAATAAACCAATAGATGAGAGAGATTAAATTCTAAAAACAAAAATTAAAAGACAGGAAGGAAAAGGGAAAAAAGAAACAAAGGACAGATTAAAATATAAAAAAATAGTGAGATAGTAGACTAAACTCTGTTTACAATAAATACATTAAATATAAATGGACTAATAATACTAATTTAAAAAGAAAAGAGAAAGACAGATTGTATTAACAAAGAAAGAAAACAAGTCCCTGTTGACTACAAGGAACAGAGTAAATATGAAGGGTAGATATGTTAGAAGGAGAAAGAATTGATAAAGGCACATATATCATGAAAACAGAAATTATAAGAAAGCATTTCAGACTATATTATGACAAAAATAGACTGCAAGAGAAGGATTATTATTGGAGAGACAGAAGGACTTTTTATATTGACTAACAGTTCAGATCACCAAGAAGACATAACATCCCTAAATCTCTATGCATCTAATAATATAGGTTCAAAACATTTCAAGCAAGAAGTTGACAAAATTAAAAAGAATAAAGACACATCTACAATTTAATTATTCTCGCAGATTTTAACACTCATTTTTCAGAATTTGGTAAAACAAGAAGACAGAAAATTCATAAAATTTAGACCTGAACAAAACTATACATCAACTTAATTAATGTTGATACAGCACTATACTCAAACCTTTGGAATAATTACTCTTTTCAAATGAATATGGAATATCTTCAAAATAAAGCATAGGTTAGGCCATAAAACAAGTCTCAATACAGATAAAAGAACTGAAACTATAAGGAGTATATTCTCTGCTCATATGGAAACTAGTTACTAATTGATAACCAAAGGAAATTTTAAAATTCCCAAATACTTGACAGTTAAACCACATGCTTCTAAATAAACCATGTACCCAAAGAAGAAACAATAAGGAAAATGATAAAATATTTAACACTAAAGCATAATGAAAACACAACCTTGTCAAAATGTTTGGAATACAGCAAAGATAGTAGTTAGAGGGAAATTTATAACTTTAAATGCTTCAAAACTAATAAAGGTTTTTACGTTGATCTATAAATTCCAGGCAAATCCAATCAAAACCCCAGAAAGTTTTCTTTTTCTTTTCTTTTTTCTTAGACAAGTTAATTTTAAAATTTATCTGAAAATGCAAAGGACCTAACATAGCCAAAACAGATTCTACCTAGGGGAAAAAAAAAACTTACTCTGTGATTTTAAGATGTAATATAATGCTACAATAATCAAAACAGTTTGGAATAGGTGTAAGGATAATAAATTAATCATATAACAGAGAATCCAGAAATAGATCTATATACACACCAGTCATTTTCAGCAGTGATGCCAAGATGATGATAATGGTATTTTAATAGGGGAAAATGGTATTTTCAACAAATGATGCTAGAACAACTGGATATTCATATGAAGAAAATCAACTTTATTTTTTGCCTCACAGAATATACAACAAAAGAAATGAAAATGGATCATAGTTGTAAATATAAAATATAAACTGTAAAACTTCTAGAAGTAAACAGGAGAAAATATTTATTATCTTGTAATTGACAAAGATTTCATAGTAAGGATCTAAAAACCACTAGTCATAAAGAAAAAAATTGATAATTGGCTAATATCTCAATAAAACTATGGATCCTCAAAAGACATTTAAAAATATGTAGGCATACGATAGACTAGTATGTATATATTTACAGTATGTATGTGTATATGTACATATTTATAGTATGTATATCTGATAAAAATTGTCATACACAAAAATAATTCTTATATATATTATAATGTGATATAATATAAATACATGACATTAAATAGATATATAAGTGACTCTTGAAACTCACTGAAAAAAATCAAACAGTATAACAATTGGCAAAACTTTTTTGTCATTGCTTGACACATGCAATAAAAATGATCTTTTATAGTACAAGGAATTTGTTTTAACACTTGTTCAGAGCTCTGGGTTAATTAATATAGAGGAACACAAAGTGGCATCAGAAACATTTCTTGACCATCAGGGAAATTAATAGTTAGGTAAGATGGAGTGAACTTGAACCCCCAACCTAATCATATGGTGGTAAAAACTGATAAATAGTTGTGGTAGATGTAGGGTTATGAAATTAGGAGTTAAATGAGTTGATAAATTAGAATGATATAAAAGTATAGTCTCTAAGATAATATGTACTCATCAAGTGTTAGTTATTTTCCTTCTCTGAGGATGAGAATTTATATTTGAAGTGATGAATCAAAGCACAATTAAGGAATTGATGTTTAACATAGGACTTGTAAGATAGGATAATTTTTCATAAGTGTCAAGAAATGGGAAGACTTTTAGGTCAGGAGTATGACATGAGCAAAGGGAAGAAGTGAAAAATGACAAGTTATGCAGAGGAAGAGTGAGATATACATGGTGTACTCATGTTCACAGGGAATAGAATGAAAAGAGTTTCCTCTGTAGGAGGAGAAGCACTAGGGACATATTACAGAGGAACTTTAAAACCAAATTAGATAATGTAGGTTTCTTTTAAGTTGATCTTTTAGAGATTTCCAATACATAAATAAAACAGATAAAAGGGATATTTTATCAGTAACAGCTTATTTTATAATTTAATTTCATAACACTAAACATAGAATCATTTAACTAGAACAATGAAGCTGTTTTGATGAGCATAAAACTTTGAAATTGGGGACTGTTGATTTCAGATATAAGTTTGTTTTTTGCTATTATTTTAAATGAGCCTCAGCTTTTGCTTTATTTTTGCTATATTTTCTTTTGGTGGCATCAACTTCAGAAAATACTAAGTCATATAGATAAATAATTGTAAACAACAATACTTTACAGTTTTCCTTGAAGTCTTTGCTTACCTTTCAATAAAGCAAGAGATTTGTTTTAAGGTTTATATATGATGTATTTTAATGTAGTAGGATGAATTAATGCTTTAGTAGTTTCCAGATGGTTAAAATTTAGAACATAATGCATTTTCACATGTGTACCATTTTTTGTTATGGTTTTTATATTGTTTAGATTTTTTTTTAACTTACAACTTGCAGAAACCTAACTCAAACTAATAGAAATATATTGGGTTACATCGCCAAAGAAAAACAGAAATAGCATTTAGCTGTAGTCATTTTTGGATATAAGTATGCTAACATGATGCAAAGATTTTTTTTTTCTACTCTTTTCTCTCCTTTCTCTACTTTTCTTTGTATTTTTGGCTTCATTCACTCTTAGTGCAGACAGAATCTACCTATGTACCAGTGGGATTGGCCATGACAATTCCAGATCTACATGATTATAGTCTCTAACCTGATCATGAGAGAGCTGTTCCAGCTAGTTCCAGCAGAAAATTCTGGGTCAAATTCCTCTATTTGTGGCTGAGAGGAGGACCTAAAGGCAAGCAACAGAGAGCTCAGATTGACAATTCCATCAAAACATAATGGCATATAGAAATAATTCCCAATGACAACAAAAACAAAATCAAAAACAAAACACAAAAGAATATAGAACACACTAAAAACATAAAAGTTATTAAATTATTATTTTCATTGTCTAATACAGTTTCTTAAAAGCAGTTAAAATTGTACTCAAAAAACTAAAAAATAAAATAAACACTTGTAGAACTCAAAGAGCAAAAGCATAAAATAGAATATAAAGCAGATGTCATGAAAAGTAATATTTTAGCAATATGGATAATCATGGTTTCTAATGAGACTTTTTTATTCCATTACAATTTTGGCACATTTGAAGATCACATTTCACTGTACAAGCTACAGTGAAAAAATAAGGCCTAGGGCTGCACCAGTACTTTTATAAATAAAAATAGAACCTATCTTAGAAGGAGTTACCTTTTGATTTCAACAGTATTTTAAAGGAAGATCTTTACTTAGTGGATGATATTCAGAAGAGGAAAGCTTTTTAATTCAGACAAGTTTAAGTATTACAGGAAAAGAAAGATGGAAGAATGGGAAAACCAAGAAAATTAAACATATACAGGAATGATCGCTCTTGAATTCTACCGACTTCATTGCAATACCTTGAATTTTTAGCACCCCTCTCCAAAGAGAGTGCTTTACTCCATGTCTGAAGCAATTAATAAGTATATACAAAATAATTCACTTTCTACTATTGGATGCTACATTGTAGAGCCTATAAAACTGTTGTTAAATAATATTTAAATAGTCATTTCAGTAAAGCAAGAACTACTCTACAGTCAAGGCTTTGTCACCAACTTTTTTTTTACCTTGGTGGTTTTCTTAATTTGACTGTTTCCTCATCTCTGAAATTACAGTGTCTGCCTTAATAGTTGGCCTCTTCAAGCTTCAGCAGTAGGCCATTTCCCTTTTTTCTGTTATACCCATTGGTAGCAGCTGTGCTTTTATGGACATGTGAGAGGAAGTTGGTTTTGAATGATCCTTCTGTGAATGTTTTAGGTGCTAGGCAGCCTTGGAAAGCAGATGAAAGACATATCTCATACATGCTCACATAGCACAATGTGACTTCCACAAATGTATGTTGGGTACCATTTTCAGAAATACCTGTAAAAATAGTTTGGTAGATAAAAAAGAATATTGAGAGGGAATATTGGGCATAATATGATAATGTATGCATGCGCATTTCTGGCAGGTTTCAAATGTGGGGCTTTTTCTTCCTTCTGAACATGCCAGACAGAATCTAACAGTTCTAATGACATCTCCAATACCACTCATTGCCTTCTTTATTACTCTCTGTCTCTGTCTCTCTGTCTCTGTCTGTCTGTCTGTCTCTTTCTCTCTCTCTGTCTCTCTCTCTCACACACACACACACACTCTCTCTCTCAAAGTACATTGTTTAGTAAAGTGATTGTAGAATTAACATTTTTCCTAAAAGAAAAATATATGGTTTAATGACCAAATCATTTTAAAGCAACATAACAGAATTTTACAGGAACTAAATCTATTTCTTCACACCGATCATGCATGTTTTACTCGAGCATTGAGTCATTAGCATGTTTATAATGGTTCTAATTTAGCACAACATTTTCTGAATTTTATCCTTGAGTCATTTACAAATTGTTCATATTGAGTAAACAAAGGAAACAGATTGCATTTTATACTTAGTAATTTATCTGAAAGAAGAGGGGAGGGTTAATTGTTTTAAAGTTTTGGTCTGTTTGGGGAAGTGAGCCTGCTTTTTCATTGCTAGGCATAAATGCCATTTCTCTTTTTTGGAGATGGGGGGGTGCTATGGAGGAGTAAAATGAAAAATTAGGACTAGGACAAGATTGGCCACTCCCAGAGGGGAGTGTGGAGCAAAAGGGGAGCTGGCACGAGATTATCCAAAACAGTTGGTGCATTC
Source organism: Marmota marmota marmota (assembly GCF_001458135.2). Lineage (NCBI taxonomy): Eukaryota > Metazoa > Chordata > Mammalia > Rodentia > Sciuridae > Marmota > Marmota marmota. The sequence continues at coordinate 28,824,211 of NW_026000174.1, read as the reverse complement.
CTTAATGATCAAGTGCTTGAGAAGTCCAGTTCTTCCTGGCAGAGCATCTGTGTTGATGTTTATATCTTTGCCCTGCTGTATGGGAAAGGCATGCTTTCTCTTGCTGCTTAGCTAAAAATAGAATGGAATATAGCATTGTATGAGATATTTTAAGATAGCAAAAACATTTAAGAGGTTAAAGGTTTGGCTTTTGGATCAAAAAAGATCACTGATATAACTTGTAGTGTTCTTTGCAGACTGAATTTTATCTGGAGTTTGTTAGTGATTTGGATGCTTGGTTAGGGAGTTATTCTAGGTTTATTTGGTGCAGTTTGAAAAACCTACTTTGCTGTCTTTCTGTAAGCTCCCAGCATGAAGAGCGGGCCTGAAAACAGCCTCTATTTATATCCCCTTGTTCTTATTTGGAAAATCAGTTGTTTCATTGTGGAGAGAGAGAGAGGGAGAAAGAGAGAGAAGAGGAGAGGATAGAAAAAGGGGTGGAGGAGAGAGAGAACATGCACAAGCAGTCGTCAGGGAGTGTGCTTTGTACGTTATAGTGACTTCAAAATAAAACTGGCACATTTTAGTGTCTAATTATTTTTAGTGAGCTTGAGCTTGGAGGGTTTTAATTAAAATTTAAGAGTGCTCTTCAAGCTCTCCAAGCTCCAATTTTATCCCACTGTATTGTGGAGCATTTACCACTGTGAAAAAATGTACAGTAACTGGCATGTGCATCTCTATGTTTCCTAATGAAAAACGTGGGATGGATGATCAGCCAGGATATAAATATATACTGTCAGATTTAGTTGTAAACCAAAGTCACAGTATTTTTGATAAGTTATGATTGTCTTGGTTACATAAGAAATTTGTTGCACTTGAAATTTATGATTCCTATGAAAAATAAAAGGAATTCCTTTACTCTTTTCTTAAGAGTTAATAAAGTAAAAGGTAATTTGCACACAGGGGAGCCATCATTGTTTTTCTTCATGGAAATATTTGAAAGATATTTTCTTTTTTTGATTTATTCTTTTTTATTTATTCTAATTCATTATACATATGACAGCAGAATGCATTTCAATTCATATTACACATATGGTGCACAAATTTTTTCATGTCTCTGGTTGTTCACAAAGTAGAGTTGAAAGATATTTTCTAAAAAGTTTGCTGTGGACTAAAATATTAAAAGATATTTGCATTTCTGACTGTGAATATCACATGGAGGTAAAATGAAAATAAATATTTACAGGTAAATTGTTTTAAAGTACAATAAAAAGTTTTCCCACTATTCTTTCTCCCTCTTCCTCCTCTTGTTTTAATTTTAATTATGATTTGCTTACTCTCTTTGTCTTATAGGCAAAAACTTTATCTTGTGCAGAATAGGAGCTAATACTGCATGACACTTTGTTTAGGAGCAATTTGAAATTATTCCTAAAATATCATCATGCAGATTATAAAATGAATATCTCACATACTCTCACTTTGCATTTATCTTGTACCATTAAATTAATTATTAGCAGGCAAAAAATTAGTTTTTTAAAAAGTTTTTTAAATTTATTTTTTAAAAATAAATGACAGCAGAATGCATTACAATTCTTGTTACACATATAGAGCACAATTTTTCATATCTCTGGTTGTATATAAAGTATGTTCACAGCAATTCGTGTCTTCATACATGTACTTTGGATAATGATGTCCATCACATTCCACCATCCTTGCTGGCAAAAACATTATTAAAGCAATGAAACGAATTCTTGACTTACCTGGCCTGAAACTTAAGTACTTAACAAGTAGAAATATTTTATTGGAATTCATAATGTGAAAGGTTTGTTTGTTTTGTACTAGGGATTGACACAGGGGCACTTCACCATTAACCTACATCCTCAGCCCTTTTTATTTTTTTTAATTTTGAGACAGGGTCTCACTAAATTGCTAAGTGTCTCACTAACATTCTTAGGCTGACCTTGAACTTGCAATCTTCCTACTCAGCATTTGCAGTTCTTGGAGTTACATGTGTGCACAACTGCTTCCTGGTATGCTGGATATTTTTTTAGAAATTAGTTCTGAATTGTATCTTTCCTTTTTAACTTACAAAAAGTTTCTTATAAAAGAAAAGCTTAAATTTTCAAAGAAAAATAAAAATCTCAAGAAACTATGCAATTAAACTAATTTATAGGGCTGGGGCTATAGCTCAGTGGTAGAGTGCTTGCCTAGTATGTGTGAGGCACTGGGTTCTATCCTCAGCACCACATAAAAACAAAACAAATAAAATAAAGGCATTCTGTCCATCTACAACTACAAAAAAAATAAAAAATTTATAAATACCAAAAATTCACTTTTTTGCTTAAAATATAGAAATAGTCCAGTTTTATATTTTTGAAAGTCCTGTTTTAATCCCTATCACTTATTAAAATGGAATAGATAATTTGTTCATGAAAACAAATTTTTTCAAAGTACAAGCAATGAATTTTGACATTTGATACAATGTCTCATTAGTATGGAAGCATGAGTTACATTCAAATACATGTATATTATAGTGAATTTTATGCTATAGTTTGTGATTTTTTATCTCAATTTTCAAAGTCACTAAACTTTGAATAGTCAAATTAATATAATAAAATTCACTGTATATTTTTTTCATTATTTGAGGACTCTGGCACCAGCATAGCTGTGTTAATTGTTTTCAAGTTAGTCAACTAAAACATATTTATGCTTGTAACATAATCCATGAGTATCTGAGGGATGTTCACTCCTTTTTTTTTTTTTCATTTGGAATCATATATTACTACTGTGTTAAAGACACTCTTCTTGGTCTAACTCTTTCCATATATATAATGCAAATTGGTCTTTACTTATTTCTACCTCTTTGGGTTTTGTAATAGGACAAAGTCTGATCTGATCTTTAAAGCCAGTGTCCTATTGATATAGTTGAGGGATATGGCAGAAGGGGGATGAATCCTTACTTTTAATTTGTGACTTTTCTTGGGTATGAGTGTAAATTGATACATTCCTTTATAGAGTGGGAAATTTGAAAATACAACTTTACATTTGTAACTTTGTACCTATTACATGTTTCTTCATTTCAAACCAGAAACATTCACTGGGGGCAGAAGTGTCCTCTTTCTCTACTGTACTTGGTAACAACCTGCTGCTTTTGGCCTGTTTTCCTTCATCTTTCCTTCTTTACTTTATAGCACAGAGAGTGCTTAGCACCAGTTAAGGTATGTGCTCGGCTGGCGGTCAGATAATTAGGGGAGAAAGCTGGGTTTTTCAAAAGATTTTGTAATAAAAGTTTTGAGCTTTCCTGAAATCTCCTAGAATTAAGATTAAATGTTGATAGTGTTGTATATAGTGACTTTTATTGTTCTGTAGATAAAGGTAATCGGTAGTTGTTATTAAATATTCTCATAAGTATAAATGAAAATGTAGACATGCAAAGACTGCTTTAATTTTCCCCTTGGTTTCTTCTACTCAAGTAGAAACTCATGTAGCTAGATTAACTCAGCATTACAGTAAGGATTAATTTCCTAATAGAGTGTAATATACTTTGAAGTTATTAGCCATTTTATTCATGAGTAGCTTTTATGAAAAGTTGTATCCACATGGTTTGATTTATTTTTGAAGCATGTGTTCCTGTTGTTCATATACTTCTATTTTTTTCCCATGAAGTTTCAGCATTCTTTTCTTGGAGCTCTGAAATATTTCAAATCTATTTATAGAAAGAAGAGACATATTTTAGCCTGTTTTATATCTTGTATGTATCTAATCCTAGCATATGGACTTGCTCTGTCCTTGTGATCAGTACTAGTAAATTGGGCTTTATTCTGACTGTTATCATAAATGCTCTCAACTCAATTTTTAACCAATTTATACTTTGGCATTTGTATCAGTAAAATCAATTTAGTGCAATGATATAATATGTATGAAAGGGTAAAAAAATAGAAACAAAACTAGGTAGGATAAGAAATTTAAAACTTTTTGTTGATTATTCTTATCCATAATCCAACGTTATATCAGTTTTTCTCAGAAATTCAAACCTAATTTGAGAAAAAATTGTCTCAGAAAGGTATGATTAGAATTTTTCTTAACTCTTAAACTCAATTTTATTTTTTTATGTTTTTTAGCATAAAAATGGTTTAGGTATAGAAAAACTAGATACCTCGTTTCTAAAAGTGAAATAAAAATAGGAGACAATTTAGGCAATTAAATACTACCTGAATATATACATATGCATGTAGGCCCAATTGGCAGGTTGCTCAGAATCCAATTTTGAAGCACAAAGGTAGATCACTTGTTAAAACCTAAGAAAATAATAGGAAAAAATGGAAGAAAGAAAGAAGGAAGGCAAAAAGAAAGGAAGGAGGGAAGAAGTAAAGGAAGGAGCAGGGAGTCTCAATTTTATAGAATCAAACTGAGTTCTATTTAGACAAAACTTCAACTTCTGTGATAGCCTGCTAGTATGGTCGGTCTTCATCGGTCATTTTACCACACACTGATCTGGATTCCATTCATTCCTTGATTGATTGATCATGTCACAACCAAAGTTAATTGTTTTTCACCAATACTTTCTAACCATGCAATGGTCTTCTCATTCTTAAGCCTTTTTCTAAAGCTTATCTAGTTTCTAAAGCCCTTTAGAGCCATCTTGACCTAACTGTCATTTTGAAAAAATTAAGGAGGATTTAGAAGCTGGAGAAAAATTTAAAGGGAAAATGCTAAAGAGATAGGTGCTGATATGGGAGAGAAAAGGCATTTGATATTGGAAGTAACCATTTTAAATATAATTTTAAGAGAAATTTATCAGAATTTTGACACTGGAATGTTAAAGTTTAATGGGAGTGTGCTTTGTACTAAGGATCCAGTATTTAAATCTACATTCCCTTTTGGAAACATGACCTATTTGTTAAGATTTAAGGCTTAAAAAGCACAAGCAAATAGTTATAAGAAGTAGCCCCATTTGCAAATCCATCTGAATAGAAAGAAAAAAACTCAGACAAATTTGGTAATTTTTAGGATATTGTAAAATTTTATTTCTGTAGCCTTTATGAATCTTTGCAAAAACAAATGTAATTATTCCTTGTAGTCTAGAATGTTATTTAGAAAGGCATTGGGGCAAATAACATTTAAATATATACTTTTAAAAATAAAAATATGCATCACTTTTTGTATAAAAGTTTTAGCAGTTTTCATTACTAGTGAACAGAGAACATCTTGACTTTATTTTTTCCTCTTTCTGCTCCAAATGAGTATTTTACAAAAGTTGGATTTCTTCTTTCAGGATTAAGTAGTTACTGGCCTCTTCCCCCTTTAAAATCTGTCATTGTTCCTTATACAGCACATAAATTTTGCTTGGACTTAAAATATCACCTGGATCAAAAGGTATATAATCTCAACTAAACCCATATAAAAGAGCCCTCTTTAAGGTGCAGTCTAAAAATTATGAATGTTGATTAAATATTAATAGAATTATGATAATAAGAAAAGATTATTGAGCATTATCCTCTTTTCTCCTGGGTAGTAGTGTAACTCTTCTTCTGGAAAAAATAAATTCAGTTGTGGTATTTTATAATAGAGTAAAACAACAGCAGCAAAAATAGCTTTGTACACTTTTAAATGAGAGAATTTATCCTAAGCTGCCTTTCTGAATTTGTAATATACATATGTTTTTAATTATATGTATACAAATAATTAATAATTTGTATTTTAACAGATTCTTCCTGCATGGAAAAACTACTTTCAAAGGATTGGAAGGAAAAAATGGAAAGACTAAACACCAGTGAACTTCTTGGAGAAATTAAAGGTACAATGTAAAAGATATCAAATATATCAATGCATAGATGTTATTTTATATAACAATATATTTGTTGTTCTATACTAGAACATTAAACTCTTACTTTTACTACATGATAAATATATAATGTGTCCCTGAAATTTTATTCTTTATAAGGTTTATGAATGAAATTTATGCCTACCTTTGGCATAAGTCCATGAACATAGAATTTATAGAATATATTGCCTCATGAATTTGTGTAACAAAAATATGAGAAAGAAAAAAGTTATATCAAAAAGTGAAGAGCTATTTAAGGTAAAGATATTCTTAGTAATGATTCTTAAAATCATATTGGCCTAATTTATGAAGCCAATTATTAATTTGAATTTCTTCTGATAAAAGAGTTTACCTGTAACACCTTTAAAAACATTTATACAATACACTGTACATTTATAGAATATATACTTATACAGTGTACAGAATACAGAATATACAGTGAATTCTGGGGCCTGTTTACAGGCCTATTAACATCCTGGCTCTGTGACTTACTAAATGAGTGTTTTTTGGTAGACCACCAAATTTTTCTACATTTCGTATTCCTTATCTTTAAAATTAAGATAATAATGTACCTATTTCACAGGCTCATCAAGAGACAAATACATATAATGCTCTTAGAACTATGATACTTGTCACGTAAGAAAGTACTCATGAATGTAAGTTGTGGTGGTTCTTATTTTAATATGCCCACAGGGTCATAGGTTGATTAATCTCAAACAGTTTCATAAGATTTAGCATTTCATGATCTCAGATGCAGATGAGAATAAACATCTTTATTTTTAATACATGTGATTGGTGTCATTATTTTATTATTATTATGTATGTGATTGATATTATTTTTAAACTCTCTCTTGTTGATTTATTTATGAAGATGAAGTACTGTATCCCTAGTGTGGTGTATCATGAAAGGAATATATCATTCATTAATTCTATCAGTCTTTCCTTACACAGAGATAGTCATCACTCTGATTCATACTAACAATTTGGGAACTTCTTTACATTAATTTTATTAATTTAACATTCAACTGTAGGTGAATATTCCTGTTGGTTATGGATAGTTTCTCAATAAGTATTTAATAAATACGTTCTTTTAGATTTACTATAAAACCATTGCCTAGTATTAAGGCATGGTATATTCAACTCAAACATAAAGACAAGAAAGTCATCTTTTCCCCAATGAATAATTAATAACTCATTCCTTTAACTAATAGTGTCAAAATCAAGTAGAAATTGAATATTATTTTGAATTTCACTGCTTCTGTTTTGTACTCATAAAGGCCATTTGCTATTTTGGAAAAAAAAAAAAAGAAACTCAACTTATAACTGACGGGTAGAAAGAAAGTCATTAGTGACATATTCTCTATCCAGCTGCAATAACATGGTGTGTGCTACTTTGCACGTCATTCTGTGTTTTCTTCCCTTTCCAAAGCCATTGGTTTTATAACAGTTAGAACAGAAATGGTTTATGCAAAGGCAAGCTTTTGCCAGCATGAATGGTGGGTGTCTTGCTTTCTCTTGGTAATGTAGAAGCTAACACTAAGTTTTTATACTTCAAGGTATCTTTTTCTTCCTGTATTTCATCTTTCTTTATATTTAAATCTAATTATGAATTAAATATCCCAAAACTGTACATGTTTTAGATGCACAAAATTTATAAATCTCAGAAGTGAGATACTTGAAAAATTAGGCTTTTCAAACTGAATTTATGTGATACGTGAACTTTCAGTTGTATGCTATTCTGAGTTTTGTGGGCATAAAAGAATACTGAATTTCCTATTTTGACTTATTTACATTTTGCCTCTTCTTACATTTTAATATTTTGTCATCATGTACATTATACAGAAAAGATAACTATAATATGTTAATTTAAAAATGAAAAAAATGACGCATCCTCATATAGTTTCATGTAACCACTGCTAAAACTCAGCATACTTTTTTCTAGGTAAGACCAAGTTGATTATTAGTCAACTAAAATTGTTATCATTATTCTGAAAATTTAAAGTAATCTAAATGATGTATTTGGGGAATATGTACTACTGTGGATTAACAGTATTTAATATAACTCAAACTATGTATTTTAATAAGTCTTATTTCCCTTGATTACAAAATTCATGTGTATTTATTTGTAAGAAACAGAAAAACATGCAAAAGAAATAAAATTGTTCTTTAATTCTGCAAGTATTTTATCATTTATCCTTTCAATTTTAACTTACACACACACACTTATATATATTAATTTTTCCTATTAGCATCATCCTTATACTATTCTTTCATAATCTGTTTTCACCTTAATGATATATCATGAATTTCCTTGTGATTAAGTAATCTTCTAAAATATTTTTATTGGCAGAAAATGAGATTTTCATAATTTAACTGAGCCTTGTATTCAACACTGAGGTTTTTAAAAATTGTCAGTATAAAGCATGTCTTAAGCACAGATGACTTTTTAGGAAGATTTTTCAGCCTATTAGTGGTCATTTCATATATATATATATTTCTTCTTTTGGGGTATCAGGGATTGAACTCAGGGGCACTTGACCACTGAGCCACATCCCCAGACCTTTTTTTTTGTATTTTATTTAGAGACAGGGTTTCACCGAGTTGCTTAGTGACTTGCTTTTTGCTGAAGCTGGCTTTGAACTCATGATCCTCCTGCGTCAGCTTCCCGAGCCGCTGGGAAAATATATTCTTAAAAGTGAAATTCCTGGGCCAAAGAATATGTTCTTTTTAAAAAGACCTTTGCCCATTATCCTATAGAAAAATAGTGTTTTGTATTCTCACTGGTAGTATCTGCAAGTGTTTTTTCTTTTGCCCTTAATAGAAAAAAAAATTCTTGCTAGTTTAATGGGGGCAGAGGCACATTGTTGTTGATTTAATATGAAGGGTTTTTTTTTTTATTATTATTGGTGAGAATGAAGAGCTTTACATAAATTCATTTGTTATTAAACATCTGTTTCTTCATGAACTGCCTATGTACGTTGATTGTCCATTTTTTTCTTTAAATGTCTTGTCTAGTTCTTATTGTATGAACTAGAAAATATATATAGCAAGAATATGTAGTAAGAATTCTTAATATATATTTTAATATTATTAAGCTTCATATTGCATTTTTTATTTGCTTTATTTTATTATTTTGTTGTCAGTCTTTCCATTCATTTTAATTTAATTTTTTCTGTTGGGAATTTGTTTAGAAAGTTTTCTCCTGCCCTGAAATTAGATACTATTCTGCTCTATTTTCTTTCAATTAGTTGACTCTTTTTTAAAACATTTAACCCCTTAATTCCTCTTGAATATATTTGGATGTATAATGTCAACTAGAAGTAGAACTTAATTTTTTTCTTGATCAGTTAACCAAGGATCTCTCTTCTACTTATTAAATTCTTCCTATCATATCCTCTGAGTTGAAATAACATATTTCATTATACTCTGATCATGTATTTTGAACATATTTTTCAGAGTTTGGGTCTATTCTATTTATCTATCTAAATTTTTATTAGTACTATGTTATACTAATCATTGTAACTTTATAGTAACTTTCCTAATATCTTTCCTAATTTTTAAGGTATTTTCATATTCCTTCAAAATTTATCTTCAATTTATTTTATTAATTTGTTAATTAAAGTCCCAAAGTGATTTTTTTTAAAAAAAAATTACATTTCTATCAAATTTAAGGGGTGAATGGACACCTTATAATATTATTCATAATATTAAATGTTTCCATTAAAAATAATGTATTACATTCTTACATGTCCCTGAATAATGTTTTATTTTTAAAATACAGTACATTATCTTTAATGGTTTCCCTTTAATGTTTACTATTTTTGCTTGCCTTTATGAATGAGATTCTTTATTTCATTTTCTTTTTATTGCTTTATTTAATGATTCTACTGAAGAATTTTGCTTATTTATTTTACTGGTTTATTTTATAATTTCCCTCTTTATTGAACTTATTAGATATATTTCAACTGATATGTGTGTTTGTGCTCCTACTTCCCTTATTACATTGCATAGAATCTCAAGAATAATACTAAGTGATAGCAGATATTTTAGCATTGTTTTTAATTTATTATATTCTTTTTAATATTTCACATTAATTATTCTGTTGATGATTGATTTAAGGTATTATTTTTTGTTAAAATATCATTATGTAGCAATCATAATACAATAATAATAAGTGCTGGAGAGGATGTAGGAACAAAAGGTACACTTATACATTGTTGATGGGACCACAAATTAGTACAACCAATTTGGAAAGAAATATGGAAATTCCTCAAAAAAATAGAACTAGAACTACCACCATGCCTTTTCCCCCTTTACTTTGCTTTAGCTCCCACATATGAGAGAAAACATTTGACCCTTGATTTTCTGAGTTTGGCTTACTTAGCACAATATTCTTCAGTTTCATCCACTTACTGGCAAATGACTTAATATTCATCCATAATTGAGAAACATTAAATCAATCACTTCTTTTTATAGATTTTACTTAAAAGTGCTTTTACATAAAATTCTTATGTCTACATGATAGGATTTGGATTACTGCTAAAATTTGGGAAACACCGAATCGGAATTTTCAATGAGTCTGTGACTAAGTCTTTTGTAATGTTTTTATTGTCTATATTTGAGGTGTTCAGCAAGGTCTTTTTATATACATATGTATATTGAAACAATTACTACAGTCAAGCAAATTACCATATCCATCATCTTTTTCTATGTGTGTGATAAGAATACCTAAAACCTCTCAGCAAATTTCCAGTGTACAATGCAATATTATTAACTGTAGTCCTCATGTTGCACATTAGACTTTTAGACTATTTTATCTCATGTAACTGCAACTTTATACCTTTTCACCTACTATTTTCCCCTTCTACCTCACCCCTGTTTGGTAATTACCATTCTTATGTATAAGAGAAAAATCCCATCCCTATCCCCTACCATTTTTTCCCCCATAGGTATCCAGCTTTCTAGTAGCAGCAATAGTTAGAATGCTATAATTGGCACATATAAAACAGCAGCAATCTCAAAGTGGGCTTCAAATTAGTTTAACATTGTTTTAAGTATTGCATATAATTTTATTGTTAAGAATTTAAATGAACTATAACATAAAATGTTTAGACCTTTTCCTTGGTCTGAAGTATTATGTGCCAGTCAGGGAAGTTCTTGTGATCAAACTCGTAGGGCCTCATACATGTTAAGCATGTGCTCCCCAGTCCAGGGCCACTACATTTTTAAGGGATCTATCATCATCTTAGAATTTATTAAAATAACTAAAGTTGAAAAGAATCTTGAACATTTACTATGAATAGTAATTAAAAACATAGGGTGATTTGGCCTAATACATTTTATCTGGTTTGAAGTTTTGTTGGATATAAGAGGGTATTTTAGGGAGTTAAGGGAACAGGGAACTTGTTCTTAGTAAACAAAAGAACTTTAGAAGAACTTATTGCTACCTGGACATTGATAAAATCAGACTGCAGTAATAGAAATTACATAAAATATAGTAGTGAATGAATGAATGAATAGCTGGATGAAGGGATGAACTAATAAATAAAATCAATAGAAATCTGGCACTAGAAAATTTTAAAAGAGACATGGTAGAGGATGTACCTATTTTAGTGAAATGTTATTTTCATGACCTTCTAAGGTTTGTTCCAAGTTGATACTCAAGTTTATTATAAAATTAGAAAACTAATTTAAAAAATAATCTTTTCTTGTCAACAAGTAATATGGCAATATATTTTGTAAGGTTCTTATTGTTTACAAAGTAAACAAAGTATAAAAAATCCTATAATTTTTTGATTCCTATAAAAAACCCAGTAAGGAAAATATTAATATATTAATTTAACAAATGAACAAAAAGAAACAGAGAATTAAGTACCTTATCTAGAGTCACTCAGAAAGTTGTGGGGGTAGGGTTTGATCTTTATTTCTGAAGCCTCCGATTAGTAGAATAAGGAGTAGTTCTCAAATCCTTCAAAACCTTAGTGTTTTCAGCATGATCAAGGGGAAGATAGACACACAAACTAAAATAATTCCATGTTTACTCCTTTCTATATAAATGAGACAGTATGGCAAAGCAGAAGTGTATAAAGGTAACATAGCATCTGTCTGTATGGTATTTAGGGTTGGTCTATGCCTGAATGAGAGATGGGTAGAGAATCGTGGCAGAAAAATACAAGTACTGGTGGGGTCCACAGTTGATCTGTCTGTATTAGTTTGAGTTGTACCAAAGAAATTAAGATGCTAGGGGAGTTATGGTTATGAGACATTCTTAAACGTAATGGTGATGTATTAGACCACGTCTAGAGCTTTGAGGCTTATCCTCTATCACTGTGGATGGTTTTAACCTTCTGTGGTTTATCTGAGAGATTCTTAGTCTCCTTGATTTGCATATAAGCCCCTCTTGGGCTGTGACTGGCATCCCCTCCTAGGTGTGAAGGCGCCTCCCTGGGCGGTATGCCAGGGAAACAGTAATGTTGGTTGTTTGAGTTAGCACAAACTGTGCTTGTGTTTGTCAAACACACAGACAATAAGAGAAAAAAAATATTATGTGATATGAACCAAATAAGGAAAATAGTGTATTCTTTCCTTAGTCGTTAATGATTAAATATATCAGTGTATACATTTAAGGATTAAGGTAGATGGGCATAAATGTATACTTTCCTACAGTTTAGAGAAATGACAGTCTTTTTCTGACAGAAGAAAGTGGCAAAACAGACACTTTTAAATGTATTCTACAAATTATTCCCAATGTTTTCCAAAACCACCACTGAAACACAGTTATTATAGCTCAACTAATATGTCTGAGGGATTTGGTTCAAGAGCCTAAATAATATTATCATAGTTCACTGTTAAAGACTGGAAGTATTACTTTGTTACTTTGTTAGGTTTGTTATTAAAGAAGAAATAAAATTAAAAACTGTATTACATCAAATAGTACAAGCATATCATGGTTTTGCTTGGTGTAAATACTGAATTAAGAATGTGAATTTATTACAACACTGCTTCTAAGTGCTACTGAGGGCCTGGTTTCATTTTTAGTTTTGATTACCAATATAAATCTTCAGAGGACAGCACAAATAACACAGAAGTCATGATTTTTTTCAGTGCATGAAGTATCTTTGAACGTCAAATACTGTAAGTTATTCTTGAAATAACTTAAGCAATGATGTTATCACCATAGAATCAGAATGGATCTAATAGCATTTCCATAGAATTAACATTCTCTATCATGGGTTACTATCTTAGATGTCAATTCTCTTTACTAGTTGTTTTTATACTAAGTACTTTGATCACTTATTCCATACACTGTTTTTTTCTACAGAATACTCTGTTTAGGAATAGTAATTCACAGTAACTGCTGCCTTCTCTTGTAATCACAGAAGGACTAGAATGATCTTACAAGAGCTATGACTGTATCCTTAGCATACTCATTTATAAATGAGCTTTTCTTGAATTCTCACTTATAAATTTACAGTAGTTTTTTTCATTTGGGGGAACTTAAGAAAAAAAACTGGAAAGCTTAGAGGTGAAAGGGGTTCAACAGTAACTGATGTTTAGATTTTATTTTATTTTAAATTTTTTAAATTGCCATTTTTAAGACAATGCTGTATTGCTCTGGACACCAGCTCATGAAAGAGACTGAGAGCACAAATGTTGTTTTCTTACTTTCCCACTTGTATCAAATAATGTAGTAGGGTGTTTATCACTATTTTCTGTACCTACCTGTGTAATTGTAGAACTTCAGAATAATATCCAGAATTATAGACTCTCAACAAATTAGAGCTGGAAGCACTTTGTACCTTATGTAATCCAACTCCTTATTTTCCATGTGTTGACCCCAATATCCAGAAAAGTTAGTGCTCTAAATCATAGTAAATTCCTAAGAAAGAAACTTGATATTCCTCCCAAATAAGATGTTTACCCATTTAACATAGCCTTTTGATTGTCTTATGATCAACAATGAGTAATAATTGTAGAATCATGGACTCCTTTGACTAACAACAAATGTACACAACAGCTAGTTTTATAAATAAATATATATATGCATTATAACACAGGAACACCCATAGTTTTTTAATTATACTACTTTGCATGAATGTAGACATTTCAAAGCTCTCCTTTGTACTCTGTTATAAACATCTTTTACTTCTTTTGAAATCTGTGTGATATACATAAAGCAATTAAAACCTCCCCCTACTTGAGGTTGAAGACACAAGGTCTTCTTAATTAAAATTCAAACAAAAGCTACTGGCAAAAATTCCTACTATATGATTAAGGTCTAAAGTATTATGATACATTAGAATCATTGTTAACTGTTAGGATTAAAAGAAATCGATATGCTGGGGAAAAGATCAGTTGAATCTAATTAGTGAAACCAATGTTTACATAAAAGAAAATACTGAAGTTTAATAACAGGTTCTGGTTATAAATATAACACTGGCTCAAATGAGTTTTCATTGTTATTACATTGACCACATAATCATATTTTAAGTTCATTAAACAAGAATCTGAAATTTCTTCATGTAGTTAATTATTATAATTTAAAACATAAAACTTTAAAATCATATCTGATTTCTAAATTTTCAATTATAAAACTTACTATATGTAAAAATATTATCAATTATAAAATATTCCTATTGATTCCTTTTCAAAAAGATGAATTTTAGCAATAACCATATCCTAGAGTGAGAAAGGGGCAAACTTGGTTAGAGGTAAAAAGATCCAGAGTATTCTGAAATGATTATGATTGCATTAAATACATATTAGTCTATTTGATGATATATCAAAATAAAAAGGAATACATTTTGATATAATATGAAAACAAGAGATTTTACATTTTTCTTCCTTGTTGCTATGATGAAAATAAACAATATACCAGCATAGAGAAGAAAAACTTACTAATTGCAGTATAGATTTTAGATAAAATGAAGGTTATTAGCAATTTCCTAGAGGCCATTCAGATTGCTTACCAGGAAGTGGTAGCTAGTAGGACATCTGTAATCCTCCTGTGTGGAATTAGTGAAAACATACTGGAGCTTTAATGATATATGTTAGATTTAAGCTGATGGGGAACTTTTCTCTATCAAAGTAAGTATATTGAATACAAACTACTTTTATGTCAGTATTAGTGTATACACCCAGAACTGAAAGTAACTAGCATTTGTACTTCCATCCATACTTGCAGGCATACATACCTATAGATTGGAGTATGACTCATAGTGGAATGAGAGATGACAGAGAAAGAACAAGGGGAATCTGGGAGTGAAATGTGTTTAGGCAAATTGATGGAAACTTTTCTTATGAATTGGAGTGATCATTTCACATTTTTGGGTGGTAAGTTTCACCTCATTTTTTGTAGCATTCTCCTATCTCCATGAAAAAATGAGAAAATCTGAATGTTAAGTGAAAATGTCTCCCAAGGCATAAACTTAAATCTGACTTATATTTATTATAGTGAGAAAGATGGGGATTTAGAAACTTTTAGCTTAACTTCTCTAAAAAATACCTGAATGACTGGTTATTGAAGATTAGATAACTTACTGAGGATTAGAATATCTGGAATATCTGGAACTATCAAGAATGGAAGAGAAACGATAGAGAGAGAGAGAGAGAGAGAGAGAGAAATTATGTGTATATATACATATATGTGTATATATATATATATATATATATATATATATATATATAAATTCATGCAGTAGATTATATATTCACAAGAAATTACTTGTAGTTTTCTAGTGGGAATAAGATCAAGAGCGTTGATTATATGCTACTGCCAACAGGGACTTAGGACCATTTGTTACCTCTTATATCACAAATTATTTTGTAGGAAATGATTACACATATATAAGATTTTTTTATTTGTTCTAATTAGTTATACATGACAGTAGAATGCATTTTAGTCATGTGTAAGATTCAGAAGAAGTTCAAACTAAAAGTCCAACTAACTGGTATTATCAAACATGTCAAGTTTACAGTATAGTTTATGTTTACAATATTGCTTAACCAAAATGATATTCAATTTATTGATAAATAAACATTTTTTTCAGATAAGTGAGGCCTGGTGAATACTATCTTAGGTAGCATCATTTCCATCTTATTATAAAAGATAGTTTAGCTATTTATGAGTCCCAAGTCCTTTCAGTATTATTAAATTTCCTTGTTTACGCACAGGTCAAATTGTCTTATCCAAAACTTTTAAGATGTTTTTCATATAATTTTGGCTCTGGCATTTTGTTATAATGGAAGCTAAAACTTAAAAAGTCTTTGTGTTAAAATGGGATATTTACATGTAACACTTCTGGACACATGGTTGGTATAAATTTTCTTTACAACTGTGAGCCGTGAGATTTACTTTATATGCATATATTTTAAAGTCAATGCAGAAGTTGTTAGTAATAGTAGTAAAAATAGTAGGAAAACTTTAAAAAATGTACTAGTATTAATTTGCTTTAATTCAATTTAGCTTCTTTCCTTTGAATACATGTATATGGCTTTAAAATATACCTTTGTGCTGATTTTTATATACAACTGATTCTTAGAAGAAAAATGCATGGGATAGTGTTAATCTCATGTTATTTTTGTCTGTGGAATGCACTGTGTTTAGCACCCTAGGTCTGAGGGTGTGCCCTGGGCATTTCCTTAGTCTAGAGTTAGCTCTTGACCAAATTCTCAGGGGGTAGCTGTGTCACATAAAGAACTGGCCCATGGTGCTAGACCTCCCACACTCTTAGTATTTAGGTCATTTGTCTGAATTAAAAAAAAATTGCTAGGCTAACCACTTAATAAAATGTGTATATTTTCACCCAAATGGTATTTTTATGAATAAGAACCTTGAAATAAGCATAAATTGTACATTATTCTCTACATTTTAAAATGTGTTGCTACTGTTGGTAATTACCACTGAGTGCATATTTAATGCACTGAGGAAATTTGATGCAATTATTCCGTTTATTTGTGATTCCCCTACAATCCAAATGTCTGCATTAAACTATTGAAAAAGAAAACTACAGAGAATTTAGGTCATTTAAAAAATGCACTCATTTTCTGAACTCTGGCAGTAAACTTCTATCACACTAACCAAGATAAAATTAGTATGGGCCCGACATTGTAAAGGATAGGGTTCCAAAGTTTAGGTAATTTTAAATAAAATTATCTTTTAAATATAACCTTAAAAGAGGATGGGCCAAATGCAGGACTACCTTCTTATGGAAGTCAATGAGAGATGAGTACAACAGAGCTCAAAATTTAGCTAGTTTAACTTGAGACAAATTATTTTTCCTCAGGCCTCTTTTCAGCACTTAGGAGTTGATTACACCTGGAAATGGATTGAATAGACACAAGTTGGTAGCTTTTAGAGAGTCTGTACAAAATGACAGAAACCACAGAGAAAGGTCTAAGTCTGTCTCTCTCTGCCATGAGTGCCTGGCATGTTTTAAAGCTCAGAGAATTTGGGTACTGAAAAGGATCTCTAATGATGAAAGGGTCTGAACATAAGAAAAGTGCAAGAGGGGTACAGCTTTTGTAAGGTCCACTTTTTATTTTCTCCTTTGATCATAAACTAGTAAGAAAAGCACACACGTTTCACGGAAATGATCCAATATCATTAAAATGGTTTTGCCAGGGAATAGGATAAGGCAGAAGAACACAGATAATAAATGGGAAGGAGGAACTCCACATCCATTTTGCTCAGTAGGCATCATTCAGTGTTAGTTCTCTTTCAACTGTTTGTTATATGTGTTTTGATAATGTTCTTAAATATTTCTCTATGGTGGAGAACAGATTTAAAATGAGATTTATCCCATGCTTTAAAAAGACATTTCTTCATATAATAATGAGAGACCTGTGTTTTCAGATTTAAAGCAGAGTTACATTCCTATTAACATTTGTTTAAGTAGACTTCCATCACAACAGGTGCACAATTATTTTTATGAGTAAAATATTATCAGCCTTGAAAATTAGCCAGGGCAAAATGCAAGTTGTCTGATTAAATAATCAGAGCTGATACTTAAAATACATTTGATTTCTACAGGAATTTTAAAATGCTCTGTACCAGTCTTTTATTCTAATATGCAGAGGGGGTTGTAATTGTTTGTAGTATGTAAGTAGTAGCTTGTATTGTAACTAGTTTGATATACTTCAAAAATTCAACTGACATTATAAGACAAACTATTAAATATAACATTTAATATATTAATATGTTATATTTAATTTATCAATGAAGTGGTAGTATGCTCCATATTCAATCAGTAAAAAAAAAAAAGTAACTTTTTCCCTTTGAAGACTGTTCTGCATTCAACTAAAAGGCACATCAGATTAGAAAATTAAAATCTAGCATATGTTCTTTTAAATTTAATTTGTGAGCGTAAAAATAATAAAAACATATATTTCAGTTTATAAAATGTGTAGAACAAAAACTGTGTACACCAGAATTACTGATTATCTTGGTGAACAGTAAAGACTCCCAAATGTTTTTTTTTTTTTAAAAACAACAACAACAACAACAAAAAAAAACCCAAACCACTGCTTGCCCCCTCCAGAAATGAACAGAACAGGAAGCTTCTCTGGGAGGCAACTTCACAGTGTTTTAGAAGTACTACAACAGTGCAGCTGTTAGAAACCAATTAAAGGCAGGTAACTGTTTGTTTTCATATCTAAATCTGTTTGTCAATCAGGGGAATGCAGTGAATCAGGAGAAGGGATCTCAAATACAAACCACAGAGTAAGGCAGAGCATCTGGAATGGGTCCAAGCCACAAGAATTAGGGCAGGAGTATAGATGGAATCAAATTCATGCATGTGCACGTGGCCCCCGGCTTTGACCATACTTTTTAAATAGATTCAAAAGTAGAGATTATTGGAGAAAAATATCAGTTTTCTGTTGAGAGCAATAAGATTTTAAGATTTGTTTGAAACCATGTAGTTATTTATTAAGATTATTAAGAAATCTTCTACAGATCTTTACAAATATAGGGCATTTCTAATATTGCTTGTAAAGTACCTTTTTAAATGAAGATTTTAATTTATTTTATAGTTTGGAAGTACATTGAGATATACCTTTGACCATATTATAAACAGGTAGGTTTTTACTACTTTGAAATTCATTTATACTCACTTCCAGCTTATATGGCTGTTTATGAAGAAACTTGTTTTATCTGGACTCAGGAACACATTTTCACTGCAGTTAGTAAAACCACCTATACTGTTCAAACATGCAGTTGTTGTGCTCAGGTTGCAAGATGTCAAGAGACAGTGAAGTATACAAAGAGTCCTTTACATATGTCTATATGGCTAGAAGTTTTTCCATGCTGAAATGTGGGAAAACCTACTGAGAACCTGAAGTTTAAGTTGGTAACATCAAGAGAGCATAAATAGAAGTTTATTAAGAAAGCTAAAGAAAATGAAATGGGCATAACCACACTGTGGTTTTGCTTAAACACAGCCTTTCACATTCATTAAGAGTCCTGGATTTCTTTTCAACTGGTTACTGAAAGGAGCTCTTTTATTTTTCCAGGCATAGTTTAGTGCCAGTAGGCATTTGCCTTGAAGCGTGATGGCTGTTCTCTAACCCTCACTATTGACAGTGTATTTCTTGGCTATTGCTATCATGGTTTAGGGTTGCCCTCCCAGATGGATGTTGAAAAGCATTCTACTGAAATACTTGTTTCTTGTCCCATGTCTCTATGTATTGTTCAGTTTGGGTACTAGGAAAAAGAGGAGGCGATCATCCTTATCTGATATGGAATTCTGTATGTGGGTCACAATTTAAATACCTATAAGTGTTCATGTGAGATGGTATCAGAACTAATGAAAAAACAAATGTACAAGAAGTGATGAATGGGATGCAATGAAATACTGAAGGAAATAATTAATGCTTTTATTTTATTCTAAAAAGGAGAATTTGTCTACAATTCTAAGAAAGGGTCTGAGGAGATTCTCTGTATTGTATTTTATAAAGAAAACTGGAGGTAAGACCAGGAGTAAAAAAGCCCTTTGACCCTCTCATGATGAACTGATTCTTATTGTGGTTGACACTGAGAAAAGCTTTCTTATTGGCATGTTAATCTCAGAATGAGGAAGGGATCTTTAGAATTCATCTCATCCATTCCTGTTTTCAAGAAGGAATTCATTTGTAGAATTTCAACCAATCCACAGATCTTTTTGGAGTATGTATTATTTGCCCACCATTATTTTAGGCTACAGGGGGTTTATATTAGTTTATATTTTCTACCATTTGGACATGAGAAATTCCTGTTTTAAAGACCTACCAAGAAGCAAGAAAGGACGGTGCTAATAATTAAGCAAGAACTAACATTTAGTAGCCAAATATTAATGCATCACAGTGCTTTCATGTATTTAACCTCCATCCTCCAACTGATGCCATGAAGCAGGCATCATTATCCTCCTTTTACAAAAGAGAGAGAATAAAATAATTTTCACACAACATTAAGATAATAGTGGCCAAGCCAAGATTTGAATCTAGGACTCATTCCTTTTCCATCAAAACATGCTGGAAACATCTACTCCAGACTTACTTACTTAACTCCCTCCCTTCTTCCCTTACTCCCTCCCTCCCTCTTTCCTCCCTTCCTTTCCTCCCTCCAGAGGCACTCAACCACTGAGCCACATCCTCAGTCCTATTTATTTTTTATTTTGGCACTGGGTCTTTATAAGTTGTTTAGGGCCTTGCTAAGTTTCTGAGACTGGCTTTACACTTGCAATTCTCCTGCTTCAGCCTCCTGAGCTCCTGGGATTACAGGTGTGCACCACCGCACCCGGCTCCAGACATTATTGAACACATCTCATGCTCTTCCCAGATCTGTCATACTACTCTTTGAGCTAAAAAAAAAAAAAAAAACCCAGAAAAACAGAAACAAGAACAAACAAAAAGTCATTATCATCCTCTTTATGAGAATGTCATACTCTTATTTGTTAAATTTGCTTTCTTTTAAATATCTATAATTTTTCTTTTCAAATTCTGCCAACATAAATTTTCCCTTTTCTATTAACTAAAATTCTTAAGGTTTGGGGATGTCACTTATCCTTCAGTATACCTTGGGTTTTCTAGCTTGCTACTGAGGATTATTTCATATTTTTCCAGCTTTCTAAGATAATCTGTTCTGCAATTCAACAGTGAATCATCACTGGATATTAAACAGTTGACAGGATGCCTGGATTTGTCACAAGAGTAATCATACAACATAAACTTTAGAAATTCTGTTGCTGGCTAGATTTCTGGCATCCTTATACTTCTAGAATAGTGGAATATATATTTCTGTGTTTACTGCACAGACTTATGAACTGTGAATAGAATTTTAATAATAAAGTGCACTATGGTTAGTTATTAAATTAAAACTATGAAAAGTAGTTAAAGGAAGATTGTCATCTCTCTGTAACAATGACCGTTATCATGCCCATAATCCTTATCTCATACTGCAATCGGTTTTTCACTTGATTCTAGAAATTTACTCATAGTATAATTTTCTGATATTCATGAAAATATTTTAAAAGTTAACTTCTTTCTCCTTTGCTCATCATAACAATGAAATGGCTGATACTCATAGAAAAATGAGTGTTTTGAATTGAGGGTGTACAGAGGACACTATTATTTTGAGGATTACATCACCAAATTGTCTTAAACAATTTTGATTTTAAAAATTACCTTAGAACTAAGGTAACATTGATACCTTTGGTCTGGCTATCATCTTAAACGGGGATGTGAGTACTGAATCTCCTTATGGTAAAATAAACTTTAGGCAATCAATACTTGCAGTACAAGGACAGGGGGTAATGGTTATTTAAGCACCTGAGTCACTGTGAAGGATCAAGGAAAGATTTCTAAGTCCAAAGTTAGGAGAATGATGAACATTCAGGTAGGCACCTGAATAACTACCTACCTGTATGTGAGATGACAGGAGTAAAATGAGAGGATTTAAGATACAGAAGGACTATATAGTATGTACCTAGTAATTCAGCACTGATCAAAGGAGAGAAATAGGTCATCACAGTAGTATCTGAGTGTTGTGATCCTTGATTCTAGGATGAGATTGTCCAGTCCTGATTATCTGCTTAGTATATTAGAAACAAATGTTTAGGGCTAGATGAGAGGAAAGATTTTCTATTACTCTAAATCTGTGCTGCCCACGAATAAAACTACTTGCTACATGTGGCTATTTAATAATTCAAATCAATTAAAAATAGCCAAAATTAAAATTCAGTTTCTTAGTCATACTAACAACATTTTAAGTGCTTCATTACCATATCTGATTAGTGGGTACCAGATTAAACAACAAAGATGTTTCCATTGTCATAGAAAGCTCTGTTGGACAGTATTGTTCTGTATTATAAAATTAAGACTTTAAGGCTAAACCTTTTGGGAATCTCTAATACTATCAAAATGTAGAATCTATAGCTATCTATAGAAAGATATTTCTGATAGTGTACTTTGAAGATACCAATAAATAATATGTCAAATTTAGTGAGGCTTCTGAAAATAGGATTTTAATGGAAGAAGTCTATTATATTGTTTGTTTTGAAATTGGTCTTCATAATTTTTTACTGATTTGCATATTGTTGCAATAAATATAGACTTTTTTTCTCCTGAAGAAGATTATTAAAATCTTGTTGGAATGGATCATAACTTATATACAAAGCTATTGAAATTATATTAAAATCTATTTTTCTTACATGTACACTGTGTGCTTGGTGAAGCATATCAGCTTTTGTGAGTTATTTGAAATTTTTCTCATCTCCACTGATGACCGATGAGAAAGTTGATATTTCTATCTTTCCTTCATCTAACTGTCAGCAAGGCAGCCTCTTGTTTTGAATGCTATTTTTAATTGTATTTAATACACGTTTTATGTGTGCATTTTTCATTGTGTTTAATATAGATTTTTGTGTATTTATGTGTCAAAGAGAGGCAAACATGTACACAGTAAAGACAGAGAGACTCTGAGAGATTGGACATGTTAAGAAAAATACTAAAGAGGAAGTAAGTAAAATTTTATGTTTTTCCTTCAAAGTAAATAGAACTCAGAGAAAGAGATTGAACCACCGGTCTGCATTTATGAGCAGGTATCTAACATTTTCTTTGATATCCTAAATTCATGCCAGCTAGGATTCCTGGGCATAAAATGAGACTCTTTATAGAACTCTGATACTATCCTAGCATCCAATGTCCAGGTAGTATCTTAGAGTCAATTATCTTAGATTCAAGGTTCAGAAATGAAACTAATCAAAGTTACAAAAGTATACAGGTCTAATGTGAGATTTAACAAAGGGGATTTCAAGATCTCTTGAGGTGCTTTGTAACTTTTAGAAGAAAACTCCCCAAATTTCTTTGTTTAGAGTATTTGCTTTTTTGACTTTGGCATCAACGGTTCTTAAACATTCCTGGTCACTGATGCCATGAAACCAAAATAAATGTCTATCAAGACATAGCTTGATAGATCCAAACTGGCTCCAAATTTCTGACAGGAAAATGCAAATTAGAAAGGAACAATAAGATATCATTCAGGCAAGCAAAAAATTAAGTGTGAGAAGCTGCAATTCTCATAAACTATGGTAGGATTACGATTTTATTCAGCTACTCTGAAAACAGTTTAGCTGTATTTATCAAAGATGAAGATGCATGTACTATAAATTAGCAACCCAAATTTTATGTTTACATATTTATATCCTAAAGGAACTCTTATACATATATAGGAATGTTACTGTAGCATTGTTTTTTTTTAAAAAAAAAATCTTTATTTTATTTATTTATGTGATACTTAGGATCGAACTCAGCACCCACATATGTGAGGCAAGTGCTGTACCACTGAGCCACAAACCCAGTCCCATATAGCATTATTTTTAATGGCTGTCAAAATATAGACGCAGTCATAATATGGAAAAAAGCAGTCAAATAAACAAGAGCTATTCATATCAACATGTATGAATTTAAAAACATATTCTAAAATGAAAGATACAAAATCACATGTATAGTATATAATTTATATAAATTGAAAAAATAAAATAATACTAGAGATATTTGTTTATAAACTAATATATAGTAATAGTATAAAACATGTATTGAATTGATAAATACTAAATTTAGTATATTAAATATTCAACAACAACAAATAAAAACAAAGGCAGGTTCTGCCTCTGGAACATAGGAAACAGCCAGATAAATGTTATCATCTGGTATTAGAGCCACCACCTTTTTTCAAATATCCATGGTGCTCTTTGCTTCACCAGCAGAAGCTTTCAAAGTTGTTTTAGCTTCCTCAAAGTGTCCGTTTAAAGTGTGACTGTTGGCCTCTCCCTGACTTCCTGTCACAGGATGAGTGAGGATATCTGAGTCTTCGGTCAATTGGAGGAGGTTCTGGCCACAAAAACAAAAATTCATTCTCTTATCAATGTGGCATTTTAAGGTATACCTACAAATCCCAACCATTTTTTAAATTTATATTTTCATTAACCTACCTGGAAAAATTTGTAAGTGATGATTTTATATCTAGGTATTAGGGATAAGAGATGACTAAGAAATGGGCCTGTTGGGAGCCCACAGTGTCCAATAGCATACACAGACAATAGTAACAATTGTATTTAGTTCATGCTTTGAAAGATACTTAAAAGGAATCGAGTAAAACATTATTTATTTTTCCCTTCAATGTAAATAAAAGGATTGTCTCTCAAAGAACAAGAATGAGTTGCATGTATAGATCATTGTCACATTTTCTCCAGTAACTTAAATGCCTGACAACTAGGATTAATATTTATATTTCTAACCCAGAGTTCTTTCTTGAGCTTCAAATTTATATGCCCAGTTTTCTGCAGAATATTTCTATTAAAATTTTTAAATTGAACATGTCTAAAAAGGAACTCCTGATTTTTCTTTCCCAGATTACCACACTTAATTTTTTTTTCCCATCTCAGTAAATGCCAAGTCTGTCCAAGGTGCTCAAGTCAAACTTGGAATCAATCATGATTCCTCATTATGATGGTGTATTTCATCCTTTTGTTCCTCCCTAATCCACCTAAACTTGCTCTGTTCTCTGGGTGTTCAATTATAATTATGGGCTCCATCAGTGATAGGCTTCCATTTGGATTGAATTTATGGGAGACAATGAGGAGTGTGGGAGGACAGTGAGGTAGGTGTCTTCTCCCTCCCCTCTGTTCTTTCATTTCCAGATTGATGTGGCTTGGTTGTGAGCTCTTCTTGACCCTTTCCCTACAGCTACATTATCTAGGTTCCAGGAACCGCCATTCTTTCTACTTATCCTTCAGGCTTAAGTATAGTAAGAGCTTCATCCTATAACTAGCTTCTGGATACATCAGTACCCCTTGTTATTTTCCTTATATTATGCCCAATATTCTTCATAAATATTTTTTTCTTTAACTATCCTTAAAAGTATCCAATTTGAATGTCCCACCACCTTGATCAAGCCACTGATCTCTCTTGCCTGAATTATTATAGTAACAGCATCCATGCTGTTCTCTGCAGTGTATTTTCCACCCACAAATCAGACTCTACCTATCCTATACAACTGAAGTTAAATCACATCACTCCTTTGCTGAAAAACCCTCTAAGGATCCATGTACATATTTCATATATATATATATATATATATATATATATATACACACACACACACATATATATATACACACATATATATATGTATATACACACATATATACATGTATATTTGTTTTAATATATATCTTTAAATATATATATTGTATAGTGTATGTATAATATATAATATATATTTTATATATATAGTACTGGGTATTGAACCCAGAGGTGCTTAATAATTGAGCCACATCCCCAGCCCTTTTTATATTTTTACTTTGAGACAAGGTCTCACTAAGTTGCTTAGGGCCTTGCTCAATTG
Source organism: Marmota marmota marmota (assembly GCF_001458135.2). Lineage (NCBI taxonomy): Eukaryota > Metazoa > Chordata > Mammalia > Rodentia > Sciuridae > Marmota > Marmota marmota. Next base: position 28,798,526 of record NW_026000174.1, on the reverse strand, counting down.
CTGGCCCTAAGCTGGCTTTTGAATTTGTAGTCCTTCTGCCTTAGCCTCCTGAGCTCCCGGGGTTACAGTCCTGTACCACCACACCCAACAGGATCCCCATATTAATCTGAGTAAAGGCCAAAATCCCTGTGATGACCCTAAAGGCCCTATGAATATATATAGGGTTCCTTTATACCTCTTTGACTTCATCTTCTATTGTTCTCACCTTTGCTTTTTTTGTTTTTAATATGTCTATCTACTAATTCCTCAAAGAGGCACCACTGTAGGACATTTGCATTCGTTGTTTATTCTTCTTATGATGCTTGGCTCTTAAATATTCATGGAAGACTTTTAGCTCCTTCAAGTTCTTGCTCAAATGTCATTTTCTTAGGGAGACCTATTTTGACCATCTTGTTTAAAATTGGGAACTTTTCCCATCTACTCAGCTTTAAGTTTCTTATATCGTTTATTTCCTCTTAATATTTCCTTAATTGGCCATTTCTTTCATTTATTGTCTGAGTTCCCCCACTAGAAAGTGACTTATGTGAAAATGAGTTGTATGTAGGTCCACTGGTTGACCCAAGATGATAAACAACTGTTGATTGACTGATTGTTTGAATGACTCTATTGAAGCCTGGCACAATGGCGTGTACCTGTAATACCAGTGACTCTGGAGACTGAAGCAGAAGAATTACAGATTTGGAGCCAGTTTCAGCAACTTAGTGAGGCTCTAAGCAATTCAGTGAGACCCTGTGTCAAAATAAAAAAGAATCATAATCAAAAGGGCTGAGGATTTGTAGCTCAGTGATGAAATGATTAAAGTGAGTCTAGGTTCAGTCCCCAGTACCAAATTTTTTTTTAAAAGTTGAATGTCTATAGTGAGTTAGAGAGATATATAGGAAGCCCGTGAATGTGGAAGGTGGCTATTTGGAGCAGTTTCTTTTATTCTGTCTCTTTTCAATCTACCAATATGCAATGGCTCCCAAAGGGGAGTTTTTAATTAATTTATATTGCAAGACCACAGATAAATTTGCCTCCTTATGACAATAGATCTAAATTTTGGAAGTTCCTCTTTTAACTAAAGTCACAGATGTAGGACTCATGAAGGCAAGAACATAGATAGCCAGTTTCTTTTCTGATTTAAAAGGACAATAGTTTTAGAATGTGTTTGCTTCTTCATATGATCATTCTTGAAATATTATATTACATAAGCTAGAGATTACTAAAATTTCTGTTCATAAATAGCAGTTTAACTCTGAAGGAAGTTGTCAGTAAATCAGGTGCAAAGCAGTTTTATCATACCTTATATGATTTTTCTGCTTTTTTCTCAAACATGTTTCACATCAGGAAGTCTCATTTAAAAATAAAAAATTAAATCAGATTTGAAATTTCAGCTAATATTAATAACTATGATGACTTTCAGAAGGTTTATCCTGGATTGTTTTTCAAAATTTGGATTTCATAGAATATTTTTAAAAGAGTTCTGTATCAAGAGAATAGCTAGACAAGAAGATAGACTTCTTTTGTGAATATGTTTTACTTTGTTGACATAATGTGAAAGTTATATAGTCTAAACTAATCTGCTCAAACTCTTGTGATTTCCTTAGGTTTGTCATTGGATTTGGAAAAACAGTTATTTTTAAGACAAAGAAAGTATTTGTTGAACTTCCAGTATGTGTCAAGCATTTTGCCAGGTATTTTTACCTATGTTCTTAAATTCTTTGAAACAACTTTATTGTGATATAATTCACAAACCATATAGTTCATCCTTTTATTTTTAGTATATTAGTTAGGCAGCCAGAACCACAATCAATTTTAGAATATAATGCTCAAAGGCTACTCTTTTTTTAATTAGCTTCCCATGACAGTACAATGATCTTGACAATTCATACATTTGAATCAAATGGGGTATAATTTCTCATTTTTCTGATTGTACAGTTTGCAGAATCACATTGGTCATACAGTCACCTATATACATACAGCAATAATAATGTCTATTTTATTCTGCTACCCTTCCTACTCTTTAGTAGCCACCTCCATTTTATCCCAACCCCTAAACAACCACTAATCAACTTTCTATCTCTATAGATTTGCCTAATTCTGGAAATTTCTTGAAAATGGAATTATATAATATGTGGACTTTTGTGACTGACTTCTTCCACAATGTTGTCAAGGCTCATTTATGTTTTAGCTTGTATGAATACAGGTTGAGTATCCCTTATCAAAAATGCTTGGAACATAAGTGTTTCAGATTTTGGATTTTTGGGGGATTTTGGAATATTTCTTATACAAAATGAGAGACCTTGGGAATAGGAACCAACTCTAAACAAAAAAAAATTATTTATGTTTCATACATACCTTATACACAATGCCTGCAGGTAATTTTATACAATATTTTTTGTGTGTGCCTGTGTTTTGACTAGGATGCATCATATGAGGTCAAGTGTGGAATTTTCCATTTATGAGGACATTGGTGCTCAAAACTCCCAGATTTTGAAGCATTTCAGATTACATATTTTTAGAGTAGAAATGTTGAATCTGTACTTCATTCACTTTTATTGTCAAATAATATTCTACTATGTGGATATATATCACATTTTGTCAATTCATCAGTTGATGGATATAGGTTGTTTCATTTTTTTTTACTATTATGGAACATTTTTGTACAAGTTTTTGTTTGTGGATATATATTTCCATTTCTCTTGGGTATAAATACCTAGGGAAAAAAATACTGGGTCATATAGTAACTGTGTTTGGCCTTTTGAGGAACTGATAATTGTTTTCCAAAGCAGGTATATCATTTTGCATTCCTACCAACAGTGTATGTGTGTTACATTCCTTCATATACTCTTTTATTTAAGAACATTGAAAAAGTATATTTCAAATATTTAACAATAATTCCTCTACAAAGATATAAATCTTATTTTTATGTGGAAAAACTAAGGTTCAGAAAAAGTATAAATAATTTGTCTAAAACCTCAAAGCCTAGTAAATGTTAGAGCTAGTTTTCAAACTTGATTCTAATTTAAACCAACTCTTTTCATTCATTCTAAAATTGTATTTAGTATTTCCAGAAATATTTTTGAGGATCATTTACATTCAGCACATATTTGAGTGTCTATCATGACTTGGTAATTGGAGAAACAGTTAACTCAGTTTGCTCACAGACTACTGAGACTAGTGGCTCAGAATCACTTACATATAGGACAGCAATTTGCAAACATTTGAATCTTTTTTAATAATAATAAAAATTAATGAGGACCTCAAAAATTTTTTATTTTGTGGCTATATCTATTGATGTGTATAGTATTAGAAATTAAAAAGGAAAAAATTAAAGCATTTATTAATTCATTAAAAATAACAAAACTATTATTTATTAAACAACATGACGTTTACAAAAATAACTTGAAAGAGTGGCACTGATTTACATTTTTCAAATTTCTTTAAAGTCAAGCTCAATAGAAGATTGAATTCTCATGTATGCTTCTGCATTCAATCTGTTGTAATGTTATATTAATTTGAAGTATGTGAAGCACCATACATGCACCATACATGTATGAAGTATTTCAATGGCATTTTTTCAGATAATTGTGGTGTTTTTCTTTTTTTATTATATCAAAATTTAAAAGTAATATAAAGGTTAATTGTAATTGTAATCTGAAACATAATGGCTTCTTCATACTTTATTACATTACATGAAGTCCATTGGTCTAACTTATACTTTGAATGTTTCTTTTACCAGTGCATGATTTTGTAACATCTCCTGTGATCATTTGGAAAATGTTGGATTTCTGAGTTTCTAAATGCTGTTATATTTCATGATATAATAATTTTATTTTTATTTTTTTCATATTTTATTGGTGCATTATAATTGTATAATGCACATAATTACATAATTATACATAATGGTGAGATTTGTGGTTACATATTCATACATGCACACAATAAACAATATATTTTGGCCAATATCATTTCAAAGTATTTCCCCTTTCCTTCCTGTCCTCCCTCCCTTTTTTGGTCCCTTTAAGAATCACATCTATTAATATCATTTGTTAATTTGAAATTTCAGATTTTGTTATCGACAATACATACTATTAATTGTTTTTATTGAATTAAAAAGCTTGCTTCATGTCATGTTTTTGGAAAATATCTTTTAAAGATCCAAGTCTGAAAAACCATTCTTAGTCTGTCAGTAGTTCTGTCAAGTATAAATGGTTTTATGAAAAAAGCTTTCAATTCATATCTCAAAGAATCACAGAAGTGCTTTTCCTAAAGACAGCCACTGTATTTTGGTTTGCGGCAGGAATATTTTATTTGTGTTTCTCATTAAGGTATGCATATTATTTTATAAAGTTTAATCCAAGTTGAGATATAAGAAAGTTAATATTTTTCTTACCACTTCATCAAGTATTTTTAAGTGAAACTGACATTTTAAAAAATGCAAGTGCATGGTCACAAAAGGCTTCACTGGTCACCAGTACAATTCAGTGTCATTGCCTTAGTTTGTGCTACAGCACCAGCAGTTTCACCCACCATTGCCTTTGCACCATAGGACAAATGCCAATAGAGTGAAAAAGACAAAAAAAAATCCAGGTAATATTATAAAAATAGTTATAATATAATTTATGTGTGTGTCTGTATTATACTTGTACCCTGCTGGTGCCCAAAATGCTTTCTGGAACATATAAAAGTTAAATGTATGGGAGTCAATTGATAGCTGCATCTGTAATGCCTGTGAATGACAGGAATTCTAAGAAAATTAAATGTTTATTTTTGAAGTTTCATTGACTAATGTCTATATGATTACTTAAAATATTAAATAGAAGGAAATTAATTTATTTAAAAATGTTCTAATTTCAAGTTCTATTCTCTTAACTGTGTCTAAGTGACCTTTAGTAGAAGTAATATTTTTATGTTAGGAAGAAGAAACTCATTAATAATGAGTTAACCTTGAGCAAGAGACATGTTATTCTTAATAACTTCAAGAATTGTACAATATAATTTACCAATGTTAATTCTTATACGATATCACCATAAAAGCATGTAAAAATAACATAAAATTATCTCCTTACTCTGCATGTGCTAGCTTCATTGCATATGCCATAGACAACCACCATTGGTATGCAAATATGTATGAAATACATTTCTACCCATATTCCATTTTGTAAAAATTGGATTTTTAAAAAATAAAAATACATAAAGTCCTTTTATAAAAAAGATTAATTTAGACTATATTTATGTTATTCTTGGGGACAAAATTTTTTTCATTAACCTTCAGAATCTAGAACAGTACATAGAAATAACAGTACATATTTTTAAATGAATAAATTAATTCTTTTTACTATCTTAAGTGCTGTCTACATATTATTCCTAGCTATCAACAACTTTTATATCTTCCTCTTTGGATAAACATTTGTTTTGTTCCTAGATTTTGCTTTTGATGTAACACTGCAGTAGAAAAGAAGGATGGAAAAGTGTTTTAGGTGATGTGAACTGCATATATAATATCTGGAAGCATGAGAGAGAAATGACTTTTCTGGGGAATTTGACGTTTTTGTGAAAATATTGTGTGTGTGTGCAATTGTAGTTGAGATGGGAAGGTGCTAAAAGTTGGACAACAAAAGTGAGAGATGAAACTAGCTGGGCAATCAAGGACACAATCAGAAAGTGCCATATGATTATGTTAAAAAGCCTGGACCATATTGGTGGAGTGCCATTGAAGAGTTTAAACTGAAGGAGTTACATAATCATATCTACCATACCTGAATTCCCAGCTTTCAAGAGGTTGGAATAGTGATGTTTTATAGTCAATAAAAGTGTCTATGATTATAGAGCTATATTAAACATTTAAAATAAGATAAATGATAATATTCCATATTATGCAACATTTATTTTTCATTGTTAGGATAGACTCTACAATGGATTTTCATAGAGACATATGATCATAATGGCAAGTATTTACTGAGTGCTATGTGAAGACACTGTTCCAAGAACTTTATATGTATTAATTTGTATACAAATTATAACCCCCTATAGAAATAACCCCCTATTACTATTCCAGTTTCATAAAAGAGATCAGTACTACCAAACTTACAGCCATAGAGAGTGGGAGAGAGCTAAGAATTAAAACTAAGCAATATGGCTCTAGAGCTCATACTTTTAAACACTTTACCATACTGCTGCCTCAACCTGATTATTATTAAAATATGCAAATTCACTGAACTTATATATAAAACTGTAGTAAGTCAAATAACTGAAAGTTATATTTTCTCATTTATAGAATGATGTAGTTTCACCTTCTATATTCTGCTTGTATTCTAGTAGTTTTTCTCTTGTGAATATAAAGATAAAAATATATTTTGTGAATAAGTGAGTTTGCTGATCAAACTGATATTAGTTTCAATATCACATATTATAAAAGAAACTGATTTTAAAATAAAGATTATTTTTAAATGAAGCAAAAAAATTACCTGGAAAGTCAATGCTAGGACACATGTTAATATATAATGTTAACCTAATGAGGTATGTGTATGTATACATACAATGTGTATTCATTCTTTTTTTGAGAGAGAGAGAGAGAATTTTTTTAATATTTATTTTTTAGTTATCGGCGGACACAACATCTTTGTTTGTATGTGGTGCTGAGGATCAAACCTGGGCCGCACGCATGCCAGGCGAGCGCGCTACCGCTTGAGCCACATCCCCAGCCCCAATGTATTCATTCTTATGTAATGTAAAAAACCTTACATTACTGAGAATAATCAGTTCTCAGTAATGTAAGGTTTTTTTGTAAGTGCTACCAAGACATTAATGATCTTTATAGAGACAGGCAAAATTGTACAATTTTCATAACATATTAGAATTGCTAAGAACTTACACTCAAGGAATATTTCCAGAACTGTAATCAACAAATAGAAGTGTCCTTATACATGATCTAGTCCAACTACTCATTTTACAGATGGGTAAATGAAGGCCCAAAGAGTTACTTGTACAAGGTAGCAAAATGCACTAGAAGCCAGATCTCTTGATTCACACACAATTTTTTTATGTAATAAATATTTTATGTATTCTAATAGTTCTTATTAGACATCCCCAAAATTATGGGAATCATGCTATTTTTGAGATTCTTATTTTATATTTCTCAGTCATTTTCTATATGCTAACATGTCCTCACTAAATACATATCTGTGTGATTTAACTGGTTTCGTTTTGCCTGTAAGCCTTTATAACTCTGCATTTTTGTTCTACATTTTTTTCAATTTTTTGTTTTTTAATTATTATTTTTTGATTTTATTTTGATGCTTTGTTTCCCAAGGAACTCAGACTGTTGTTCTTTATAACCTTGCTCTTATTTAAAGGAAACTCTGATCTTGAGAATCACTGAAGGACTCCAGTTTTCCACCACGTGGGCCAATGAAATGCAAGGGTTCTTGTGGCTCATAGAATATTCCAGTTGTTAAACTTGATCAGTGGTGGATACTGATGTCTTTCTAAATACATACATAACTGTTTTCATAATAAACAAACCCTGATTTGCCATTTCTGAAAAAGTATCACTTAAATTATGATTAACATCTCTAAAACAGCATACAGATGACCAATCACATGCTGGTTATAGAGTGAAATTCTCAGTATCATTGTGTTATGGCTTGGTAAGGTGTCCCCCAAAAGCTTCTTGATAATGTAGGAATATTCAGAGGTAAAATGTTTATTTGATTGTCTGGATTTTACACCTGTGTTTTTTTATTTAATAATTGTCTCCTTTCACCTAAGAAGTATCCTAGTTTGGATAACATATAAACAACTTCACATGATAGAATTCCTTTCAACAAGTATTTTTTTTTTAAGATTCACTATATGTTGGAACTGTTCTAGGAGGAAAGACACCAGCTTGTGTTAAACAAGTTAAAAGACAAATGACATATCAAGTAATTCAGAAAGGTTTTATACATTATTATTACAAGAAGGTGATTAGGTAAATTGTCTTTAATATGGAACACATCAAGATAAACTCTTCCTTGGTGAATGATAATTTAGTACTATTAGAAGAGTGTTAAGTATTTAGACTGAAAGGAACTTAACAACATTTTAGAAAGAACTATTCTACAGATGTGTCAGGATAATAGAAATAATGCATTGTTTTTATAATGTCAATTATCACCTTAAGTATTTTTCAACTTTTTAAAAATTGTAGGTACAAAAGAAATGAGTTGCAAATATCCATTTAATTAAATTTGGTAAATTGAAGAGGATTCATAAATAGTAACTTGTAAAAGGTTATTCAATATACTTTCTTGAACTATAGAAATCAAATCAGCTGGACAAAATCATCTTGTCTGATAGAAGTATATTAAAACTGAGTAAGAGGCATAGATTAAAAAAATGTTGGGCCAGGTGTGCTGGCTCATGCCTGTAATCCTTAGCTCTAAAGGCTAAGGCAGGAAGATCACAAATTCAAAAGCCAGCCTCAGCAATTTGAGGGTGTAAGTTAGCAAGACTTTGTCTCTAAATAAAAATTTAAAAAGGGCTGGGAATGTGGCTTAATGGTTAAGTGTCCCTGGGTTCAATCCCTGGTACCAAAAAAAAAAAAAAAAAAAA
>NW_026000174.1:28783819-28789933 GCF_001458135.2 Marmota marmota marmota | reverse complement strand
AAAAAAAAAAAAAAAAAAAAAAAAAAAAGTATTGGGAAATACTGGTGACACTGATCTGGATCACTCTGTAGTGACAGTCAAGTCATTCTTCTAACTTTTGAAATTCAACCAAAGAATATATTTTGTCATCTAAAGTATAATTTTAAAAATCATCCTCCTATATAAAAGGTTTGATGGCATTAGTAACAATGAATTAGTTTATCAATCAACTGTGACTCTTTTGGCATTTATTTTCTCTGAGCAATTAAATATGTATTATGGAAATATCGCAGTGAATCCCATTAACTTGTATGATTAATATGTGTTCATAATTATAATTAAAAGTTAAGTGTAAAAAATTAAATAAATAAAAATCCTGATATACCTAGTTTTTTAAAAAAAGAATTATAACTTGTGCTCTAATTAGTGTCTTGACATAATTCAATTTTATTGAAAGAACATGATGTTAAAACGGCATGGTATTGGCACAAAACAGACTTGTAGATGGTACAGAATAGAGGACACAGAGACAAACCCACATAATTTACAGTTACCTCATATTAGACAAGAGTGCCAAAAACATTCATTGGAGAAAAGATAGCCTATTCAACCAATGGTGCTGGCAAAACTGGAAATCCATATGTAACAAAACGAAATTGAGCCTCTATTTTTCATGCTGCACAAAAATCAACTCAAAGTGGATCAAAGACTTAGGCACTAGAACAGAGACCCTGTGCCTAATAAAAGAAAAAATAGGCCCAAATCTTCACCACTTTGGCCTAGGATCTGACTTCCTTAACAAGACTCCTAAAGCCCAAGAAGTAAAATCAAGAATCAATAAATGGGATGGATTCAAATTAAAAAGCTTCTTCTCAGCAAAGGAAACAATTAAGAACATGAGGAGAAAGCCTACAGATTGGGAAAAAACCTTTATCACATGCACTTCTAGTAAAGCATTAATCTCTAGAATATATAAAGAACTCAAAAAACTTAACACCAAAAAAACAAATAAGCCAATCAATAAATGGGCTAAGGAACTGAACAGACATTTCACAGAAGAAAAAATACAGTTGATCAACAAATATATAAAAAAGTGTTCAACATCTATAGCAATTAGAGAAATGCAAATCAAAACTACTCTTAAGATTTTATCTCACTCCTGTCAGAATGGCAATCATCAAGAATACAGGCAACTATAGAGAGGACTTGGTGAAAAGGTACTCTCATACATTGCTGGTGGGACTGCAAATTGGTTCAACTACTATGGAAATCAGTATGGAGATTCCTCAGAAAATTGGGAATGGAACCACCATTTGATCCAGTTATCCCAGTTCTAGGTTTATACCCAAGGACTTAAATTCAGCATACTATCGTGACACAGCCACATCAGTGTGTATAGCAGCTCAATTTACAATAGTTAAACTATGGAACCAACCTAAATGTCCCTCAATAGATGAATGGATAAAGAAAATGTGGTATATATACTCAATGGAATGTTACTCAACTTTAAAGAAGAGTAAAATTATGGCATTTGCCTTAAATGGTTGGATTTGGAGAATATCATGCTAAGTGAAATAAGCCAATCCCATAAAACCAAAGGCTGAATGTTTTCTTTAATATGTGGATGCTAATTCACAATAAGGCGGGGGACACTAAGGAAGAACAGTGTTACCTTAGATTAGGTAGAGGAAAGTGATGGGAGGGGAGGGGAGGGGATGTGGGGATAGGAAAGATAGTAGAATAAAACAGACATTATTACTGTGTGTGTGTGTGTGTGTGTGTGTGTGTATTTACATGACCAATATGATTCTGCACCATGTACACTCAGAAAAATGAGAAATTATATCCCAACTATGTATGATATATCAAAGTGCATAAATGCATTCTGCTGTCATGTATAACTAATTAAAACAAATAAAAAATTTAAGATAAAAAGGGGTTTATACAATACTATAAATTTCTTTGAAATGTTTCCCATATAAATGCTTAGTCTGTATAATTTATGTAGTCCTCCAGTTGATTTTGCATTTTGAATATATAGTTTACATCCATAGAACTGTGTATTAGATACAACTTTTTCTGACTAGAGAACTTTCAAATTTGTTGATGTAGATTCAGTTCCCTTAACCTCATTTACTGTTTATAGGATCTTAAATAATATTGTATTAAAATTATTCTAAACATAAATTAGCTTATAATATCATTATATCCACCAATAAGGTATTTAATTTTTTTAAAAAAATGCAGAAGTACTTCTTAAAGACTGTGTATGGAGTCATGGCCTTAAATGACTTTTTTGTTGTTGTTTTTTGTTTTTTAATAAAACCCATTGTGGCTTACTGAAGAAAGGCTTAGCTTTGGGATCAGACCAACTATCTTAGATTCAGGACTCTATTGATTACAAGCTATGTAATCTTGGACATATTTTAACTCTCCTCAGACTCATTTTCCCAAGTTTCTTGAAATAGAGATAAAAATGCTAATTACTAATCCTGGGACATGGTATTTGAACTATGTCCATATATATAACTATCTAATTATAACTATCATAAGTGCTCAAAATTGTTCATTGAATCTGAGTATACATTTGTTGTTGTTATTGTTGTTGTTTAAGTTCTTTAACTTAATCTTTTCATTGGATTTGATTACCAACTACTTACACAGCAGTGGAGATGGCCAGAGTTTCCACATTGATTACCAAATTCTGGAAGCAAATAAAATATGGTTCCATTACTCCTGGATTTCAACAATTCCATCTTGTTTATTAATTGGGGTGGCTGCCTATATCCTACTATTTGAGAACTACTGTTTTAGAGTTGGTTATTAGTTCATTTCAACTTTACTGAGCACAAAATAAATGCTAGGCACTGTTATGTATATGCCTTGTCATAGAGATGTATGTAACATAGTCCCTGACCTAAGGAGCTAACAACATTCAGGTAGAGGGTATACATTGTGACCCATTATTTGCTCTTCCTCCCCACCAATTTTCTCTATAAAATTAATGAGTAGCACTACAGCAGATTCTTATCTAATTCAGAGCAGAGCCTTTAAACTTAGATAGGAGTCATGAGAGTCCAGCAGAGAGACAGTACATGTGAGTAATGTTTTTGCAAAGCCACTATTTACAAGCAAGAATATTTTTACTGATTACACTTAAATCATTCTCCTTATTTCAGTGATTTTCTTATTGCCTTTTGGGTTACTGCAAAAGCCAGTGTCTGGGGTAGTAGAGCACTTGCCTAGCACGTGTGAGGCCCTGGATTCCATTCTCAGCACCACATTAAAATAAAGGTATTTTGTTCGTCTACAACAACAACAACAACAAAATAAATAAATTAATTTAAAAAGCCAGTGTCTGTCACTGTTGATATTATTTTTTAGTAGTACCACATTCATAGTGGCATTCCTTTATCCTTTCTCTATGAGGCTCAAATATTTTTCTCTTTTTGTTTCTGGATTACATATCCAGCTCTTGCCTTCAAGTTAAAAAAAATAATTGAAAGTCCTTGTTTTCATTGATTTGAGAATCATAAAACCAGGAACATTTTAAAGTTAGAAAATGAGTTTTATAAACTTTTTAAATTCCATTCGCAACCTATAGTTATTATATAAAATGACCTCTTAACTCTTTAAAGGTCTTGAATCAAGCTTTTTTCTGCATCTGTGAGAGAATGTTTTAGTATGAGGATAGGACATTCTATTTGTGACTAAACTAATGATCATTTATAGGTTGAACAAATACACATTGACTTTTAATTTAATCTTTATAAGGCTTCAGAATGTTCTTTTGAATATTTTATTCACGTTCTATTTTAATATGCTCAAAATAATCTTGTAATAGGAGATGCTTGACCATTTTAGGACCCAGACTTTGTCTTTTTTTCTCTTTTTGACATTTATTAGTATTTGTGGTCTGAATATTGTGAATTCTACATGGGAAACACTAGATGACCTTCCAAGAAGCTTTCCAAACACAACATTTTTTCATAATACAATGAGATATATTTGGCAGTGCCTATTTTACCCAGAAATTATAACTATAATCATAATAAGGTAAAAATTGACAATGAAAAGAATATTTATCCAGCTATATTTTCACTATGAAAGAACAAAGAAACAGCAATTTTAGAATCCATATGAAATTTCCATTTCCATTTTCCCTCTCTAGACTCATAATGAGACTAGACTGTAGTATTGTAGGCCTATTACCTGATCAGATACTCAATAGTGTAATTCAGGAAACTATAAACTATATATAATTATATAGAAACACAAACTTTCTACCATACAAGTATACATTTTGTTTGGTACTCCACAAATATGTACAACTTTTAGTATCAGCCAAACAGATGAAAGGAAGTAAAACTTTCTCCCTTAGTTATTGTTCAGTTTCATTTTAATTGATTTTTTTTTCGCACACCTTCATATCAAAGTCTCAGTCCTAGCAACAGCAATGCCCACTGCAATGTCCTGATAGCTATAAACAACATAGAGAAATAAGAGTTTTGATGAAGCTATCTAGATTGCTGATGAAACAACTGGTAGCAGGGATGTGTTTCATGATGTCAGACCTGGAATGGGGTATTCATAGAGGATCCAAAATGGAGTTAAAAAAAAAAAAGCCAGAAGACCAGTCTAATCAGTCTGTTAGAGAAAGCCCAAATTTCACTGTTTGGATATCCAGATACACCTATGGGGCTCAGTAGAATTCAACAGGAAATCAGAGTAGAGACTCTCAGCATTAGGAGTTCAGAACTTGGAGGGATAGAGATCAGAGTGAGAGGGAGAAAATGTGAGCATGAGGTAGAGAATGAGAAACTAAGTTAATAATGAACGGTAACTATAAACAATGGTGGATGTTTGTGGCTTGGACTGAAAGGTCAGCAGGGTCTTATGCAGGTTTGGGGGGCTATTTTAAAGAAAAAATTATGCCAGGCATACCTCTTTAGGTCATTGCTTCTATTTTTATAAGCACTTTGGGAAACATTATATTTCAATGAAAAACAAATCACAAAAATGAATACCCTTATAAAACAGATTGTAAGGAAATTTTCAGAAACTTTATCTGCTGTGTAAAGTAATTTTGAGAAGGTAGAACATTCTAGATTCCCATTCTCCATTCATCATGGTGGTTAGGAGGACAGATTCTGTTGCAAGTCGGCCTGCTTTTGAATTTTAGATATATGATTTAATCGCTTAGAATATGGGCAGGTTATGTCCTTTTTATGCCTCAGTGTCCTCATCTTTAAAATTGGGATAATGATATGACCTATTTCATAGGACTAGTGTGAGGAATACATGTGTGTGTGTGTGTGTGTGTGTGTGTGTGTGTGTGTACCTAGCACAGCAAGCCATATTGGGCTAGGCCAAGAATTCTCTTGACTTATACTAGGCAAATTGTAAATACACCCTGGAAATGGACAGTATATATGGTATAGGAAACTCTCTCAAGCCCTAGTTGTATCTGGGAGGTTTCTCAAACACTGCTAGGCTCACTTCCTAGATTTCTCCATGTAGCTTCCTGTTGGCTAGCACTTGACTGTCTTAGCCTACAGATACACTGCACCAAGGGCAGCAGCACACTTGACTTGTGCAAATATTTGAGTGTATTGCTCAGACTTTCATGGGTGTTGTAAATATTGTATCTGGAATGTTGGAGAATGTCGGAGAATGCCAGAGAATGCCGTGTTCTGCATAATCATTGTATTTGGGCTTGCAACCAGGAGGCCATATGCTGTTTGGGGAGAGAAGGGTTGGGGAATAAGCATACAGAGGATCTTGTCTGCCAGACTGGTTGCTAATTTCCTGAGTAACTCCAGGCATGTCACTTAATGTCAAGATCTGTTTTCACATCTATAAGATGTCAAAGTTCAATTTACCAAACTCTTTGTGTGATTTCCTAGTCGATCTTTTTAACTTCTTAGTTGTAAACAAAGCCTTACTGAGAAGTGACATATTTCTTTTTCATTTTAAAAATGTTTTAGTCATATATTTCTGAGACTTACAGAAATTCTTAGAAATTCTCTGAATATAGTATATTCTAGGTTTGAGGTAAGGAAAATTACCTTTTCCTTAGACTCCAGATTTACTTGAATTGGGAATCAGAAAACTTGAATTCAAATCCAGTCACAT
>NW_026000174.1:28558819-28778819 GCF_001458135.2 Marmota marmota marmota | reverse complement strand
CTCTGACTATATTGTTTGCTTCTCCTGGAAAGTTCCTTGACCACCAGCCACCCTCCAATAATCCTTTTTTTCGGTTGTAATTCCTTTACCACAGCAATGTTCATATTTTCTAGAAAGCTCCTCAATCAAGCCACTCTCCAACTCTTTGCCTAGCTAACTCCTATTCATTCTCCTCTTTATTACTTTTTCAGGTTACCTTCCTTGAAATTGGGCCTTCCAAACTTGGTTAAAGCTCCTCCAAAATATTTGTCTTGTCTTTAATTCTTATTTTAATTGTAGTGTACTTTTATACCTATGGTTACTTGATATTATAGTACCTGACCCACAGTTACCATTCAGGATATATTATAGAATTAAAAATTAATGAAATAAGTAAACAAATACATTTTTTGTCTTGTATCTTCTTGTTCCTGTATACATTGACATATACATTAGTGAGCTTCTCAATGGTTTTGAAGAGATTTTATAATCTCCTTAGGGAAACTGCTTTTACATTTTTGTGATTTAATGATTCTGGATCAAGAAGTTTTTCCTTTTACCTATTGCTGTAGTAAAAACACATTTTAATCAATTCTGGAGCTAGAAAGAATATCTAGTTACCAGCCTTGTTACAGTATTTCTTTCCTTTTCAGGGGAATATGCTTTCTAACTTCTTGCTATTTTTCTTTTCTTTGAATTTTGATTTTAGGTACTCTTTTATCTCAGTGGTTTTATAAAAGGATATAGATAGCTCTTTTATTTTAAGGACCTGGGTTGACATTAATAATCCCAAGGTAGCTTCTTTGCCAAGATCATCCTTATTTTGTGGGAAACATGCACTAGCCAAATGCTAGCCAACATCCTCTGAAGATAAGTTTTCTCCTTGGGGCCATTCATAATTAAAATATTTTTAGCTTCTCAGATTGTTCTGCTGCTTTCTTAACAGGAATAAGGAGGTTTTCATAAAGAGGTTGGAAGTCTTCCTTCCACATATACAAAAATTGGCAATCTTTGTCCCCTTTGACAGCTAGTGGCATCTTTCTGAAAAGCTTTCAAATCATAGATCATTTCTTCATAATGAAACCTGTGTGGCTCAAATACAGTAGGTTGAAATTCTTATCTTATGCTGCAGTAAAATGCTCTAATTTAGATTCACAAAAGGATTCTGTACCCTTTACTTAGGAGAGCTGTGCAATTTGTCTATAAAAAGACTGTTCAGCACCATTAGTGCATACCATAAGTGTTCAGCAACATCATATTCATTAAACAGTATATCCTTATGCATAACCTTTTCAACCTCGAAATGTGGTTTTTTTTTTTTGAAGAATGATGAATGGCAAAGGGGTGAGAGAGCCCCCCAAGCAACATTGTGGTCTTTAAGAATGAACTTGGGGACTTTAGCTTGATCCCTTCGTAGGGAAAAAAAAAATCACATTCAATCCCTTCTTACCTGAGACAGTTTTTATTCTCAGTAGAACTCACTCCATGATCAAGAGATTGACCCCTGACTTCTGAACTTCAGAGACACGTCTTTGAACAATAGAGAAAAATTGAGGGCAATGACCATAAAATTCCTTAAAAACATTTGTTAAGCACCTCCAATGTCTTAGCTATTGATACTGTGTTAGTTGCTAAGGATAGAAGTGATTATGGAATGCTAATATAATTCATAGTTGCAGATCTTTGGTGATGAATTTATAGGTTTCCTAGCTTGGTCAGATAGATTGAGGGTAGTGTGGTAGAAAGGAGAGAATATGGTAGATATTTATGCTTTACTTTTGTTTTTAGAGGTAGAGGGGAAGATTACATTAGAATTTTATGGTGACAGTAGTTTTTCTTGGCAGGGACAATGATGAACCCAGCATTCATTCCATTGCTATAATTACCCTGTGGCATTCCTGAGCTCACAATAGTTTATAGTCATTGTCCTAGATCTTCAAGTGTCTAAGGGAGTCCCTTTCTAAAATCTGCCTTTTTCCCTGATTCCTTCAGATATTCCTCAAGCTTGTGAAGATCTCTTCTCACTTCCATTTTAGGTACACCTGAGAGCCTGGCAGAAAAAGAAAGGCAGCTCTCCACTATGATTACCCAGCTGATCAGTTTACGGGAGCAGCTCCTGGCAGCGCACGATGAACAGAAAAAACTGGCAGCCTCGCAAATTGAGAAACAACGGCAGCAAATGGACCTTGCTCGCCAACAGCAAGAACAGGTGAGCCCTGCAAAAGGAGCTGCCAAACTAGGGATTTGGAATGTGCCAAGCTCAGAGAGTAGTCACATTGATTGCTTTATTTATTGTAAGCTTTCTTCAAAGAGTAAAAAAAAAAAAAAAAAATTAAAAAGGAAAGAGGAAGGTAAAAAAGAAGCCTTCTGGAAGTCTACAATCTTCAGGAATACTGAGGAGATTTGTGGAGAATAAAGAAAGGCATCATAGCAACAGGGCTAACTAACTTAGATAATATACTGTTTCAGAAGGTTTGGATTTGACTAATTACTCAGGCATACTCTTTCTTATAGGCATGGCAGGTAATCCCAATGTAGTTAAATTGTAGGTAAGTGACTTCTCTGGGCTTTACTTTTAGCCAGTAAAAGGGACTTCCGTTCTAGAAAAACTTTGAGGATCTTTTGGCTCACTGATCCAATGATTTTTCTCTGGCTTTGAAGCTAGTGTGAACATATATCATGGTTTGCTCCAAATATCCCTGGTTTATGCTTGTTTTCCAGGATAGTTATTAATGCCCTACCCCTTTTCACTAAAGTTATCTTTGTTTGGATAATAAATCACATGGCCACTATTTATAGCATAGGTAAATCATTAAAAACAAATTAGCACATGGTTCCTAAAAGAATTCAACTTGATTGACTTAGAAATAAAAGCAAAGAAAAAAATAGCAAAGTTTAAATGTGTATCTTTTAAAAAATAAATCACTTTCCCAAATGTTTTTCTTGTCTCATAGAGTACATTAATCTAACAACAATGATCCTATAGAGTAGTCCCTGATGCTTTAGATCATACAGACCCAAATTAATGTGCAGTTTTTAGGAATCTGACATTATTACTGGAATTATCTTTTCAGTTAAAGGTATTTTATAGGGGTATATAGAGCAATATATGCTCTGTTGATTTTAATGAGTTGTGACGTCTGGTATTTTATATGCTTGAATATTTGCCCACATGTAGGAATATGGACTCAGCCCCTAATGGAAAATAACATAAAGGAACACTGTAAAAAATCAGAAGTTAGAATGTCATTTAGCCATCCAGAGATGACACAGTAATTAACTATTGACACTTGTGAATAAGCTAGCACAAATTAATCTTGACACATTTGCAGACGAGTGATATCTTACAGTGAACACTTTGTAATTATATTTCAAAATGAAAATTAAATGACACTTAAAACTAGGTTGTCATGCTCAATGAAGCGAGCATGTAGCTCAACCGATTGGCAAATAAAATTCAGAATTTGAGCCACATGGTGCTTATGTACCATACTTCACTGTGTCAAATCCATACGTCTAGAGTGGATGATAGTAATTGCACTGTGGTGTTTTGGATGCATTTCTATGCAGCACTTTATCATTTAGGAGGGGCCATCAATATTAGATGCCTAGTGGTGTTTCACTAGTTTGCTAAGAAGAAATAAATATTCAAAGGATCCAGCATCTATACCTGGAGCTGCAGAGTGAGTTGTCCATTTCTGATTTGAGTAGTGACAAGCAGAGTGGGCTGTTCCAACCTGATTAAATACTGTTTCCATTTTGTCTATAAAGCTTTGGGAAGGAGTAGCTCCATTTCTCAAACTGAAGTCTATGTCAGGAGCAGCTTTTCCACACATTCCAGTATGAGCCAGTTATTGCCAGAAATCAGAAAACAACATCTGGGAGCAGACTGCTATATTGTGTCATTTTACACTGAATGAGATGTGTTTGGGGCATTCCCCCTGCATTAGGTTAGAGAGTCAAAAAAGTTCCGGAAGAATATAGCTGGGGCCTGGGACTGATTTACATCTTCACTTCCAGCATATCTTATTCTAGAACACTGGCTTTTGGAATAAGAAGAAATGAAAAGACAAGACTTTAGCACTTGCCTACCAGGCTCCACTAAACCAAATTCTTCAATAAGTGTTCTTTGGCCACTTTTCTCTCTGGCTTTGGTTAGCAGTGAGTATGTTCCAAATAAGGAGCATCTCCCTGGACTTCAAACTGTAGCAGCTCCATTTCAGAGGCAATAAGCAGCCTGATGCCTAACTCATGCTTCATAGTAAACACCATTATGCTAAGGACCTTGTTTGCCCTCCTGAGGGGCAGATTCTTTCTTCTTGCAGGGCTTGCATTAAATGGTTAATATTTGTTTGTTAGAGCAGATAATATGTTAAGATGTTGAATTAGATTGTTGGGTGAGGCAAAAGGAATGTAAAACCTATATGTGGATCCTTTACTGTAAAATAAGCATAGTCCCCTGGAAAGAATAAGTGGATAAATGTTAAATTACAGCTGTTTCAAATGCTTTGCAGATACATATAACATCAACAGAAAAACTAAACATTTTTAAACTCTTTTTTGGGGAGGTACCAGTGATTGAACTTAGGGGCACTTGATTACTAAGCCACATCCCCAGACCTTTTTTTTTTTTTAAATTTTATTTAGAGACAGAGTCTCACTGAGTTGTTCAGCACCTCGCTTTTGCTGAGGCTGGCTTTGAACTTTTGAGCCTCCTGCCTCAGCCTCCCAAGCTGCTGGGATTATAGGCATGCACCCTGCACACAGCTAACATTTTTTAACTCTTTACAATGGCAATATTTGACAATATTTCTAAGCATATCAGTGCTAAAGATCTTTCCATCATAAAAGGTTTCTTCAAAGTAGATGATATTATACAGTAATAGAAAGCTTTTTCTTGTCTTTGCTTACAGATTTTACTTTTTACACCCAAATTAAACTCTTTAGAACAATGTGGCCAGAGTTTTCCTGTCCTTATAAGGATGGAATTTCCAAAGTCCCATGATATCAAACTAACCAGTACAGATATAGGCGAATTGCTCACAAATATAATACAAGGGGTGGTTTTCACCTATAGATAGAGAGATAGCACCTGTTCCAAAATGTTTCTTTTTTCAACTTTCTGATTCTGCCTCTCATTTTATAGGAATTCTTTCACATAGAGGTGCAGTAAAGCATTCCTGTAATTCCAGGAGAGATACCTGAGGTAATGGCAAAGGTGTAAGCATTTCATTTTAACTTAATGAAACTTTATTTCTGATAGATTGCAAGACAACAGCAACAACTTCTGCAACAGCAGCACAAAATTAATCTCCTGCAGCAACAGATCCAGGTCAGTGTATTTTATTACTCTTGTCTGATTATACTTACATACTTTCCTCCTTGAAAATGGAATTTAAAATGCTGCAAATGCACCCTTGCCTTATAAACAGCACCAATAGGGTTGTTATTCAAGGATGCAGTACACAATTATGTAAGTGGATGTAAAAAATATTGACTAGGTGGTGGTCAAAGCATTCTTATGTGATGTGTAAGCAGAATAAACCTTATCTTTTTTTTCTTCTGCCATTTGCCTAAAAACAACCAACTTGAAATCTTCTTGGTTTTCAAGGCAGCATACAGATGCTACTTTTATTGTCACAAATTATTTTCTCCTTTGTGTTTTATTATGTAATAGTACCATGGAGAGAAGCTTACTTTTATTTACTTGTTAGGATCGATTTGGCCAGTTATGAGAAGAATCTGGGAAAAGACTGTTAATAATTTATTTGTTCCTGAACAAATATTAACTGTGTTCCTTCTAGATGCTGAGGGAAAATAAAGGTTAATGAATAATAGTCTGTCTTCGAGGAGTTTACAGTCTAGAAAGGAAGAAAAACTTGTTCCTGAATACTTATAACTTAATTTACAGAGTTTCTTTTTCTTGTGGCCCTGTAAAACTACTTAGATCACAATTGCAATAGTCTGAGAAGGGAAGATGATGGTCTGATTTCTGTCATTCCTTTACATACTAATTAATTCAACTAATAGCTACCTGAGATAAGTGAGAGAAGTGGTTTCTGTTTCTGAGTAGGAACATAGTTGTGTGCGTTCTCAAAAGTCCTAGAGCAAGGAACTGTTTGGTGATTAATCCTCAGGAATACTGATTCCAGAGTTATACTTACCACAGATTGTTGTTTCTCTTTGTTGCTGTATATTTTTCTAACCTACAATAATCTGTGATTTAACCTATTTGGGCCAGCATAATCTGAATTAGATTATTTCTTTTCTTAAGGTTAATATCATGCTTTGCTGTAATTTAAAAAATCAAAAGCATAAAGTCATAGTTTAATCTTTTACCTAATTGATGAACACCAGTGATTTTTAACTCAGATTTTTGCTTCATTTTGTTAATAGTCATTTTTAGTGTTCCAGGTAGTAGTTACTGAAGTCTACTTCAGTACTTTTACCTAATTTGGCTTTTTGCCCAGCCAACTTCACTAGTAGGTTTTAGTTAATTTTTGTTTGTTTGTGCTCTGATTCTATAGTCCACACTAAAATTTATGTGTTTCAAAATAAAGAGTCCAAATAAGGCAACATAGAATGTCTTTGTCATTTGTGATGGTCAGTCTCTACAATTAAATCTTGAAATAATTTCTCATCCTGATATCGCTTTTATGACTCATGCTGAGATCCTTAATTAAATAACTGTCCAGGCGTTCCCTTCTTCTACCCTTATTAAAAATTTCAGTGTATTTCCTACTGTTAAGGTCAAGATTTTTAGCCTGTAGCTTCCTACATTTTTCTCTAGATTCCTCCCTAAGAACTCAGTAGGTGTTAAATAACATAATCATTTAGTTCTCTGTGTCTTCTATTTGCAAAGCAGGATGGAAGAAGTTTCCAGAGATATTCTTGTATCAGTTAATTATTATTAATGTTTTTACTCCCTCTTTATTACTTCTTTACTTATTTCTACTATATTTTATTTCTTTGTCTAGTATTGTTTGTATTGACTGGCTGTCTTAATTGATGTTTTCCTGTGGTATACTGAGAACCTCAGATGAATGGCAACCAGTTCAGATTATTTTTATAAAATATTATTAGTATTTATTGATCATGTACAATTTTATAGTTATAACTTGACTGCATGCAATTGATATCTTCTTCAGAAGACTACAGAATATGATCTTAAAATATTCATCTGAATGTTCAATTTGAGAAAACAGGAATAATTTTTTTTCAAGTTTTTTAATAGAAGCTTTTTAATAGAAGTTTTTTAATAGAATAGTCAATGTCAGAGTTACATTTATGTTAGAAAATGGGACTCTTTATAACAAGAGTTTATATTTTAAAAAAATAAGATGAAGCAATAAGACTATATTTATAGTTCACTCTGTTCTGAGCAACTGCTTCATGACTTATCTTGTCAGTATTTATCTTATCAGTATGAGACCATTCAAAGAATTTTTCAAATGCTGAAAAACACTCCTTATACAAACTTATTTATCTCTGACACTTACAAAGCAGGTTTTAATATTTAGATGTTTAGTTATTTTATTTTATTTATTTTTTGAAAGTGGAATAAGTTAACTATAGTTTCAAATATGGTTTTTGACAAGTCACAGATGTGATCAAATTTAGGGGAATTATTGTTGGGCTAATTTTAGTGTAGTTTTTGAACAACATATGAAAGTTAAGGAATGCTTCAAACATTCTTTTCCCCAAGAAAGAAGCATCTCCAATCTGAAAACAAAACAGGAAAAAAAAAAGCAAAATGATTAAAAATGAAACTTAATTTCTCTTCTAAAAACAAATGAAGAAAAAAATGTAAGCAAGTTTGATATTTTTTTTTCTTTTAAAATCATGAGTGCTAGAATCTATTAGCTACCATGGTCAGCAAGAATAAGCTATGGCAATTGGTTATGGGTCACAAGTATCAGGTGGTAACATTCAAGATTGTTCTTCTGGTTTAGAATGCTGACTTCTAAATTAGTACTGTTTTTTTTTTCAATTTGTAAGCTTTAATAGAAAGAAAGGAAAGAGTGTCTAGTCTCTTGTAACAACTGCACACAAACACATCATGTTCTATTACAATGGATACAAATGAAAACCTGAATGGTTTACACATATTGAAAACAGTATTTTTCATTAGAATTAGAAAAAAAGCATAATTAAGGTAGCATTGTAAAAGTCACCATACTTATTTTGTTTGCAATCATACAAAACTTATATGTGTAGTTGAAAATAATTTTATTCATATTTTTTCTCCCTTGAGTATGAATTTTTAATGTAATTTTGCCCACATAAATTCTAAACTTTTAAAGAGATACTTCTAAGACCATGTAAGGTGTGTTGAACAAGTATGATTAATGATTGTGAGAACTATTTTCATGAGTTTTTTTTCCATTTAAAATATCATGATAATAATTTAAATTACTATTAAAATATTTTAATATTAACAGATCTTTTAGGAGGCTGTTTAGTTTGTGAATTCAAATCCCTGTTTTTGCTTTGGGGAAAATGGGAATTCCTCTAATTTGTTCCATATTAAATAATTCTCCTGGTGTGGAGCCCCAAAAAGTTAGGCTGTTTTTTATATTTCCAGGACAGAAATAGCACAATTTTTATCAAGTCTATGAAAAGCAAAATAATAGGTCAAGGAATATGAATCCTTGAAGTTAGGAATATCATTTTTTGTGTTATAATTCCAAAGAACAGATATCTGCTTTAGTAATTTTATTCTCCTTTTCCTGCCCACTGTATAAAGTAACTTGCCAATATTTCAAAACATTTTATTTATGAGTTATATTAACTGGCAAACAAAATTCACTTTTAATCCATAAGATAGTTAAAAACAGATTGAAGCATACTTATAGTATTTTAATCAACTATTAAATTATAGACTATTTTAAGGAAAACAATGTTTTATAAATCCTGATTTCTTTATTAATGCATGTATTTATTCATCTAACTTGATTTGACCATGTCATGCTTGAATCTAGAGAAGATATTCTTCACGGACACAATATACCACATTCTTTGGTTTCTATAGTATGTCAATAGGACTACATTTAACAATGGCATTTTACAACTAGAACTTAGTCTTTCAAAATAATTCAGCTCATTAAAATATCTCTTTGAGAAACCTACTTTTTCAGGGATGAATGGTATTATCCAATCATTCATGTTTCTTCAGACCCCAGTTTTAGAGTTATTCAAGTAACTTGCATTTTGTGTTATCCAGACAGTATCCTCTTCTCACATGTGAACACCAGTCTCCTAAGAATGGACTGATGGTTGGGATTTCATTTGGGCATTTGGTCTTCTGGGCCAGCCCAATGATTTTTGTCACTTTGTACACGTACATCTTTTTGAGTATTATGAAGAGCCTTGAAATGCTATCTCTGTTTTCTCTATGATTAATATACAACATTCATTGTCCTTCCCTCATCTTCTAATACATTGAATGGCAAATTCAATCTGTTGAAAGCCTGAACCAATTCCATTGCTGCTTCTTTGCAGATATTCTTTTTTTTTAAATGCAATATCTTTATTTTATTTATTTTATGTGGTGTTGAGGATTGAACCCAGTGCCTCGCACGTGGAAGGCAAGTGCTGTGCCACTGAGCCACAACCCCAGCCCTGCAGATACTCTTTATCTTTACAAAAAAATTTTTCTTTTAAATTCTACACACTGCTTGTTTACTTCTCCCCAAACCAGTTGAGCTTCATTTTGTCTTAAGAGTATATGAATATTTTTCACATATAGTGTTTTCTATATTGATTGTAATATATTTGTGTGCTTTTGGTATATTTTGTGTGTTTGTATGTCTGCCATGTGATAAAGCACCATTAAATATGTAGAAACATTTAATTCCTGTGTAGTAACCAGAGAGATGCTAATATTATAAGCAAGGAAATGACTGTTCTTAAACAATTGAACAAAGTCATTCAAGATGTACCCTCATCTTTTAAGAAGATAAACCTTGCCTTTTGTTTCCTTCAATATGATTAACTGTAGGCATTTCAGGTATTTGCTGGGAAGAATAAAGGACTACCTTTTTATGTGAAGTAGTTGTCTGAAGATCAGAAATAATTACTTTGTACATTAGCCTTCATGGCCTGCTTGACCTGGTTAATTAATTTTTTGCTACCATAATAATAATAGATATATATTTGAAGATATGTTTTATCGTTAAGCATCTAATTGACCTCTAATTTTAGGAGTTGAACCTTCCATTTATTGTCTTTCGGAGATGGCTGGAGCAGCCAAGGGAAAAGCTGAAGCCAGTCAGGAGTTGACTTCCAGACTCATGCAATCCTTATCTTAGGTTATATCTCTTTGCTAATTGTATTTAGCGTTGATAAACAAAAGGCAATTACAGTGCTCCTGTTTTGGCTCTAGTGAATAGTCTTTTTTGTATGTTATTGATCAGGTAATGGATCTCCTTCCAAAAGCTTCTGAAAAGGACCAAATAAACCCATTGAAAGTAATTTGATACTTCTATTGGCACTGTACATTATCTGATACTCTTTTGCAATAAAATGAGTGTTATAAACAAAGCTTAGAAGTCTAGGATTAGCCCCCAGCTTCAGCAAGCCCTTAAAATATTTTGTAATTCTATCTTCAATCATGAATTAGCCAGGAAAAACAGACCCTCTCTCTTCTCTTCATTTCTCTGCTGTATGCTGGTTTTAATTGCCCACAGGCAAGCTGTTGTGATCTTCCTTGGAAGTTTAAAACCAAGATAAAAATGCAAATCTAATTATTTCTTTTATGTAATCTAATTAACTTTTTAAGTAATGATAGATGCTCTATAGCCTGCTTCAAACATTTTAATAATAAAGTTTCTGGATTATAAAGAATAGGTAATGCTGCTATAATTTATGAATAGTAGCAGGCATACAATTTCCAAAATTACAAATTCTTTTCATGGATTAAAACTCCATATTAATCATGCTAGATTGTTGAAGTTGGAACGGCTCTAGAAATAAGAAAGGACCCAACCAGATCCCATGGGCTACTGCATGGTAGATACCTGTTTTCCAGTTGTGGCCTTATTACAAAGGTCTTATTCAATGAACCAAAACCTGAAGATGAATCTCAATGCTTGTTCTTCAACCATTTCAGTCCTTTCTACCTTACTGTTTATTCTTTATCTTATCTCCCAAATCAGTCCACAGATCTCTCCCAAATCATAATACTACATATTCAGGAAAACCAAAGTCTCCGCTTCTTTCTGGAATTAAAGTGGGCAGTGTCTTCCCTCTTCAGAGGCAGGGCAGGATGTAGCAGAATGGAACAGATGGTTCAACCAATCTTCCAGGGGGAAAAATGTCTCTCTTCTATTTGTTCTTGTTTGAGGACTCAGTTTAATGTGAGTCTTTAGTATCCTTCTAGGATATACTAACCACCCCCGTCACCCCAGGGTATATAAGAGAGTGAAAGTGAGAGAGCTTGAGTAAGTGAGAACTAGAAAATCATGGCAGTCTCAGAGCCTTGGAGGCAATAGTAGCTAGAATCTACATAAATATAACATTTTCTTTTCATGATTATCTTTATTTTCTGTTTATGAAAAATGATTTTAGTTTTCCATTTGAGGTAGTTATATAATAATTCTTTAGGAAATAAGTATATTTAATATTTTTATATTTTATGAAAGAGTCAAAAACCTTAAACAAATAGTAGTTAGATATTTGGGTATGGCAAACATTATGAAGACAGTCCTTCATTGTTGGACTTTTGGGAAACCAAAAGCATGTTACGCTTAGATGCATCATTTAAACTCCTCATGAACCTCATTCACTGCTTCTAGAGAGGGGAGGTAGTGACTCCTGTTGAAGAACAATACAATAAGATTATCATAAAGCTGTATTTAAAAATTACTATTAATCTGTTTTTTTCTACCTTTTATTGGAATTAAAATATCCATTCTTTTTATAAAGTAATGGTGATAGTAGATGGCATCTACTTTATTTCTTTCTTTTCTAGTAGTTATATTATGTAAAAAAACTCTCTAATATATGTCTCCACTTTTGTTTTTCTTTGGAATTTTATTAGTCAGTCCATGATACACAAAATTTGAAAACTCTTACTCTAGTCCAAATCCTTTACTTTACAGAAGGAAATTGAGGCATAGACCACAGACTTGTCCAAGCTTTTATTAAAAACCGGAATATTGTTAGCACCACAAATGGGACTCAAATTTCTTGATGTCAGGTCTAGGACAGTTTTTGTATTCCAGGTTGGGTCTCAATTCATCTTTCTGTGGCTTAGATAAATATTAGTGCACTTCAGTTTCCTATTTTATAAAATGTGGATAATACCTAACATCTAAAATCTCATTGTATTCACTACCCTTAAGTGGAAAAATATTGAAGATTTGCCATTAAACTCAGTTTCTCTCTAAGAACTACTACAATTATGGCATATACCCACCATGAAAAACATAACAAAAGAATATAACTGTAATCTTTTTCTAGTGCTACCTTCTCCAAGTGGCAAAAGTGAGTATGAGTAACAGTTTCAATGGCAATGATTCTCAACTTTGATTTTAACCACCTGGAAGCCTTTTAAAAATACTAATCCCAGACGGATGTAGTGGCACAGGCCTACAATCCCAGCAGCTCAAGAGGCTGAGGCAGGAGGATCCCAAGTTCAAGGCCAGCCTTAGCAATTTATCAAGACCCTAACCAGCTTAGTGAGACACTATCTCAAGATAAAAAATAAAAAGGACTGGAGATGTAGCTCAGAGGTTAGGCGCCTCTGGGTTCAATCTTTAGTAACAAAACAAAATGAAAGAAAACAAACAAACAAACAAACAAAAAACCCCAAACAGCAACAATGGAAAAAAAAATCCCACAAACTAATGCCTGGGTCCCATCCCAAAGATTCTGATTTCATTCATTTGGGGTTTAGTCCCAGCATGGGAATTATTAAAATTTTTATAGGAAATTCTAGTGGACAATCAGGATTGATACATACTGCTCAGTACAGGGTAATGAAGATTAAATGTGAATGTATCCTAAATTGGTTAGATTGACTCTTTCCCTGCTTGTCTGTGTGTCCATCCATCCATCTATCTATCCATCCATCCATTCATTCATCAACCCATCCTAAGGATTAGAGTATAGCTTAAAAGTTCTTGAGCAGTTAAAATGTATGTTAGACTTTGGTCACAGCTATTTTACTTAATAGCTAGAAAGCTTATAATGGACCATGGTTTGAACAATTTAAATTATTTTATAATATCTTTATTTTTATTTACATTTGATTATACAAGGAAGATAAGATTGTATTTATTAGGTGTGTGTCTTTAGGATGAGATACATAACAAATGAAACATGATATTACAAAATAAATCAAAAACATTTTAGAAAATAAATTATCAGACACAATTTGACTTTTATATATCCAAACAGAATGAATTCTGACTCAGGACATCAATGTTATTTTTTTAAGTATTTTAAAAACATTTTCTATGAAATTGACTAAACCTTGACATCTGTGAGGAATGTATGAATCTGAATGAATTTTTAAATGAGATTTATACATATAATTAGAATATATATGTGTATATATATATATATATATATATATTTAAAAATTTATTCAGATTCTTATAGATAATAAGACCTGAAATGTTTGAGTGTGTGCAGTTTCAGATTTGTATGGAACCAGCACAGGTATTGGAAGCAAATAAATCAGGGTATAAATTCCAGTTCCACTGCTTATTAATACTAATCTGTTTTGTCACTTACTAGCTGTGAGACAAGTTACATAATGTCTCTGAGCCTGCATTTCCTAATTCTTAAAAATTGATAATTATAGTACCTTACAGTAGTTTTGAGATTAGAAATAATTACTAGCCCCTAGAAAGTGCACAGTGCATATTATCTATTTGCCATCACTATGACTGTTTTTGTATGAGTAGGTCTGGAAACAATTTCAAAGTTCCTAATGAAGAAACATACGTGTACATATTTGATATGTGCATGTATATGCTTATTTGTGTCTATATATGCATGCATATTTAAAACCCACAAATTAGTCATATGAATATAGGATAATCCATGTGTGCACATATAATCAATTATTATCACCATGACAATCTAAAGAAAAAGAAAGAACAACAATTTTCTCTGGCTGCCAAATCAGAGATATTTCAGTTGTCAGTGAGTGGAGAGTAAGGTTTATCAGGCACTCAGAAATGGCTGACTGAAAATTAGACAGAGCTGCCTGGAAATTGTACAAAAGGGATCATGACATTTTAGTCTGGAAAAACAGGGTCAAATTCTCACCTTTCACATTAAAATGGGTCTTGCATTAGATCGATAGTGCTTGTGAAATTAGAAGGATAGTAAACAAACCTTTCCAATTTATTTTATAGCTTTTTAAACACAGATGAAGTGAGTTGATGTAGCAGCACAAAATGCAAAAGTCCTTCTTGTTTAAAATAAAGTTGTTCATATAAATCTTATGTATGCCATCTCCTGTAAGTCAAGCATTTGCCTAGCTTTTGTGAATTATGTCTATACTTAGAATTTAAGAAGTTAAACAGTATGCATACCAGACTTGAGAGATGGAAAATAAAAATTGATATACTGTGTGACACTTGATATAGCACAGGGAAATATCTTTTAAATGCTGAGGGATGTACTGACATAACCATTTTTAATTCACATATACTAACTTCCACTCAAAGTTATTAATGTTAGAGTCAGAGATTTTTACTCATTCAAAATAAAAGAAAATAAATGATGTAAAAGGCGTGATGTCTCCTGTGTGACATTGAATTAATTTTATCCACCACATAGTTCATTCAGAAAATTTAAAGTTTGTAATATTACATAATGAAAGTTAAGGGATTCACAGATCAGAAAAAGGATAGAGTCCATCCTCAGTCAGATTGCAGACTTGACTTTTGATATGTATACATTTCCGTGGAAAATTTTTTCTTAAAATGTCTGCAGAAAACTGATTTTAGTGCAGTTGGAAAGGGCTGTCAGCTGGGCTTACTTGGCTCCTGCTCGAATTTGTTGACAAGGTGGACAGACTATTCTAAGGAACTCCAACAGGTCAGACATTGTTTACTGAAATAGCATGATTCATTGGCTTCTCCTTATACAATATTTGGTTGTATTATACCTAGGATAAGGAAAATAATTTAAAAACTGATTTCAGTTCCACTTGATTGGCTAATAACTCCTGTCCCTTTTAGAAATTATGGTTATATTGGGAAGCAGTTTCCTAAATGGAATAAACATTCCTTATGCACTATTTTTCAGTAAAAGATGTAAGTCCTGAGTCATAGTTTCTCAAGTTGTATGTGGCAGAAGTCATTTGTTAATGTGTAGAAAGTTAGTTAAATACAGGGCACTTTAGAATTTATATAATTATTTAATACTCAAAGAGGCAAAAACCTGAAACTTCAAGAAGAGGAAAGACCTCCAGCTGTTGATTCAGGTATTGTTTATCCTAAAGGACTTTTTCTTTTTCATTTTGTGACTGATAGACCAGTATTTCACTGAGAACTTTGAATGCCATGATAGCCTCCAAATAATTAATTGAATAGCTGGAATCTGGGGTTTGAAAGAATAAAATGGATATAGTGGTAGAAAAAATGCATCCGCAGTGAAAAAATGGTGAAGAGAAAGAAAGTGCATATGAAATGGAAAGCCATCACTTTATTTTGTGGTGAGCAAAGGAGGTTTGAGAAGAGGAAAAACTCAAGCTTTTCTCTCTGCCTTACTCTGTTTAATTCTTTATAATGCTTTGTTCAGACTTAGGTTTCTATGTCTATTGTTTAAAAGTGAGATAGAGGGGCTGGGGCTGGGGCTCAGTGGTAGCACGCTTGGCTAGCATGCGTGAGGCACTGGGTTCGATTGTCAGCACCACATACAAATAAATAAAAATAAAGGTCCATCAACAACTAAAAAATTATATGTTTAAAAAAAAAGTGAGATGGAGTTGAGACACCATTAGTTGATGTGGTATTCTCTGTCTTTGACAAAGCCTATTGAGGCAAGCAAAAGTGGGTTGACCATATTCATTATTAGGTTTTAGCTAACAGTTAGTCTTAGATGATTAGAGATACCAGATCAAATTCACAATAGTGGAACCAGTAGTTCACCACTGCAGGAATTCCAGCTCATTGCTGGACTGTCTATAATCCCATGGTGAAAACCAGGGCTCTTAAGCTTGGTTTCCTATTAAGATTTTCTGATTTAACTTTAATGTGGATCATCAGATCTGCTGGAGGGGACCTTCTCCTAGACTCCATCTTAGGATGGGAGTATATCCTTGGAACTCTTAAATTCCTATTGATCTCTTGTGCAAGAGTTCAGATTATGGTGGCCTAATAGAAGAGGTAATCTGAATTCTATGATGCAGTATCTTTCCTTCTCAGTAATTCTGAGCCATGATTGTAGAGATCCTGATTCATGATATACTGTATACATCAAGTGGTTATAAATACAATGTTCAAGGCAAATGTCTTGAAGTAGTAGAATTATAGTTAAATAAATTTTTCTTATTTTAGTTCAGTGTTTAAAAACATTGTTTTTATATAAGAAAAAATTAAATATTTTAAACATACATTAAAAGAACTCTAAAGCTTAATATTAAGAAACTTATTAAATTAACTGTTTATGGGCTGTTGTGGACTGTTGAATATGTTAATAAAAGTAATTCTTAATCATTTAGGACAATGTTTTCAGCACAATATTAAGCAGAAAAAAGAAAACCTATAACACAATAATGTAAATGCAGTAGGATCTTACCTTCATTAAAATAAGCACTAAGAATAGGACTGAAAGAGAATGCAGTGCTTTTATAATGGATTTTATTATTATTCAAGTTTTTAAAAAGGACTGGGCATCCATTCTTTCACTTTGCCATCACTCCTTAAATCACAAATAGTCCTTCTGGTTAATAAAAGAAAAAGAAAAAAAAAACACCCAAGTCTCCAAATTGTTGGAAATAAATATGCAAAGATAGATATCTTGTGCTTTCGGTCTGTTTTACAGTTAGCTATACCTGTTTCTAACTCTTACTCATGCTCCCAACCAACTTTGCCTGCTTTTTTCAGTTAATTCAATAGATTTTTAAAGTTCTCCTTGGCTTAGAGAAGCCGCAGTTTCAAACCCAGGAAAAGAGGAGGTAGGGAGAAGATTACTGAATCAGCTGAACTTGTTCGAATTTCTGTGGAAGTTATGCAGCCCCAACTTGGAGACAAAGTGGTATTTAGAGGAGTAACATAAGATTAGATCAGTGACAGGAAGAAGCCTGGACCTGGACTCAGGATGTCTGTGCCTAGTCTTTGTTCTGCTACTAACTACATGTCTTCTGGCAAATGATTCTTCTGCCATGTATTTAGAATAAGGATTCTAAAGATTATCAGTAAAATTCCTTGCAACTCTGACCTTGGATTCTGGATGGTAGGAATGGACTCTGACCCTAGAAAAAAGGAGGGAGTGGTAGATATCATTGCCTACAAAACTTGAAGGCAAACATCAAGTTTGACCATAGCATAAGCCGTGTCTACTTAGGCGAAATTATGAGGTCCAATATGTCTTCCCTTTGTGGGGTACTGTGATGGCTTCTAATGCTTACCACATGAAATGATGGCTGCGGGAGGATTTTTAGAAAAACACATTTAGGAAGAGGGTCTATAAATACCTGCTTTCAGGCTACAGCAAACACATTCCTGCAGCCAATGACCAGCTCCTGGCATTAGGGCTATATAATGGAAAGGGTGACACAAACTTAATTTATTATTGCAAGTAAAATATTATAATTTTTGGAAAAAAATCCTTAAAGTTTTTCTAAGGTATTAATTGCAGGAAATTACAGCATATCCTATTGAAGTATGTCAGTGGCAAATATAGCCTGTAACACCTTTTCCTAGTCTCTCTTATTTTTACCTGAGAGTATTTTCATTTGAAAAGAGATGTGTTAAGTGACTGGGACTTTGTCTAACGGTGGGGGTAGTGCTGAGAGGGGTTCAGACTATCTGAAAACAATTAGGCTGTGAAGGGGAAACTTCTTGATTGTGCTTCCTAGAATGGGATTCTTGCTTGAAGGATACTGTTGAGGTTGATATTCTTTGGGCCATTTCCTCATTTCTAACTAGTTCAGTTTCATCTTCTAGTACCAATAAATTTTCCAACTACAATTTATTTATTGGGTTGTAAGATAAAAAATGAGAGAATTTCATTTCTGATGTGTGGTAGAGCTTAATATGGTTTTCCGATTTCCTCCCATTTTGTTTGAAGTAAATAGGGTAATTACTCACTAAAATTCTAATATCTTTCAGGGCTTTAGGGATGAATCTAAAACAGAGCCATATAATGTTTTATTTAAGCAAATCCATGTTCTTATTAGGCAGTTCACCTTAATGTCATTTTTTATAAATAAACTTTGTTTTATTTTTTCAAGGGTTATTTAATTAATTTTGTTGTACTACCACATTCTGACATCTGCCTCTGCTAAGGCCTGCAGGATGTGATTTGTGGCTTAAAAATGAAAATAATTTGTTATTTGAAAAATGATAAATCATTCGGGAATGATACATAAATATGAATGTAAAAAGAGTCTGATGCACTTCTATTTCAGTTTGTTTCTCCTAGGCTGAGGCATATATATAAGTTATCTGTGTTTGCTTAGTGTTTGTGCCAGTTGCATATCTGATTAATATCTAACTAGATATGAATGAAACTGATTCTGAAGAAACTGCTGCCTTGTTGGCTTCTTGGACTCTTTATGGTCCCCATTAATTGAAGGGCTTTATCATATATCCACTGGGTTGATCTGGTTTTACTTATCAAATCCAGATCTGCTTTTTCTCCCCCTGCTGAGTAGGGTGATGCTATGCTACCAGCTTCTTCTTATTTGGGGGTTCATGGCATCTTGAGAATTGAAGCTGTCAGCCCTGAAACTCCCAGTGTGTCCGTGGAAAGATTAACATTGCTAGAGTGAGCCCTTGGTAAATTTGCTCTACATGCAACACAGTCAGGTGAAGCAAGCATTTTACTTTTAAATGAAGTATTTATTTTAATAATTATCGACAAACATTCATTTCACCATAGCCCTTTTCTCCTCTACTTTGGATAAGAGTAGATCTAAACTGGAAGACTTTTAAAGTCTTAAAAGTCTCCATGTTTTCTCCAGGGGGAGAAGTAAGGGGATGAGGTGGGGGACAGTACACAGAAGAGTTCTACATAAATGGTAATGTGGTCTTTTCTGAAAAGAGCATTATATTTTCCTTGGAAATGAGAATGTATGAAGGGTATTTGGTTGGGTTTATAAGAAGGCCATTTCACTTTCCTAGTAAAAGGAGCTGGCTGTTAAGTAGTATTTCTGATCTCTGCCCTGAGAGAACATGTTGCCCTTGTGCTCCAAAGGGGCAGATGTCTTAAATTTGAATAGGACAGCAAGTCTGTACCATTCTGGTCCTTTACCATTTCAGTTGAGCCAGGGCTAGCTCCTGAGGCTAGGTTGAAAGCATTTGGGAGATGTACTGTCAGTTCACAAAATGAATGTTCTAATTATTAACCATAAAGTGTGGTAGAGATATTTGGGAAGAAATCTTAAGGAGATAACTCTGCCTTCATTTATGTTGATGATGTACATTTTCATTACCTTTTTGACTAAAGAAGTCTATTGCATTCTGAAGGGGAAAAAAAAGAATAGGAAGTCCTTTTTTTTTTTTTTAACTAGCTGTGAAGTTGTATAAGAAAGAGAAAACACTTTGGAAAATGGTCAGAGCCCTTATGTATTAAGCACAGCAGATGAAATGATTTATTGGGTTTTATACACATTCTGTAAAGGGTAAGCATTGCTAACAGAATGAGTGGCAGCCTCTGGGAGCTGAACAGGCCCCAGGGACTAGTCTTTGTTCCTC
This sequence comes from Marmota marmota marmota, assembly GCF_001458135.2. Taxonomy (NCBI): domain Eukaryota; kingdom Metazoa; phylum Chordata; class Mammalia; order Rodentia; family Sciuridae; genus Marmota; species Marmota marmota. The sequence goes on along the minus strand of NW_026000174.1, from coordinate 28,758,957 downwards.
TGGTCTTGACAGGCATGTGTCTCTGCTAAATGAGGGCTTAATTTTTCTCATATGTGAACAATTTCCAAGCCCAACAAAGGCAGCCAGGACTGGAGCTATTTAAAAGAACTAGCACAGGAGGAAGCATTCTTGAAGAAAGAGGATGCTAAAAGGCTAATTACTCACCATGGCTTAGCTACTATTTTTTTTTCCTACTCAAGGTTTATTAACATGGATCTACCACATTTTTTTTTACATAAACACACATTAAAATTACAAGGGTATATTTTATTCTTTGTGAAATAGCCATTTGCTGATCTCTGCTCCTTGAAAAGAGGTACCCTAACAACAGTGCTGGTGAATATCACGGAATATTAATTCACTAGAGAGGGAGGGAGAGGCTAATAAACTCTGGATCTTTTCTGTCTCAAGTGGAAGGAATTTAAACTATTTATTAAGCAGCATCCTTGGCAACACTGTGAACTCTTTCTTTTGACAGTACTTGCCTAAAATGTGGAGGGGATCTTTACTTCAGCATTTTCTGTGGGTGTTTCAAACTATAATTATTTTAGTTTGTCTCAATTTCTGGGGAAAAATCCATATTGTTAAAGGGTCATATGTTGGAAACTATAGACATGTTTACATTTAAATCTTTATTTTAAAAGCCTTTGTAAACTGAATCATTTTTGCCTGTTGACTTGTATTATAGTCTTTGTCTTAATTTTTAACTTTATCTTATTAGCCTTTATCTTAATTTTTAACTACTGATCTTTAAATTTCTGTACTTTTGCTTTTAAGCTTGATATCTTTTTCATTAGGTAATTATCTCTAAATAAACATTCAAGTGTACTTGTATGACACCTATTATATTACAAAGATAGGACTACTTAAGTATGAACAACCGCTATATAAACCGATTTATCAGGTTTGTACACTTTTAAAGTGGGGCATATCAATTATTTGAGTTGTTTTCAAAGACTTATATGTAAATGAAAATCTCTTTCAACTCTAAACTTCTATTTTAAGAATAAAATATGGATTTATGAAATGAAATAATTGACATGATTGCAAAGTATCAAAAACAAATATGTTTAAGAATCTCCCAAAACATTGTAAGTCTACACTTAAAATTTAACATAAAAAATCAGGAAATCTTCAAATATGATACTTTGGCACAAAGCCAGACACTGCAACATCATTTCATGTGGACATTTTGTTGTATGTGATAGACACTATGTGGCATGATAGAAAAAGTAGGGAAACTTTTGATTTTATTTGTAAATGATGTACAACTGACAGAACTCAGTTGATTGCATTTACTTAGCAAAGTGTTCTTCATGAAACAATCAGATTTTTGTATGCCATTAGCACTTGTAGCAGAAAAAAAACATAATCTTCATGCTATAGTTTTATCTTCCACCACTATTTCTCATTAGTGTATGAACAATCCTGAGAGTAAGCCATGCATACAGCCATGATGATCTAACTGATGGAAATGGAGTGGTATCTTTACTTATGGTGACTGTGTGACTTGACAAAGAAAAAAGTAAAAGTCGTTTCCTCCCAAATGCTTTTCCTTAGTCTTCTTGCTTTCTACACAGAAGTATTGTGGTTTCCATTATAATTCATGTTTTAGTACAAATAACATATGCCAACTCACTTAAACTAATGACTAAGCTATCTTTGTTCCACATTTGGGGTACATCTAAATATGAAAAATAGGATCTTTAGAAATCAGATAAAAAAATTCTGGGATTTTATTTCTGACATGAATTAATTAAGTTAAGCTTGCTTTCCATTAATTGACAATCTATACTGCTTTATAAACCTGCCTCTATTTTTATTTTTCCTGTTCTTATAAATGACATCATCACTCCAACATTTGAAACCCGTCTTTCCTTTATGCCTTTATAGACTTGCCAATTCTAGTCCAATTTAGATCAAAATGTCTCATATCTATTCTCTGTTTTCCAATCCCACTGTTACTAACAGGATCTGCGTTATCTTCACCTTATGACCAAACTACTGAAATGGAGTCTTATATTCTCTCCTCACCTTCAGTCCATCCCTTTCTACTTCCTTAAGTACACTTCTCATTATGTTTCTCCTCTGCTTAAAAGTCTCCAATTGAGACTTCTTGATTATGATTTTGATTTATTTAACTAATTTTTTAGATACTTACATTTCTTACACTTTTCTAGTCTTGTAGGCTACAGCAGTCTACAAAAATCTCTGCCCTGCTTAGTTTGCATTCCAGTGTGGGCATGCAGGCAATAAAGGGAGATAAGTAACAGTATAGCATGTTAGGAGAACAGCTATGGGGAAACAACAGAGAAGGGGGAAGGGAGTGAGAAGGAGGCACTGCAATTATGAACATGGTACTTGAGTAAATACTTAGAAGAGAAGGTGACATCTGAGCAAAGACCCTAAGGAAGTGAGGAAGCAAGACTTGTGGATATGTGGAGAAAGACTATTGTAGGCAACACGGGAAAACAGTTGTAAAGATTCATAAAATATGAACAAGCCAGCTCTGTTTAAGGAATATCAAGGAACTAATATGGCTGGCAAAGGACATGAGATCACAGAGATCAGCTTCGTCTTCAAGTGAGATGGGAGGCTCTTGAAAAGAATGCCATGAGATCTAACATGGTTTCAATAGGTACATTCTGGCTACTGAATTACAAATAGTCTGAAAGAGGCAAAAATAAAAACAGGGAGACCATTGGAAGGTAAACTAGGCCCCTTCCCAAAAAAGGTAGGGAAAGTAATTAGACTCTAGATAAAATGTCAAAATAAATCCAAGGAGATTTGGAGTAAATGAGAAAGAGGAAAGTCAAGGATGACTTCAAAGATTTGGACTCAAGCAACTGTGAAAAAATTGACGTTGCTCGAGATTCTATTCACTGGGAAACTATAAGAAAAACAGATAACCACAACTGGGACATTGAGGAAACCTATGAGGAGTTTAGTGTTAAGTTGAAATACTTTAGAGATCCAAGTGCAGATGTTGAGAAGGCAGTAAGATATACAAGTCTGGAATTGAAATGAGATATAAGGACTGAAAATGTACCCTTGACAGTGTCAGTGTATGGATGGTTTTCAAAGTTCAGAGTTCTTAGCTGGAACTTGATGTCTCTCCATAACATAGTTACTATTCTTATTTTTAGCTTGACTATTTTCTAGATAGCTAATGAACTTTTTAATGTATAATATCCCAAACATAACATGCTTTCCCATTTCAAGTCAGTTGTCAAATTGTTTTTCCTACTTGGAATATCCTTAATTTCCCTCACATTTATTTTTACTGTTTAAAAACCTATAATTTCATTAATGCCTAGTTCCATGAAGTTTTTAAGTGATCACCATCACCTTTGTCCCCCGAGGCAGAATTCTCTTTTTTCTACTGATCTTCCAGATTCTCTGTACCTTTTTAATAACACTTACTACCTGATCTGTATTTTAGATATTTGTGCTTGTCTTGTCCCTTCTACAGGATCAGAGTGCACTTGAAGACCATTTTTATTGTCTCACCTAGATTAGTACCTTGTACATGGCAAATGCTCAATGAGGATTGTTGAATTTATGGTTGAAATCTTAAATCATTTTACTGGATAAAGAGAGTGACCCTCAATTATTCCTTTTTCCGTCTTTTGTGTATTCATCACTTACTGAAGCAAATATTGCAAAATTACATATATGAAATAAATTATATTAATATATTTAGCTCCTGGATCCGCAAATTAATAGAATGATGCAAACTTCGGATTTTGTTGAATTCTCTAGACAGTGATCTGAGTCTGTCCAATTTTGAGGTATGTTTGCTGTTGCATTGCCTATTCAACTTCTCCTTGATTAAAGTTGGTAATGTCAATGAAATAAACAGTCCATAGTTGATCTATATAAACCATTTTAATGATGTTTTGATTGACAATGTTTAGTTTAAATGCTTAGAAGTAGCAAATAGAACCTGTGATTGCATTTATACTATAAAATTTCATTTCCTTTCATTTCTCTCTCTAAATTAGTGAATAATTCATATTTCTAAAAATGCTTAAATATATTACTAATATTTGGTACTTATTATATACTAGGAACTTTTATAAATCATTGACAAATATTACCTCTTTAAACCCTGTGTATTTAGTTCTTTAGGATTCTTCACTGAGCACTACTGAACTTTACTAGTAGTTTTTGAAAGTCAGCAATAAAATTGTTTTCAGGGAAACTTCCAGAAGGAATGGTTAGGGATATGGTTTTTATAACTGTAGTTTATTAAGCATTATAACTTTGATGGTTCTTGCTTATATTCTGTTAAAAACAAAAATCTTCAGAGTGGCAAAGTTAATTTAATTCTTTAAATATTTATTAAGTAATTTAGCACTAAGTGGGAACACCATGGTTGAAAAGATAATGTCTATGCCTTGAAGAAACTCATGGTGTAGTAAAAGAGACATTTGAATAATAATCATATCAAATAAAATGTTGAATTTTTTATTTAATAAGATTCTTTAGCTCTATTAACTGATCATAGATTAAGTATTTTAGCTCTAACAACATCAATGGTATATCCTTTGAATGTGATGATAGTTATTAGTGACTTGCAAGTTATCACACCAAGTAGAATAGTAGTACTTGTTGAAATTCCTGAAAAAATACACCGAAAATTACTCCTCCAAAAGAAGATTTTTAAAGCAGTGTTTGACTACTTATTATTTTAGTAATCAACTATCACAAAACTGTGGTTTGCAATAAATAAAAAAAGAAGCAGTTAATTTCATAGCCTTCACTGAATTCCTGCTCTGTGTAATGAGACTGAAAGCTAGGGATAAAGGCAATGTAGTAAATATTAGACATATTATTTTCTCTCTGAAGACTTTCAAGGGAATCAGAGAGACAAAAGGTCCATGCATTTTTAAATGTAAGAGCAATGGTACAATATATGCAGTAAGTATAGAAATATTGATTATAAATTTCACAGCTAAATTCTAAAGGTTCACCAACTATAATGAATGAAAATTAAAAGTAACAGATAAATAAGAGACTACAGACTTTTGTCTGCTTTCTGTCAAACATAGTATTTATTGTGCAGTACTTATGAGCAAGATATGGTTAATGTGTTACTCAAGAGATTGTAGAGGCTCAGCTCTTCTGTGTCTGGTGATTGGTCTCTTTCAGAGATGGAGGACCTTAATCAGAATGAGCCCTGAGTCTGTGGCTGTGTCACAAGTATACCTGTCAATGCCCAGACTTTTCACAGAGAACAAAGTACATCTCACATGATGAACTACAGTTCACAGAGCCACAGAGGAAGACACTGCAGGCTGCTATCTTGTTTGTATTCACCTTCTCTTTGGGTTAGGCTTAAAGGCCAAAACCATGCACTGTCAAAGCCCTAGGAGAATGGTTTAACCTATAACTTTGAAGACTTTACTCAAGATTTATTGGCAAGATTTGTTTTTTACTTTAAGAGAGACCTTTTCATCTTTAGACTTGATCTGGAAAGTATGCGTGGAAAAAATAGATTTTTCTCCTTCCAGATCTTATTTTTCCTGAAATAACTGGATTTATTTTTCCTGAAATACTTTCTCAAGCCTGGTTTAGACTGTTTTTTGATGAATGATACTTAGCCTTCAGAAAAGTTAGGATCTTATGTCCTATCAATAGTTGTGATCTTTTCAACATATTCATTCCCTTTCATAAATTTGTTCTTTTGCTTGTCATTTTTAATTTCTTAAAAATTTTTCAGTGCATTATAATAGTAGGGTTCATTTTAACATATTTATAAATGCAAATAACATATTTTTCTCCATTTCAAGCCCGAGAACTACTGTTTTCCTTTCTTCCTTCCTCCCGATCCCCTTCCCCCCCATTTGTCTTCCATTTATTTATTTTTAACTGAGGCATTATAGTTACACATAAAATCAGAATCTATTGTTACATAGCCATACATGTACCTAGTATAATTTGTCTTTCTAATTAAATATTTTCACTTACAAAAGGTATGATCAAGGGGCTGGGGTTGTGGCTCAGTGGTAGCACACTTGTCTAGCATGTGTGAGGTACTGGGTTTGATCCTCAGCACCACATAAAAATAAACAAATAAAATAAAGATATTGTGTCCATTTATAACTAAAAATATTTTCTTAAAAAAAGATATGATCAAAATCTGTAGGATCTTAAGGGGCTGGGGTATAGCTTGGTAGAATGCTTGCCCTGTATGCACAAGGGCCAGGGTTCAATCCCCAGCACCACAAAACAAAACAAAACAAAAAAATCTATAGGATCTTAGACTGGTTTGAATGGAAGGAAACTTGAAGATAACCTAGATCACTCATTTTCAAATTTTTTTTCAAGTCCGCATACTTGAGAAGTATATGTCACATCACCAGCCAATACACACATGTAACACATATATTTTTTATTGTATAAAAGACACACAAATTTCATTAGATGATCATAGGGTACTCTCTGTATTAGATCTGTTCTTTTTCTTTTTGCTTTCTTTACCCTCCTCTTTTTTTTAACCCTCCTGGTTTCTAGTCCTTTCCAATTTTTCTTCCTCTTCTCACCCTTTCTATTTTTTCATCCTTTTATTCTCTCATTATTTTTTCTCTCTCATCTTTCTTCATCCACTCTTTTCTATCTTTCTCCCATCTTTTCTCTCTGCCCTTTCTTTCTTTTTTCTCTGTCTGCTTTCTCTTTCTTTTTATCTTTCCCCCTTTCTCATTTCCTCTTATTCTACTATATTTGAAAATTGCAGCTTTCTTCCACTAATGGATCATAACCATGAAGTTTGGAAAACACTGACCCAGGTCAAGCCACACATGTTGTACTTAAGGAAACCAGGACTGATAGACTGTCATCTGTGGAAGAGACTTGTGCAAGTTCATGTTATGTCTTCAAAACATCTAGTTGTTGACAGAGTTAGGTTTAGAATGTAGAACTTTAAAACTCTTCAAAGAAACCAAAGCATCCTGGGTTATATGGCTATCTTATTAAAAATCATGTACCTGATTCTCCCTGTTTGGAAGAATATAAGATGTATCTAGTTGAAATTATAAGAATGACTGGTTAAAATTTTGAAGATTCCCACAGCTTTTTAGTTTAACAAAGTTGCATGAACTTAAAGTTAAGATGTTTGCAAGCAAGGAACAATTATTAGTTATTTGTGAAAACTGAAGAACTTGAAAGCCCCATTATATATAATTGCATAGAATCCTTTCAATAAATGTAGGACAAGAAAGAAACAGGATAATCTATTAATTTATTTTCATAGTTCTTTCTGGAAGAGGTGAGCAACCACACTCTGATAAAATAGGCTTAAGTTCAGTCCCCTGACAGGGTTAAGTATGAACAGTGAATACCAGTGAGACATACTAAGGCAAGGCCAAGTGAGTTCAAAGAAAAGTCTGAAGGTCATTTTTTTCAGTAAATACAACCAAGTACTGTGATATATCCAGGGAAAGGAAGAAGAAAGGATGAGAAACATCAATGTGGTGAGTGTTATGTGGTAGAGATCTAACTTGACTATCAGAACGAGCTTCTATGTGGTGGGAGTTTTGTGGTGCCAATAAAGGAACTCAACACTTTACCTGCTGTCCTCTCCTCAGAATCATGCCTTTTCAGAATCTATGTGGTTTTTGTTTTTTGTATTTTAGTTTCTGTTGTTTTTATTTTTTACTTCTAGGAACATATACCAATTTTCAACCGCAGAATTTTCCTGGCCAATACTATAAATAAAATTAGCATAATATTTGGATTTAGATATATAGCTACTATTTAGAGCCCACCATCTACTAACATAATTCTTAAGTTTAACACTTTTTACAATACATGTGTTAGGAATGATAGATGCATTTTAAAATTCTGAGTAGTGCAGTCTTTACAAAATGTGAGAACAAGAAGGAAAGAAAGGAGTAGGTGTACCAGTGTGTGTTAGAGCAAACATCCGCTGCCTCACAAGAATGTGTATCTTTTCCAGCTTCTTGTTTCTCCACAACCTTCTTTTTTTTAAAGATCTGGTTTACCAGCATACAACCAGTATGATAAAGGGCAAATATTAAAGAGCAAAGAAATTAAACTTTTGAATAATCGATTCTTAAACTGAAGATAATGTTAATTAACCAGTGTCATTTGTTTGGGATCAAGAGTTAACAACTTTCTTATAGCTTTGTTAAGAATTTGAATTTAATCAAAGAATTTTTTAAAAGAAGCTCAGCTTCAGAAATTCTTTACTAATTTAAAAATATTTTAAAGTAATTCACAGCCAGGAATAATTAGCCCCCTGGGTTCACTATGCTGCTTTTGTAGACTGTAGGAAATAAGAAAAATATAGAAGTCTGAGTAGAATCTAGCCTAAGAAAATGAAATATTCTACAATTAATTTTTATCCTCTGTTCATAATTTCTCTCTAATAGCATATATTTTGTATTCTTTGATAGGTTTGTGGACTACTCTAAGGATGATGTTGTTGATGATGATTACCTTTATGTTCAAAGTAACTCCATTAGTCTCTGTTTCTGTTAAGTAATTTTGCCACAGTATAATGCCACAAACTAGTATTTAAGAGAAATCATTGTGGTAGACATAGACATGCACTGTCCAGACCCTGCTACAAGGAAATACTTGCTGCCCAGCCACAGGAGTACAGTAAACATCCAGCTTCCATCTGTCAGCTCCTTCAGTTTGCCTCAGCTGTAAAGAGCTGCTTAGCCCCAGGTCATATTCTTCCAAGGGCTGTTCCATTTGAATGAAGGACTTGGATGTGAAAGTTGGGCCTTTTAGACCTGAAACTAGACACTCACTCCAGAGCTTCCTGCTGTCTTGGATGAAATTTTGTCAAGCCAGTATCATAGTTTAACCCTTTTCTCTGCCCAATCTTATTTTTTCTCATCCTGTTCCCAAATGTTGTTTGTGTTAAATATCTGCACCCCAAGCTGTCACCTTCTGCTTTTTGAGAACCCAACTTGCAGCAGCCCTGTAAATACACATTAGTATTATGCTACAGGTTTGGCCAGTTGCATTGAATTCTGCGTTTCTGGTATATTAGTCCTTTTGCATTGTCCCCCCACTAAGCCCCCATTACTTTTGCTGTGGTAGAACTATTATGAAAAATCTGCTTTAGAGGTTTTGCTCCATGTCTCAGTTACCTATCCCTGAAATCCTGCCACTTTACACACATTTGGTAATGAAGTCTCACCTATCCCAATGTTCTGTTGCATGAACTAGATTTTTATAGGTAGAAACAGACTTATCAAAAGTCTGATTGTTCTGTAAGCCAGTAAAAGTCAATAGAAAGGAGACTATTTTAATAATAAATGTATATGTTAGAAACTTTATTACATTTTAAATTTAACCCCAAATTCCACTTGGTCAAAAATTTAAAAGATTCCAAAGTTGTGTGCATAATTATTAGGTTACTAAAATGCATAAGTATGTATTTCAGCTCTTATGTTACAAAGAATGCTGCATTAAGGTTTTTTCCTCTTATTTTTTTTATCAGTTCACAAGTTCACATCACCTAATATTATTCTATCAAATTACCTTTTGATACTGTAAGGCCAACTAAAAATATTGAAAGAGGAAGCAAAGTATTTTTTTAATGAACAAACCAACTTCTTCCCATAACTGTTTTGGAGAATTATATGAAAATGTTGAAAATAAGATAGGTGGAAAAGATAAGAAAAGTGAGAAACATTAATATTTATCCTGAAATCTTGAATTTTTAATGAATTTAACTTTAGAATTCTCATATTAGAAATTATTTTGTCTGAATTAGATTAGGAGATAGGAGAACAGGATTTAGTCATAGCTAGAAACCATTAGTAATTTTGGATGAGGAATTAGTGTTGACAATTTTAGCTAACATTGGTAGTAGTAATCTAAAATGGCTTGCTACCAGATGATGCGTAGTGTCATTTTCCAATATTGAAGATCATGTCCTGCTATGTTCCATCACACTAGTAACTTCCTCTACTTAACTGAAATCTACAGAAACCCATCCCAGAATACGTAATTCCACCTCTTTCTTCTTTATCTTTCTTTCTATTTCTTTTCTACTTCCTTTCTATTTTCGCATTTTATTTTCTATTTTCTCATTCTGTTTTTACAATAAGGACAGAGAAAGGACAATGGGAAAGTAGTTTAGGTAAATGTTTAAAAAGTGGACTTGAGGGCTGGGGATGTGGCTCAAGCGGTAGCACGCTCGCCTGGCATGCGTGCGGCCCGGGTTCGTTCGACCCTCAGCACCACATATAAACAGAGATGTTGTGTCTGCCGAGAACTAAAAATAAATAAATAAATATTAAAAAAAAAAAGTGGACTTGAAAGCCTAGGGGTCCCATCAAAGAAATAGTTGTAAATATTTTTTAAAAGTTACAAAATGAAATGTGTTTAGCTTACCTTAATTAACTGCTTGTTTAAACTATATTTCAGAAAAATATATTAATGTGAGGCTTAACTTGAGGGAGAAAAGACTTTAAATAACAAAGTTGGCAAATGTTCAGGAACATAATTTCAAATCCTGGCTCTGCCATTTATTTGGCACATGATCTTGGACAAATCATTTGACCTTTGAGTGCCTTTTCTGTAAAAAGATGATAAAACTCACAGACACAGCTTCCTAGGACTAGTGTGAGAATTGGCAGAGTCAGTGTGCCAAGAGAAATCCTTTGGCAACTGTATATTGCTCAAGGGTGTAGTCTTAATAATAATGAGGAATAAGTTTATGTAGAGAAAAATAATTTTATATCAATTCTGACATCACATTCACCACAATCTTTTTCCTGAGATTCCTAAAAGAACACCTAGGAAAACAATAAGCATACAAGAGGAACACTTTCATCATTCCTGGAAGCCCTGCCTGCAATTTCTTCATTTTGCCTAGATGCCCCTCCCTACACAAATACGAATGCTCATGACATAGTCATTTGTCCTAACAAAAATAGGAAGAAATATAATATTTATTATATTGCTATTTATATCTAAATTACTGTTGAGGTAAGGATAGGACTTAAGAGATGTGGAAGAAGTAATATCTGCTGATGAGATTTATTAATTTGTTTGTTGTTTCTTGTTTGAGGTCTTTGGCATGAAACAAAAGCAATGTCTTATAAGCTCATTTTTTAACCAACAGTACCAGGTGTCATATTCTATTAAAGCCACATAAGTAGGTTATGTATAGCAAGCAATGTGATGGTTTGTGGGGATATTAATTTCAAAAAGGTAGAGAAATTAGAAATAACTAAGAGTGATTTTGGTAGATCTGGTGGTATGGTACCTAGATATACTGGGAGTATCTAAGTAGGAAGAGATGTGTTTAATATCAGGATGAGATAAATTCAGGAACTTTTAAATTGAATAAATTTAATACATTTTACTTATTAAGTTTCTGTTTATCTTTGGGCAATATACTAGTTCTATGGAATAAAGAAGAAAGACAAATTTCTTATCTTTGAAAGCGCACAGTACAATAAATGACAATATGGTGTGCTAAATGCTTGATAAATGTATTTGCTGATTACCATTGGAGAACAGGGACAGGATTTTTAATTTCAATTGACAGAACAAGCGCGGTTTCCTCAAAGAAATGACATTTGAGCTGAATCTGAATTTTGAAGGAATGCAAACCAAGAGGGGAGGTTTCCAGGCAGAGAGAAGTGTCTGAACAAAGGTTCACAGGGATGCAAAACATTGCATGTTGGGGAACTTCAAATAAATTAGTTTCTCAGTAAAAATGGAATGCAGTGCTGAAGCGCACACGTGGCAAAATTAAACTGGATTGGAACTATTCATGTGATCTTGAAGGATCTTATGTGAAAAATTAAGAGAAATTACTTAAAGAATTTAAGCTCAGTGGTTGAATGCTTGCCTCACATGCCTGAGGCACTGGGTTCAATCCTCAGTACCAAATAAATAAATAAATAATATTGTGTCCATATAAAACTAAAATATAAAAATAATAATTTAAGCAGGGAAATGAGATGATATTTGCATTTCAGAAAGATCATTATGACAATAGTGTGGAGGGCAGTTCTGAGGAAGCTGAAAAGAGTCTGAAGAGAGTTGAAGAGAACATTTAAGGTCCGCTACAGTAATCCTAAAGGGAAGAACCAACAGAATCAGTGCTAAGGCAGTAGCAGGGGGAGTAGAGATGAGGCAATGGATTTGAGTGATGCTCATATCTATAGGACTAATGATTGGCTGTATGGAGGGAGAAAGAAGAAACTTATTTCTTACATTCTTGCATTTGTTAACAAGAGTTGACACTTCTGCTTGACAGGATAGGAATGTAAGTATTTCTTTAATTCCACAAATATTTCTTTGGTACATACTGTGTGCTAGGCACTATTTGAAGTACTGGCAAATATAACAGCAAACAAAACTGACAAAGTTTGGGAAGAAAAACATTGTCAACAAATACATAGATAATATCATGCAGTGATAAGTTCTATAGACAAAAATAGGTTAACTCAAAGTATAGAGTGATGAGTATTACAAATTCATGGAGGTTAATCAGAAAGGCCTCCTTAAACAAATGGTTTCAATAAATGGAAAGTACAAGACATGTGGATATTAAAGTAAAAAAATATTCCCGGGAGAGAGGAAAAACAGAATTGCAAAGAACATAAAGCAGAAGTGTGCTTGGTACGTTTTAGAGGAAGCAATGAAGTCAGTAAAGATGGAATAGACAAAACAAGTGGAAAAAAATTGTACATGGTAATGTCAGACAGCTACTGAGAATCAGATCATTTAAATACAGAAAGATGAGCAGTTTGAGAGAGTTGGGTGAGAGGAAGGGTTCTAATTTTGACATTCTGAATTATTCAGATTGGTCTTCCAGATGTTGGATATGGAGGTTTGTAACTTGGGAATGGAGTCCAAGTGATGAATATAGATTAGCAACTCATTGAATAAATATTAATGAATTTATGTAGAGACATAAAGAGTGAGGAGAGGGCAGAGAAGAATCTTTGGAAAGTTCAACATTTCAAGGATGGAGTAATAGAGGAATAGGAATGAATGATGGAGAGTGAGGAGGAGAGACACTGGCAAAGGGACCAAATTGACTGATTTATACCTGTGCAAATCTTGAAGATTCAATAATGAAATATTTATTGGACACCTACTATAAGCACAGCACTGAGAAAATATCCAAAAAGCAGGATGACAGGGCTCTTAGAAATCATCTATTTAAACCCATATATTTTTGTGTTTGAGGCAAGTATGACCAGAGGGCAAAGTGGCAGGCTCTAGGCTACACAGTTTGATAGTTATAGCAACAGGACTTTTTCTGCTCCTCAAAAAAGCAAAAGGCATGCTAGGTTGAAAGAATTATAAAGAACTTTCTGGAACTTTGTTTTTACAAACTGTGTAGGAATTGGATTCTCATGGAGAAGAGGAGAATAATATGAGAATGAATATTGAATCAAAAAAGTAAGAATGAGTTGATATGTAGAGTATATAAAAAGATTCTTGATTTTAATTCTTGCGCCAAAGAAATCTTATTAAGGAAATTGGGGCCTAATCTCACATGATGGAGAATCGATAAATGGGATGGACTCAAACTAAAAAGTTCTTCTCAGCAAAAGAAACAATCTGTGAGGGGAATAGAGAACCTACATCTTGGGAGTAAATTTTTACCCCTCACATATCAGATAGAGCACTAATCTCTAGGGTATATAAAGAACTCAAAAAGTTAAATACCAAATAAACAAATAACCCAATCAATGAGCCAAGAACTGAGCAGACTTTTCTCAGAAGATGATGTACAATTAATCAACAAATATATGAAAAAATGTTCATCATTGCTAGCAATTAGAGAAATGCAAATCGAAACTACTCTAAGATTTCATCTCACTCCAGTCAGAATGGCAGCTATTATGAAGACAAACAACAGTAAGTGTTGGCGAGGATGTGGAGAAAAAGGTACACTCATACACTGCTGGTAGGACTGCAAACTGGTGTAGCTAATATGGAAAGCAGTATGGAGATTTCTTGGAAAATTGGGAATAGAACAACCATTTGAACCATTGTGTATATTATATATACACAATGTATATTTGCCATTGGTTTCAAGCTATCTCTTCTGTAGCTTTTATTTGTCTAATATAAACACATAGAAAAAAGATAACCAAGCTGTTCAGGTAGTGTTCAGCTGCTGCAAGGAAGATGAGAATGTGATTTGAGCTAGGAGGAATATGCTGCAGTCTGACTTCACTATAGTATCCCTTTTTATTATTGGGCAGTAATACAAAAACCACGGGTATTTTGCCAGACTTCATTTTCAGAAAAGCGTAACTTAGAAGGATGCTTCATTTAGGTTTAATTTGAAGTGACACTGTGCAGAGTAAAGAAGCTGAGCTTTATTATGTTTCAGTTTAGGATTTTGCATTTCTGGCTTTTAAAAATATTTAGATTGTTTTCAGCATCTTGTCTGTAGTGTGTAAGCTAAAAATCTTGAGTTTGGGGGTCTTATATTGGCCTTACTAGCCTCTTTAGTTCTGTGGGCATTTTGGCAGAAGTGTTAACTGAAAGACACAAGCATATTCTGGGCAAGGAGACCAGAGATCAATGGTTGTAATGGCCAATCATATATATATATATTTTAAGTACTAGGGTACTAGGGATTGAACTCAAAGGTATTCTACCACTGAGCTAAGTCCCCAGTCCCTTTTATTTTTTTTTATTTTGAGACAGGTTCTTGCTAAATTGCTGAGGCTGGCCTCAGACTTGCAATTCTCCTTCCTTAGACTCCTGAGTCTTTGGGATTATAGGTGTGCACCACTGCATCTGGCTCAGTCATACTCTTGAGACAGATAGGTTCATTCTAATGAACCTAGTGGGTTTCAATCCCAGATATATTGAGTTGCTCATATTGTGCTCAGTGGGGAGAAGAGTGGGTTCTCATGCTATTTTCTTTGGGGCAACTACGTGAGATATTTGTCTAACTGGTCCTATCAGAGATAGCTGGCCCTATTTTTGATAGGATTAGAGAAGCTTACTCTGTGTATCCCTTTTGCAGTACTTCTCTTAGGGTAGTATATTGCCAAACACATTTGGACAAATATATGTTCATAAAAAAATTTTTCCTTTCCCAAGTCTCTGAATTTTTCCCTTAAAAAAAAAGTGATGTTAATATATTGGCCCTGAATTTTGGGGGTGGGGGGTTGTATGTATGTGTGTAAATTTAAAAAATGAAGCTAGAAAGATGAAGGAAATGTAATAACTGTTAGTTAATTCAGTCACTATTGCATAATAGAATCAAGTGTTTATCAAGAACATTTTAGCACATTAATTCAGATTGGCAAGTCTGTATTACTGAGGAAGAGTGTTCTCTAAAAACAAATGTATTCCAAAGAAAATTGTAAGTAGCATTTTGTTTTGTTTTGTTTTGTTTTGTTTCTGAGCTTACTGACAGTCCACTGTCAAATTCCATGAGTCTGTGTTGGGATACCTTTACATTTGTTTGTGAAATAGGCAACTGTATTTTAGTGATCTCTAGCCAGCTTTGGGTTCTCCAGATACTGAACAGAGCTGTCTGTGGGTGGGGTCAAACATGCTGGTGACTTTTGACCATTGAAAATGAAGGAAAACATTTGTGGTAAGAAACAACAGTACATGCTTGACCTCCAAAGCACACACATCTATAAATGGATAAAAGTGACTCTTTAAGGTTGCTTCAGAAAAGAACCACTGTGTCTACAAAGAAAGAAACCCTAATTCAGTGTTTAAAAAAGCAAACTATGTGTGGGTGAAAGAACATGTTTTTGTCCAAAACATCTGTGGTGTTCCCTATGATGTATTTGATCCTGGTGGTAAATCAACAACCTTGAATATTGGAGACAAAATTGACTTTTGACAGTTTATTATGTGATAAATAATATTAATTCAGTCCAAAGGATTTTAGGGCTGCTTTTAAACTGGTGTAATTTTGGCTAATTGCCAGAAATAGAAAATGACATTGTTATACCTAAATAAAAAGTATTGCCTTTGTTATCTAGCAATTGCAGTTGGTCATGTATATGTTCTTTGCACTCTCATTTTTATCTCTGCCTTGGCACTGTTTCCTAGAGATGGTCTCTTAATTACCATAAGATGATTGCCATCAGGCCTAATTTTATAGAATTGAATTTTTCAACTTGTAGTATTTGTTACATAATTGTATGATAGTCATGATTTCATAGACCATATGTTTATGTTTTTGAAGATGTAAGAGATTCCATACCTCATTTTATGTTTTTCCTTTGAAATACTGAAATAATAAATTATGGGGTGAAATCTTCCCAAATAAAATGTAAAATTCACAGGCACAAGTAATTAAACATGAAATTTTATCTCTGAATAAATTGGTTTGACAAGATTCACTGAAAGCAACAGTATAATGTTCTACAGGGATTTTGTCAAAAGAAGCTAAGTTATGTTGGAAAGAGTGAGTGGTTATGAATTATTAGGTGATGAATTTTAAAAGTAGTGTCCAAATGTAAATAATGAAACCATTCAAAGTATTACTCAGCAGCTGCAAGAGTGATAGGAAAGCTGACATGACAAATTTAGTAATTTCTTTATCACTTTCATTAGTCACTATTGTCAGCTCCAAGAGGCAAATTTTCATCAAGATTTACACTCATAAGGCTCAGAGTTGAAACCTAGAACTTTTCAAAATCATTTGCGTGCTAAACATCTTTTAGATCACCTTGGATGTTTCTATGACCCAATGTCATAAAAAGATGTGAAAAATATATTGCATATGCCATCAAAGAAAATTTTCCATTCTCCATTTATGTGTTATAAATGAGGTATTATTTACTATAAAATCCAAAAGTATTAATTAGCTGCCTTTGGTTTAAATAAAATTGATTGTTAAGGCAGAAAATAGAGGATAATATGAGTCCTATTCTGCTATAGCCTCCCAATAAAAGAAGCAGTGACCCAACTCATTAGCCCTTTGATTTAATATATTGACACTTGGGTACGAATAATTCCGTTTAGTGGCTTTTGCTTCCCAGGGATCAATTTAATTAGTTATAAAATGTGACTTCTTGTCAGGAGCTAGAAGAAATGCTGACGTTAAATAAAGTCATACGCAATTTAAACAATAAAGCTATCGATGCCTGGTTAAAAGTTAATGATGCAAAAAAAATGGCTTAATAGAGACAACCTCAGCAGTGAAAGTGATACTAGGAAAATTAAGCTAAGTGGATGAATGAGGAATGGTGATGTTGTTGAATTGTTAAAACAAATTCATGGCTGGTCTGATGGCTGGCTAGGTTGTAAGTACATCATCTTTCAGCCTGAGAGACAGAATTAGTTCTAGACTCCTTGCTCAGTGTTACTTCAGTGTGAGTTTTATGTGTTTTTAGGTTTTAGGATCCAGCAGATGGAGGAAATCTTGTTTAGGCTGCGTGGATCAGAAAACTTCCTGAAATCAACTTTCCATTTGAGAGAAGGCTCTATGGAAGGGTTACTCATGCCATCCCACAGTGGCTTTCTTGAGGTAGTCTTCCTTAAGTTCTGCTGGGCAGCCCCTAACATCTCTGCAAAATACCACTGTAGCAGCATTGCTAGTGCAAGGCTGTTCCTCTTATGTGGAAAATATTTGAGATGAATTCTGGGTCTGGACTTTGGTCTGCCATAATTAATATTCCTCCTTCTGAATATGTGGTTATCAAATAAAAGTAGTTCTTCCCAATTTAGAGACATGTAACCTTCACCTATTCAATTTATATGAATTTTTAAGTCATTTCTAAAATTAATTATTATTTTTTTACACCTCGGACTGCTTCCTATACTTACTTTGATGCTAACTGCAGTGATCTTTATCTCAGTGTCCCTACCCTCAATATACTTAGGTTAAAAAGTGAATTGGGGGCTGGGGTTGTGGCTCAGTGTAGCCCAGCACATGTGAGGCACTGGGTTCGATTCTCAGCACCACATAAAATAAATAAGTAAGTAAATATATATATATATATATATATATATATATATATATATATATATATATATATATNTATATATATATGAATTGGCCTAAAATTGAGTAACTAGATTATCTCTATAATGCTTTCCAACTCTCTGATTCCATCATAACATTCACATTCAAATGGTTAATTCCATCAAATCTTTGCTTTGGGAGTGGTGTAGTCAAAACAACCAGTTGGTTCACTAAATATACCCTGTTTTTTGCTGGTATGTATACTTGTACCCACAATTGCCTCTCTCTTGGCCTTGGCTGCTACTGGGTCATTAGCACCAGTTAGCTAAATAAAAGATAACCACATTTTATTGTCAGATAAAATTTATATCTCACTTCTCCAGCTGTTGCCTTTCCAAGTCATTTGCTCATTAGCTAAAGATGAGACACATGTTTAAACTTGATGAGTTTTAAAATACTTACAAGTCAAAGGAGTTGACATGTGTTGTTCTATAGCTAAGTTTTTTTGTTTGTTTGTTTGGTTTTTTTTTTAACAACCAAAGTGTTTTTTCTTTTCCTAGCTTATTGACAGGTTCTGAAGTCAGTGGTGTCTGGGTGGGAATATAAGAGCAATGAGCTCCTGAAAGGAAGATGAAATGGAAATTTATGGCCTTTATCTCTCAAACTCTTATTTCCCTGCTTTGTAATGGAGCACATATTCTCCGAGTCTTTTCTTCCTAGAATGTACAGAAAGGGTTTAAGATTGAAGATCCTGGGCAAAAGCTTACTGTTTTGGAAATCTGTTTATTGGAGATTTCTTTCTGCTGGTTCAGCTGCCAAGGAAATTGCTGTAAAGTCTATAGCAGACCATCAAAGTGCAGTGTATCTATCTAGGAAAATCAGTGAATAAGTTACCTTGTCTGTTAACATAAAATAACTGTGGTTGCAAATTGCAATAAAGCAGAAAAACCTTGAACTTCCAGTGAAATATGTGTATTAAAATGTGTTGGGGCTGAAATGATTTGGACTTTCATTTGTCATTCCATTTGCGTAATGTAAGTGCACAAACTGACAGGAAGGACACATGGTAGTTAACTTTGAGAAGGGGCATTCTTGAGAAGAAACTGACAAACTTTGCCCCCCCCAAAATGACTTACAGAAACTTCCTTAGGGCAGAAGCAGCAATTTGGAAGTACAAGAGCATAGTATTTGGTAAGAATTTAAACAGTAGCACACATGTAAAAGAAGAGAAAAGAGAATTGCTGAAGATAAACTCTGTGCCAGAGACAAGTTATTCACTGGAGTAACGATTATCTTTTGGTTTTCTTTTTCTTCTTAATGTTGGGGGAAGGGCAATTAACTGAGGACAAGAGGGAAATTGTGGGGGACTGATGTTAGATAAACTATTTTGCCTTTGTGTTGACATTATATTGGCTACAGCCTACACAGAGGGGATGCCTGAAAAAAAAAGTAAGGAGAGAGGCATTAATATTTTTTAGTGTGCGTGGGTGCGCCAGCAGTAGAGGGGCCCGTGTTTTCTTAGGGCTCAGATGGCAAAGCTAAGCATTCAGCCTACGGCAGGAAAAAAGTGCCTTTTTTGTTTTCTGACTGCAGAGTCCAGGCATTCCCAGGGGAACACAATGAATGGCCCATTTTGTCCAACACAGTTTCATAGACATAGATTTCTTGTTTTTTCATAATTATTCTTGCCCGTCATTGGGTGTGCACATGACATTTGAGCGTGTTTTAAAGTCTTAACACACTCATGTGCCTGCAATAAAGTTACTCATGACAATCCCGGCTTTCTCCAGACAACAGAGCAGGGTCTGTTGTTTTCACAAGTCACAGCAGCTGGGAGGCAATTGTGAAGACAACAGCTTAATCTAGCTGGAAAATACAGGAAGAAGAGAGTATACACGAAATTTCCTTCCATATTATTCAAACAATGAAGAATGAAAAAATGGTTATGGGTGGTCTAACTCAATAACTGATTGGCAGAACATACTTGAAATTTCTTTAGAATGTTGTCTTTAAATGTTAAGAATCTACAAGGTTACATTCACTGTATTTGCTAATCAGCTAAAAGACAGGCTCAGGAAGTGGTACACAACATTTCAATGGCTATAGAAGGTATTACAGATCATTTGCTTTTTATAATTTGTTAAGTAGCAGTTGGTGTTTGTATAAAAAGATGCTATGACCAAGTAGTTGTGAAGCAATGGTTAATCTCCTTTGAAAGGTGTGTGAAAGACTAAGAGGTTCATGGTAATTCGCATCTTCATGCCAGGCTGCATTTCTAGTGTGCAGTCATTAGCAAGTTTTAAATTTCACACTGAATAACGGAATTTAGGGGAGAAGAGAGTAACTGAAAGATTTAAATCTGACCTGGAACATCAGAGTGATAAACTGGCTGTGCTCTTCAGGGTGCTGAAGTGAACCAAGTTATTTTAATTTCATCCACTTGGATGAAAGAAGATAAGAAATGTGAGTACAATATAAAGAAGAAAACTTTTTTAGTGTTCATCTCAGCTTGCTTTGGGGGGAGAAGGGATTAAGCAGGACTTGAGGAAGGAAATGACTTAAAAGACAAGATTGGGAGTGCTGTGCTGAACTATTTCAAACTCCACTACCCTTTTCCCTTCAAGGAAACATTTTATGAAAGAACTTCTGTGGACTCTTAAAAGATACCCAGGCGACATGAAAGTGTTTGGTCTCTAAGACATAATAACTTCACTAATATTTTACTGGGAAAAATGAAGCAGTCAGGGCAACCAGTCTTATCACCTTTCCATGCACTCATAATACCTAAGTACCTGTGGTCTCATTTTACTGCCATTTTTAGTGTGGAAGTACTATCTCTTTGCCAAAGCATTTTAAAATACAAGTCTAATTGAGAAATCTAATTCTCCCTGGGACCCATATGATGATCTTCACTGTCTCATCTCTTACAGTATGAGGAGGCATTTTTATTTATTGAGCACCTATTCTGGTTTTTCTTAAATTTCTTTTTCTAGGAACATTTTGTCATATTATTTCTACTTAGTAGTAAAATACGGCAGAACTAAAGCATAGCACTGAAAGCTCAATATCCAGGTTCTTGAGTGTTAAAAGTTTGAGCAAAAGTTAATCCTACTGTTGTCCTTGTTGTATTTCACCTGACTAGTCCCCAATACCCAGGTAGAACTAACCATGTGCATACTTTTATTTTATAAGTTTAATAATTTAATAATATTTATCATTGATATATTTATCTGCCAAGCACTAACCTAGTTTATCAATTTTCTTTAATTTTCATAAATATGCAACAATGTAGATTTTATCATTACCATTTGACAGATGAGAAAAATGAGGTAATCATCGAGTTGGTTATAGCTAGTTATCAAACTTAGATCTCTGTGACTTCAGAACCTATGATCTTTCTTCTATACCATGCTACCTCCTAGTTAAATGAAAGGGAAGAAATAAATAGCAGTGCCTAATTAGTATGAAGTGGGGACATAAATCAAAAGATATCAGTGCTCTTCCTACCTCTTTTCCTCTTCCCCTTTCTAGTTCAGTTGAAAAGCCTTTAAGCAGGCCCAATTGAGAAAGGTAGCTGAGTTGGGTGGCAGCCCAGTAGGGGTTGAGGAACCTGTAAAAAGAGTGGCTTATCATGATTTCTCACTCAGTAAGAGTTGGCGCCTACAAGATAAAGGCTGTTGAATGAGGAAGTGTGAGGAAGTGGCTCAGCAGGATCAGAAGATGGATTGGTAACATATAGGAGGTAGAGACTAAATGTATATCTGTGTATGCATATGAATGTATACATCCATACATACATGCACATCTACACATTTATATGTATGTATATGACTATATGTGTATATATGTATATACACATACAAATTATATACGTGTGTGTGTGTATATATATATATATATATATGATATTGTAACAAATATGGAAGTTTCAGCATGATTTCATGATTTTATATTTAACTACAGTAACAAAATTATCTACATTTATCTCTATATAAGTAAACATAGGTGTAAATATGTGTGTATATAATATATACACAAAAATATTTCTTGCTGCATCCACTGAGGAGTAAAGTATACCTACCTCAGTGGGAATGTAAACACCTCACATCCAGATCTCATCTTGTGAATACTTTTTTCTTAAGTCTGATCTGGGAAAGGGAAAATACAGAATAAATCTGGAACATTCCTTTATTCCAGAAAGTGAGGAAGTGCCTAAAGAATTATAGGGACATAATACAAGGATAGAGAATCCAGCTTGAAAAGTAACCTGTGTCTATAGCTGGCAAAATTTAAGCATAATAATAGCTTTATCTCATTTAATAGGATAAGAATCCACAAACTATCTATCTATCTATCTATCTATCTATCTATCTATCTATCACATATATATGTGTAAACGACTAGTCGCAAAAGAGAAACCTATTCTTTATGATAGAGTGCCAACCAAGAAATATGCAAGAAAATATGGAAAGAAAATCATTTGGCAACCATCATAGTAATAGCAAATTCACATAAGAAACACAAACGAGTGCTGGAATTATTGTGGGGAGAAGTTGGATAAAGAATGGTGTACTTACATAATCTCTAAGTATCTCTCCACATAATAATTAGGAAAATGCAAAGGGAGATTGTTTAACAGTATAGTGGAGAAATCTGGCAGATACCACATTACTCAGGTGACACAGTGATAGGATAAATTGATTTCAGATACTTCTGATGGGATGTAGTGAGAAAAGCAAAGCATCTCTTTCCATGATATGTCTGCCAAAAATATATAACTTGAATCTAATCATAAGGAAACATCAGAAAAACAAAATAATTTAGGGTCAGTATATAATGTCACTGCTTTGAAATCTTCCAATTTGCTTAGGTGGTAAAGACCAAGAATGACCTGAGTAACTGTTACAGATTGAAGAGACATGAAAAACACATGATCCTGGATTGGATCTTATTGCTATTGAAGACAACTGGGACAATTACAGTTAAGAAAAAAAAAAACATCAGAATAAATTGATTCTTATATACTGGCTTTGTCTCATTAGTAACTCTGTATCCTTCTCCTTTCTGAGGCTTTGTTTTTTTTTTAATCTACAAAACAGGAATATCCAATTGCATTGTGTTGTGTGGATTAATTGAGATAAAGTCTGAAAGTAGCATGTATTTACTGAATATATGGTCTTCAAAAGTAAAAGGTCAAGAAGTAATATAAGTAGTACGTATTCAAGAAGTCATAAGTCTCATTTCTTAAACTTCTTTGTTCCTAGAAACAAATCTACATGTATAAAATCATGGCGAAGCCCTGAAAACAATTCCTGGTTTACAAATAGGTGTCTTGTAGCAAATGTAGAGAAATAATGTACTTTTGCTTAGTACTTCATTTTTTAGAAAATTTACACATCTGTTAAGTAGTTTCCACCTTAATTCCTTCAGGTATGTGGTATAAATTCATTCTCTCATTGATTAAGAAAATTGTGACCTGCTGGTTTTAAAGTAAGATAGTAGAAGAACCAGTATTTCAGTCTAGGCTTTTAATATTTAAGCATAGGACTCTTTTTTGGTGGGGTGTGGGGTACCAGGGATTGAACTGGGCACTCGGCCACTGAGCCACATCCCCAGCCTTATTTTATATTTTATTTGAGATAGGGTCTCACTGAGTTGCTTAGTGCTCATCGTTGCTGAGGCTGGCTTTGAACTCAGGATCCTCCACCCTCAGCCACTGGGCTTACAGGCATGTGCCACTGCAAGCCTAGGCAAAAAGTCCCTGCAAGCGTAGGACTGTTTACTACCCAGTTTTTCTTAATCTTTTCAAACTCAAGTTTCTTCTACACAAACAATAACACCTTACACAATTTGTTAATGTTGAAGAAATTGTAATTTAAGTTGATATTGTAACACAAACATTATTTTTATCTTCCAAGATACATATTCCAGAATATTTGGGAGTTTTCTCTAGGCAATGTGGAAATGAGAGCACAAAGCCAGTTTCTTCTAACACAATACCAAGTGTTCTGCTTTGTTTTCTTTATCAAAGACTTCATGGATCCAGAATCACAAATATGTGTTGATGAGTATTTGGCTATGTTATGAGGAATGTATATACTTATAAATAATATTTCACATTGTGTACAGCATCTCCAGGAAATTTTCAAGGGTCTCCTTACTTCCCTTTTCTCATTGTTCTTAACCGGTTACAATGTGGCTGTCTTAAAACCTCAGTGTCATGAAGCTGTATGCCATATCGGTTTAGAGTAGGATTCTGGAGTCAGACTGCCTGGATTCAAATCCTGATCCTTCCACTTGTTAGCTGCCTGATATTGAGGCAAGTTACTAAGCTTTTCTGTACCTCATCTATAAAATGGGGAAAATAACAGTACCTACCACATCTAGATGTCTTGAGAATTAAATGTGTTAATGAATGTAAAGCACTTAGGAAAGTGCCTGGCACACTGCAAATGTTATATCAGTGTAGCCTTTATTACTATTATTACTGTTGTCATTATTATCATCATCCATGTAATTACCATGGTGGCTCAAAGCAGTTTAATAACATGATAATGTTATTATAATGTCATAAGATTCAGATTAGCATCTGTCATTAGGTCTTCAGTCTGTCCTTATTTTTGTGTCTGATAAATAATTCCAAATCTCTATCATTAGCCTTCCTTGGATATTTTAGTGAAAATATTGGTCTTTCTGTTTCGTAAGATCCTTCTTTAATAATTCTTCTTATAGAAAAACTTTCAGGAGAGACCCAGCTGTGCTCCTCTGAGCTTTTTCTCTCAAACTGACTTTTATAAACATGCTATCACGATTCTCAAGTCACATAAACCCACTACCTCAAAGCTCATTCCCAGGAACACAAGAGTAGCAGTGGAATAGGTACACTCTTTCTCTCATGGCATAAATCTCTAGAGGGGGAGAACATGTGTAAGGATGAACACACACACACACACACACACACACACACACATACACACACCAATATTCTGAAACTTCTCCAAAGGAGGTTTTTGTGGGTTTTTTTTTTTTTTTTTTTTTTTTGGTTTAAGATAGCATTGAATTAGGCCTTCATTGAACTATTTTGAAATGATCACACTTAAATTCAGTGACTAGCATCGACCATGTACTAAGTACTTTACATCATTTTCTTTACATGGCAACCTCTTTTAATAAGAAGAAATTGAAATTTAAGCAATCTGTTATTCCTGGGTCTGACTGACATCTTTTGACTTAGTTCACTTATTCTAGGGCTTACTCTATCATACTATGACTGATGTTAAGTGTCTTCTCATATACTAAGTGGCCTGGTGAGTTGTCCATTCAAATTTTAAGAATGTTATTCATTTATTCAACATATTATTAAGTGTTAACAGTATTTTTTATATTTGAGATAGAAACCCTGCCCTTTTTTTGCAAATATCTTCTCTCTGTTTATAATGTCCCTTTTTATTTGTGTCATTTAAAGAGTAAAGTTTGTAATTTTGGTGACACCCATCTTATCAATTTTTTTTCTTTTCTGGTTCAAGCTATGTTCTGTTTTAAAATATTTGCCTAATACAGTATCATCATGATTTTCTCCTGTATTTTCTTCTGAAGTTTTTTAGTTTTAACTTTTTTGTTTAGGTCTTAATCCATTTTGAGTTTTTATATAATGTAAGGGAAAGGGCAAAGCTTGGTTTTTCCAGATATCTACTTTGAGAAAAATCTGTTTGAAAGACTATCTTTTCCCCACTAAATTACCAGGCATCATTGTGAAAATCAATTCACCAAATAAATGTGGATCTACTTCTGGGCTCTCTATTCTATTCCACTGATTATGGAATAGAAATAAACACCACCTTAAATTAAGTAACATTGTAGTAAGTCTTGAAACCTTCCTATGGTTCTCTAACTTTGTTCTGATTTTTCAAAGTTGTTTTGACTATTTTTTCCATGTAACATTTAGAATCAGCTTGATGCTATCTTCCAAATCAAAATGTCCTGCTGCTGGAATTTTCTTTCTTTCTTTCTTTCTTTCTTTCTTTCTTTCTCTCTTTCTTTCTTTCTTTCTTTGCACTGGGGATCAAATCCAGGGCCTCACTCATGAGAAACAAAGTATTCTGCCACTGAGCTACATCTCAGATGTCTGGAATTTGGATTTGTATTGTGTTGAATCTATAGATAAAATTATGGAGAATTTTGCTTTTTTAAAAAAATATTTATTTTTTAGTTGGACACAATGTCATCTTTATTTATTTATTTATTTTTATGTGGTGCTGAGGATCAAACCCAGGGCCTCACTCGTGCTAGGCAAGCACTCTACCACTGAGCCACAAACCCAGCCCCAGAATTTTGTTTTTTAACAATATTGCATCTTCCATTCCATGAATATTTACATTTATTTTAGTGTTTCAGAATTTTCCTTCATGGGTAAAATAAATTGCATAGATTTTAGGTATTCCACATGCTGTTTTGATATGCATATAAATAATGAAATCATTACTACATTTAAGCAAATTAAAATGCATTAAAGTAGATGAAACAGAATAAAACAATATAGAAAAGGATAATACATCATAGCCTATTAAATTAATATACCCATTACCTTCCATATTCACCTTTTCTAAGTGGTAATAGCACCTCAAATTTATTACTTTAGCAATTTTTCAGTTTACAATACAATATTATTGACTATAGTTCTCATGCTGTACTTTATTCTTGCAATGTTTCATAAGTTTTCAGTATAGAGGTTTTGGATATTTTTGGTTAAAATTTTCTAAGTATTTTATTTTCATTCTAATGTAAATGGAGATTAAATTTTTTTCTAGTTCTTTACTACTAGCATGTAGAAAGACAGCTGATTTTTGTTATTGACTTCATTTGTTGTGACTTAACTTACTTATTAGTTCTAGTTGCTTTATTTTTGATTCCTTATGGTTCTCTATGGTCATAATCATGTTTTCTGCAGATAAAAGCAATCTTACTTCTTTCTTTTCACACTGTGTGCATTTTATTTCTTTTCTTTTGTCTGTTGCACTGCCTGAGAAATCTAGGACAATATTGAAAAGAAGTGGTGAGAGTAGACATTCTTGCCTGTTCTGATCTTAGGGAGAAAGCAGGGCTTCTTTCTCCATTGATTATAATATTAGTTGTAGGGTTTTCAAATATGCTTTTAATCAGATAAAGGAATTTCCCTTTCATTTCAATTTGCTAAAATAAATTTAATCATGAGTGAGTTATAGATTTTTTTCAAATGTTTCTTCTGTATCTTTTAAAATAATTTTTGCTCTTTTATTTTATTATCATAAACTGTATCAATTGATTTTCAAATGTTAAACCAACCTTGCATTCCCAAAATAAACCCCACATAATTTATGGTGTATTGTCCTTTTCATATGTTGTTGTATCTGTTTAATCTGCCAACTCTTATGCTTTTTGAAACTAGTACCCTGACCCTCAGTAAAATAACTCAACTTATATTTTGGTAAAAGCCATCTTTATAAAGTGCTGTATATTGCAAGGAATATGAAGAGAGAAATTACAATTCTATTTTCAGAATTCATGGTCTCATACATTTTTTAAAAGGGTAATACATGATTGATTTTAATGTATGTCACAGGCATGCAAACTTGGTGGTGTAGCAAATTGGGAAAAAAAAGGAGAAAAGGCAATTTTCAGAGTTACTGTGTATCAGTGTTGCCAGAATGTCTTCCTAGAAGAAGTGAGATTTGCCTTCATCCTCTGCTCATGATGTGAATTTATGTTTAAGAAAACATATTTAGACTAAAGTTGAAAAAAGAAGGGGTATATTTGTATTTAGGTTCTACCTGTAAAAAGATAAAAAAAATATGGGAAATAAAAATGAAAATTCCTGAACTTGAGATAATAAAATCTAGTTCTAATTTAGCTGATTTTGACTAAGTATATCACCATGGGAAAGTCATGGTATCCCTATGTGCCTCTGTCAAGTGCAGTAGTTAAGCCTGAGGAGTATGCAGTTCAGGATAAGGGAGAAGAGGGCATACATATATCTGAAAATGCTCATTGGAACTTCTTGTGCATATGAAATCTACTTGATTACATAGTCCCTGAATCTTTTTCATACCTGAAAATCTGATTTTATGATTTTATGAAATTAGTGAACATGGAAACAAAAGACTTGTTTTCAGCATTGGCTTTGTCATTCTTAAGTTTTGTGAGCTTGGCAAGTCACTTCTCTCTTAGCCTTATTAAATTCATGTTTAAAATGAAGGGATTGAAAAAAAATGTCTTTCTAAAACCATTCTAGTTTTAAAAGTCTATGATTCTAAAGTGTGCTAAATCTTTTTATTATACATATGTGAATATGTCAAACATGGCAAAGAACTTATTGTGGTGAGATAATTATGGTTACATATTTTATGTAAATGTATTTAGTATTAGAATCATGGGAGATATAAACCAAGGCCACATTGTTAAAACCATTTCTAATTTTTAGTGGGAAACATAAATTCTTTCTTGAGCATATGTTGACATGCTATCATTGTGTATTCTTTGCTCCAAACTTGTAATGCAAAAATCTAAGGCTTTTATGTTTTTCTAGAATATGGTTTTCCTTTATTATTTACAGTCTGTTTTAAGAAAGCTTCAAGGGATACAGGGCATTAGAGCACCACATCTTTAACTAGCTGGGACATAATACATGATTTGAGTCCCCAATATTTTCTAACACTAAGGTTTGTTTATTAAAGAAACCCCATGCTGTGACTGAATCAGTCTAATAGAAGCCAAGTTTGAACTTGAACATTCAAATGTATGCCCATATATCTTGGGCATATATCATACATAATGATGTGGGGTCTAGACATCTTTCTGGGTTTGTTTATGTCTGTTATGGATTCCCCTCATTATCCATGCTGTTTAAGGGAGACCCCATGGATTTCAGCTAGTTTATGGCATACTTTCTATATTTTAAGACTAACTCAGAGTTCCAAGTGGCACATATGTTCTAACTTGGAAGATTATTTTCTCACTTTCCTGTTTTACGATGATGATTAAGGACATGTTTGAGAGTGGCTAACCATAATCCTTCTGGCTATGTTTCAAATATATTTTTGTAATCTTTGTGTTTATTATGCCACTCTTCCTAAAAATTTTTGACAAGTTTGAATTATAGCATCTGTTTTTCTGTTTCTAAAACCATATTGTGTACCATCTGTTGTTTCATTATCATTGATTATAACTCTTAGGACTTAATATAGGTAGGTAAAGACTTAAACTTTACTTTCTACTGATTTTATAATTTATGTATATACATTATATTCAGAATGCTAGCTAGAGCTGAAAATGTGTACCTGAAGAATAGACTTTAAATATAAAACCAAAATATTCTATTTCTAGTTACTATTATTAATCTGGAATAATAAATTCATGGTCACCTGATGAGCAGACTTCATTGTTATGATTATTAAAATCTCTCCCCTTAACATTTAAGTAATTAGGTATCTCTGTGCAGGACTCCTTGATTTTAAAGTAACTACTACTCATATTCTTTATGAGTTATAAAGTTATGTTTTATCAAGTGAAATAAATAAATTATCAGAATTTGCAAGGAATATCGAGAGAGGATGGAGTGTCATTAGAATTTACCATTATGGGTATTTTTTTTGAGGGGGTAATATAGCACTTTTTATAAATATTCATCATGTTCTTAAGTCTAGAGATATTCAGTGATTAGGTGATTTTATGCCTGTTTATGCTGGCAGGAACAAAAGAAACTTTAAAAACTGAAAGCATAAACATAATTGAACCACCCACTTAAAAGAGAAATTGGAATAGATGTTTTCCAGGGGAGAACATGCTTTCTGTGTAAAAGAGGCTAGTGTAACAAGAAGTCATCTATTCTTGATTTCTTTAGACAGCTATAGCTTTGTGCCTTGTCTAGTTTCTGTGTTTTAAGAGCTTGTTCTGTGTAGCAGAAATAATACAATAAATGGGTTTAACCACATTTGTCTCAGCTAGACAGTCTGCTTTGTCAGAGATTGCTGGTACAACATAAACAAATTATGTGTTTGTAGTGCTTTTCAATGAAAGCCTATCTAACAGAGCTGAGATTGTGTTTCAGCAGCTGTAGATTTAATCTCCTACCTGTCAGTTAAAACAGGCATTTCCTGAGCCAGATAAGGACTGGTTGTAGAGGAGGGAAGTACTCACAGCTGGACAAAGACCTATTGTTACTGGCCAATAATTTCTATGTAGATTCAACTCCTTATTCTACCAAAGAAACATCATAGTGCAGTATTAAAGAGCTAACAATGATCTTTTTTATTGTTAAATCAAGGAGAGTTAAACAAAATAATAGCTGGGCTTTTGTGGATCTAAGAAAAGTTCATAGCTTTCATTATCATGTTCTATATCATTGTGGGTGTGACAAAAAGGCTATAGCAATGATTATTCACAAATTAGTAATAAACCACTCAAAGTCAAAAAATTAAATCTTTGGATTGATACTGTACCATGTGACTCAAATACCATGAGTACTATTGCTTTGAGTTCTGAATATTCTGGAACAGAGGTAATATTAAACATCAGTTCTATAATATCCACATGTGCACTTCTACACTTTTTCTTCTCCTGTTTCCTAATTTTCAGTAAAAAAAAAAAATTACGGTTGTCACTCTAAAATTGGTGAGTAGAAGATAATGGAAATACAAGTAACTTCATTTGAATAAACTGCTTTTTCTTCTTCTTCCTTTGTGTGTATTTGAGAGATAGGGGGCAGGATTCTCTTTCTCTCTTTGTTTCACTTCTTATTCATAAAAATTTATAAATTCATTGACCTGTCTGAAAATTGGTAGACTTGATTTGGAAAAAAGTATCTATCTCTGTGTTTGTTCATTATATTATAGTGAGTACCACCTCCTAAGTCAAGAATAACTAATGGTTGATGCACTAGATTGTCCCCGTGTTTGTATTAACTGAACAATCTAAATCCACAGTTTTTCAATTTTCAGTTTAAATTTCAATTTAAAATAATTCATAAGTTTGAAATTGAACATATGTATCTTGGTTAAAATTTTTATAATTAATTATTAATTAAAGTTTTATTGCAATTCTGTTTTGCAATGAGCATATTATATGCCATTTTGATTTTTACAAAATACTTGAAGGTAAGTATAACACTGGGTTTCAGAGTTCACCTTTGTTGAAGTGTAAAGGACTAACTGGGCAGTAATTGAGTCAAAATTATAGATATACTAACAGTGTTTATTTAAAAAAAAGAAAACCACAAAAATCCACTGTATGCTTGCTCATTTGCTTTTTCCCTCTCTTTCTTCTTTAGTGTTCCTGTCATATTTTTAAAAAATTTCTTACACAGTTTTTTCCCTTTCTTTGCAGAATGTCTTGTTAGGATTAAGACATACCTGTTTAGTTATAGGTTTTTTTTGTTTTGTTTTGTTTTTTTTATTTTTTTTTTAGCCACTGGAAACTGAACCCAGAGCCTGCTAGGAAAACTTTACCATTGAGCTATGTTCCCAACCTATATATATATATTTTTATAGCACAGAGGATTGGTTAAGATATTATATTGGACCTACTTACAAATATAAGACATGTAATACCTCAATTCTTTGTCTGCCCATTAAGAATTATCATCAAAGGTAATGCAATATTGGTGTATTTTAATGTGTTTGTGTGTGTATACCCACACATATATATTAAAATAAATATAAAATATATATTAAAATAGAGAATAAAAGAACATAAGAATTTCTTGGTATGATTTCTTAGTTTAAGAACTTGTAAAAGATTTGACATATTCATTTTCCATTGTGAATTTTGGTTATTATTTTTTCTTGACCTTAAGTAGACTAGTACTTTTCCTTTTCTTTTTGGGATTAAGTTTCTATTTATTTTCAGCTATGATTGCACTGAATTGTTCAGTTATTAATTTCTTTGAGTCATTGCTAACTGATACTAACCTACACTATTATTCTTTATAATAGCAGAATATCTTAAGAGATGAATTACTGTAGCATGCGACTCTATAGTATAAATTTCCTTTGGAAATATCACATTAGTCTTAACTAATGAAATGAAAAGTAAGAATTTTATTTAGCCAGTATTTTAGCTAGTTTGTATACATTAAATTTTCTGTTTTGTAAACTTTACTATTGATTTTTCCCTTAGAAAGGTTAGTAGATAACTTAAATATTCTTAATATTCATATATTTTTCATGCAGAGATTGAATTAAGAATCTGAATTTTAAGTTTCCGTTAGTAAGCTTCTCTGCTGTCTAAAATTTTAATAAAAGATATAATGTTTGGGGAAAAGAGTTAAAGATGTAGCTGTTTCTAACCAGATTCCATTTCTGATATCCTTCTCCCTTATAGGCATTAATTTAGTACAAGTGCTGTGCTTCTGTTTCATATGGAAGCATGGATGAATCATATTCCAATCAATCAATCAATCACATATTTACTGTTTTACTGGCATATTTGGAAGTACATTAAGGTTCTGTCTGCAAGATGTTTTCCTCCTACTTTTGCAGAGAGGATATGTAAGATGGAAATAGGGCCAACATTTTCCCCACTTTTGGACTGTTGAGGTAGTTTCTAAACTGGTGTTTACTTTCATTCTTGCCCTGTGACAGTTTTCCTCACAGCAACCAGAGTTATCTTTATAAACCTAAATTAGGTGTTATGCTACTACTCTGTCTTAAAACCCTCCAGTGACTTTCTATCATACTTAGAATAAAATTCAAATTCCTGTGCTCTGTTGCCAGCCCTCCACCTCTCATACTCAATTTCTTTACATTATTTTTCTTCCTAGCACCAATTATCATCTAGTGTTGATATATATACATATATATGCATACCATATATGTATTTGTTCATGGGTGTATGTATATGTACACACACACATAATGCATTCATTTGTATGTTGTCTGTCTTCTGTAGCAGACAGTGGTGGGGGATATTGTTTATTGTATCCTGTTACCTAGAATGGTGTCAATATTAAAATAAACATTTGTTTAATAAGTGAATTAATGCATCCACATGGGAAAACCATTAAATAATTCAACACAATATGTGCAATGCATATTTTGACAGAGGAAAAGGAATTCATATTTCAGAAATTTTCATAGTAGAGTTGAATTAGTGTGAAACCTTGAAAGACAGGTCAGGTTTGGGAAGGTAGAAAGGAAAAGAAAGATTCTTTTGTATGGCAAGTGAGAAAAGTGGCATGAATTAGAGGCTATTAAAACAAGAAAAGAAAGATCGTGGTAAAGAGTAGTAAGTCAGGGACTGGAGAAGTACACTGAAATCTTTCGTTGGAGGGTCTTTAATGATGGCCCAGGCGAGGGAGTTTGGAGTTCACCTTCTTTAATAGGAACATTTCTTTATTGTAAATAAGATATTAATATAGTATTAAGTACAAAAATAAAGAAAATCACTTTTTCAAAATTAGCATGTTAGCTTACTCTTAATAATCATCACCAGTGTTGATTTGCTTGTTTATTGAGTTTGGGTAGCAGAGGTAGCAGAGTCTGTGTGAATATGTGTATAGGTGTATATATAATGTGCATATTAGGGGTGAGGCCAGTAGTTACAGATTATGCTTCAAAATAACATTAAGTGCATGTCATTATTTTTTTTGCTTAAAAAATCTAGAGTATGATAAAGACTGAAAACCTAAAGGTACATACTGTTTATGTTTTTACTCAGTATTCATTTTTTATGAAAATATCCCCCAAGTCCAGTCACATATATAGGTACCATCTCTCACTGATACTTCCAAAGACATCATCTTCCCAGGGCTGAGCCCCAGCTGTCAGTAACTTAGACACTTCATTCTTGTTCTTTTCAGTTTCCATGGTATGGTTCTTAGGCCTTGCTTAAGATGAACCTGCTTCTGCCTGCCATGATAGCTGATGCTTAAATGTTTTTTTCTGGCATTCATTCTATGTTGAGTAACAATCCCACTGTGATATAACAAATATTATTATAATTAGCAGTAATAATATTTTTTAGTTGTAAGTGGACATAATACTTATTTATTTATTTATTTTTCCGTGGTGCTGAGGATTGAACCCAGTGCCTTACCCATGCTAGGTGAGTGCTGTACTGCTGACCCATGACCCTAGCCCTATTATTATTTTTGAAAATTATATTCCTAGATGTTTTGGTGAGAACAACTTACCCAATTCTGTCAGTAGGGCTATAATTGATGATGATGAAATTTTTAAAGAGGCTTAGAGGCATCTCTAAAATTATAATATAGAGGCATTTAAACAGATATAATGGGAGTGTTCAATCATTTAAAAAAAACTTGAAATAAATAAAGTCAATTGTTAAGTTTTCTTACCAACAAGTAGACTTCAAAGTTAGATCATGGCATAGTCAAAAGAAAAGATCACTCTGATGAAATAGATTTGGAGCAATTTTATATTTCTGTGCCTCAATTTGAGACTTGTAAGTGATGAAAGAACTTTGACTTGATTCAGTAGATTAAAAAATCATCAGAATTGTTATAGCTTAGTTTTGAAATAAGAGAATAAAAGTTTTTAAAGAATTCATGTTTGAATTCTCAAATATTTGTTGAGACCCTACTCTGTGCAAGGCCTTTTACTGTGCTCTAGGGAGATACAAAGTCCCTGCCTTTAGGTTGCTGGTGCATAATTTTAACAAGACCTATAGTTTAAAATGTAAACCTGCATTTCTGGATGAGGAATTTAATAATTGAACTCTGGTCATTGCTAACAGAATAAGCTTGTATAAAATACTTCAGGGGTAAAAGCCAGATTGCCTTCATTACAGGTCAAAAGTTTATGAAAGGTTTATATCTGGATTTGGTTCTTGCAAAGAAAGGAATGCCACATTCTTTACAAATGTTAACATATTTATATAGCATTTATACAGAATTTGAAAAAAATTAATTTTCATCTTGGCAAAACACTTTGATCATTTTGTATTTAATAGGGTTTCCATTTAAGAACAACAATCATTAGTCTCTAATATGTTTCATACTTTTCTGAAAATAAGACAGGGTGGAATAAGAAACATTCATCCTCACTAGTCTTTGGAAATATCCAAAGTAATTGACTAGCTCAGTCTTCTGTGATGGCCTGGTGACCACTAACTGTGACTATTTGCATAATAGTCAACTCTTCACTTCTGTAGTGATAACTGTTTGTATCTGATTAAAATTAAGACTGTTTTAGTTCTCTTGACTTTTCCAGAAGTTGCAAAAATTGAGATTTGCTGTTCTGCTTTAACCAAACAAATGCACACATGGGGATAACAATATGCTGAGTTTATGCAGATTTTACAGCACGAATCTGAATAAAATACCCACTAATAGATCCTTAAGGAGTAATAAACACACATGAATTTTCCTTAGTTGCACTTTAAAGTGATTTTAACATACTACTAGACCTTAACAATAATATTTAATTGACAAGATTATGCATTTGTATGGATTGAAAAGGTGGTAGATATCTAATTCCAAATGAATCATAAATTTTACTTTTGCATAACATGTTTTATTAATTTCTTTATGGCCAGGATATTCTATTTCCCTCCCAGTGAGAGTTTCTTAAAACATAGTAAGAAAATTTAAACACATTTAATTAACATTCGTTATCCTTTTTAGAAAGTAATATGACTTATGTCTTCATAAATACTCTCAACAATTTTTAGGGTATGAACCATAGAAAGACTATGGAATTATAACTAACAGAATTTTTGCCATAATATGATTTTTTTCTTAAGCTAATCTTGCCTTTCTCTTATTGACCTTATTCTAAAGTAAGCTGACAAACTGCGTGATTTATACTTGTATGTCAGTAAAAACAACCTAATACCACTACCAGATAAAATAAGGTTTAGACTTCTCTGAGGCATCCTTATATTTCTAATGCCTACCATAGTACCAGTCACATAGCAATAGGTGCTCAGTAAGTGACTTTTGAAGAGTTGCTAAGAGAGGCACTTCTTCTTTCTCTTAAGGAATAACATTTCCTGGGATTCTAAGAGGTCATGACTGTCTCAATCTCTTCATTTCATGGAGGAAGGGAAAATAAGTATGAGATTGTAGGAATCAAGATTATGTCAGTGTTAAGTCCATATTTTTTTTCATTCCTTGAAAATTCAATATTTAAATAGAACATGTGCAAATTAATGAATGATAAAGTAATGATGTTTGACTACTGATGATCCTGGTAGATTAATGAGATGTTTGTCCATTTAAAAAATACAAATAGAGCAAATGATGCAGTATGCTAAGAATATAGAAATAAATATTAACACAAAGGAAAAGATTGGCTTTTTCAGGTCTGACATTCCTCTCTGGCTATATATCTAAAGATTTTTAAAACATGTGCCATTGACCTGATCAAGTCATTGTGTGCTTGCTCTCAAAGATTGTTTCTCTCCTGTAAGCAAGGAAGGGAGCTAAAAGTGCTAGACAGTGCAGTGGATTTTTAAATAGCTGTCTTAAAGACTGACATAGCAAATAGATTTGTTTTGTTTGCATGTTTTACACTTGGTGGTGGGAGTGGGGACATTACGAAGCTAGTGACAAGATGTCTTTTTTATTTCTTCTGTAAATAGTTTGGATATTTTGTGAAGTATATTCAATAGCCTAAATTAGTAAGGAGAAGTAAACTATTGGAACTGATTTTTTTCTTTAGTTAACTTTATTGAACAATAATATACAGAAAAATGCACAACCAAGAGTAAATTTAGATATTCATTAATGTTCTCAGTAAAGCAAGTGACTTTGAAGGACCAAAGTTTGAGTTTTCAAAAGAATACTTTTAAACTGTAATATATTATACTTATTTTATTTTTTTCAAGGGTCTTCTTTACCCTTTAGTGTGAATTTTGAAGAGTGCTATAGTAAGTATCCCAAATTGTGGAAGACATTGCATATTAAAGATGAATGGATGATAAATGGTGGTATAAAGTATGCAAAAAATAAGAGAGCTCATGTATAACTGCATAATTTGGTGTGAACATACTTTATATACAGAGTTATAAAAATTGTGCTGTGAATGGATAATTATGAATGTAATGCACTCCACTATTGTCATGTATGTAAGAAATAAATAAAAGGAAGAAAGAAAAAAATTTAAAAAGATGAATGGTTAAAAATCATAACAAAATGTTTTGTGTATTATCCTGTTAGCACCTGAGAAAAGAAAGAAGGGGGGAGAGAGGGAAGGAGAGAGAATAGGAGAGAAGAAAGAAGGAAAGGAGACATCCTACCAATGACAAAGAAAGAAAGAAACAGAAACAAGGGATTCTTTTCTGGATGCCCATTATA
Organism: Marmota marmota marmota; assembly: GCF_001458135.2. Taxonomy (NCBI): domain Eukaryota; kingdom Metazoa; phylum Chordata; class Mammalia; order Rodentia; family Sciuridae; genus Marmota; species Marmota marmota. The sequence goes on along the minus strand of NW_026000174.1, from coordinate 28,721,758 downwards.
TTATTTATATAATATGTATCCCTTGGATGCTGGTGGAAAACATCTGAGAAGATAGGACTCAATTCTCTAGAAAATGTATGTCCTGGGCCTGCTCCTGATAGAATTTTAGTTTGATTATTCTCCTACTGGAGCCAGCTAGATTCTTTTAGAAGCAGTATTTCTATACTTCATGGGTGTAAGAGCCAGAGATTTGCTAAATAAGAAATATGAAAAACCAACAAGGCTATGTTGGGATGTACTTAAAAGACATTTTTAAGTTCTCTTCTTAAATGAGAATTATTACTGCCCAACACCTCAAGCAGTTGCATTAACAATACTACCTTATGGAAATTTTTGATCAGAAGACCAGCTCTTAGGTTCCTGATGGTTTGTTTCCAACCATTTACCAGTTATTACAAAATGCCTCCTATATTCTTATTTCTATGATAAGAGGAATGGGGCAGATAGAAATATAAATGGCACTGGCCATTCAGGAAACTCAGTTTACTGGTGAAAGATAATTAGTGAATTAAAGCAGTAATGTAATTTAAGGCCTTGTGTGCTTCAGACTGTTTTTAACCAAGAGAAGTTCAGTATATTGACTACTGCATTCATTATGCTTTCTAAGGAAGGGCAGAGCAGAGTCAACACGTTAGATTTTACAACAATAACAAAAGTTTGAAGCTTCAAGTATTTCTATAAAGACATGAATTTATCCTATCAAATGAGACTGTTTTGTTCTCAACTTTACAGAATTAGCTGAGGTCCATGTACTGACCTGACCTATCCTTTGGGACAGGAAGAAGATACCTCTCTGATCTTTTCATGGAAGTTTTCTAGGGACTTATTTCTTGTGTTGTCTGCTACAGCTTTGACACTGGTAACACAATGCAAATGACTCAGCTATTCTTTGCAATAAAATTATGGTTGTTAAGGAAATTGAGCCTTCTCCCCTGTTTCTATTTGTCTGCAGAACCCATATCACGTCTCTTCTCTCTCTCTCTCTCTCTCTCTCTCTCTCTCTCTCTCTCTCTCTGGATTGTTCTTCCTTGATCTCTGTATTTTCTATCTCTGTCTCCCTCTCCCTTTTTATTGTGGTGTACACACATCAGAAACATTCCTTCTGACACTTTAAAGGTGGTTTCACCAATTAAACCACATGAGAAATGATTTTTGAGAAATAAGGCATTTAAAAAAATTCTTACTTGCCTACTGCCTTTATCTCAGTAACAGACATTAATATGCCCATGATTTTCAATACAAATGCTTATTGCCTATTGCTAAAAGAAGTTAAATAATCTTCATGAAAGAGAAAATGAGCCCCCCTGAGTGTCACTCTGTTTGCATATTAGCGCGTAGCCAGGTCTCTGCCAAGTTGCTCTCTGACTGACTGCTGCAGATGCTCTTTCTCAAGTATTCTGAGTCATATCTTTAGTGCAAGTCTTCAGGGACAAACAATAGCACCTGTTCCTCACAAGATATCAGGCCAGTTAGCCCATTCATGTATCTTTAATGAAGCTCTGGGGCAGATGGCAAAAAATGGCATTTTCAACAACTTAGCACAGAGAAAACAAAGGGGATAAGTGTTGATGCAACAATGCTGTTTTACGAATTGGAAGAGACAGAACCTAAATGTTTCACATGCATCTGCTGCCGTCTTGATTCTCAGAGAGAAGAGAGGAATACCCTAGCAATTAAAATTTCTGGGCATGTAGCCTATTTGATCAAGAATATGTTCCCCACAATCTCCAAAAGGGGGACATTTTGGTCAGGGACTGTGGAAGCTTAGAATTAATGGACAGTTGTGCTTTGGTGTAGATAGTTTATTTCCTCCTTTCATGATGCACTAAGTTCCACCCATGATGAGGCTCCTGGTTTCTCATTAGTCATTCAGCACCCAGCCAATTAGTGCTTACTTCCAAAACAGTAAAAACAAAGCAGTTTTCATGCTGAGATATATTTTGGCCACATTGTTTTTTACTCTTTGTACTAACAAAATCAGTTTTATCCCTTAACTTATAAGATAATTAAGTAATCTCTGAATTTGTGCATAGGGAAAGTTATACTTTTAAGAAAAAAGATGCTACTTGAAATTTTGATAACTTCTTGAAAAAGACATGTGGAGACTAGTTACTCTTTGATGGAGTGAAGGGAATTCTATTATTTTTCATTCTTAAGTAAAATATTTTTAAGGTTGCTGTTTCTAACGTTACTACCTTTCTGGCGTGTTGCCAAATAGGAAAATAGGATTATGAGAAGGAGGAGGAAAGGCAGGATTACATTTTTCAGAGCAGGGTGGAGCTTCCTCTATCTTTAAAATTCTTTGTCTGCCCTAAACACTGGCACACAGTACAGTGATCAGAATTCACAGCTTTCATAAGGGGAGAATATTTTGGATGCTTATATCATTCCACTTTCCTTGTCTACTTACCTAGCTCTTGCTTTTTATTTTCTGTCCCACATTTGACCAATAGTTTTACAATAAGTACAATAAATGGAAAAGTTATGAGAGGGGGAAATAATTGCCTTAACTCATACTTTCCACTCCTATCACTTGCACTGGACCATACAAGTAGTGGGAAACATTCAGAGACCCTCATTACCCTTACTAATATTTTAAGACTTGGTATCTTTAACACACTGGGGGAATCTGAATAATATTTTTGGATTGTATTAATGTCAATATCTTGGTTCTGATATTATAGTATGGTTTTGCATGATGCTACCATTGGAGATAACTGGGTTAAGAGTGCATATGATTTCACTGTATTGTTTAATATAATCTACAATTATATTTATAAATCTGTCAGTTATCACAAAGAATTGCTTTCCTCACCTCATTTAATTTTTTTAAAAAATATTTTTAGTTGTAGATGGACACAATATCTTTATTTTATTTGTTTATATATATGTGGTGCTGAGGATCAAATCCAGGACCTCATACGTGTGAGGCAAGCGCTCTGCCACTGAGCCACAACCCCAGTCCCTCCTCACCTCATTTAAATCTGTTTAGCAAAAGATGACTTCATGTTTCATATAATATGGTATTTATATGTATAAACTTTTCAGAAAAAAATGCAAATTTTGACCTTGACTTTGATGTGGACTTAAATCCTGGATCCAACACTTTTTAGTTGATGAAGTTACTTAACCTCTTATGGTTTTTCTCTTTCTCCTTAAATTAATTTTTTATTTCTCAGTAAATATGCCTATTTTAATAGATAGGACTTTATAAATCACTTTACTAGTGATGAACATATAGGAAACACTGAAAAGTCTTAGCTGCTGTGGTTGTTTTTATTATCTCCATCATCAATACTAATACATCCATAATTAGAGTTAAAAGAGGAGTTTTTCATCATCTTTTCTCAGGCTAACTAGTTGCTAGATATTCTGTTGTCTTTAATAAAGGGCACTTTGACTTTTCACAATATTGTTTTATTTAAAATAAGTTAGGGACAATTTTATCATTTAAAACTAAATGATCATTACTAATGAATATATTGTAATAAACAATTGGAATTAATGGCAATAAATATTGAGAACAAGTGTGTTCTGGGTAAAAATAAGAGAGAGGAAGGACTTTTTTTTTTTAATTGGACAACATTCAACCCCATAACTGCCTACAACAATACACCTCTGATATAAAATTACTGGTTATCTCCAGATTTTCTCTGCTGAAACAGTGTATACAAGTGATTTATTCTTTTCAATCACTGAAGTCCATGTTATATGATGGGTAAAGCACTGATAGGGTGATTAGCAATTTTGAACTATAGATCAGCTTTGTCATAGGATGTGTAGCCTTAGCTTATACTTTTTTTTATCTTTTCTAGCCATCTACTTCCATATTTATGTTTTGTTAAATGTGGACTAGATTAGTGATTCTCAAAGAATGGTCCCTGGGCCAGCAGCACCAACTTCAATTGGAAACTTGTTAGAAATGCAGATGTACACTCTAGGGCCTCACTTTAGATTTGCTGATTCAGAGTCCCTGAGGGTGGGGCCAAACACTTGTGGGTTTTGTTTGGGTTTTGTTTTTGTTGTTTTACAAGCTCAGCAGTTGATTCCAATGTCCACTGAAATTTGAGAATCACTGCTCTTAATAAAGCTTTAGTTAAAAATTTGGATTAGTGGACCCACTTTTGGAGTTTCTGATAAAATGGGTATGATGTGGAGCCTGATAATTTGCTTTTTAAAAATGTACCATAGTTGCCAATGTTGGTCTTTAGGTACTACACTTTGAGAACTATAAGGTTGGATCATCTTTTTTTAAAATTTTTTAATTTGTTTTAATTAGTTATACATGACAGTAGAATGCATTTATGCACTTTGATATATCATATATAGATGGGATATAATTTCTCATTTTTCTGAGTGTACATGATGCAGAATCATATTGGTCATGTAGTCACATATATACATACAGTAATAATGTCTGTTTCATTCTACTATCTTTCCTATCCCCACATGCCTTCCTCTCCCCTCCCCTCCCATCACTTCCCTCTACCTAATCTAAGGTAACACTGTTCTTCCTTAGTGCCCCCCGCCTTTTGTGATCTAGCATCCATATATTAGAGAAAACATTTGGCCTTTGGTTTTATGGGATTGGCTTATTTTGCTTAGCATGATATTCTCCAAACTATTTACTGGCAAATGTCATAATTTAACTGTTATTTAAAACTGAGTAATATTCCATTGAGTATATATACCACGTTTTCTTTATCCATTCATCTATTGAGGGACACCTAGGTTGATTTCCTAGTCTAGCTATTGTGAATTGAGCCGCTATAAACATTGATGTGGCTGTGTCCCTGTAGTGTGCTGATTTTAAGTCCTTTGGATATAAACCAAGGAGTGGGATAATTGGGTCAAATGGTTGTTCCATTCCCAATTTTCCAAAGAATCTCCATACTGCTTTCCATAGTGGTTGCACCAATTTGCAGTCCCACCAGCAATGTATGAGTGTACATACCTTTTTCACCACATCCTCACCAATATTTTGTCTGTGTTCTTGATGATTGCCATTCTGACAGGAGTGAGATGAAATCTTAGAGTAGTTTTGATTTGCATTTCTTTAATTGATATAGATGTTGAACACTTTTTTATTTATTTGTTGATCAATTGTATTTCTTCTTCTGTGAAGTGTCTGTTCAGTTCCTTAGGTCATTTATAGATTGGGTTATTTGGTTGTTGTTGTTTTTGTATTTTTAGATCATCTCTTAAGTTCTATTCCTATTCTATGATTCTGTCATTACTGTTGCTTTCTAGTTGTCTCCTGTCTCTTTCCTTTTTAACTGTGTCTCTCAACTTATTGAAATAGCCTCTGGATAATAGCATACGTTTTTAACATATCCTAGTTTGTAAAGTGTGATGGACAGAAAGTAACCTCCTTAAATTCTTCCAGTTTATGTTAATATAAAACATTTACAATTCTTTGGCATTAAAATGACCATAGATAATTTACTTAGTTATCTCATGGACATAGACAGTTGAAGTTTTGTTCATAATTGTCATTTACCCCCTTATACTCTCTTGTCATCTCAAGAACTTGGGTAATCAAAGTGAAAATGTGAAGAAAAAATTTCATTCTAAGACGCTGTTTAATGAATAGCACTAAAAATTCTTGAATAATTTATTAGTAGAAAATTCTTCTTTGTATTAAACTTTCCCCAAATATCTTCCATTTGAACCTAGTTCTGTCCTTGGTAATCATGTAGTCTTAATCTGATCCTTCTTCCACACATCATTTCTTCAGATATTTAAAAATAATCTGATATCATTTCTGTCACAAGTATCCCCAATTTCTTCAGCTATTTCTCAAAACTCCTAATAGTTAATGTAACAACTTAATAAATGTTCATTAAATGAAAGAAGGAAAGAATAAACAGAGATGATGCTCGTATTTCTTGCTTCTCTTCTCTATAGCACAAGGCACCTGCCCTATGTTCTAGGTATGTGCTAAAACTATATTTCTAGAGGAGAATGAAATGATTTCCTCTGATGTATTCTTGTACTGAATGATGGTCACCCACAAACATACCATGTTTGTTTTCTGGCATAAAACAGTGCATTCATCTCTCACATTTCAGGTTTATATTAGGTTACAACAAACTGGAATTGAACAGCAAGTTGAGTGCATTTCTTCAGGGTTAAAGGCAAGACCTGGACACTAGGGGATCAGCTTCAATTTAAGCAGGTTAAGTTTGTACTCTTATGTACAAAACTTGGGCTTACCTCAGCTAAAATGTAAGAAATAGCTGCTCAAAGCTAGTTTCTTTCACGCCCCACTGGCAAGGTAGTAATTGCACAAAGACCTTTTTATTATAAGTTGATTTTCCTGAGAAATGAATTCAGAAAAATACTGTAAAGTGTTTATTTTTTGCTTGCCCTTTATTAACCCACATCTTAGGGCTTTCCCTAGAGAAAAACTGTTGGTAAATGAAACCTCTTAGACCCACATATTTTTGCACTATGTTCCTGGTTGTGGAGGGAACAGGGACAGGACACGGCAAGTCAGTGCTATTTAAGCAGGGTCATCAACCAGTATATGGAATTTTGCCTAAAGAGAAGATTTAGGAATTTAGACAGGGGAAGGGTTTGGGACTGGTTGAATTACTGGTAAAGGTTTATTTCTTAAGATAAAGTGCAGCCCTTTTCTAGTAAAGAGGCCAAAGACCGTGTTTGAGCTAACAGATCACTTCTTTTGGTACATTACAGTTTTGATCTTTAAATGAGAAATGTCCTATAGTCCAACCTAAAATCATGTCCCCAAAGCCAGGATAAAACCTTCCTGTTGTGCTATCCTGGAATCAGGGCAGCATGCATAGAGTAAAGAAGGAAACTAGGAAATTAAAATGTAATTTCAACAAGCATGATTCTGTCATAGCTCTTATTTTCTTTATATGGAATACAAATACTGATATAGAGTAAAGATTTTCTATTTTGCATTTTTGTGCTCTTTGATACATTTATTGAGGTCAAATGAAATTTGATATAGTAGGATTTATTATGAAATGCTCTCTGAATACAACTCCATAATTACTGAGCTACATGGTAGTGCATAAAGCTGTAAAACTGCTTAGCCAGACAAGCAATTTATATGTTACATCGAGGTGTGTATGGCAAAGAATATTAGTTTAATTGGAAGCCAAGATGTAGTAGCCTTAAATCTGAAGAGCTATATGTTTAATATAATGCAGTGAGGCTTTGAAATAAGATATCTAAATTGGATAGATAGATACAGCTTTTGGAATATATAACAATTAGACATTATTTTCTGACCAAGGATACTAAATACTCTTTTCAAAATAAAGCAAAGAATGCAAAGCAGGTGAAAGGGCAAAATCTCTCAACATTGTAGTGTAAGAAAAGAAGCAAACTTATTTCTTTTAGTTATTTGTTTATAAAAAAAGAAGGAAAATAAAAGCAAAATAGGATAAATGAAAACCATTAACCACCTTCTGGTGAAACACAGAGGCAAATTTACAATTAAGTTATGTCCTTGATATGCTAACAGAATCTAAAAAAAAATAATAAAATAAAAAAGATTTAGTGGATTTTGCCTGAATTTTTCTCAGCTTTAAGATCTGGAATGAAGTGAGAGGTAGGTGGCTGTGTGGGTACCAGCACACCACCAGGAGTGAGAAACAAAGACTTCTTGGCATACATTTGCTCTCTGTCTGATCATAGGCTCTCTTCTGTTTAGCAGGTTCAGGGTCACATGCCTCCGCTCATGATCCCAATTTTTCCACATGACCAGCGGACCCTGGCAGCAGCTGCTGCTGCCCAACAGGGATTCCTCTTCCCCCCTGGAATAACATACAAACCAGGTAAGTAGAGAGAGACTTCACATTCTTTTGGAATTGCTCAGATCCACATGTTTTTGCTTTGCAGTCACAACAAACACAGGGGCATGCAAGGGAACTCTGAATAAAAAGATCATAAAAGCTTATTTTAAAGTAAAATTAGAATTGGGAAGAGGGGGCATTTTAATAAACTAATTAGTTGCTAAAACTTTTATTTTCTCTTATTTTATCAGTTCTGAATTCACAGATAAAATGCTGCTTTCCCTGAGGACTACAAAATTTCTGTCAGCTCTCTCTCATACCTTCACTGTGAATAATTGTCTTTGGTTAAAGACCTTTTCTTCCTCCTGAGAACTTTCATAGTCTGGGAGACTGGTCACATATAAATATAAAATGTTGTTATTGTTTTCTGTCAGATTTCTCTTGGGAGAAATCTGACAGAAAAAAAGTTTAAACTGGGCTGGTTTAATTTGCTTACCACTAATAGGTAAACTTCTTTTTTTATTTTAGTCTAAATAATGAAGTATTCAGTAATATTTTTCATTCATCTTTGAACCTCAAAAAAACAGGCCACATAACCTTGCAATGAAATATGTTTTGAGATGATTTAGCAAATGTTATGGTTTTTCTTTATTCCTCTGAGTTTACTGGACTCCTGGGGAATTCAATTAGAGGCATAATGGTTTGAAGCTTCTTTCAGAGCCTCCCTGTAAACAGAGCTTTAAATGTTTAAAGATATGTTGCCAAAGGAATCCAATGTAAGAAGATAGTCAAGTAAATAGAAGTCAACCTTAATTTCATTTGTGCATTCTTTGTAAGTGACCTCAGCTCAGAAGTAGTGACCTTGTTGTACTCATTAATAATTTTTGTGTCAAGTTCTTTTTAACATATTAACCCGATTATATTAACCACCAAATCTGAGTGCAACAAATCTGAATGCAGCAGTTTCTTTGTATATGTGGCTTATAAAGTGAACAAAGACATTTTAATTTTCTTAGAGCTATAAAATATAAATCACTGTACTAAAAGTCTGGGTAAAAAAGCTTACTAAATAGCATGAAAACAAACCTATCATCTATTTTGATTGCTGGTTACCGTTGACTACTCTTTTACATTTGGTAGAGAACAACCTTGTGAGAAAAGGTAGGATGTCTTTGGTGGATCTCAAGTGATTAGAGTAATAGATGTGTAAGCCATTGGTTAATTTTTTATTTTCTGGTGGGGGGGGTGGATTGAACGCAGGACCTTGCACATTCTAGTCAAGTGCTTTGCTACTGAGCTAGACCCCCAGTACTAGGATTGACTGATTTAAGGGCTCACTGAAAAGTCTTCAAATGCAAATGAGTCAAACTAATACAGGTTGAGCACCCCTAATTTGAAAATTTAAAAATTCTTAAAAATCTGAAAATTTTTCAGTGCCAAAATGATGCTCAAAAAACTTGAGTTTTCATTCCACAGTTTTTTTTCTTAAAGAAAATGGAAGAACCAGGGATTGAGAATAAACAAACTGTTAAATGCATTTATCATTATGTCAAAATGAACTCCACTCTTATGTATAATTATAGTGCACTAATAAAAACTTTTTAGAAATTAAAAATATTGAATTTTTATTAATTTTTTATTTATATATGATAGCATAGTGCATTACAATTCTTATTACACCAATAAAGCACAATTTTTCATATCTCTGCTTGTATACAAAGTATATTCATACCAATTCGTGTCTTTATACATGTACTTTGGATAATAATGTCCATCCCATTCCACCATCATTTCTAACACCCTCCCCCTCCCTTTCCCTCCCACCCCTCTGCCCTATCTAGAGTTCATCTATTCCTCACATGCTCCCCCTCCCTACCCCACTAGGAATCAGCCTCCTTATATCAGAGAAAACATTCAGCATTTGGTTTTTGGGGATTGGCTAATGTCACTTAGCATTATCTTCTCTAAATCCATGCATTTACCTGCAAATGCCATGATTTTATTCTCTTTTATTGCTGAGTAATATTCCATTGTGTATATATGCCACATTTTTTTTTTTACCCAATCATCTACTGAAGGGCATCTAGGTTGGTTCCACAGTTTAGCTATTGTGAATTGTGCTGCTATAAACATTGATGTGGCTGTGTCCCTATAGTGTGCTGTTTTTAAGTCCGTTGGGTATAGAACGAGGAGAGGGATAGCTAGTTCAAATGGTTGTTCTATTCCCAATTTTCCAAGAAATCTCCATACTGCTTTCCATATTGGCTACACCAGTTTGCAGTCCTACCAGCAGTGTATGAGTGTACCTTTTTTCCCACATCCTTGCTAACACTTACTGTTGTTTGTCTTCATAATAGCTGCCATTCTGACTGGAGTGAGATGAAATCTTAGAGTGGTTTTGATTTGCATTTCTCTAATTACTAGCGATGATGAACATTTTTTCATATATTTGTTGATTGATTGTATATCATCTTCTGAGAAGAGTCTGCTCAGGGTTTTGGCTCATTTATTGATTGGGTTATTTGTTTTGTTTTTTGTTTTTTTGTTTTTTTGTTTTTTTTGGTGCTTAGCTTTTTGAGTTCTTTATATACCCTAGAGATTAGTGCTCTATCTGATATGTGGGGGATAAAGATTTTCTCCCAAGATGTAGACTCTCTATTCACCTTACAGATTGTTTCTTTTGCTGAGAAGAAACTTTTAAATTTTAGTCCATCCCATTTATTGATTGTTGATTTTAATTCTTGTACCAAAGGAGTCTTATTAGGAACTTCTTTTTCTTCTATTAGATGTAGGGTCTCTGGTTTTATTTCTATGTCCTTGATCCATTTTGAGTTGAGTTTTGTGCATGGTGAGAGATATTTAATTTCAACTTGTTGCATATGGATTTCCAGTTGTCCCAGCACCATTTGTTGAAGAGGCCATCTTTTCTCCAATGCATGTTTTTGGCACCTTGGATTTGGAATTATTTCAGATTTTAGATTTTTTTTCATCTTAGAGATTCTCAACTAGTAAAGTCTTTAATCAGTGTTCCAATATTGGAAAAACCCCCACATCTGCATACGTCTAGTCCCAAGCATTTTGGATAAAGGATACTAAGTCTGTATTCCCAAAAGGTTTTTGGATGCCTCAGTGAAGGAAAATGGTGCCATTTAAATTGTTAAAAATTCATTTTTCTAGAGCAGAAATTTTACAGCGAGTCATACTCCCCCTTAAATTGGCATCTATATTAAGGACAGAAGTATATTTTGTTGGAGAATATGCTTTCATCAGTGCTTTGGTTCAGTCCTTTTCTGATCTCTATAAGTTGTTTTGATTATTTCTTCATCTTTATTTCTATGGAACATTGATATAAACTAAATTTGCTCTCTTATACTGAATCTCAGTTGCCATCCCAATACCAGTCCCCAGAAACTTTTTAGATATACTGTGGAAATTGTATATTTGATTTCAGTGTTTATAAAGTTAAAATTAACCACATTTCAAAATCAAATATAGGCTTTATTTTCTGCTACCTATAGATATCTTATACCATGTTATCTAATTTTGTTAAAAATGTGGTATTGTTTTTGTGAGACAAGATATTGCTCTATATCCAACAAATTTAGATCATTTAAAAGTAAGTCTTTTCAAATAGAATCCATGAGATCATAACACATAACTGAGAAGAATTTAGAGACCAGGACAATACTGTGCAGGAATTAGTTGCTTTTGTTGAACAAAATACTTCTCAGAGTAGTGTCCTAAGATAACAAAGCTGTGTTTGATTATGCTGACTATACCTGTTGAGTTAGGCAGGACTTAGATTTGGATATATGGAAAAATTTTTGGTCACAAACAAGGCTGGTAATGAGGTATTCTCTGGTAACCCTTAAGTTATATCAAAGAATTTAAGCCAAACTCTAAATTTTGGCTACTCTAAGATTTCTTGTATATAAAAGTCATATTTAAAGAACATACATTCTTATGCTATTAGTAGAGAAATTATAAACTCAGGAGACAGTCTATGCAGAGTTTTTATCATTCACATGAGTTGGGGACAACTATTAAGAGTCTGGACAAGCAAACTTTTTTAGCCCTAGACTGAGCTTAACTACTTCACTTGAAATGTATATGAGACAATGGCTATTTTTTAAAAGAGAGAAGCCTAGACACATATATAAAAACCTGGAAATAGTGTCATGAATTTATATTTCAGTATCCTGTGTAAGAGGACGAACAAGCTCTAATTTGATCTTTCTAAATAAAAAATAAATTTGCCTCCTTTTGCTCCCTTTCTATCTTCCCAGAACCCGAAACAATTCTACAATGTTTGTGAATTGAATGTATTGATTCAGCTGCTTGAATAATTTTCTTGATTTTCAAGAGCAAGGACCACTTTCATGTGACATTAACTATTAAAGTTGAATTTTTCTAATTGCAGTTTATGGCAATGTGAAAAATTAATTTGGGGAACTGAGTCTCCACTCCCAACTCACTCCAGGTGATTTGACCCATAGTTCTGGGAATTTCAGGGTTTCAGTATTCAATGAACACCACATAAGCTCTTCCTCCTCTATGTACTGCTGAGCAGGCATGCTGCCCAAAGGCATTGGGCAGTTTCCGAGGAGCATTTTTCAGATTGATCTCTCTAGAAATAGCTTCATTGTTTTAATTCCTAAATTTTTATTCTTATATTGGTTCTATAATTAGAGGCATCCTTTTAGATGAGAACTTATCATCAGGGCCAGGAACATAAACCAGACTTTTAGTTGCTTTGCTTTTTTATGGTGTGATACTAAAAGATGCAGCAATCAAGGGTAAGAGAAACACATTTAAGCATTGATGTTTGAGAAAATTAAAAGATGAAACATCTTTCACTGTTGCTAATGAGTATATCAGATCAAGGTCAACTTGCCTGAAAAGTAAAAACCTCAAATAGCCTCCCTCCTTGGTGCTCGAGGGATGATGCAGCTGACCCGTTGCTTTGTGTAGTTGGAAGTGTTTAAGTGATCACTGCTGAGCAGCACCCTTGAAATTTCCTAGGAGACCCTTGGAGTAGGATATTCACCTGCTTCTGAATCCTCCACTTACTCACTGTCCATAAATGACAATAGCTAAAGCTTACTGAATGATTACTGTGCCAAACACTGTGCTAAATATTTCAATGGATTCTTTTATTTGTATTTGAACATGTTATTTAGCTATGCTGAACCTTGCTTTTATGTCATCTGAAAAAGTCATGGTTTGCTCCATTACTCACTGTAGGTGTGAAAATTAAATTTGGTTAAATACATGAAAGTTCTTTGAAAATTATATAGTACTCACCTTCAGGTAAAATCTGACCTTGATACTGAGTAAATTTAATTGGTCTGTTAAATTGAGTCATTATCCATTATAAATGTGGTCCAACGTTGAACATTAGATCTAACAGTATCACTCTGCTCAATGACCATTTTGACAAACCTCACAATTTTACAGTATGTCAAATGCTTCTTTTTATTATTATTGTGGTGAAATATACACAATACTTATCATTTTGGCTATTTGTAATTATGCAACTCAGCATTATTTGCAATGTTGTATAACTGTTACTTCTGTCTATACCTGAGACTTTTTCACATCCCCCTCCCCAAAATGCACAGTCATTAAATGACAGCTATCCCTATTTCCCCTAGCCTCTGGTAACTATGGTCTTACTATCTTTCTTTATGAATTTGCCTATTCTAGATCTTCGTATGAATGGAATAATATAAAATTTGTCCTTCTGTATCTGGATTATTTCTGTAAGCATAAGGTTTTCAAGGTCCAGCCATATATAGTAGCATACATCAATATTTAATTACTTTTAATGGCTGAATAATATTCTATTGTATGTGTATATCATATCTTGTTTACCCATTCATTGGTTAGGGGACACACTTAAGTAGTTTTTAACTTCTTACTATTGCAAATAATACTTCTTTAATCATTGATACACAAATATCTGTTTGAGTCCCTGCTTTTAGTTTTTTTAGATGTATACTTAAGGGTAGACTTGACAGGTCATATGCAGTTCTATTTCTAATCTTTTGAGAAACTGTAAAACTGTTTTCCACAAGAATCATGCCATTGTACATTTCATCAGCAGTGTAAATGTGTTCTAATTTCCCAACATTCATGCCAATACTTACTTTCCATTTTTTAAAAATACATTTCATTTTAGTCCTTCTAGGAGGTGTGAAAGAAATGTTATTTCTTTGTGGTTTTGATTTACAATTCCCAGTGATTTATGATGTTGAACATCTGTTTAGTTGCTTATTGACCATTTGTATATCTTTTTTGGAAAAGTGTGTTTTTATATACTTTGCCAATTTTTTAATTGGGTAGTTTTTTTTTGTCATTGAGTTTTAATTCTTTATATATAATGTATATTAACACCCTTCAGATATATTATTTGCAAATATTTTATTCATTATGTAGATTATCTTTTAGTTTTTTTATAGTATCTGTTGCACAAAAGTTCTTAATTTTGATGAAATCTAATTTATCTCCTTATTGTTGCCTAAGCTCTTAGTGTCATATTAATGAAATCATTGCCAAATTCAGTGCCATGAAAATTTACCACTATGTTTTCTTCTAAATATTTTATGGTTTAATCTCCTTAATTTAAACCTTTGACCCATTGGAATTAATTTCTGTATTTAATGTAAGGTAAAACCCTATATAAAATATACCAATTGGATATGTATCTTTTTCATGTGGATATATGGTTTTCCCTGCACAATTTATTGAAAAGTCTTATTTTTCCCCATTTAGTAGTACTGGTACCCTTTTAAAAAATGTATTGACTGCATATGGGAGAATTTATTTCTGGGCTGTCTATTCAGTTGTTTTATAAATCTTTTATTATGCCTATGCCATACTGTTTTAATAACTGTAGCTTGGTAGTAAGTTTTAGCTCTTGGGGCCCTTTATAATTCCATATGAAATATTAGAGAACTGACTTTTCCATCTATGTGAAAAATGTTGTAATTTTGATAGGGATTGCACTGAATCTATAGATTTCTTTGGGTATTATTGACATTTTAACAAGTCTTCATATCCATGAACACAGATGCCTCTTTCCATTTATTTTCATCTTATTTAATTCCTTTAAAAAATAAAAATTAATTAACATGTAAAATTGTGGGTATTTGTGGGTTACATTCTTATTATGTTTAGATACATGTATATAATGTATAATGTTCAGTTAGGACAAACATCTGTCTTTTGAAATATGTATAATTTCTTTATGATAAAACATTTAAAATCATTTCTTCTAAATTTATAAGTATGCAGTACATTATCATTCTCTAGTCACTTTCCTGTGCAATAAAATACCAGATCTTATTTCTCCTAATTATAATTTAGTGCCTATTGATCAACCTTTCTCCATGTCTTCCTCCCCCTAATTTCCCTAGCCTCTGGTAATCACCATTCTCTACTCAACTTCTATAAGATCAACTTTTTAAGATTCCAGATATGAGTGAGATTATGTAGTACTTGTTTTTCTATGTCTGGCTTATTTTGCTTAACATAATGACCTTCAGTTCCATGCATGTTGTCACAAAGGATAGAATTTCATTTTTTTTAATGGACGAATAATGTTGCATTCTATCAATGTACCACATTTTCTTTATGCATTCATCAGTTGGTGTATACTTAGGTTGTTTCGTGTCTTCTCTATTTCTTTTAGCAATGTTTTTAGATTTGATCATAAGAAGACTTTCACCTCCTTAGTTGGATTTGTTCTTAAATATTTAATTCTTCTATATACCATTAAAATTTTTTCTATACTATTATAAATGAAATTTCTTTTTTCATTTCCTTTTGGATTGTTTATTGCTGGTATATTGAAATGTAACTGATTTTGTGTGTTAATCTTAAACCCTGCAAGTTTACTGAATTTGTTTATTAACTCCAACATCTTTCTCATGGAATTACGTTTTTTTCTGTATATAGTTCTGCAACTTTCTATATATCACTTGCAAATAGTAACAGTCTTACCACTTTCTTACCAATGTTGATGCATTTTATTTCCTTTCTTGTCTAAGCACTGGATAGAACTTCCAGCATAACATTGAATATCAGCAGTGAAAGTGTGCATTTTCGTCTTGTTCCTGATCTAAGAGGAAAAGTTTTTAGTCCTCTACCATTGGGTATGATGTTAGTCATGAGTTTTAACCCTTGATAATCCTGAGAAATTTTCTTTCTATTCATAGTTTTATGAGAGTTTTTATCGTGAAAGAGTATTGAAGTTTTGTCAAATGCCTTTTCTGCATCAGTTGAAATGATCATGTGGTTTTATTCCCTTTTTTTCTATTACTGTGATATATTAGATCAATTTGCTTATGTTGAACTATTCTCTCAAGCCTGGGATAAATACTACTTGTTATGATGAATAATACTTTTAATATACCATTGGATTGGATTTGATTTTGTTGAGGATTTTACATTTATTTCAAAGAGATGTTGGTCTTTATTTTTCTTTTTCCGTGATATATTTCCTGCTTGGTAATTTTGGCCTCAGAGAGCAAATAAGGAAATGTTCCCTCCTCTTGTATTTTTCATAAGAGTTTGAGAAGAATCGATGTTAATTCTTTAAAAGTTTAGCAGAGTTCATGGTGAAGCCGTCTAGGTCAGAGCTTTTCTTTGTTGGAGGTTTTGATTGCTAATTCAACCTCTTGTTATAGGTTTTGAAATTTTCTATTTCAACTTGAATCAGTTACTTTGTTTCAAGAAATTTTTCCATTTCATCTAAATTGTAATTTGGTTGGTATATAGATGTTACACTTGTTATTTAATGCTTCTTTTATTAAGCACCTTTTATTTGTTAAGATATCCCCCGTGTGTGTATTCCCTTTTAACTCTTATAACAACTTTAAGATACATGTGGTAATAAGTGGTATTGTCTCTATTTCATTAGGAGAAAAGAAACTAAAATCCAAAAATGTTAACTTTTCCAAGGACTTAACATCTAGGAAATAGCGGAGACAGAATTCAGACTAAAGTTCTTCAATTTGATATTTCACACTCTTGGGAACATGGTTTCAGAATATCTGACACTTTTTGCTATAAAAATGTGATTTTTATCTGTAAGTTTATCTAAATGACATACAGCCAGCCATTCCTCTCTTCCAGAGTATTTCAAAGTGGAGGTATGTAACTACTATTGGAATATTTGATTAATTAAATCTATCTACTTGCAGTGAAAGTATTATTGGAATTCTTTGATTAGCACCCTCAGTTTTAAATGAGTGTTGAGGTCCAGAAAGAAGAGACTTAGTTTTATGAACATCAGGCATTATTCTGTGTCCTCTTCCTATATGGAGGCCATATCATTGATGAGCTCTCATTAAGGCATGTACTTTGAGTTGTTTTTGTTTGTTTGTTTTTTCAGCTGATATCTTATAATGGGGGTGAATTTATATCAGTTCATTCATATTCACTTATTTAATTTCCATTGTGACAAATTCCATAGATATTCAAAAGTCTGAATGAAGCTATGAAATGAATGAAGGAATTAAGATAGATCCCTGGTTCTGAGTCTCTTCAAAGGTATGCAAAACAGTGCTGATGAACTTAGAAAAAATCCTGGGATCAAGAATCTTTTCATCATTGATTTTCTCCAATGAATAGAAAAGTACAAATTTAGCCACAGAAATAGAGCATGGTGATCTCAGAAATATACATCCTAATCCTTTCTAATTTTTTTATCCATTTGTCTTCAGAACAAATTGAAGGTTCTGTTTTTTGAAGTTTTGCTGCAGTGTTATGTTGTACAAAGATATATTCAGACTTATGATATTACCTCAGAGTACGAAGGAGTTGTAATAGTTTGCTATACTGAATACATCCCTCTAGGCAAGACCCATGCAAAATGATATATCCAAGTTTGTATCAGTAGTTGTGATTCAGGTATTTTCACATTGTACCAAGAATGGCAATAGCTCTTAAAAGTGGGGTGCTAGGTGGGCAACTTGTCATCATCCTATGATGCCATCACAATAATTTGTGAGACAGAGATAGATAGCACATTTGGAGGGTGGAATATGAGGTATGAGGCAGGATTCCCATTTAAGTGCAGTTACTGAGGAATTCATGAGTCCTGTCTCTTTGTTCTGTGCTCTTGTTTTGTTTTATCTTGTCTTCTTTTGTTTTCTCTTATACTCCTCACAATATCTCTAAATGACTTCTGCAATGTATTACTATCTGAAATTAATATCTCAAGATACTACAAGTCTCTGATCATTTGTTTTTCTGAAGTATGAAAGTGAATGGACAGAATTTTACCCATAGGATTTTTTGCTCTTTAAAAAACAGAATTTATATCTGAATTACACACATTAGGAGTTTTCTTCTGGGAGGTACCCTGAGTCTAATGGGTCCTAGGTTCTTCGTACAAGCTTTCTTTCCTCTGTCATTAAGTCCTACTAACTTTTGGCTTCATTTCTGTACTCCAAAATTTTAAGAATTTACTTCTTCTCATTTAGGGACTCTTGCTGTGGAGCTGCTTTGATTCCAAAAGAATGTTGCCTATTCTAACAAGTAAAATTAATGTCAAGCAAATTTTCCATAGGCCTTTAATCCTGTTTTTGTATTTGGTCTGTAACCTTCAGATAAAAAGTCAACTGGAATATCTAAAAGCCTGGAAAGTTGAATTTACAGAATGGGTATTATTTCTCGTATTTATGGTATTTGGAGGTTGTCTTCTTATACTAGAGGTAGCAAGGGCCAGATTACCATAGCGCCTAAAGTCAACCTGTTCCAACAGGCTTCATCTTTCTTTGTGCAAATTTTAAAAGAATAGGTCCTCACGCAAGCATTTCAAATCCAGAGACAAATTTGAAAAAAAAAATTGCTGCAACATGTTGACTGATTCTTTGCCAAGTCAACCACTGAGAACTTTTTTCAATCAACTCTTACACAGAGAAAATTGGAGGTGGTAGGAGGAAGCGCATGAAACTTCATTATTAAAAACAAAACAAAACAAATAACAAAAAAAACTAAACTTGCATTACCCTAAGTCACTCCCCCTCTGAGATTTTTCTCTCCCATTTTCAACCCTCATCTCCCTCTCCTGCCTTTTCCTTTTTTCCCTCTCTTCTAATCATCTTCTGTGACATACTCTGCTGCTCTAATGTGATCATTTTTACTTTTATTATTGATACAATGATATGTGCCAGAGGAATAGCTTTCTAAAGATCTATTCAGATAGGCAGATTCAAACCCGCAGAAAGGTTAAAAATGTTTTTAAAATATGCTTGTCAACAGTGGGAAGAAAGCTGTTTGTAGCTAGCAGGTGAGCTGGAGAGTACTACAGGGTGTGGTAGAGATAGTAATAAATTAACCGGCAAGCCAAAAACTATATTAAAAAAATCAGCTATTTCATAGCATAGAAGCATGACAGCTATGAAAAAAGGAGTGCCCCGGGGAATTCTTTTAGAGTTTGATTTTTTTAAATATGTTTGACATGAAAAATGTTTTAGTACAAATAAAGCAACTGGTATTAAACTTTACAGGGAGGGGGGTTGTGGTTTAGAGTTATTATGAATAATGCATGATATTTAAAGAAAGAACAGCTCTAAAATGTTCTGGAAGGCAGTCCATGTTGATGGTTGGAATGGTGAGTTTTTTCCCCCTATTTTTGAAACATCATTAATTCAGCATCGTTTTGTGATTTTTTTTAACTTGGTATGATATCAACCAAGGAAATACTATTTGACTTAGATTAGGATTTTTTTTTCTTCAGATAGTTTAGTTTAAATATCAAGAAGATCAGTAGAATTATTTAAGCATAAAGTGACAGTCATTTACTATAAAAAATAATTTGGCCTAGTTATCTTTTTTAAAAAGCTCATATAGTACTGCAAACTAAAATCAACCTCATGGAAGGGGAAAAACAAGATCAGATATTTTGAACATTACTCCATAGGAGATCAGCACAATGTAGTGTTAGTGAATGCATTGTAGCGGCACTCCATATGCAATCAGAAGCCAATTGTTACTGGACTGTGTACAGGCACACACTGTGCTCAATGGTCTGATGAGGTATTATGGATATGATGCAAAGAGACTGTGTAGATTAGAAGCTAACAATTTGTTAAAAGTGAAAGCGACTTAACATTTACATTGGGCCAGCTGAGTAGCACTTCATGTGGCAAGGGGATGAGTTCCAAGAAACCAGGGACACTGGGAAGGCTCCAGGTATTAGTGTCCATGTAGAAAAAAAAAAAAAAAGGTTTTATTGCTTTCAGTTGACTACCTTTGTTACTGTGATTCTTTATATAATGTCTCTTCATTATTACATTCAGCTTTCGGTGTAGAAAAGTTCATGCAAAATAGCATAATTATAAATGTCAAAAATGTGTGGAGGAACAGCCTATTAAAATATAGCCTAGAGATAGTACATAACACTGACTTTAAATAAGTAGTGAAGCCAAAGTGACACTACATTTAATCATTGGAATTGTGTAATTTATCCACAAATATTAATTTTTAGTTCAGTTACCATTGTCACAGTATGTTCTTCATCACTCCTTCTTGGCTTTTGGATTATTGGCCACATCCTCAGTTCTTAGGTCACAAAAAGTACTTAGGTCCTCTATTTAGAATGGCTGGAGTTACAAACACATTGAGATGTGACATTGATCTTAGCTAAAACATGCTCAATCTCTACCAGGCTTTTAGTGTAGATATCCCATGTAAAATGGTGGTTATTTAATAAAATCATTATCAAAGAGTGTTTAATCAGTGCTTTATATGCATGATTTTTGTACTTGTTTCCACTAGTACAGTACTAGAGATTAAACCAAACACACACACACACACACACACACACACACAACATATATATATATTTAAAATATTTATATATATGTAAAATATTCAAGAGGTTATATTTTAAAAATATTTTCTTTATTTTTTTATAAAATAAAGTTGAGAATTATGGCCAGTCAATAACTGATAGTGGTTTTTGGACTCTAATTCTCTGTGTTGCCTACCAAGCCAAAACTTTTTGTTGTTCTAATAGAAAAGCTTCAGTGGTTTCACAGTGTACTAAGTGTCAGCCTGGCTTTAAGATATTTTTTTTACTCTTAAAAAAAATGATGTATTACAAGATTTGTAATGGAGAGAACATGCTTGAATTGCACATTAAATTTTTTTAACATCACATTCATGTTTTGCCAGTTTGCCTACCAGCTATCTGTTAACAAAAAGTTCCAAGGCAGCACTGCAAGTCTGTGCCCAACTAAGCCTTTTGTTTCTGCAGATGTTTGGGCTTAGAGCGATGTTGTAGAGCTCAGGCAATCCAAGGACCATGTTTGTACTTGTCTGCTGCTATTCCCTATGCATTGTCTAAACCTGTATGCATTGTTCTTTCCGACAGGTGATAACTACCCCGTACAGTTCATTCCATCAACAATGGCAGCTGCTGCTGCTTCTGGACTCAGCCCTTTACAGCTCCAGGTAAGTGCAAGGAAAAAAAAAAAGTGGGATATGAGCCAGTATGTTAGTGGAAAACTGCTAACCAGCTGTATGCTAAATAATGGCCTGAATGTTAAATAATTTTTTAAGCATAGCTCAGAAGAATTAACACCTTATGTACTTATCATACTGCAAATAAAAGAAAATCACCAGTTTCACTATTTTTAAAGGAAAAATGATGTTATGACTTAGTACTATGTATTCTCTGTCATATGAGTTCATAGTTTTATAATTTTATGGCTAGTACTTATTGGATATGTTAGGGTTTTTTTCCTTATTGACTTTTCATCTGTGTCTTTATTATATCTATATTACTTTTACACAGAAGCATCAAAACAGAATAGTGTTGGATATTTTAATTCTTGTGGCTCATAGAATAAGGAGTTGTTATTCCCAAATTGATAATTATTTGGTAAAATGTAAACACATTGCTTGCAAATATATATATCCTTATCTTTTGAGGGTCAAAAAGTCTAGGCATGGTGTCTGATCAAGTTCTCCATTAGTGTTCTTTATATGTAAAGCCAAACTTGGGGAGAAAGTGTATCTTAGAAGCTAAGAGAACATTTATTTGTACGTTATCTTATTTATGGTAAAGAGTAGAATCTGGAATAGGACTAGGTATCCTTTATACTGTTTTAGTTCTATTATTTGAATGGGAAATTGACTTGAATATGGATGAATATTTTAATTAATAAAAATAATAAGATCATTAAAATAAAAGTCAATATTTGGTATTTGAATATTTAGAAAAATGACAGTAACTTAAGTTTCCATACAGTTGAAAGTTCCTTAAGGACAGTTTTTATTTATAAAACTTACCGTGATTCTTATTTAGTTCTAGGGAACACCATCTGACCAGGCATTTTTATTTTTATGTTGCTAATCCCTATATAGCTTGAAGATAAAATCTGTGCTGCTATCATACCACAAGAAAAGGAAGAAAAAAATTACTTTGACTATTGTCAATTGGGCCTGCAAAGAAATAATTTTTTCAATACTTGAAAAGTTTTTTCATAAGCCTCATCCAGGAAGCATAAAGGTATTCCCCATTATGGGCTGCCTAGCAGAACCAGACATTTTGCCTAACAGAACAGTAACCCCACCTTTTTTGCAAATTCATCTTCTACACTAATACTAGAACCTATAGCAGCTGGTAAAAATCTAAAAAGAATCCTCTCTAGTGGTAATTCTAATCTATTTTTCCTTTTCTTAGACCTGTGCTATGGAGTATCTTCTTGATTTAGAGGCAGGAATAAAAAACAAGTACTACAGTTTGATCATATAACCAAGTTCCTGTAAACCACAGAGAGGCTGGGTCTTAAACCTTCTACTTTTCATTCTTTGATCGTCAATACCCTAGATTTAGAAATATGTGTTGTTTCATGAGTTCTGACAGTATGTTTTGTCTTTTGTTTTGTTTTGTTTTTTTTCTGAATATGCTACTAAACAGAAGGGTCATGTCTCCCACCCACAAATTAACCCAAGGCTAAAGGGCCTAAGTGACCGTTTTGGCAGGAATTTGGACACCTTTGAACATGGTGGTGGCCACTCTTACAACCACAAACAGATTGAGGTATGAATGCTTCCCTTGGTGCTTCATTGGGTGGGGGACTGGATTGTTTAGTCATATTCTAGGCTTTTTAAAAAGTGGCAAACCCTCAGAGTTTTAGTGGTAAACACTAAACCCTAGTCTTTCACTTTTCTTCATTTCTAAAGAGGCTTTTCTCTTGTTGATTTTCTTTCAGAGAAAAAGGCAAAACCCAAACCAATGCTCTTGAATTAGGTTGTTTATTGCTATGTATATTCAGGCAAATTCTTCACATTATGAGTGTCTTCAAAATCATCCTTTTTCTCCCCTCACTTTTTTACTTTTTCTTTAGTATGGTGTTATACAGTGTTTAAGAAATACTTAAACATTTTTTAAATTCCATTTGATCACTTAATAACCCTGTCAACCTGATAAAATATAATTCTGCTTGTATAGATGAAATAGCTGCGGTTCAGAGAGGTCAAGTGATTTAACCAGACTATAAAATATTCATTATATTCATTGAGTTAGAATTCTTGTCCAGGATTTCTAGCTTTTCCTGATTTAGGTTTTTTAACAAATTTTTTTCAAGATGAAGTTGGGTATCTGGGCCTGTCTGGTAGTGTTTTGCCCCATAAACTTATACAATGTTCTTTCATATTTAACCTTCTGGTAAAGCTTCTGTTGTTTTTGTGGGCTAAGTCCTTTTCTGCTATAGAGATCTAGTCTTCCTTGCTCTAATTTCATACTAAATTCCTCTCCTGTATCATTGGAGTTCTTCTTTAGGACTACCAGATGTTGGAAGGTTGCCAGCCATCTGTTGACTACCAAAAAAAAAAAAAATGGAAACAGGTTACCCTAGACTTGAAGTACACTTTCATTTTCTGGGTGCGATTTAATACCAAATTTTACCTTCCAACCTAGGATGGGAAACTTAACCCCCACTCCCCAAAAGAAAATAATCCTTTGACATTTTCTTTTCTGTTGCTTTGTATCTATCTTTTTGGAAAATCATAAGGAGTGATCACTCCTTAGAAGGAAGAGAACAAGATCAAAGGGCACCTTAGAAGTCGCCTAAGGAAGAGTCCCAGAGCTTGTTGCCTGCCTCCCTTTTCCCTTTCACTTTGATATGAGAGGGAGATAGGGGTTTCCACTCAGACATGACTAGACATGTACTGACAGAGTATCTGCTGTCTTCTGCTCAGCCAGAAGACATTCCTTTTCTAAGGCTTTCTCCTGGCTGTAGAAAGGGTGCCATATTTCAGAGCATTTTGAGAATCTACTATAACTAGAAGAGATAAAGGAAGATAACTGGATATTAGGCACTAGCTCTTCTGTGTGATGACAGTTTGCAACCTTATCCAATCAGGACAGTCAGTGTGAGGAGCTTTTAAGTGCTCTGAAGATTGTGAAAGCAGGTGGCCTTGGCTCAAACTCAAAACTACCTAATCTCTTCTTTTCCCTAATTTTTTCGCTTTATTGGTTTTTCCCCCCACCCCTGCTATCACTGACCCCTGATGTGTCAAATCTGGCTTCTGTTGGGTTTCTGGAAATCATGATGTTATACATGTGAGTGCCAGGCTGCACAGTACCATAGCAATGCCAATGTATGAGTACACCAGATGCCACATGTCTTGTTACTTTCATTACGCTAAATAGGGAGCCCATGAATGCAAGAGCCTTCTTAACTTTGCAGTTTATATTTGGCTGGGTTGAGAGTTTCCTGGGTTTTTGTTTATTTTTGCTCTGTTCTCTTGCCTCCATTTTCTGCACCTTTTTCCTGCATGTCAGGAAACCTTTGATCTGTTTATTTGTATGGTACATTAGTAGGAAAAGATTGACCTTGTTTGAAAGTCAGGTTTCCCCAGCTTCCTGATAGAGTGTGGCATGTTTAATAGTACATCTACACAGTAGATGCCTATATCTATGCTGCTAGACAAAGAGCAAAGGTAGTAGGAAATTTTATAATATGTTGCTTTATTGCTATTCTTTTTGGCTGGGATTGTGGCTCAGTGGTAAAGCGCTTGCCTACTGCACGTGGGACCTGGGTTCGATTCTCAGCACCACATAAAAATAAAGGCATTGTGTTGTGTCCATCTACAAAAAAAAAAAAATTCATTCTCTCTCTCTCTCTTAAAAAACAAAACAAAACAAAACAAAACAAAAACAACAACAAAACTCTTCTTTCTTTGCTAGCTAAGGTTTTCTCCCCTCCTTTGACAAGATACAATGTCAGCTCTGTCAACAATAATGATCATGATAAACTTGATAATAAGGAAGTATTACAATTATGTTGACTGGTTTTACTTATACAAAGAGATTCTTCAGGAAAAAAAACATATTGCTTAGCTCAGAATTGGTCTTCTCTGTCTAATGTTACAGTTAATTTGTCCTTTAAGGGTTGTCATTTCTAATATTAATGAGCCTGGATAAATCTGAGCATGTACAGTTATACCCTAGAAGCCTGAAATTTTGTATCAGGTAGAAAAATATAAAAATGTAAAGACCCTTCTTTCATTAACATACTCCAGTCTGTCTTTCTTTAAATCACGAAGAAACAGGAAGGACCATTTTTTACACAATTGTGCTGATCTAAGGCATGGTTTTTTCTGCCTCAGGGGCACAATATGAGGGGAGAGAAGGCCAAAGAATGCTATTTTTAGTTGAACAGTTCAGCAGATGGAGTCGTGAATACTCATATATCTGAAGGTTGAGGGGCTTGAACCATTAATTTTGATAATGTATTTAACCCTGGGAACAATCAGAAACTGTAACTCTAAGGTTACAATGCTTTTGACCTTTAGAGAACAGAGGGCACTTGCTACAGTAAACAATATATTATATTGCTACTTATTCCAATTGTCTCACCCGTATAAATTTCAGGACCAGTTGCCATTTGCTTTCCTCAGCTATGTTAGCATTGGTCCTTAAGTAAGTCAAAAAGAATGTTAAGAAACCGGGACCAGTATAATGAGGCAGTCATGTAAATATGGCCTTTAAATAGCTGTGATGTTAGATTGGTTATGAAAAAAAAATTATCAGGAAACAAGCTCCGAATGACTTTTTTTTTAATAAAAAGGTAGTTTAAGTGTATTGATTATGTGGCTACTTTCAATATGATAGTTCCTTAATTTTGTTTTGTTTTATTTTTAATTGGAGTAATGTTGTCTCGTAGCTTATATCAAACACAATCTGGTGCCATATGCAGTGATACACCTGTCTCATGCCTTCCTATTAAATGATGCATGCTTCTCTTTAGCAAATACAGCAGTTAAATATCACACAGCTTAAGAATTTCTAATTAAAATATCTCCACATGTCAGCATATTGGTAATGTATTATTTTAATCCATTTATTTTGTTTATGAAACAGTGACATATGTTTAGATTGTGAAATATATGAGCCTTAAAAATCACTTTATTGAAGAAAATTAATTTCTACAATACTGTCTGGGTAACGTGTTCACTCACCCAGCCAGTCACTGGCGGCACTGCCAGTCTTAATGTTGGGTCGACACACTTACCAGACTCATCCATATAACAGCCTTGGAAAGAAGCACAGCAGGTCTTTTTCTTAGCTCCAAATGATAAGATTTTTTTTTCCTGTAGTTTTTTTCCCTTACTTATTAAGTTGAATCTATCCCTCCAAAACACTTTTTGTTTCCCTTTTAAAAAATACAATGAAGGATGGGTCTGAGTATTTGTATAGGAGATTCTGAAAGACCAATCAAAATTAAAACAAGCTAGTTACCTTTTCAAAGTTAGACATAGTAATTTGTTTGTCAGCAGGGAGATGTTTGGGTCAGCTCTGAGATAAAGTGACTGTCAGCAGTTATTCCTCCAAGACAAGTAATTTCACTCAGTGTATTACTGACAGATTGCTCACTTCTCTGAATCACCAGAGAAAACAAACTTAATATTGTTACAGGCAGAGTTTCTGTCTTCATTAGCTCCAGAGAATGATTTTTATTGAGCATTCAAAGCCCACCAAGCTTTAGTTGGAACATATTTTAACATACTAGTTCTTATAATGATAGTACAGGTAGTTGCCCAAATGAAGGAATTGTATATGGAAATTCAAAAATATCAATATAAGTATATTTTCACTTTTATTTGATGGACCTTCTCTATGGTTTAGGGGAGATTGAGAGGAGTATAACTAGAACCTTAAGAAAACCTATGAACCATAATTTATGTTATTCTTAAATGAAACAAACTCTTACCAAGTTTGCAGAGATGGAGAACAATTCAAGTTTTTGCAAAAGCAAATACAAGCACATATTTTATTTAAATTGTATTGTCAATTTTTATGCTATAAATAGAAAATGAAGAAGTGCCCATCAGCATAGGGAATGCTCTATTTCTATTTCAGTTCCAGCCTAAATTTTTATGATATTGTATTTAGATGCTCTGCTCTGGCTTGTACCATGTCTTCTCAATTGCAATTGTAAACTTGCCTAGTGCTGTGGAGGAATGGGAGTTAGCTTTACTAGGAGGTTTGGGAGGTTGTGATTTCTAATAGAGAAGAGGGTTGAATAAAGAGTTGATTAGAGTAACCTATTACTGGCTACCCAATGGAGAAGGAGGAATGCACTGATTCAAAGCTTGTTTTGAGGATACCAACCGTGGGGCTGTACTTTGAGGGGAAGCTTGCTTTTTTCCTTAATCAGCCTGCATTCACCCCCTCTGACTCTTTTCTTTACTTTTAGAAGTGTGGTAGAACTTGAGAGAATCATTACACCTAGGATTAAATGAGCTGTGAGCTAAGTGAATCAGTTCCACTTGTGGATTCAGAACCTTGCACTGGAGTTTCCACTAGTGCTTTCCTACTATATTGCCTGGCACATTTTCAAAATGCCTTCTTTTTTAATCTTATTACCTTTTACAATGAGAGGCAAGTCTGATACATTACAGTGTAAGTCATGAAACTCAGGGATTTGTCTCTTTCTTTCATTTTGAGAACCCCAATATTGCAAGCAATACAGTGTTTGGTTAAATGAATGAATTTCATCTTTGTGTTCACCTGGCATTCAAGCTTCTTTGAAAACTTAAAAAAAAAAACTATAAAGTGCTCTGTAGGAGGCATTATTTCATGTAAACAACTTTTAATTTCTATATAGGTTTCTTAAGAAAAATTGCAGCTTCCTAGTGAATCTTGATGGAGGCTAAGGAAATAGAGGCAGACAGATTACAGAAGGATGCAAAATATGAAGACAACTCCTAGTTCTTGGGAAATTGGACTTGTTAACAGTCAGTGAAGCAGAAGAAGCCTGTACTTACCCTCAAGTTAAAACATTGGGTAAATTAGATCTTCTTTTGGAAATTTGGTTTTCAGTTAGCTTTAAGGTAATACCTAAAAATTGACTCTCCTCACATAACTTCTGTTATTCACTGTGTTTAATTTTTTGATTGGTGGGATATTCAGCTATACTCACAAGAGATTGTTCAGTGGGAGCCTTGGACTCTTGAATGACAACACCCATGCAGTCTTCTGACTTACTTAATGTATGATTTCTATCAGCAGTCATTTAGCTCCAACCCATTAATCAATCCATTCAACGAGCAGCTCCTTGTAGGTAAATATGGTCAGCCTTCCATTATTTGTGGGTTCCACATCTGTGGATTCAACCAACCATGTATCAAAAATATTTAGGAAAAAGATGGCATTTATACTGTATTTAAATAGATTACTTCTAAGATATAATGTTTCCTTGAATAAAAGCAGATATTTCTGTTTCTTTTACCAAATGACTTTAAAAGTATTTTTATTATCTTTTTCAAAGTATATGTACCATATCTGCATGTGTATGTGTTGCAATGAGCTACCTTGGGATTCAGAGAAATGATATGACTTTGGATATATTAGAAAGCCTGAAAGCAAATCATTCTAGTTTTTAAAAAATGCCTTTTTTCCAGTTTCCAATGATAGAGTAAGTCAGGATGTTTAACATTTAGGAAAATTATATCAGAAGAAGATTCAGAAAAATATTTTGACCTCTCAGGTAACAGAATAGACTGAGCAAGACAAAAAAAAAATTGAAATAATATTTTAATTAAAAGGGATTGAACAGCTATAGTTAGGAGGTTTCCCTCACAGATATGTTTCAGATGCAGTATAGAACTTCTGACCACGGGCACTAGCACCTGATGGTTAACTATTCTCATGATAAGGATTAGGAAAATAACTAGATTCTATTACATATATTCGAAGCTTGCAGGCTACAAATAAAGGATTATTTTCTCAGTTAAATATAAGTAAACATTAAACATCTATTGTACTCTGAACTGAATGCTATGTAGATAAAAACATCATCATATAATCCCTTCTTTATTCTTTTATAATCAATGATAACAGTAGTTATTTTGCATCAAAAAAGATTTAATTAAACATTTTTTTCAGTTTTATAAACAAATTTCTTTATATTGATAATAATTTAATTCAAATTTAGCTAAGTAGATTCATTTCCATTTAATAGACTAATAGTTCTACTTGGAAGCCAAGTAGAACCAAGTAAATATCCCAGTGCCTCCACCCTCTTGGTCATTTGGTGAACAAAGATTTAAACTAGAATTCTTAATATTCAGTAACTTGCATTAAGAATTCATTCATCATTGAGTGTTTCTCTTATAACACCACTATAATATCCATAACCAACTTTTCATTTTGTAACATATAAATTAGCCAAGACCATGATCCTTGGTACCTCATCAGTGATTTCCTTAGAGCTATTGATCTTGAGCAGTAAGAACTAAAACAGAAATAAATAAATGATATATGTTTCTGAAGAAGTTATTACTTAATATATATCCATGTGTCTGACTGTCTCAAAACCTACAAAGTGCAAAGTCTACAGTTTGAAGCAAGTTTAAAACACAGTTGCTTTTCACCTAGAAATTTAATTTGGGGGGAAATACAAAAAGTTTTCACTTAGGGCTAGAGTTGTGGCTCAGTGGTGGAGCACTTGCCTGGCATGTGTGAGGCCCTGGGTTCAATCCTCAGCAACACACATAAACAAATTAATAAATAAAAATAAAAGATTCATTGACAACTAAAAATATATATTTTAAAAAGTTTTCACTCAAACTCATCTATTCACTTAAAAATTAAAGAATGAAGCATACTTCTGAAATCTTTACTTGAAAACACAATCATTATCTTTGGATGTGACTGTTAAAATAATAACACTGTATCATAAAAGTTGTTTCAAAGTTGTTTTAAATCTATATTTAAAAGAGAGGTGTTGAGGGGCTGTGATTGTGGCTCAGTGGCAGAGCGCTTGCCTTGCATATGTGAGGCACTAGGTTCAATTCTTAGCACCACATAAAAATAAATAAACAAAGGTATTGTGTTCATCTACAACAGAGAGAGAGAGAGAGAGAGAGAGAGAGAGAGAGAGAGAGGTTTTGAGTGACCATGCTCAGGAAATTTGAAAATTTCTATATAATACTATATAATTGCAACTCTATGACATTCTAGAAAAGAAAAAAAAAACTATGGAGACAACAACAATTCAGGTAGCCAGGGGGTTGGAGGTGGGGAGTGGGATGATTAGGCAGAGCACAGAGGATTCTCATATTCTCTATATGAGATTAAAATGGTAGATGCATATTGAGATACATCTGTCCAAATGCATAGAATGTGCAACATCAAGAGTAATGTTGATGTACACTTTGGACTTTGGTAGCTTATGATATGTAAATATAGGTTCATCAATTGAGACAATATACCACTGCAATGGGGGAAGTCGATAATGAGAGAGATTATACATGTATGGGACAGGGGGCATATGGAAAATTGCTAGACTTTCTTAGTTTTGCAGTAAAACTAAAACTATTCTAAAAACAAAATCTTTTTTTAAAAAAAGTTTATAAGCAAATCCAACAATAATAAATTTAATCATTTAGTTATTCAACAGATACTTATTTAGTGCCTGTTATGTACTAGGTCCAATTCTAGACAGTGATTCTCAACTGGGGGCAATTTTCCCCTCCAAGGGTTTGTTTGACAATGTCTGGTGACACTTCTTATTGTTTTGATTAAAGGGGGTTGAAGAGGATTACAACTGGTACTTGGTGAGTAGAGGCCAAGTAGGTGCTGCTAAAACCTGAGATGCATTAGTCAATACCCAATAAAACAAAGCCTCTGCCCTCACAGAGTTTATGTTCTACTGGGGCAAAGAGAAAACAGGGAAAGGAATATACAATAAAAAATTGGAATTGCAAATCTCATATATCTTAACAGAAGTATCTTCACCTACTACCTACCTACCTATCCACCTGAATTTCTATGAGAAGATTTTTAAAAATTAAGATCTGTTTGATTGTTCTCCTCAGTTTTTTGCTTTACTTTAGTCTTCAAAACTAACATTTTTATTCTAGCCAGTGACCTCTGACTAAAACAGGGTGGGGCTCAAGTCCAGGCTTCACCCCCCCACACCCAAATCCTTGGGTTTTGATAAGGGAATATTATTTCTGATCTTTACAGGTCTATCCTTCAGAGTGAAGTAAACATGAAATTTGGTGAAGACCTGGGAGCTGTTCATTAGTTTTTAGAGGATGCTATTTCTTTTTTTTTTTTTAATATTTTTTAAATTGCCAATGGACCTTTACTTTTATTTATTTATATGTGGTACTAGAATCAAACCCAGTGCCTCACACATGCTAGGCAAGTGCTCTACCACTGAGCCACAACCCCAGCCAAGGGTGCTATTTCTTGAGATGCCACAGGATGAATGGAATCAGAACCTACACTTGAGGTGTAAATTAGATATTGCAAAGGAAACTTGAATTTCTTTCCAAAACAAAAAAAACAAAACTAGATATGAGTAGTGTGAGTATTAAATGTGTATACACATGTGTATACATATGCATATGTATGTAATACCTATTTTATAGTTTAAAAAGCAACTTATATTTAGCATTTATAATAAGTTGTTTTAATATTATCCTCATGTTTTCAGGGAAGAAATTGAAGCTCAGATGAGTTAAGTGACTTGAACCAGATTACTTATCTAGTAAACAAAATAGGACTGTAGTAGATGGTTTAAATGTATTTTAAATTTTATTTCTCAGCCAGAGTCCTTTGCTTTAAATTCTGCTGACTATTAATATGGGAAGCACAAGTCATTTAGAAGATTTCTTGCATAACGTATTCCTCTTTTATGGTGATATTTAAGTGAAGTAAAGGTAATTTAATTAAATTACAAAAGGGAAAGATTTCAAAGTCAACACAGCCTTCTTAGGATCCCAAAGAGTTTATATATTTTTCAAATTTCCAGCTGTCTAGAAGAAACTTCAGGCCTAATAGAATTTTAAAAGGGAAATAAGTGCTATGACAAAAACTGTCTTATTCTGTAACTTTCCTTTGAGAAAAAATGCCAAGAATGCTTGCACTGAACGCAGGAGCACTATTCTTTAGAGAGTTTCTGGGGCTGTCTTACAATTTCAAAGTTTTGATGAGTGTCCTGGAGTAGCTGGGGATCGTGTCCTTGGCCATCCCTAGCCTGTGCAGCCCTCTGAGCGTGTTCAGCAGGTTGCATGCCAGCAGAGGAAGCAGATGTTCGGCCATACTGGAATGGAGCGCCTGCTGCATCAGGAGCTGGGTATTCCTCTTGACATCTGGACATTGCTGGGTCGGGATGTCTGCCTCAGGCCAGGAGGCTATGGGAGCTGTGGGGCAGAGAGCACAGAGTCTTTGCTGCTCTTTAAGCGATTAGTGCACTGAAGCAGCAATAATGTTGAATTATCGCTTGGCTGCTTTCTTCTCAGGAATCTTGGGACAATGGGAGAGTCAGGAAGGAGTATTTACAGTAAAATCATGTTCAGAGAGACAAGACTAATTATAGAGCATTAAAGAGCCTTATTTTAAATGATTTAATTTACAAATAGCTTTGGACAGTGTATGAAACTTTTTAGAACCATAAACCCAGCAGCTGGAAGAGACTTTTCTAATTTAAAATGACTAATAGAGAAGTACTTCTGCAGCAAGTGTCCAGTGTTAGAGTTTGGTCAAGTTGTGCTACATAAAAGAATAGCATCTGCTAAAATGTGATAATATACTAATACATGTAGATGCTGGGGAAGGTTTCCCTAACTTGAGGGAAAACAAGACTTTTAAGTAAGAAACTGACTGAATTATAATCTGACTGGCTTTTAGTGTTTCACTTTATCACATTGAAAACTGGTCATTTTGTTACCCAAAGCTGAAACCAT
Organism: Marmota marmota marmota; assembly: GCF_001458135.2. Classification (NCBI taxonomy): domain Eukaryota; kingdom Metazoa; phylum Chordata; class Mammalia; order Rodentia; family Sciuridae; genus Marmota; species Marmota marmota. The sequence continues at coordinate 28,688,762 of NW_026000174.1, read as the reverse complement.
CTGTTACGCCAATTTCCTTTATGATAAGTGTTATTTAAGCACAATGGATAGTGGGTAGTTTAAAATGTATTTTGTGATGAACAGTTGTCACATTATGTTGCTTTGCCTCTTGTAATTTTTCATTAGTGAGACCGCTGTGCTCAAAGAAGCCTTCTTATGGACAGATTATGGCCATTTGTGTTCAGGGTAATATATTGGAGAAAAACACTGTGCTGCTCTCACTTAACCTCTGGTATTCTAAGGGGGTTATATTTAATTAACACTGGGGAGATGCTGACCTGAGAGGCTGTGAAAGTGATTGAGCTGCGTTTTCCAAGCTCTGCTCTAGTCAGTTGGGAGAGAAATTTAAAAAAAAAAAAATTAGAAAGTACTGTTTTCTGAAATTCCCCTTAACTAAGCTGTATTTTAACGGGCCATTTAATGCTCAAATGGATAAAGGTATTACTTCAGTCATTGAATTGTATCAAACTCCTTCTCAGAGGCCCAGTTTAAAAACTCTATAGAAAAAGTGGTTCAGCATCACATTCCCAGTGGATCATCTCTCAGTCTGCTTGAAAAGAAAAGCAAATAAATAAAAGTAAATTTTAAAATAAAGGAGAAACACTAACTGTCACTGAAAGAGATGATATGCCTTCACACTGGCCTTGCTGGCCAGAGTTCGCAGCTTCTTAGCTCACGCCACACAGAAAAGACACCCCAATTGGTAGTGCCACTGTTCACCTGCCAAGAATTTGTTCCTCAAGGCTAAGGAAGCATTTGTTCTACATCCACAGGGGCAGTCCCTGCACAATGTATAGTTATATCATTGACTCAGACGTAGCACAGTAGAGAGCAAGATCATGAGAGCAAGAGAAAGATGGTTTATTGAGATAGGGGAGAGGCCTAGATGTGACTTATTTGGAAGGAAATGCTTCACTTATCCATTCATTTATCAATCATTTTAAGAAAGAAGGATTTCTTAGTTGCAGAACAGAAAGTCATCTAGCATTCACTTACATCCAACCATATGCTCCTAGTTTTGCCTACAATTCCTGATTACGAAACACAGTCACCAAATACTGACAAACCTCACTGTGAAACAGAAAGATGACTGTGTATCATAAGGTCATGATATGTAACCATTTATTGAAACAACATGCTACCCTTTGTGTAGCAGCTGGCTTGCTCTCAACATATTTTCTATCTACACATTAGTGAATGGCTTGGAGGTTTTAAGAAAGCAGTGTTTCTTGGATCAAAACAACCTCTACATTTAAAAGAACTAGTGACCATGGGCTAATTTTCTCTGAACCTCAGTATCCTCAATTGTCAAGTGGGGATACCCATAGAGTCCTGAAGAGGATTAGGTGAGATAATGCAAAACTATAATGTCTGCCACATAGTAGATGCTCAATAAATATAATTTCTCTCATTATCCTTATGCTTGTATTCATTCACTGATTTAACACATATTTTAAATCTTTAAATTAAATTGCTTAGGGCCTTGCTAAATTGCTGAAACTGACTTTGAACTTGTGATCCTCCTGCCTGAGCCTTCTGAGCTGCAGGGATGACAGGTATATACCACCATGCCTGATTTGAAATACTTTTTTCCTAATGTCTGCGTATGATGATTACGTCTTTTCAAAAAACACAGGCATAGTACAGTGTTCTTTAGCAGAAAGTGACAGCCAGTTGGCAATTAGAGTGGTTTATATTAGACTTTCCACTGGTCAAGAAAAAATGTTATAGTATTGAAAGAAAAGTCTTGGAAATAGATGATGAGATTATAAAATTCCATGGACTTCCAGAGATAGAAAGTCTGCAGAAGCCTTGATAGTCAAGTCCTAACTCTACCCTTGGTTCCATGGGCTCAGACAAATTGATATTCTTGATGTCCAGATTCCATTAAATTGATTTAGGAATAATACCCCTCATAGGGCAGTTGTGACAATATGTAGAAAATGCTAGTGAAAAGTGTTTTGCACACTGTCAGGAGCTGTGTGAATCTTTTGATTTTATAGTTGAAGAGACTAAGGCCCAGAAAGATCAATAAACTTCTAGGTATATAGAATTGTGAGGCAATAGTGTAAAGAACTAAATTGGATTGCTTTTTGTTTATAAATTTTGGCTAAATTGAACTGAACTTAAACAGATGGCCAAGAGGATGGTATCTTATGCTCCCATCTATTCTAGGTGGGAGTAGATGGGAGGTAGGTTTTAATAGAGATACATTTCTTGATGCAATTGAATGCACCAATCTAATGAAGAGGATTCATTTAAAAACCAAAATACCTGGTTACTGTGTTAGTAATAGTGACAAGGCTGAAATATAAACATATTAACATGATAAAGGAGTAATTATTTAATCAGTTCACCCATACATTAATTCTCCAATGTTTATTAAATGTCTACTATGTAATAAGCACTCTTCTATTTTGAGCACACTAAAATCTATAAAACTTGACCCCTGCCCTCAAGAGTGTTCACAATCTAGTAAGCAATGTGATAATTATTAAAATAGATATGTCCCCAGAGTGAAAAATGGCTTGGAAGGAGGCAGTGTTTAGCTGGGCTGGGGAGCACTGGCAAACTTCATGGACGAGGTGATGGTAAAATTGAACCTGGAGAATATAACTTCACTATGTTTAGGGACAAGGATGCAGAATGCCAGAAATACAGACAAGCTCTCCAGACAAAAAGAACAGTCGCCCATAGGTATAGCAGCAATAAACATCATGGCACATTTGGCACCAGTTGGCACAGGCTGAGTGTACAGGAGCAATAGTAGGTGAGATTTGAAAGGTGAGCATGGGGTCACATGGCAGGGCACTGTTTACACCTCACTAGGGAATTTGCAGTACACATGGTAGACGTGATTTTACTCACACCATAAATGGTAAAGTGGTATAAGGTATAGTGAACAACTTTATGGTGTGATATTCCTCTATTAATTTGATCTCTAGTTTACATTTTTCATTACACTCCATTTAATAGTTAGGGAACTATGTTTGGTAAGATTGATAGTCCCTTTAGTACAATGGTACCCTGTGGCAAGTGAGACTGTACAAATAGTGTAATGATACTAGCTGAATAAACAAAACTGTCTAAGATTGAAGCAAAGCCAAGGTCCAACCATTTCCTGGGATTTTGGGAAATCCCGTAATCTGCAGTTTGTATTAAACCCAATCATATTTAGCACACTGCTTCTCAGTGAATGAGCCTCGATACTATATTTCAACCACATGATGAAATGAGAAGTAAAAAAAATCTATAAAGAAAAGCTATGGTTCTTCTAATTGTTAATGCCTTATAATTATGCCCCTTTCTGGAATAATAAAATGTTCCTTGGCAGAGGTCAGGATCTCTGCCACTGACTTATTTAACAGATCCTCTTAACATCTGTCCTGCAGACTATGCACTTTATTAGCAGACAAGAGACCCAACAGACTTAGCCGGCTGTGTACCTTTTTCACATTCACACAGCTGTGGATTAACTCAGACTTTCCAGAAGAGGACCGACCAGAAGGGACAGTAATGTTATTGGCTGATTCTAAAAAGATGGGAAAAAAGGAGCAGAAACAAATGTTGCCCAAGTACAATTCAGTGTTCTTAGGGTGACAATTACCAGTCTGTTTTAAAAAAGAATAAAAGCAGCTATTTCCCTAAAAAAGGAAAGTCTATTCATATCTGTGTGGGAACCTAATCAGGCTCTTGTTTCCAATGACGATGACTCCACAGTCGCACCAGGTCTGCAACAAGAATGCTCCTTTTGTGTGCCGATAATGTGGAAATGATAAAATTTCCTTTAGGAGACATATGTGTTTACATCATGAGATGTGTTATTTGACAAAATGCTTTGTTCTTCTCATATTTTCTGTGCAGAGTTTCATGCTGGTTTGTTGGGCTGGAAATCTTTGATTAACTAGAATTAGTTGCTGAAATAAAATAGACACTTTTGTTTTATGATTCATCTTGCTGAGCTATAAATTATCATAAAACATATAAGGAGTGACAGAAAGAAGTGCTGATTTGAACCTCTGACCCATGGCAGGCACAAAAACATAAGATTATTCCTTCAAAGCACTGCATAGAGACATAAATATTCCATGGTCCACTTGGAATTATGTCCTCTTAACAAACTAAAGCTGTGATTTTACATTACGTAAAGAGAGTTTTCTATGTCATGGTATGCTTAGAGGAGATATTGAGATTCAGAAAAATCTCCCCAAAATTAGAATTTTGAATGCTTTAAGATTTTTCTCTAACAATAAACAGCGAAAACAAGAACAAAAAAAAAGTTCTTGTCCCCTAAACAAATAGCCAAGGGTAGTTTCCCTTTATCCAGAGAAGTGGTACATTTTATAAATCTTAAGCCTATTTCAAAGCCACACTGGTCTTTAGTGTGAACATCTTAGTGCCATGACACACAGCCTTTGGGTACTAGCCCAAAGGAATGGGCTGGGAGTTGGAGACATTATAAAATGCACAACAGAAACTCCCTCAATCCAAACACTTCCTGTGATGCAGGGATTTGTGGCCAATTCTGTTCATGATAACTTTTTTTTTTTTTTTTTTTTTGCTACTGGGGATTGCTTTTGCTGAGGCTGGCTTTGAACTCCTGCCTCAGCCTCACGGGCCACTGGGATTACAGGTGTGTGCCACCACGCTCAGCTCATGATTACTTTTTAACTTCAGGTTAACAATAGACTTCTTTCTGGGGCTTCACTATGAATAAAGACAAACTACCTGCCCTCAGTCAAAATTAATTGTTCCCAGTGATGGCGTTTCAGCAGTACTTTGTCAGTGCTTTTCTATTGTGTTTTTCCCTCTCTCCTTCCTATTCTTGCTGTGGGACAGCATATCCTTGCTGTTCTGAAAGACAGCATATTTCTTCATCTTTGTATCCCTAATATGCTTTATGCTGATTTATATAAAAATTCCAGTAAGTAGTTATTGTTTATGAATAATATCTTTGGATCTTTCTCTTAAAGAGAATGTGCCTGCAAGAGTAGGAAGAGTGTACAGGTATTGAGGCTTCACGGCATGCCTCTGTTTTAAGTACTTCTTTATTCCAGGTGAAATCTTTTGGAGAGGTTCTATTATTATCCCATTTTATAGATGTAGAAATTTAAGGTCCAAAGAGATTAAATAGCTTGTTCAAGAAAACACAATTAATGAAGAGTTGTTTTGAATGAAGAGTACACACACTCAATCTCTATTATAAGACCTTATTTTCCTACATTTCTTCTTCAGTCATTTATATTAACTATTACCTGTTTAATCTATTATAGGAGTTTTTCAAGATGGATTTTAAGTTTTGTCTCAGTATCATATCTAGTTATAATAAAGCCTGTTGTATACTTATTACCCATGATTTGAATGATTTTTAGCATGGCTGCCATGTACAAGGTATCAGTCCTTTCTGCTAATTAGAGAGTAAGCCATGGGTATTACTGTAGGATACAGATGGCATATTTACATACTGCAAAATATGCTGAAGTTCTCCAATTGGCAATACTAATAATTTGCTGTTTAAAATGTGACAGTTAGTAGAGTTGGCGCTGAGACAGAGTAAAACATTTATTTGAGTTTAAAATAACACAGAAGAAATTATGAGGAAATTAAGAGGAGGATATTTTGTATTATTTCTTATCTAGTTTACCTGATCAGTTAAAAGTGAATTCAAATATTTTATTTCCTTCAATATTTATAACAAACAAAAATTTTACTTTAGTGTTGATATGAAATTTATGTTTAATATATCCATACATGCCATCGTAGCTATAAATGTGTTCATTAGCATATTTCTTATGTTCAGTCTTCCAAAATCTGCAAAGAAATTAAAATTAAGTTCAGTTTTAAAACAGTAAAAGCATTTTTATATAGTAAACACATTCATTTCCAACTAGTATCATTTGTTCTGTCCAATGATTAAAGTAAAATAGCAGCACCTAGAAAATATTATACTTTCCTTTCATGAAACTTTGTTTTCCCAAATATATATTTTTAACAACTTGAATAAAAGCTTTTTAAAATCGCATAGTTGCCCATATTTGTCTCCATTCTGTGTTGTTTTGGAAGCTTTATTATGGATGGAATTCGAAGGGCATAGAAGCTGGGAAGTTGTAGAATATTTTTCAAGCAATAGCATCTGGTTCCTTGGCAGTCATCATGGGCCAAGGCAAGGCAGCCCTGGCATATCTCCAGATTCCCATGTGGGTATTGCTGAGGGATTTTCAGGTCTGCCATGTTGTTTTAATGGTGTTTCCTAGAAACCCAGAAACTCAGAATGGAATCCAAAGTCGATTTAATAGTGTACAAGGCCTACGTGATTTGGCCCACTTACTACCTTTCTGACACTCAACATAATACCCTTTGCCCAAGGTACACTGACCTCCTTGTTTTTTCTTGAATATTCCAAGCACAATTATACCTTTGCCATGGGAATTTCATCTATACTTTTCCTCTGCCTGAGTGCCATCCCCAGATAGTAACATGGCTTACTTTCCTCATTTCATTTAGGTCTCTATTCAGATGTCCTCTCTGTTTTCCTGCTTTCTCCATATTTAAGCCCACTTCCCTCCCCTAGACTCACATATCCAATTACTTTGTATTTCATAGTACATATTACCCATAAAATCACACAACTATATTCTCATTTGTTTTGTCTTCTCCCTACCCTTTCCCCCCAAATCACTGATCATTGTTTTTCCAAAAGCTAAATAGTACTTGGCCCATTGTAACCACTCAGTAAATAATCTTTCGAAGGACTAGGTAAAGGAATGAATGTAGTACCTTCCGTTTAAAAAGAAACTATATTTTCAAACATTGTTAAATTAAGATATATTCATTTATTAAGTATATGACTGTGCATGTGATATTGAAGACATTCTTATGACTCTTAGTTTGTGAAAAGTAATGCTGAGGTTTCAAATACAAATTCTAGACTCACTGATGAGTTTTCACAACTTATTGGTAGAGGCAAGATAGACTTGTTTGAGGTTTACCTGACAAGCTGGGACTTTGTGACTAGAGAGTTAAAGGAGAATTACAAATGCAAGCCGTACCACTTGGAGCACATTCAGAGAACTGGATCTCTTCATCATTGCCTGCCCAGCTCTTGAAAACAGAAGGAAAACAGCTTCCTTCCCCTGATGCTTATTTCCAACTGCCCTCATTATCACCTCTTTGAATATCTTGCTTCAAGAACTAAATTACTAATTGTTTCAATGACTGAACTTTTATTTCTGTAAACAAGGCATTGCATGTTTACATATTTTATTTAGCACCCTGAAAGAGAAGATACTTGGAAAAAGCAGAGAGATTGTTTCTTAAAATTATTGGAGGTCGTTTTGTTTATCTTAGTTACTTGTGCTGTACAACTGTGTTCCATAAGGAAATATTCTTCTGAATGCATTCCAATATAATTGGTGCAATCCGAATGAATTCCAACTGCTGCTTTCCTCCTCTTAGTTAACCTTTCTCCTCTTCCTCCTCCTCCTTTTTTTTTTTTGTGTGTGTAGCAGAGGATTGGAACTTGTGTTACCTGATGGCTTCTGATTTTTTTTTTTTTTTAAAAAAGCATATTAGTGTAGGGATTCCCTTTTCCTTTTTACAGCTTCTCACCACCACACCCCAAAACGTTCTCTACCCTGTTAGCACAATGAGCAAGTCAAAGGAGCAAACTGCCCAATGTTTGAGAAAATAAGCAAAAGAACCTCTAGTCAGGGAAACGCTTCTTTTAATTCATTTTCCTTTGCTTAACATTCTTGAGCCAGCTGCAGGGAATAATGGAATGAATTAAACAGGTCCTGGTTCTCAGTAGCTTATAGTCAATGCGTGTTGCATTTTTCTTTTGGCTGTTATGGAAAGACCTTTAGGGGGATGAAAACAAGTTTGCTTTAACCTGAGACAAATTTTTAGCCCTTTATGTGTATTTGCATAAACTTTAATTTAAAAAGTCCAAAAACACCTTAACACGATTATAATTACCTTAACCTAATAAGTATAGATGCACTTTTAAACATGTACATTTTAAGACAAATATGAAAATTAAATTCTACAACATAAATCACTTTTGGGTGCCCTTGAATTACTTTTCAAGTACATTTAGGATACATTTCTCTTTTTAACACAAGGAAAATGGAAGAAAAACATCTCTCTCATATAGTCTTAAATAAAAGCTCTGACAGAATGTACAAATTCTATTTTCAATGTATTAACTAAAAGAACAGTGCACCAGGAGATGTGAACAGTGAAGTTTGTATGAACAGTGGGTGAGGAAATAGGCAACCTGGGTTCTGGATTTTATTATATCAGATAATATTTTATGCAAATAACATTTCTTTTGTAGTCTTGAGATTTCATCATCTGTACAGCAAATAAATTGATTTGATAACGTTCACAATTCTTTCTTCTGATAACATTGAATTACCTAGTGTTTCTTTATGAGAAAAAAATCAATACATTACATGTTGAACCCATATGCTCAGAGATTTAAGATATTAGAAACAAAGAGAGGTAGCTAGCATCATTGGGGATCTTTTTGGAAAGGGTGTGAAGAAAGGTTAACTAAGAAAAGGATACAAGCAGATATTATAGCAATTTGAAGAAAACAGAGGCAAAAATGGAAGTGAAGGGGGTTTTATGGTCCCTGTCAACAGAACTATTACTAAATGGCAGGTATTATTATATGCTGAAAATGTAAAAATAAATGAAACTCTGTCTTTCTCGTAAGAAGCTCAAAATATAGTGGGGAAGAAAGACATGAAAAAAAGAAAAGAAATTCTATCAACTGAATGGGGAGAGAAGATGGGATATGGTGGGAATACAAAGGAGGAGGTATTAGACAAGACTTCATGGAGAAAGTGATTTTTGTGTTGAGACTCAAAAGATGATAGAGTTAACAAGGAAAAACAAATGCAGTAGAAAAGCATGTAGAAGGGACAGGGCATTGACTTGGCTATTAACCCAGCATAAAGGAGTGGAGTGGTCCTTTTCACCCTATTCTTTCTCTCACCTATCCCTACACACAGTTTCCTCTGGTCTCATAAATTAGGGGCATAGATAAACAAGTTCTTTCTATGCTGCAGGACAGGAACTTTAGTTCTATCTTTCTGTAAAACCACAGTTATATTTCCATTTTGTTGACTTTGAAGGTTTATGAGAAGTAAAGGTATTTGTAAACTCTTACAAATAATTATTTTTAAACTCTTTCCCCACCCCTCCTTCAGTCTGTAATGACACACTTTCTTGTCTTTGCTAAAGAAGCACAAAATCAAACTTCTGAATTACTCCTGTTTTTGTCTCCACCTTCTCACTACTAAACCTGTCCAGCTTTATACCATGCCTCACTTGGTATGCAAAGGAATTGCCAATGTGTGTGGTATAAAAGAACAGGGTCTGTTAACCTGGGTATCTGACGCTAGGCCTGAAGTTCTCAGATGTTGTTTAGAATTACAGCAAAGGTGGGGCAGTATGAAGGCAAGAGTTGGAATCTTTGGGTAGCTCCTATTGAATCTGTTTTTGTTGTATAGTATTTTTTTTTTTCCCTTTCTGCATTCTCCACCATTAGATAGGTTTTTTGTTGTTGTTGTTGTTGTTGTTGTTGTTGTTGTTGTTTTTGTTTTTTTTTTTTTTTGTGAGGGAGAATTTGATTCTCTTTTTCTCTGGGTCAGACTCCACACTACTAAAATGTCTTTGCTAACTGCAATGAAAAAATGCAGGAGAACCTACTCAACTACAAAAAGAATTTGGTATGTAAAATTGTGTCTGCATTTTACTGTTGGTTTCCATATATTGGAGCATACCTGTGCCAGTTTAAAGCCCCTTTCAATTTATATTTTATCAAGTTCTATTTCTAACCACACTTTGCATAGTTCTTTTTGCCCTTTCAGTCTATTAAGCTAGGATTTTTTAAAGTGTCTTCTACTATAGCTCAGAGATGGGTTGTTGAGGAGAGTTGTCCAGATCAAAACAGTGACCTTTGCTCCTTCAAGATGACTGGTGGTACCATTAACTTTTCTTTCTCCATTTGAGGATTATAAAGTGCTGTTTTCCAAAGAATAGCTGTAAGACATCTGGAAATATGGTTTGCTATTTGAGAGCTCAGAATGGCAGTCACATCAGAATCTTGCTTCTCCTTGGACAATGATCCTTGTCTGGTAGCTAGGAACAGGAAATAGGCTTCACTGTGATTCACTATATAGCTTATTTAAAATAATTTAATTATAAAAACAGAAAGAACATGGGCTTAAAAGTGAGACTGATTCTAAATGGATAATAACTCCTATCTTACAAAACTATTATGAAGATTAAATAAAATAATAAATTAAAATACCTAGCAGTGTCCAGCTGAGTTAGTACTCAACATGTATTTGTTAAATTATCTCATGAATATGGGGGTGATGATTGGCTGGCTGGAGGACTGGCTATATGGTTTTGTGAAAACCATATAATTATAAAGATAAAAAGGTCTTTGAAGCCTTTCTCCATGGCATTCTCTATTGAAGATCTTACATGATTTATCATAAAAGGAATAAAGATATATTTTATATTATGATAAACATAGGTGCATTGTAATTTGACAACCATTATAATTTGACAACAGTTTGGCTGTTTAGGGACAAAGTATGCTTCTCTTCCCAAATACAAACTGGTATCACATAGCTTTCAAGCACAGTACATAGACCATTGTGTGTCCTGGTAGATACTCAAAAATTTCCCTTTAAGGCTGAGTTTCATTAATGGAACTTACTGCTCTATGTTGAATCTAAGTAAAAATCATATGACTCTAAGTGGGCTTGGTTATTAACGTGTCATTAGGATCCAGATGCAAGAAATACTTATTGTTAAGACTATACTGAGTACATAAAACTAGAATCTTTAGAGGTATATATTTGTGGATTTGTGAGATCTTCATAAGATTTAATCCAACTTATTTAAGAGAGGTTGGCTGATGAATTAGTGGTAAAGTATGGAAAAGATTCTGTGTTTTCTGCTTTTACATTCATCATTCTTTGGAAATACCTGTCTTCTTGGAATAAATTCTGATATTTTTAATATGGCCTTGCTGTAGTTACATGTTGAAATCCTTATTCCCAAGGTGATGGTAACAGAAGGTAGACCTTTAGGAGGTGGTTAAGTCATGGATCTGGAGTTTCCACAGATGGCATTAATTAAAAGAAGCTCCAGAGAGAGAGTCCTTGCCCCTTCTACCATGTGAGGTCAGAGGGAGAAGATGGCCATCTATGAGGACGCAGTCCCTCACCAGACACTGAATCTTGTGATGCTTTGATCTTGGGCATCTCAGCCTTTAGAACTGTGAAAAATAAATTTTTGTTGTTTCTCAGCCACTCCGTTGATGGCATTGTGTTGTAGCAGTGCAAATGAACTAAGGCAAGCCTCCCAAAGCCCATGCCCTCGAACTTCTCCTCCTGCCACTCTACTAACCCTTAGCAGCCCTGCCACACTGATCTTGTTTAAGTTCCTCAGAAACTTGTCTCTTTCCTACCTCTGAACCACAAAACTTGATATTTCTTCTTTCTAGGATTTTTTCCACTGGATAGGTCTTACAGAATATGATACTTCCTTCGAGAAACAATTCTGATCCTCCAGATGACATTAAATACTTTCATTAGGTGGTCTCTTGACATTATGTGCTTTCCTTTCTCAGTGCTTACCATAACCATAATTTCATAGGTATATCTGAGCATTTACTTAATATCAGTTTCTTGTGTTAGCAAGCACCAGTCTAAGTGGCTTGTTGGTGTAACTCTAGTATTTAGGACAGGGTTTAAATTATTAAGTATGTAATAAAGATTTGTCTATAAAAAAATTAATGAATGCTGGAAATGTGCTTGAAAGATACAAAGATTAAACATTTGTTCATTTCTTTTTAAGAAACATTTATTTTTTTAGTTATAGGTAGACACAATATCTTTATTTTATTTTTATGTGGTGTTGAGGATCAAACCCAGTGCCTCACGCGTGGTAGGCGAGCACTCTACCTCTGAGTCACAACCCCAGCCCCAAGCATTTGTTCATTTCTATTTTACATTATATTCTGGTAATGTTGGAGTAAGAGCTAGAAATTTCTTCTACTTCCAATACTGACTAATTACATGATAACGGAAAAGCTAAAGTTACTTCTGCTTGCTAGATCTCAGCTCATCAGTAGAATGAGGAAGTCAGTCTCACTTAAATGATGTGTTAAGGCTTACAGTTCCATGTGGTAAGCATGTCATCGTTCCACTTACCAAAAATTTTAAGGCTAATTACTTTTTTAAAACACTACTAATAAAAGTGGATCATTTTTGGCTAAAAAGTAAAAGCATTTCTTAAAGTATTCCCATAAAATATGAGCGATTTTATAATTGTGAAAAATATTTAGCTAGGCATAATTTTACTTGTGTGTACTACATATCATTTATATGTCTGGTGTAAAGAAACAATTCAGTATCCCAAATAGTCACTGAGCATTTTTCAAAATTGAAATGGAAAAATCCATATTTACAAAAGTCTTCACCAAAGTTTAAATGTTTATGAGACTTTTGCTAAGCCCATTATAAGCTTTACTATAATGTTTTTTTCTTAAACCTCAACTATGTTTATGAATGGATGTTCATTATTATCATAAAGACAATCATCTATGATCTGAGGATTCTATGTGGAATGACATTTTTGTAAACCCATATGAAATAATCAGTGTTCAATCTTTTTTCTTCCTGAATCTTCAGTCTGTAAAGGGATTTTCTTCCTTAAGCTGTTTAGTTAGAATAACTAGTATTTTAAAATTATCTCAAAAAAGGATGAAGTTACATCTAGAGAAACTAAATTTCTTAGTAACTAGATTGAGAAGAAAAATTGGTACTACTCCTTAGTACTGCTCTAACAGTGTAACTTGTATACTTTTTAAACTTTGTAGATAATTTTAAGACAAGTTAGTGAAGCTAGTAGTTACTCAGAGGTTATCTAGTAAACATTTTATCAGACCATTACAAATGAATAATTTCTTGTGAAAAAATATAATTTAACTGGGATTGAATTTATTTCCCTTTTTTAAACTCAAAACCATAAAATTATTCATTATATATAATTATGTACCACTTCTGTTACCTCATTTATAGACATTCTCTCTCCTTCCTAACATATAATGATTATATATAGTATGTTAATTCAGAAAATATTGATTGGGAATCTGTTATTTGCAAGACATCATTGTTGGTGCTAGGCATTAAAAAATAGATTGTAGATACAGTGTGTAACGGATAATAAAATACACAACCATAACTAAACACAGTTTAAAAATTTGGTAAGGACCACAAGAAAAGTGCAAATCAAGTTTTAAGGATCTATATTTTACATGTTTAGGGCTTGATACTTGGTCCAAGACTTTGAGTCCTCCTCAACCCCTAACATAGAACCTTGCATACAGAACATACTTGATTAATGTTAGCTTAGAAGGTGAGCTGTAAAATTATTTTATAAATTTATGCCTAGTCAATCAATGGCATTTTCATTATCCAAAACTAAACTCTTCAATCTGAAGATATTTATAACAAATAATGTTTTTGTTATATAGAATGTGATATTTTAATTTTCATGAGTGCCTCCTTTCTTTTCATTGTACTCCATATCCTGATTTTTATTTCAAGACTCGTTCTACTAAATCTTACATGATATCCACTGCCCAGTTAACCTAGGTCTGTAAGATTCATGGAATGTGGCTATAATTCTTTCTACCTCTAAGATATCTAGTAATCAAGACTTAAAGAAAGGGCTCTGAGGAGTCTCTGAGTTCATGGGGTCTTGCCTCTTTTAAGTATAACTTACTAGAAAAATATGTAAAATAAATGATTGTCAGAGCTTTAGAGGAAGTTATTAACATTACTCTCTTTCTCAAAAACAACTGTATTGTTCAATCAACCTGAGGGATCACTGAATTAAGTCAGCTTTTTAAAAAATAGATTATTCTGCATTTTTCACAACTTGAAGTTCCCTAAAGTACTCAAGATTGAGTAAAATAAAATGTGCTTTCTTTTGATCTGAGTGATTGAGGTAAAGTGAAGGCATAAATTATGTTTAAGGACCCTTAAATCTCTTTTAAGATTTCATGACTCTCTAATACTCGATAGTAGGATGCATTGGTTATGATGCCAACTACTATATAGCCAACACCTTTTCAACTCAACCCCCTCTATCCATTCCATTTGTTAACAGAATTTTCCTTCACTGCCTTAACCCAAGCAGAAATTTTTTAGAAGCTTCATCTGCCCCCACTTTGAAGACATCTGGCTAAATTTCAAAGAGAAAGGACACAGCAGAGTTAAAAGGAAGCAAAAAGGACAGCCTTCTTTTGCCTAAGTTCTGTCAATTTGACTGACTCTTACTTGTGAATTTTTCTTGCCACTGAGTCATTCCATACAGAATTATGAAACTTTAATTTCTTTAGAGGCTTGTTATATTAGAAAAATTGTTCCAAAGAAAGCAACAATCATGACATAAGCACATCTGGCTCTTGCAAATTATTCTTTATTAAGCTTTCGTTTAATTACATGTGCTGAAAGGTCTGTTTTTGATTACTGTAATTTTTTTTATTTGTCCATCTGAATGATAGTAATGCTGGAAATTATATACAAACCACCTGTTTTTTCTCCCCTACTAATATAGCAAAGTTTGAGCTGTTTTCTCTCTGGTTGATGAACTAGGAAGCTTTCTATTTATTATGATAGAAATTTGACTATCAAGGTAATGGCTTAATCTTGAGTATAAGAGGAAAATAAAATATTTGAATGAAGTTTTCAAGCATTAACTAGTGTTAAGATTGGGGCACCTAACTTCTGGCTAACTATAGCAGATTAACACATTTATTTATTGCCAGTTTCATACAAATCTTAATATAGCAACAGTTAAGGATTATAGGTATAAACCTTCAAGTAGAAATAGAAAGAGAGGCCAAAAATGTTTTTGGAATATGAGAAATGGATAGATAGGGATAGATAACTGTCTTTGCAAAAAAGAGAAAGCTGATATCTAAGCTTTAAGAGTGTAAAGCAGAAAAGAATCAAGCCCAATTGGGAGCTGAATCTTTGAAAGGTTGAAGAATTAAAGGCATCATGTATTGTTGAAGGCAAGGATTGAAGAGGTAGATTTGTAGACAAGATGATTAGTTGAAAACAGACAGAAGATGATCCCTCTCTAACCCTATGCAACTGGTAACTATAATTCCTACCTCTCAACCACCATAACCGCTACATAACTTGGTAGAAGACTGGAAGTTTATGGAAGGTTACTCTCCTGAGAAGTTGAACTTGAGAGGTTGAGAGGGAGATTATTTTTGGTGTGTGTGTATGTGTGTGTGTTAGGCATAGCCAAGAATGAGTAGTGATAACATTTTGGAAAGGTGATAGAGCAAGACAGTAAGATCCCCTAGCTACCTCCTCCTGCTTGGCCCACTCAGTGGTGGCATACAAGTCTATCCCTCAACACAGGCAAGAATTTGAGGATCTCTCTCAAAGAAAATAGTCCAATGTAAAAGAAACAATCTACAGATATTGATATTTGGGATTCCTCATTGAAAAAACCCTATTTATGCATTATTACTTTATACACATCAGTCAATAAGTGAACCCCCCCACTTAGACTTTTCAATCATCTTGTGAGTATGTCACTATTATAGATGAATAAACAATCAATGAACACTAAAAACTTCATTAAAGCCTCTTATAAGGAAGAACCCAAAGAGCTTGAAAAAGACAACAATGCAGAGAACAGAAAGCAAAAACAAATCCCAAACCTATAATTAATATTATTCAACAGAATAGACAACTGGATGCTATAAAAAGAAGCAATTAGAGAACAAAAGAGTACCTTTAAAATAAGAATATAAATTTTAAAAATTCATAGATGCCTTGAAGATCAAGTTAAAAAAATCTATGATAGAGTATAATGAAAGGTCAAAAAGTGAATAATAGAAGGGAAAATAAGGAAATCGAACAGTTATCCAACAGGAGTTTGAGAAGGAGAATAGAGGGAAGAAAGTTGTTAGTTATTTACCAGATTTAGGGAATATGAGTTTACAGAGTAAGAAGGCCAAGTGTATAGAACAATACAAACATAAACGGATGCACCTCATAGTGAAGTTTCAAAACACTTGGCATAAATGGAAGATCCTAATGCTTTCATAGGGGAGAATAAATTGCATATACAGGATCAGGAATCAGAATGACATCAAACTTTCTTAGCAATAAAAATAAGAAAACAACAGATCAATATCTTTAGAATTCTGAGGGACAATTATTTTCAACTTAGAATTCTATACCATTCAAACTACAATCAACTAAGAGGCATAATCATAACATTTCTCAGAATATTAGCTCTTAAAAATTAACTGCACATATACCTTTTTCAGGTACCTCCTGGAAGATGTGCTCTATCCAAAAGAAACAGTTTAGTAAGAGGCAGGAAATCATGATAGCCAGGAAACAGAATTAAGGATAGAGAGGCAAGAGTAATTATACATACTATAGATCTGCAGTAGGCCTAAAGAATCAACTACTTCAGATTAGAGCAAGAGATAGAAAATTCCAAGATGGACATCTGCATGGAGAAGAGGTATAAGATACCTAACACAGATTACCTGATATATTCAACTAGACTGGGTTGCATTTCATTGGTCTCTTGGAGAGTTTGGGAATTGATTTGTGATATTTCCATAATAAATTAATAAAAATTGAGGCAAATATTAAATCTAACAAAATAAAAAGTTGAGAAATAGAAAATTAAGTATAGTTCAACTGTGAATAATATCTAAAGAGAATGCTATAAACAGTAAACATTAATTTTAAAATTTGTGATATTAACATTAAGAAATCAGGGAGGAAAGTCTGAAGCACATGTGGGGTTGGTAATATAAGAGAAGTAAATTTTCGTCTTTTATTATATAAAGTCAGTGGATAAAGATTTAACAGTATATATGCATCTACAAGTGAGACAATAAATACCAATCAAACCATTAAGTTCAAGGGATATACAGAGCTGGGTCTGAGGTAGGGAGGACAGGGGCAGGAAAACCAAGGCTACCACATGCGGCTGTAGAGGCTGTGTACTGTACATGTTGGCCATGCTGTTTTGTTGTTGGTTTCTTTCTGGTTTTAAGCCCTAAAGTAGTAATGAACTTGTTAAACTTGTTGACTATAAGAATACTTTGATAAAAATTAACGTTATATAAAAAGAGGTTGGTCAACCTGTCTTTCAATCTTTGTTCCTAATTTAGCTATATCCACGTATTTTGAGGTTGACAATTTTAAGATTTATAATATCAGGTTATCCACTTATCACGGAAAAAGGGATTCTCTTAAAACTGAGCAGATAGAATGAGTAAGAGTATCATTGGTTTGCTCAAGAGGACCATAGGCATTACTTCAGAAAAGACTATGAAACAGCATTGAGAATATAATGAGCATAACCTGGAGTCTCAGGCAAAGGCAGGACCTGAGGAAAGAAACAGAGTGATCTTTTCTGGACCTGATTCAGGTTGAGAATAAAGTGGGTAGCTTCTGTGTCCCACCCAACAAAAAGCTTGATGTTTTGTTTTTATTTTATAATCCATTGAGGACTATGTTATGTGTTGCCTGGAAGTAAGAGGGCCTGCCTTTGGGCCTCCAGGGTCTTGAGGGTGGCACTCATCATCCAGAAGGATCAGAGTTCCCAGAGAAGCTCAGTCAATGCTGAATAAGAACAGTGTAGTTCTTCCAGGAATCCATAGGAATATTCAGATTAGTTCTTAGTTCAGGAATAATAGAATTACATAAATGGGTAAACCAGATATTTAAGGGACTTTTTAATAGAGATTTGAAGCATGAGAAAGAATCTTTGAGACAACTTAGTCAAATTCCTTTTTGTGCAATTGAAGAAATCCTTCTAGAGGGATCAAGTCCTTTATTCAGGGTTTCAATATTATTGCCAGAAGGAACAGGCACAGAACCACAGCTCCCATGCCAACGCTCTTTCTTTCCATTGTATTACTTGGTTTTTCTTATTTTCCTCTTTGAAAAATAGTAAAAGAGAAATTGTGAGGCTGTCAGAAAAATAGTCACCTAACAATATGGTAAGTTTTATTTATTTTTTTCCTGAAACTCCATTTTAGCTGCATTTAAAGAGATCAATGTTTGTCTTCACTGTTTTGCAGCAGCTCTATGCCGCTCAGCTGGCCAGCATGCAGGTGTCACCTGGAGCAAAGATGCCATCAACTCCACAGCCACCAAACACAGCAGGGGCAGTCTCACCTACTGGGATAAAAAATGAAAAGAGAGGGACCAGCCCTCTAACTCAAGTTAAGGTACTTGCTTTGCAGAATTGTGGAAACTGTTTGGAAAATAGCTTCACAAGAAAGGTAGTGAACCAAGCTATGCTGGGAATAAATAGCAGGCAGCATAGCAACATAAAGGAACCCCAAAATGCTCCTCTTTATGGTAAATTTCATGATTGAGCACTGAGAAACAGGTGTTTCTCTTTTGATAACAATAGTGCCATATTGTGAGATCTTTACCTAAATCTGCAAACTCACTTCTCAAAAATTTTTCCCTTTTGGATTCTGGCTTTTATTTTTTAATGTTCATTGGCATAAATGGCCATGATTTTATTGCTAGTCTTTGTCATGGACTTGTGACACTTCTTTCCATGTTCCTTAAACAGGTGGGGAGCCAACTTACAGTACGAGAGAAGGAAGATTGTGAATTTTTAGCTTTAGAAGGGGAACAAAAAATAATTTAATGCTGAATACTAAATGGTTTGTTGATGAAGTTCTCTCCAAAATAAGTTGTAAATGGGGACTCTGAGGAATTAATGACATCATTGCCTAGTTGTGCTTTTGATGCCAAATAATTGTGATAGACTTTTTCAAGTAATAATGTCAACATTAATAGATACCTTTCCTAACTGATTTTCAGTGCCTTGAAACTGGGCATCCTGGAGATATTTGGTGACAGAGAGAAACTGATGAGCTACTCCAACTTTGTGCTGCAGCTGGTACCTATAGGTGGTACTGGTTGTTTTTTATGATTATATTTGCTTTCCATCTTGAATTACTTAATTCAAATAGTTCAGAGAAACTATTGTCCTATATAGTTGACTTATCTACTTGGGCATGGGTATGTTAAATATAGATGCTGTATTATAATGTGACAAAAATGTGCATTTGGAAAGTTGTTGCAATCATTAAATCTTCACATAGAAAGCAGTTAAGACCAACCAAACTCAGCATTGGATGGTATATAATTACTGAAATTGTTTTATTTTTTAAAAATTTACAGTTAGGAATTTTGAGACTGAAGAAAGTCTCGAAAAAAAACAAGGGACTCCAAATATCAAAGATCAAAAAAGTGAGCATCATTAATACAGAGAGACTAACACCAATTCCCCAAGTTAATTTAATGCCATTCAGTCTTTTAGATTCTCCAAAGAAATAGATGAACATTTATGTTTTGTTGTTAGAAATATTAAGATATGAAAATAGGTGGTTTACATTTCATAAGACAGTAGTTTTTTTAGGAAAACAGGCTATTTTGTGTTCCAAAAGTTTATGTTTGTGAATAAGAGAATACTACAACTTTAACCAAGTCATTAGAATATAGGAAATATCTGTGACTTGAGCTATTGAGTATTAAATATTTTAACATGAAAAAGTCATTTTATAAGTATTGGCCAACTGGAACTACACAAAACCAAGCCTTTACTGTATGAATAAAATGTTCCCTGGTTATGTTCAAGCTTATATCTGCTTTTACCATTCTGTCTTTGTGGGACAACTGAATTTTTATTACTCACTTGACCACACGCAAATTCTTAGGGAGTTCTCTATATAATTTAACTTGCCTATATTTTATGTTAATAACAAAGAAAACATTTCTCATACCCATTAGATTGTTTATTGTATATGTGTGTGAAAACATATAAACCAAAACATAAAGCAAATGTTTCAAAATTTAAAAATAACTATTATTGAAGAACTTCTGAAAATAATCC
Organism: Marmota marmota marmota; assembly: GCF_001458135.2. Classification (NCBI taxonomy): domain Eukaryota; kingdom Metazoa; phylum Chordata; class Mammalia; order Rodentia; family Sciuridae; genus Marmota; species Marmota marmota. The sequence goes on along the minus strand of NW_026000174.1, from coordinate 28,668,755 downwards.
CATGGCTTTCTAATTGAAAAAAAAAAATTATGATCACCAAAATCTCTCATGTTTCTCTCTGTAGTCATTTGCTTATTTTGAATTCAGACATGACATAGGGCAAAATTTGCTAGAGGTAACATATTTTAAAAATAATCTTATGTATCTTCTTTTTCCCAGAATTTTTATCTAATATAATAGTCAACATCAGTAGTCAGAATATTTATGTTCAAATACCTGTTCAACCGCTTTTACTACCTGTGTTACTTTGGGTAAATTGCTTAATTTCTTTCAACCTTTGCGAACCATGCAATTGCTTACCTTCTGGCATTTACTCCTAGCCTCAGGTAGTTTCCTCACATGCGTGCACTGATTTGCACTCCGTTAAATACAGAGAGGGATCTCTGGTAAATCCTCAGCATTCTTTCTCTGTGTAGCTTTCTCTTTGTTACCCTATCTTGCGTATTCTACCTATGTCAGCATCGCCAAACTCTGAACTCTCAGGGATCCTGTTTTCTTCTCTGTAAAATGGAAGTTAGTGTTATGGGTCTTAAATGAGACAGTATATCCTCTGTTGTAAAATGAGCATTCCATAAATGTTGGTGGTAGTGATGATGCTCATAACAGTAATAAAGGAAATGGTGTGGTAGTTTTAGCAGTTGGAATTAAAATGTTGAGTTGTGGACTTCCGTACTGAGAGGAAACCCTAATTGAACATACCTAGAGGATTTCTATTGTCAACCCTGATGGAAGATCCAGGATCAAGCTTCACTTTCCCAGGTTAAACGTGTAAAACTCAGGACAAGACTATATAAAACAGTGGTTTGGAGGCATTTAAAATAGGAAGACAGTGGTCCCTGCAAAAAGAGAAACAAGTGAAGGGAACACTAGACTTGTTCTAGCTTACAGTCTAGCGGGAGTTTCCAGGCAACTGTGGAGGGAACTTGCCAGGATCCCCAAATAGAGAGACAGAGGTCAGAGTTTAGGTATGCTGACATAGATAGAGTTTGTAAGGTAGGTGCCAAAGGGGAGAGAACTACACAGAAAGAGAATGCTGAGGCTCTACAGAAAATTCCTCTGTATATAATACTGATATGCAAGTACACTCATGTGAGGAAACTACTTGAGGCCAGGGAAAATACCAGAAGGTATCAGGCAAAGCAATTGCATGGTTCACAAAGGTCCACTCATAGTTTGCATTCCCAGAGTGCAAACATCTCCTGACATGTAAGTCATCAAGTACAGTTCCCAGAAGGGTATTTGTCTCATAGGGAGGCCAAATTCTCTCTAGATTAATGGCTGTTCTGAACCTACCTAATAAATCTGAAAAGTATACTCAGAAAGGACCAAATTGTTCTGAATCTCAGAACAAAGTCCACAAATATTTAAAGAAATGCATAAATTCTAGCATCTGACAATGGAAAATTCACAATGCATAGTATCTATTCAATAATTATCAGGCTTGTAAAGAAGCAAGAAAATATGAATGATGAAGAGAAAATTCAGGCTATTTCAAGCAGATTTCAAAATGATGACAGATAATAAAATTAGCAGGTAAAATAGTAAAAGCAGCTATTATATGACACTTCTAGCTGGACCCAAGTGAGGAGATAGGCAAATCTGTTCTCTAAAGAGTACCTATAAAGCTGGATAAAGTTGACAAAAACTTCCATCTCAGCAATCTGGAAATTGACTAAAGGCACATATAATCTGAAGAAACATTTATGCTTCTTACATGTAAGAATAGTAGGAGTGTGTGGAATTTATTTCCCCTATCCAGGCTCAGCACAGAGTTTCTGTCAGGCTAGGGTAGGGTGTAAGAACCAACAGTAGCTAAGCCACGTTAGAAAAGGACTCACTGTATTCGGAGTTGGTAGGTGATACTCATGTCCAGTGACATTGTTGATGGAAATGATAATCATTATATTATAAGTAATAAATTAGAGCATATTTAAAACCAAAAAGGATGTTATAAACTCCATATATTCAAGAAGATTAAGGAAATCATATGAATGATAAGGCAGGATATAGAAAAACCTAAACTGATTGTCTAAAAATGATATTACAGTGTTCAAGATGAAAATACACTGGATGGGATTGGTAACGTCTTAGACATGGCAGAAGAAAAGATTAGTGAACTTGAAGACATAACAATAAAACCATCCAAAATGAAACTGAAGAAAGATTGGTCAGTACTTTGAGTCAACTTAAATGCTCTCATATTTGCAATTGGAGCCCCAGAAGGAGGGAGAAAGAACAGACAATTATATTTGAGGAAATAATGGCTGAGTATTTTCCGAAGTTGAGAAAAATTCTGAACTCAAATATTTTAGAAGTGCAGTGAACCTTAACTAAAAGAAAAAATGGGGGCTTGGATTGTGGCTCAGAGGTAGAGTGCTCGCCTAGCATGTGCAAGGCCCCGGGTTCGATCCTCAGCACCCCATAAAAATAAATAAATAAAATAAAGATATTGTGTCCAACTACGGCTAAAAAATAAATATTTAAAAACAAAAGAAAAAATGGAAGAAACTAATCAAATGCTTAGCATATAAATCACCATTATTTAAATAGGAGTAAAGGAACTAACTGGTCTAAATATCCTTTGAATTGAGGACAAAAAGAAGTAAATTGTAATTAAGTACATCAGATAATTTTGGCATCCATAATACATATAACTATTTCTTAAGAACATGTCCCATATCTAAATATAGATTAAAAAAACATTACAACATAGATGTGACAGAAGGCCTCTTTCTTACCAGGACCAAAAGAAAACAAAGCAAAAACCTAGGACATCATTACGTTATCAAATAAATGAATTATTTTCTCTGGTAGTTTGGTAGAAAGGGGGCCTGAGTTTGGAATTCAGTAAATTAGAATTCAGATTCTTTCATCCACGCATGACCTTGGAGAAGTGATTTTGATCATTCCCATCTCCATTTCCTCATTTGTAAATGTAGAATACCACTGCCTCATGGAGCTATTGGTGGCTAAATGAGGCAATATATGTGAAATGCTTCAGAGACTACTTGGTATGTTATCATTCTTTTTCTCTTTCCAGTTCTCCTTCTCAAGTGGTATTTTCTGGCATCTCTTTTTGTTCCCCTTAATCAGTGGTATTTGTACTGGAAGAGACCTTAGAGATCATTTAGTACGAGACCCTCTTTTTAATGGATGAAGAAAAAGAGCCCTAGCGAGATGCCGTGTTTACCAAGGGAGAGAATGTTCTGTTACCAAACTCTATTTTGTATTTCAAATAAGGTGACATTAAAATCCAGCTCTCTGTGCCTCTCAGAAGCAAAACAGGAGTTAACATTTGCTGATGATTTTATTTTAGAACATAATAATGCAGATCTTAAAACTGAACATTTAAATGAATATGCTCATATTATAACCAAATTTCTAGGATGATAGAAGTGTTGCTACAGGTATTTTATGGCAGGATAAATGAGACAAAATGAAAGCAAGGAGCTTAGCTTTAAAGTTCCTAGCTAAACTAGAGTTACAAGCCAGATAGCGGAATAGTGTGCTCAGTGTAAAGGGAAATGCATCTTAAAATAGACATTCCGTAAATATATGTAGCAAAGGGTATAACAAGACATCACTTTAAACATGAAAAATAAATTGCGTATAGCATAGTATGTAAAACATAATTATAATGTGTGCTTGCTCTTTGCAAAAATTAATTTTAAACATGAATAGAGACCAGAATATAGACCACAAAGAGAGCCCACACCCAGAAAGCCACATAGAAGCCATGGTGTGGCATGTGGCTCTGTGGGCTGGGGCCCAGATCAGAAGAAGACTTTCCATGTTTCCATTTTTAAAGTACTTGCGATTGTTTGATTTAAAATATATATTAAAAAATTAGCTGCAGAGTCTATTTATAGTTACAGGAACTTTTCAGAGAGAATAACACAAAAGCACTACAGAGCTACTGAAATTTTAAATAATTCTTTGTAAATGCCCTAGGTTAATTTAGATCCCTGAAAACACATTAGGAAATTAAGCTGTAATGTGAGCTAATTCAGATTTTAATTTGGCAAAAAGAATGATCCAACTACACAGTTAATGTAAATAGAAGCATAACACAGGGAAATTAATGAGGTTTCCTTTCGATGAATCTTCAAGGAGGTAGATAATTAGCTTCTTTTGTTATTATTGTAGGAGAATGTAGCATTGTCTCTGAGGTGTAAAATAACTGTGGCTTACTAAGTGATAATGTGCTTCATTTGTCTTTTTTTTTTAATAATTATTTATGTTAAACTCTTGCAGGATGAAACAGCAGCACAGCCGCTGAATCTCTCTTCCCGACCCAAGACAGCAGAGCCTGTGAAGTCCCCAACATCTCCCACACAGAGCCTCTTCTCAGCCAGCAAAACCAGCCCCGTCAATCTGCCAAACAAAAGTGGCATCCCCAGCCCCCTTGGAGGAAACTTGGGAAGAGGATCCTCTTTAGGTAAATGGAAAAGTCAACACCAGGAAGAGACTTATGAATTAGGTAAAAGAAAGCAAACCTGTTTAGTGATAACTGATCCTCATTTCCAACCCGTTCCTTAAAGATAATCCTCTTTTCTTTTCTACTGAATCATAGCCCAAGTTAGTATTCTGGGTGATTAAAACTTTTGGAAAAAATTCTAATGTAAATCCCGCTGGAATGGGTTTTTCAATTGGTGATGACTTAGATCCAGCAAGTCACAGACTTAAGAAATTCTGTTTTTGTCAGTGCTTTCTACCTAAAGTAACTCTCCAAGGCCTTAGGACCTGGCCTCAATGCTGCCTGTCAAAAGTTTAAACCTTCTTTTGAAATTTTATATTTTCTCTTCAAAATGTGTGTGAAATTTACATGTTATTATTTATTAATTTTGCATTAAAATAAATATAAATTACATACTTCAATAACATGTGAAATAACATTGATATCTAGGAAGGTATATCTTGTACTCCTGCATATATTGTCAAATATCTCTAGGAATATTCACACCTCTGTGTGAAAACTCTGGAGGAAAAAACATGGGTTTTAAAAATGAGACAGGCTTGCACTGAGAGCCTTTACTGACTAGTGGCCCTGGGAAATTTATTTAATATTTTAAAATTCAGTTTCCTAATCTCTGAAAGGGGAATAGTATGCCTCAGTTCATAGGCGACTATGAGGATTAAAAGAGAAAAATGTATATAAAGTGCCCAGAACAGTGTCTAGTACCTAAGAAGATGCTCAATTTTAAAAGGCTAGAATAAATAATACCTACACATTTACAAATACTATAATGAAACAATAAATATGAAAACACCTGTCAATAGGAGAGTGCCAAAAAGCATTAAAATTATTACTGTATTCTTTATAACTCTTAATATTCTAATAAAGACATTGAGACTTGAAAAGGTTAGGGACTAGACCTAGCATTTCTTCACCATGTTACCTTGCTTGTATTATTGAATCCTATAGCCTAAAATTCTCCTTATGCTAGATAGAATAACATGCAACTATAGCCATTTATAGTTACAAACATTGTTGCTTATTTGGTTTTAATAAGGTTGTGAGTTAGGTGATGCATGATTATGATACTTGTCACACAGGTAAGGTAAATTGTGGTTCTTACGGGTAAAATGATTTGCCCACAACACTGTAGCTATTAATTAGCAAAGCCAGAACCAGAATCCAGGTCCCCTTACACATAACTCAGTGTTGTTTTTGTAAACTCATAGTTGAAATATTTACTGAATGGGCTGAGACTAAGTAAATCTTTTGATAATGAGACATAAATCTTCCTCATTGAAATTTGGGATATGAGGATCTCTACAGCAGCCTATTCTTATTTTGTGTCAGGATGACTTCTTCAGGGATTCAGAGATTTTCACCTCAAGTCAGAGAGAAGTAAATCATTTCCAGCATATGAATGTGAAGAACATCCTTTGACTGGATCTTTATTGTTGTGAGATGAGAGAAAAAGTTCAACACAAAGATAAATAATAGACCTGACCTTGAAATGGCCCTCCTATAATTCACTTCTTCATTTTTTTTCGGAACACATTTGTTTACTGTACAGATAATTGTGAAGGACAGAGATGACTATTCTTATAGTGCTATACTTAGACTTCAGCAGATGGGCTGAAGCAATAGCACCTGTAGTCTTTGTTGTCCAGATGACATTGGATAGAAATGGTCTTTTTATCAGAAAAGCCCCAAGACTAAATGTGTGTGTGTATGTGTGTGTGTGTGTGTGTGTGTGTATTTTAATGTCCTAAAAAGTAACTGATTTGTTAAATTTTCCCATTGATAGCCTTGGGATTTTTTCCAGACTCACACATATATGTACATTCACTGCACATCTAAGACACGTGATGTGAGCGTGATTGTAGTCTGGTTTCCTTTGTCCCTTCCGACTATGTGAGGTGTACACATATGCACACACAAACACACATGCCCATATACATGTGCCATGAAAATGCTTAATGCCACTGGGCCTCAAGCAAGTGGACATTAAAATTTGCCACAGAAGCTGAAATTAGCACTCATCAAATAATTGTCCTTTAAAAAAATTTTTTTGTTGTTGTTGTTGTTTCTTTAGTTGTGGTCAGACATAATACCTTTATTTTATTTTTATGTGGTGCTGAGGATTGAACCCAGGGCCCCACACATGCTAGGCAAGCGCTCCACTGCTGAGCCACAACCCCAGCCCAAATAATTGCCATTTTTTGTGTAGAATTGGAAAACTTATTCAAAGTATTTCATTTTGCTCACAGTAAAATGCAAGATATCAAAGAACATTAGTCAATTTCATTTTGAATCTTTTCCCTCTGTGTTGCATGAAATATAATAAAAGCAAATATTTACTCTCACTTTATTGGAGCCTTTGTATTTACGTGAAAACTGTTCCCACACCCGTGGCTTAGCTATCTTGAGGATAGGGAGCGAAGAGCAGTGGGTACTGGGGGTGGGGTAGGGAGGGGGCCATTCTTCTCTTCGTAAATAACTGAGGTTGTATGATGAGAAGAATGCTTCATTAGCCAGCCAGCAATTGGGGAATGGAGAACACTGAGAACATTCCTCCTGCCCCCTCGCTCCTGCAGTGGACACACAAACATATACACACAGAGGTCACTAAAGCACACATGGAGCTTCGTAGATTTTTTTGTTTCCTTCTAAAAAAGAAACAGTTTTCCTAAAAGGGCACACCAAATATAATAGGGTGCCGGGGTACACATTCCTGCCTTCCCACTACATTCTCTTATCCCTATCCTCCACACCACACCACTCCTCCAGAGAAAGCAAGGCCATATACAGACTGGGGAAACAACTAGAAGAGGTATCTCCCCCAGTAGATACACAATTGGAATCTAGGAACCTTCATCTGTGAGAAAACGGGTAGCAAGAACCCATGTAGACTTGAGTGGTGGGCTGTCCTCCAAGGACTAAAAGGGACAAGCACAGTTTGGTTGCCCTGGCTTTCTGTGTTCTATGCATAGTATTGTATAGCTTTCCCAACAAATATGCCCCTTCCTTATTCAGAAAATGCAGAATTCCACAGGAGAGTGGAGAGTAATTCTTTTTATGAATTTATCCTCACTAGCCTTTAATAATGCATCCTGTATACGCAGATATCCTGTCCAGTCTCAACTCCCCTGCCCTGTTTGGAGATCAGGATACAGTGATGAAAGCCATTCAGGAGGCTCGGAAGATGCGAGAACAGATCCAGCGGGAGCAACAGCAGCAACAGCCTCATGGTGTTGATGGGAAACTGTCCTCCATGAATAATATGGGACTTAATAACTGCAGGAATGAAAAGGTAAAACTGGTTTCTCTCCTTCACTGATTCTGCTAGACCCATTGGCTTACTGTCATCTGTTCTTTCAAGATTCCCAAATATCAACTTTCAGCCCAAATTTGGGCTTCTAGCTTGAGGGCTATCTTGTATTTTACTCAAATTTGTCATGTGTCCCATTTACTGCTGATTAACAAACACACAAGACATGCTTTCCCACACAGTGTGGGACCTGCCTATTGATGTCTTTCTGTCACATTATGAAATGTATCTTAAAATAAAGTGTATATATTATGTTATTAGAATAAAAACAGAGATTGGCATATTAAAAAAAGCATATGTGCTCATGATTAAGGCTAATAAGATACCATAACCATTGAAATTAATACTGATTTTCCAGTCACACAGGGCAAAAAAACAAAACAAAGCGATTTGTAAATTCATTCACTTATCTTTTTGTTTCATCAAATAATTTATCCAGTGCCTATTCTGTGATAGACTCTATGAGTAAATCTGAAAAGTTTTTGCTCTAGGAGAGCTTACATTCGAGCATGGGAACAAGACAATGATGAAATAAGAAATTAAATATGCAGTGTAATGTTAGGAGGTGAATAAATGCCATGAGAGAAACTAGAAGCAAGAGAAGGGTGTTTATTTTAGATGGAGTGGTAATGACTCTCAGAGGAAGTGACATTGATTAGAGACCTGAGTGAAGCAATGGTGACCTATGAGGAACAAGAGGAAGGTTTTTCAGGCAACAAGAACAATAAGCATAGAAGCCAGTGGGATGACAGGGAAGAGTCAGCAGGGGGATGCAAATAAAAAGTGATAGCCCAGACAGAGCATATTAGACCTGGTGGGCCCTGGAAAGGCTTTTCATATTATCCTAAGTGTAATGGGCATCCCTAGACTGGTTATGTTCAGGATGTTGACATGATCTGGTTTATATATAAGAGGATCCATCATTGTGCTTTCTGTGGGAAAACAGACTGTAGGAGGTGAAGCATGGAAACAAGCAGAGTAGCTGAGGCTATTCTAGTAGATGGGGTAAAAAATTCTGATTATCTGATAGGATGAAACATGACTATTTTTTTTAAGACTCAAAAATACTTTCCCAGTGCTATATTATGAAAGTTTTTTTAAAAAAAAAAAAACAACATGGAACTATATGGGTACAAATGAGTAGCATGATGGGCAATGTCTTAGGTAACTGTTTTAGAGTAAGATCTTTAAAAAATATTTCTATTCAAACAAGACTGGGAATATAGCTTATGAATTCAGGGCCAAGAGCCTCTTCCTCATTTCAGTGCTTGCTAATTCTAGCATGTGGCAGAGTCTCCATTCATCTGAATAAAACTTGTAGTTCCTCCAATTCCTAAAAGGATTTTTAAATTTGCACATGAAAAAAAGTCAGAAGTATGTGATTCTATGTGCTGCAGGCATTTGAATACATACCCGTAACCAGGGTGTTTATTTTTTAATATGTTTTCTTGTGTTTCCTTCTTACAAGATACAGTGATATGAGAGTCTGGAAATGTGGGTGTATTCGTTTCCTCAGGATACTTTGACAAATGACCACAAACTCAGTTGCTTCACACAACAGAAATGTATTTCCTCTCACTTTGGAGAAAATCCAAATGGGACTCCCAAAGTGTGTATGTGATCAAAGCCCTTACACAGATTAGGAAGTTTAGCTCTGAAAGAGTGTTGACTTCTGAAAGCTTAGTAAAGAATATGGTTTTACCCTCAGTTACCACTGCACTGAGTTACTCATGTTAACATCATGTATATATGTTTTTCTTGTGTTCTTTTAGCATGGAGTGTATCCCTACCATTTTCTTGATAAACTTGAGGGCCTGTTTGCTCTTGGAGACCTCGAATAGCTCCAAGTTGTATCACTTATTTGGAGCAAAGACACCCCTTTCTGGGGTGGGGGGCATACCCAGGATTAAACTCAGGAGTACTAGATCACTGAGCCACATCCCCAGCCCTATTTTGTATTTTATTTAGAGACAGGGTCTCACTGAGTTGATTAGTACCTTACTTTTTGCTGAGGCTGGCTTTGAACTCGTGAACCCCTGCCTCAGCCTCCGAAGCTGCTGGGATTACAGGGATGTGCCACCACACCTAGCCATACATGCCTTTTATGTATAAATGGTGGTTGGTCTTTTGGTGTCTAGTTAATCATCTACATGCTGGTTCCTCCTTCTGCTCAATAAATATGTGCCTCATTCCCTTTTAAATGCCTTATCCCATTTTGGAACCGTGGCAGTGGGTTCACAAGGCAAAGGCCCTCTTTAAGAGCTTCCTAAGTAGATGGATATGGGTAGTGTATGGCTTCAGGACTAAAGAGAAAGAAGAAAGCTTCATTCCTAAATATCTCTGCCACTCTGATACCAGAGATACACAGTAATTTTTTTTTTCACCAAAGATAGTTTTCTGCTCAGTGAAAATACCATGAAATAATAACAAATTCAATTTTTGTGTAAATAACTGCTTTATGACATAGGTAAGTGAAAAGTTTTGGCATGGAATACCAACTGGAAAATTGGGTGAAAAGCAAGAGAATGGGTACATGTACCATCCCAAATCTTACAGTTTTGCCAAGTGTTAATCCTAAAATTACTTTGAGAAAAGTTCAGTGATTTTTAACATTCATTATTTTTATTTTTATTTATTTATTTTGAAATGAAAGTTGCATTCTTACTGAAAATTCTAATAATACAGAAAGAGGTATGGTGAAAAGTTAATAATTCTCTTTATCCCATGAAGTTCCATTAATTACTCAGAAATTTTCTTTGAGTAGTAACAATCATTAGTGAGTCAGAAAATTTCTTGGCATAGTCAAGCAAGTGTTAAGAAGTTTAAGGGAGTATATTCTCATTCAGAACAGTTGTCACTGAGTTATCATTTATACACAATGTGCTATTTGGCAAATTGATAAACCTTTCTGAGCCTCAATTTCTTCATCTATAAATGAAGGTAATCATTGAAGTTATAATATAAGATATATGTGATTGCACCTGGCTTAACTCCTGCTACAGAGTAGGTGCTGCCTGAACTTTTTCTCCATACTATTACCTAAATAATAAATGACCCTTGAACATATACAGCAAATTCAGTTGTCCTCCCTTATCTTCAAGGGATGTGCCATGGACAATACCAAACCCCATATATACTATTTTTTCTGTGCAGACACATCTATGATGAAATTTAATGTAGAAATCAGGCACAGTAAGAGATTAACAACAGTAACCAGTCATAAAATAGAACAATGATAATAATATACTGTAATAAAAGTTATATGAATGTGCTCTCTCTGAAAATATTATACTTACCCTTCTTTTTGCAATGATGTGAGATATGATATAATGGCTATATGATGAGATGAAATAAAGAGAAGGCATAGGCATTTTTAGGGTTCTATATAAGGATTACTTGAACACAAGCACTGTGTACCTGGGTAGCAGATCTGATAACAGAGATGGCTATTAAGTGACTGATAGACAGGTAGTGTTCCAGCATACCATGGATACACTGAACAAAGGAATGATTCAAGTCCTGCAATGATTCAAATCTATGATGAGATTTCATCATAGAACCCAGAATTGTGTGCAATTTAAAACTTATGAATTGTTTATTTCTGGAATTTCTTATTTAAGATTTTCACACCATGGTTGACTGCAGGTAACTAAAAATCTGGAAAGCAAAACTGCAAATAAGGAGGGGATTACTGTATAGTGTATGTTTCTTTTCATCTGTAAAAATTTTCTTATATACAAACTGAAGAGGATGTTCAGTCCTTCTTGATACCCAATTTCTTCATGGTGGTCAAGACATTGGGACATTGCTTAACTAATTCCTCTGATGTCCTCCTGGCCTAGATGTGTTTCCCTACCCTCCCCCGCTTTTTTTTTTCCGTAAACTTGAGGGCCTGCTTGTCCTTGAAGACCTTGAGTAGCTCCATGGCACATCTCTTATATGGGGCAAAGTTACATATACCTTTAAAATCATATCCCATATGTACCTTGTATACTTGGTGACACTATTATAATAAATACCATTAACCTCAAACAACAAAAATCTGTTTCTTGCTGTTCCATAGGCCATATGTCCAAGATCAGGCTGATAGTATGGTCAGGTTCTTGTGAGGGTCCTTTTCTTGGTTTGCCAATGGCCACCATCTCACTATATCTTCACATGAAGTTTGCCTCATCTTCTTAGGCACTAATTCCATCATCATCACCTCATCTAGTCCTAATCACTTCTGAAAGACCCACCTCCAATTACCATCAAATTAGGGATTAGAACTTCAACATATGGAATCTGAAAAGACAAAGAAATTTAGTCCATAGCACCAAATATTTTTGAGTTTGTATCATCAATTGATGTTGAAGTTCAAATGTAAACACTATTAACTTTAAATTCTGCAGATTAATTTTAAGTATTTCTCATTGACTGTTCTTAATTCATTTGGGAGGAAGAAGTCTTAAGATTAGAAATGATGTAACATTATTTTGCTTTGGAAGACATGGAACAAAGATGAGGGATTAGGTTAGCATTGAAAAGATCCAAATTTGACCTAAAATTTATGCTGAATATTACCGAGCCCCTGAAAGTAAATTGCAGAGTAGTTTCTCCAGAACCAAGAAATCCTGGGAGTCATTGACTCAGTAGATAACTGTACTGGGCTTGATTTTAGGAAACTAGAAAAGTTCATTATATTAAGGGATATTGTGTTCCTGAGCCTCCCTTCACACATTCTCCCTCCTGAATAATGTCACTGTTCTGAACATACATTTTGTGATTCTGTAAGTTTTGTTTAGTATGCATAGTGTAGATATCAATCCTTCCTTATTAGGTTAGTTGTGGTTAGAAGAATAAATTAAGAACATTACTTTAGGACCCCTGTGATGGTATCTTTGGATCTCTTATGATTAAAATACCCATCTTAATTCATGAGATTCCATGGGGCACTGTGTCTTTTCCTGAGAATTAGATTTTCTTTTGAGTCAAAAGAATAAGTATATGACGTGCAATAAAAACTAGAAAATGGATTGTGACAAATTCAGTTTGTCTTCAAAATTGGCCACCTTGGAACTATTATCTCAGTTTCCTTAAATGTAAAAACCCATAAATTAGATTTTTGAATTTGTTTTTTATAATCCATAATACAGTTTTAGATAGTTTTTTAGTGTGGCTGTCATAAAGCCTCATAATTTATTAAGCTTACCTCTCTCTCTTACAAAGGAATGTGGACATTCTTTACAAGAGAATGTGACCCACACTTGGGTTCCCTGGGAAGCAGGCCATGAGATGGACATTAGTGGCAGGCTTGTTTGGGAGTGCTTTTGGGGTTTCCACCTGTGGCAGGGAGACGACCAAAGCAGGACTGGGCAGAGAGAGAGTTTCTGCTTTGGTAAAGTCTCAAGTAAGGCCTCACCTCGGGCAACCCTTTGGCCATTCAGAATCGTCTCAATGGGGTGAGAGGGTGAGCTTTTGTATACTTGTTTCAGCCAGTGCTTGGATGAGAGCTACCCTGGGAAGAGGACATGACCTTGGGTGAGGCGACTGTCTTCAGTTAAGGCAATGCCAAAGAGGGCCGACAGCTGAGGGCTAGCTACCAAGAACAGACAGGATAAATCTTCCAGTTCTGAAGGGGGATCTGGGCAGTTCATTGCAGTGACCACTGTTGCAAGTTACATTTGGTAACATGAGATATGTATGAGACAGATTTGTACCATATCATCAGTGTGGGCTGACATTTACTACCCAGGCATAGGACGCCTGTGTCTTTATACCACATATAGGCTCACTTATGTGTCCACATATATACATAATTACCCATGGTGTGTTTCACTTTATTGGGCAAATCCTTGTTTGGGCACTTTAAAATAAAACATTGTTGACTTGATCGGCCAGAACGGCACCAATGGAGTTGTTCTGGTTGGCTGTGTTATGAGATATTTAGGGTCTGTTAAATATATAGACTGTGGGGACAATAGACTGTAACAGCACCTTAGGAGCTGTTATGCTCCATCATTTTAACATAACCTCTGTGCATGTCCTGCCAGCAGAAGTCTGAGTTACTGCCCTGGTTTTAGCTTTCCGCACCAATACCACCAGCCTTCTCCATCCCTAAGTATCAGTGCAATTAGATCATATGATATGTTAATTGCTTACCAAATTTTGTTGTTTTGACATCTTTCTATAGAGAATATTTTAGTTGTGACAATACACAGCAGAATATTAATCAGCTGCTTCTAAATGTCCTCAGAGCTAAGTTAAGGGCATCTAGATAAAAAGAGAGGGTGAGATAGGGTTGGGCCTTCTTAGTTAACTGATCTGATTGAAGTGTGTTCTGTATCTTTTCTGACCTTGATATTTGAATGCTGACTCTGCAATTGGTTAGAGCAACATTCTTGCATAAGTATTATGTGCCAGCAGGTTACATACCATTCGCAGCTGTTCATAAATAGGCAAATGACCCATCTATATCCATGTGGCCTGAGCTGCTATTCCCCTCATCTTCTGAGAATTGCTTGAGAAAATGCTTGACCTCTCTAGATGTCAAAATGAACTATTGTGGACACAACTGTCACACTTTACCTGCTGCCCAAGTATATGGGTGGGATTAAACTACAGTGTGGAAGAATTGGAGAGAACATCACATTTGATCTGGTGCAATTGCTTCCACTTACATTTGGGGAAACTGAGATCTATTGAAAGAAAATGACTTACCCACAGTTACAGTGGATTCATGACAGAGAAGGAATTAAATCTCAGCATTCTTAATTTCTAGGTAATAGTATTTCCATTTATAGAACAGTATTAAATTCCATGATATCTTTAAGCCTGTTATCTATAAATGTAGTTTTTACATTGGTGATTTTTTTTAAAGATAGAGTGAGAGAGGGAGGGAGGGAGAGAGAGAGAAAGAGAGAGAATTTTTAATATTTACTTTTAGTTTTCGGCGGACACAACATCTTTGTTTGTATGTGGTGCTGAGGATCGAACCTGGGCCACATGCTTGCCAGGTGAGCGCACTACCGCTTGAGCCACATCCCCAGCCCTACATTGGTGATTTTTAACCTTTCATGGAATGAAGCAAGAAATAAGCACAGGCTGTGAAGCAGAAAAGTGCTAAGTTCCCTGCTTTCTATATCCTTGTCATTTCTGTACATTTTTCACTTTCTGTCTGGATAGGCATTCTTCCCTGCCATGATGTACCCTGGTTCTGGCTCTGGAAAGATAATAGTCAGGAAACAGAAGGTTGAATGATGCCCATACAGACAAAGGAACAAAGGAAGAGACTAGGTCAGGAGCAGCAGGAGAACGACAGGTCATCTAGTAGATTAAAGAGAACATGGATTCTGGTGGTGGTACACTCCTGTAATCCCAGTGGCTTTGGAGGCTGAGGCAGGAGGATCACGAGTTCAAAGCCAACCTCAGCAAAAGCAAGATGCTAAGCAATTCAGTGAGATCCTCTCCGTAAATAAAATACAAAATAGAGCTGGTGATATGGCTCAGGGGTCGAGTGCCCCTGAGTTCTATCACCAGTACTCAAAAAAGAAAGAGAGAGAGGAAGAACATGGATTTTGAAGTTGACCAATTTGGGTCTCAGTTCTCCCTGTGCTCTTTTCTTACTGTGTTACCTAAATGAATTACCCAACCTGTCTGAGTTCAATGACCATATCTATAAAATGGAGGTAATTATCCTTTCCTTGAAGGGTTGTTTTAAGGAAAAGTTATATACAGTGTACATGCCTTGCCCAAGAGATGCTCAACTAACATAAATTTGTTTCTTACTTTATCATCTGTCCAGTGACAAATAGATCAACTTGTTCTTTAGAACCACAATGTTGTAAGACAGAGCTAAGTCTAGTAAAATGGTAACACACAGTTTCATACAAAGCCAACATATGTGTTTTTCTTTTTCATTCTTAGAGTATCTTGTATATATTAGCTACCTGCTAGGATACGGCATGTAGTAATAATGTTTAAATATGATTATGTTAAAGTGCTAGGGAGCCTTTGTCCCTACTAATTTAATGTATTATTTAATATAATTCCACAAAAGCATAATCCAGTGTGATTTTTAAAAAATACTTAAAACCTGATGCTTGTTAACAACATGTATTTATCATGCCAAAATGGTATTTTTTCAATCAAGTAAAATAGGAAAATAATTATCCAATCATTGAGAAAAATTGTAAACTTGTTCTTATTTAGTCGAAAAGCTGTTGTTCAGTTTTTACAAGTGTAGATTCTTGCTCCTCATCCATATTTACCAAATATCAGAATAGTGCATCAGTATTATACTGATGTAACACTGCCCCCTCTTATTAGAAAAGAAAAACATACTGGATATCTTCAGCTTCTCATTGTCAATTGCCATAGCTCCTTGTTATTTATACAATTGATTCAGATATTCATTGTTGCATGACAGGATAAGTTTAGACAGAAGATCAATATAGCTGTACGATAATAAATGAAAGGGGCTTGTGAGCAAATTATTTAGCAACGTGTGTTTGGAATGAATGAGCTCTTTATACAGCTCACAGACTAGTGAGCTTTTGTTGTTTTCAAAGATATACATAGTACTAATTAATCAGGGTTATCATTTTTATGAGCAGTTGACAAACATGTTTACTTGCAGTACTTATCTATGTCAGTCTCTTTCCAAGATGACAATAATGGGTGTTGTGAGGAATGTGGAGCATATTAGAAGTTGTACAGCAAGGGACCAATTCTAATTTTAATCATCCTCATTTGCAAATCAGAGCAGTAGTCAGTTTTAACAATCTGTGTAGTACTTGACAAGGCAGATTTTTGTAGTGCTTCTATGCTTCAAAACTATTATTACATATATTATCTCTCTTAAAGCTTTCCAAATCCAGGGATGTAGGTAGGATTGCTATTCCTGTTTCACAGATGAGGAAACCAAGACCAGCTCTTGATCACTTCACTCCAGCATTCCCTCTCTCCATCATCTCATTTGTCCCCTACAATTCTATGAGATTGATAGAGCAATTTTACTTAAAATCAAAGCCAAGAAATACATCTGAGTTCCAAACATCAATTTTAATGAAGTGAATGTTAAAATCATGAGCCAAAGAAGTCTACCTAGACATATGTGCTTCCTGCATATTTCTTTGAAATAAATAGCTATGCTTATACTTGTGATAGTGTTTTTCTAAAAGAACATACACAGATCAAAAATGCTATAAAGTTAGGAAAAAAGCAATGTAAGTTTTATTAATGTTGGATTTTGCATTTGAACCAATAATATTGGGCAGCTATGCTGTGTAGTCTGTGGGCTCCTGGCTGAATGTAATCATTAAGTTCTTTTTATTTCTGTTGTCAGGGCTACTTGATTGGTTGCCTAGCTACTAGTTTAAGACCTAATTCATTAAAAACAAAACAAAACTTGTTTGGCTCTTTTCTTCTTTGGATTTTAAACAGAAGGAATGGTAAGAATTTATACAGGTTAACAAGGTTCAAGATACTTTTTAAGGATAGAGGTGGAGGTGGGCGCAAACATGAAAGTTTTAGGTGTTTTTGTTGTGTGTGTGTGTGCTTGAGACAGGGTCTCTCTGTGTTGCCCAGGTTGACCTTCAACTTGTGATTCTCTTGCTTCAGCCAATAGAGTAGTTGGGGTTACAGGCATGTACCACAACATCCAGTCTAAAATTTTAGTTTTGTTTGCAAGTGTTTTGAGTCAAATGCCACATCCAGTTAATATATCTCCCAGGGAAAGGGTTAAAATTCAATAATTCTACATACATTTTCTGGAAGTTGTTGGTTTGGGTACATATGGAACATATTTACTAATTACAAGCATTTTATGGACCTAACCTCCCACTATGGCAGGTACTTTGTAATTTTTCCTTCTCCTGGATCTAATTTTTTCATCTTTCTAAACAGTTGTTTTCAACATTCTTGGTCTTAAAAATTATTAAAGTCCCTAAACAGTTTTGATTTATGTGGTATATATCTAGCAATATTTATCATTGTATATACTAGATATTAAAACTGAAAATAAGAGGATTTGTTTTAAATAACAATAATAGATGCATTAGATATTGATATAGATAATAATATCATTGAATATTCACTATATATTTCAAAATAATAAAACAAAAGGATAGCTTTGTTTTACTTTTTTAATTTTTTGGTTCCAGGGATTGAGCCCAGGAGTGCTTAACCACTCATCTACATCCCCAGCTCTTTTTTTTTTTTTTTTTTTTTTTTGAGACAGGCTTTTGCTGAGTTCCTTAGGGCCTCACTACATTTCTGAGGTTGGCCTCAAACTTGTGATCCTCCCGCTTCAGCCTCCTGAGTTGCTGGGATTATAGGCATGTGACACCATGGCCAGCATTTTGTTTTACATTTAAAAAATCTTTTTAATGTTTGGCTTATTAGAAAACAGCTAGAATCTTGTATCTGCTTTGGTGTTCTAATTTTATCATTGCCATTTAGCTTCATGAGTACCATTTTACACTCAAGAAAGAAAAGGAATGAAAGGGCAAATGATGTCTCAGTATTATTGTGATAATAATTTTGGTTTAGTGGAAGCTTTCAAAGTGAATTTAGATTGTTAAGGGGCCTTCTTTGAATATGTGCTGTTCTAGATCATACCATACGTATACCTGCATTAATATGTTAATTGCATTCTCCTTAATTTAAAAAAGTTTTCACTGTTCAAACACTGTTATGTTTAGAAATAACTAGAGATTTTATTCTACTCGAAGTAAGGAAAAAAGCAATTAATAATTGCCTTGATGAAAAAGAGATTTTGAGTGGTTTGAGGTGATACCTGTAGTATAAAAACATGAAAACTAAATAGGCAAGATAGTGGGAAAGAAAAATTAATGGCAGGAAAATAAGGTAAATATTATAAAGGTTAAAGGCACAAAAGTTCTTGTCATTCATATTTGCTTAATTGCTAACAGGGGGGTCACAGACTTGATTGTGAGCTTCCTGGTAACCAAGTTAAATGGAAATATATTACAATATCAGCAGTATTTCTACTACATATAAAAAATAGCTTCTCAAGAGAAACCTGGATTTTCTCCTATGAGTCCTCATAAAACTTGAGACATACGTGAGAATGTTCCTCAGTATTCAGTTGGAGAACTACAATAATTTTGCAGGGCTGTTTCTTAACAAAGCTTTTACCTATCTTTTGGATCAGTTTTTACTTAGCTTTTTATTTTTTGGGCCTTAGTTTAGGTAATGTGGCTGATACTGCATTTTTTTATGCTCTGTCCCATGGAGATGCTTTTTTTTTTTTTTTTCAATTCCATTCCATTTTTTTAAATTATGTATTTACTACACATTGAACGTATGTAGTGGAAAGTTCATCAATGTTCAATCCTGGCTTTATCACTTATTAAGTTAATATCTCAGCCTCAGTTTCCACATATGTAAAAATGTCAGGATTTGAGAGCTAAATGTTACTGTATCCAACCTCCTACTAAATTATATCATATACATATTAGGCAGTTAATTAAATGTTTCCTCCCTCCCTTCTGCTTTCTTCCTTTCTTCTATCTCCCTCCTTCCCTCCACCTCATGCTTCTTCCTTTCCTTCCTACTTTCTCCCATCCACTTGATTAAGATTATCCTAGGGTGGGGATGTGGCTCAAGCGGTAGCGCGCTCGCCTGGCATGCGTGCGGCCCGGGTTCGATCCTCAGCACCACATACAAAAAACAAAGATGTTGTGTCCGCCGAAAACTAAAAAATAAATATTAAAAAATTCTCTCTCTCTCTCACTCTCTCTTTAAAAAAAAAAAAAAAAAAAAGATTATCCTAGAAATAGTCATAGTTTCTAAGCACAGGGATTGTTGTGATTATGTGATAGAGAAAACCATATGAGGGGTCTTTCCCATACTGACACATAATTGGTTGAAAGTCAGGCTAAAACAGATCTTTGCCAGGGATACTGTAAACTTTATCTTTTTAGATGATTGTGAGTCACTGAAGATGTCTGCGGATCAGGCACATTTAATATGAAATACATTTTAAGAAGAATCCAAGTACTGATCCGGGGAGACCCTTAGAGAGGCGTGAAAGAGTGAAAAGACCATGTGTTTTAGACTCAGAGTAACCTGGATTTCAGGTTTTGCATCTGTGACTTGCTATCTCTGTGACCTTGCTGAGCCCAGGGGTGATTGTCTGTGATTAATTATACTTAGTTCCCTTAGCTGTTGGAGGATTAATCAACAAACTGTAGCCTGTTCCCTTCTCATTTGTAGGATTTCCAAGACCTTTTCTGTAGGTAGAACTGTATTTTAAATTTATTGTTTTTGTTCTTTTGTTTTGTTGTTGTTGTTGTTTTGGTACTGGTGATTGAACTCAGGTGCGCTGAACCACTGAGCCATATCCCCCACCCATTTTATATTCTTTATATTGAGATACGATCTTTCTAATTTGCTTAGGGCCTCACTAAATTATGGAGGCTGGCCTTGAATTCACAATCCTCCTGCTTCAGACTCCCAGGCTGCTGGCATTACAGGCATGTGCCCTCGAACCTGGTTTCCATTTGAAATTTATTTAAACCCACCTTAGACCTTTTTGCATTCCTACCCTTGCTGAGCACAGAACCTGTAAACTTTTCTAGTAGATACACAAAGTGTATATATCACAAACTTAGTATCAAATAACTTAACACTGTATTGTCCCACATAAAGAAATTGATAAATTATTCATGAAAAACATTCAACCTCCAAATTAGGTCGATTCCTATTAGGTGGACTTTAGAATCCACTTGATGTTGCAAACAATTTTTAAATATTTAAGTTGCAAGGAAAAAATCAACATACATGTTGTTAGGAATTTCCAGTTTTTTTAAATAAACATCAAAGAAAAATATATATGTAGTTATGATTATCATCAAAACAAAATATTAGGCCTGAAGTGTTTTTGAAAGTAAGACTAAGACTGTTTAAATGACAAATTGTATTTTTTAAAGCCCAGTAAAACTTGAACATTTAAAGTTGGATTCAGTTTTAAATACAACCTTGTGAAGGCTGAGTAGATTCTAAACTATTTTCCTGTTTTCACTAAGCCCCTTGAGATAATACAAATGGCTCCTAAGTCTAACAAAACCTAAATTTTGATGTTTAGACTTCTCAGAAAACCATAAGCTTCCACTTGAAAATCTGCTGTTTTACTGCCTGTCCATCTTTGAACAGTAGATTTGCCTGGATTTGCTGTGCTAGGAGGAAGGTGCTCCCTTCGAAGCTGGGTGAACTTTCTTCAAATTTCAATGTCTCATTTCATGGGTGTTGGCTTCCATAGGTTCTGAAGATTTTCCTCTGGGATTTTTGCCCTGAAGACTAGGAACCTAATGTCTGATCTGTCCATAGATTTCTGGGGGACTCTGCAAAAATGTCTTAATCAGTTTCTTTCCTTACAGAATCATAGGTTGACTGCATTTTCCCTAGTCCAGTGATGATAGATCTTTTCCTCTCAGAGGTGTAAATTAGGAACCTTTTCATTTTTATGAAAGTAAAAACGTGTAAGTTTAGCATTTTCTCACAGAAACACCATTACCCAGCACTTCTTTAAGCCATCACACTATAAGAATAGTTACATTAGAACTAAAAGAGTCTTTCCAGATCATTTTGTACAGCCCCTCATTTTATAGATGAGGAAACTGAAGCAGAGGGACATGTAGCAATTGTTTACATCCAATTATAAGGTATTAATGAGACTGGGACCAGAACCCCATCTTCCTGTCATGCCATCCTATGTGCTTTCCAGATTCCAAGCCAATGTTCAGGTGGTCCTAAGATGATTATGGTGGTGACTGTGAAGTATCATATGGTCACAAAGTGCTAAATTCACTCTAGTGGTGCTGATTTTGTTATATATTATAATCTTTGCAATAATGATGCTGCATTTTGTGGTATGTTGTATATGATAACTTGACTGATCAGAATATATGATTAAATGGAACACTGGTTTTCCAGGCATGCCTGTACATATTAGGTACTTGACATAATATTAACTGATTTAAGTTGATGCTTATAATAGAACTTTCTATACTTTTATTTTATATGAAATGTTACTTCCGGATAATTCCATTTTTTAAAAAGACTTACTTGTCTTTCTAGCAGTTGATGAGGTAGATAATATAATCACTCTTTACTTTAGAAAGCTTAGTTGCCAGTTGCAAACTTATCAGGGGAGTTAATTGCTTACAGAATATTTCTTTACATTTGTCAATTATTCTCCATTCTAATAGCCCTCCTTCCACCTAGAATTTTTTATTATTCCCCTTGCAGAAATGAGGATGAGGTTCTAAGAGCTCAAACCATTTGCTAACAGGTACCAGTTAGTGTTCAAGTTGAGGCTCTGCAGAGTCACTGTTTTCAAATCCCACATTGTTTCCACAGTAGCTGATGAACTTCACTTTCATCCCAATGCCAGTCTCTGCCTATGTGTCCTGGTGAATGCTGAATATGGCTCCACATGAGTGTACTGTGTGCATGTGAGTGAACCATGGGTTGTGTATCTCTGTGCAGGTTTATGTGTGTCTTTTTCATTGTGTGTGAGTCTGTCTGGGTGTGTGGCTCCACTTCTGTGTACGTGTTTTGTGTGGTTGTCTGTCCATGCATCTGTTTATGTCTTTGGGAATGGGTTCCTGCTCTTGGTCTAACTGTGTGCATCTGTGTCTGTGCATTTGTTCATGTCTGTCTGTGTCAGTGTTTCAGTCTGAATGTGTCTATCTGTGAGTATGTGTATCTGTAGGTATGTCTGTAGATCCTTGTCTGTGTTATTGTCCAAATCCATGTGTCAGTCTATCTGTCTGTGTCTGTTGACCTGGGAGTGGATGACGGCATCTGTCTGTAAGTCCCTGGGTCTGTGTTCTACTCTTGATAGTTGTAGATATTGCTATACTTGATTATTTTTCATTTTCTGCTGGAAGGCCTAGTTTATGCCTATGAAGAATAAACATGAAAAGTCTGCGCATGGTTGTACCTTATGCACTCTTTCCTTCAATGTTTCCCTCTCAACATTGTCTTGAATCTTGAATCTGATTGTCAGCAATGTGTCATTGGTAGCACTCTGACAGAGGTCTGCTTTTAGTTAAGATCAATTGCAGTGGTGACATTTGCAACCAAGATTAGAATTTCCCAAAGTACTATCTTCCCATTATGGATTGAAATACTTGCTTATATTTTTGGTAGAACCCTGATTTGCCCTTTATGTCTTTTTTTTAAATAAATGATAAATGATGTCAACAGCATTGGTTCTGAGAAAAAAAAAACACAAAGAATGCCTTGTATAATGCATTGTCCAGTGTCATTAGTTTCCTTTTTTGGCTATAAGATTCCCTCTAGTTCTCATCAAAGAAAATCACTCTAAATTATTCTCTTCTCTTATTGATAATCAACATAATTTTTATGAAAAGAGAAACCATGACTTTTGGATCCTCTTGCATATGTTGATAGTAATATATCAACATTAAAATTAATCTCAATTTTCCATCTGTAAAATGGGAACAATTTAAAGAAATACTTTGGTGAACTCCAACATTAAATATATATATCATTGATTTATTAAGACTTTTCTATTCTGTTAAGAACATGAGTCCTCTGATCTTAGTAACATTCCTTCACGAGAGATTGGTAGCAAGTTTAATCTTTCTTACTCTAAGACCACTGATTTCAGTGCCATAAAATGATTTCCTCAGGTCTATGCAAATATCAGGAATGGAACCCTGTTAAGTCAGCCATACCTAGGTCCAAACCTCAGCATGGCAGACTAATTAATGATCCTTTCACCTCAACAACACCTTGTAGCACTAGCTGTCACCTGGGGCCTGTTACTTACTTTCAAGTGCCTTTGTTTACTCACTGGGAAGTGAAAATGATGATTACACCACACAAACTTTTGGGAAAGATTAAATAAAATAACATGTGAAGCAAGCTGAATGCAAATAAAGGTTCTTCTGGCTTCTTTGTGTTGTTTGCACCCATAAGTACATCATGGGAGTTATGTTGGAAATGCTCATTATCTGACATATGGGGTTTGTGTTAGATGCTTGACTTTCAGAGAACTATTGACTCGTCTCTTTCTGTCCTACAGTCTTATCTGGGGGACAGGATAGATACATAAAAGGGAACCTGACAGCACAGAAACAAAGTAGCAAATGTGAGAAACAAGTTGTAAGAGCAGTTAAGCTCAAGAAGACAAAGGATGCCCTGCTGATCATGGCTGGCAAGGTGGAAAGAAAGGTGCTGGGGAACAGGAAGGGCTTGAAATGCCCCAAAGAAAGGACAAACAAGGTATGCAGATGAGTGTCCAGGTGGGGCCCCAGCACAAGTGTGGATGGGGCATGTGTCCTCTCATCTGGGGAATAATGGCCAGAGGACAGTTCTAACAGGGAAGGAGCAGGCTCTGAGGGAGAGGAAAGCAGCATTCAGGTAACAGAAGCCTTAAGTCCCAGGCTGAGAAATTTGACACAGACTTGGTGTGTGTGTGTGTGTATAAGATGCAGAGATAGAATGAATAATAATGATGGAAGTGGTGGTGACTGAAGTAAATTGAGTGTATTTTGCCACACAGATAAACTTGCAGAAAGTCAACTTGTTACACAGCAACTATAGAAGTGATTGATAATTGATTCTCTATCAGTGGGAGAAACTTTAGGGATACTGGATTGTAAATACAAATTAAATTTTGAAATAACTTACAATTTGTAGGCATTTATGATTGACAAATAGTTTTATACAAAACTCTCCTTGATTTTCCCCAAAATTATGTGAAATAGACATTATTATTATTATTATTATTATTATTATTATTATTGTTGTTGTTGTTATTTGTTGTTGTTGTTGTTGTTGTTAGCTCCCATTAGAAATTAAAAACAAAAACACTGAGAATTCATGAAGGAAAGTCTGGGTTCAAATACTAGCTCTTCGCTATATAAAGTCTATGCTTTCTACTGTACCACATTGTAGGTTACTATTATCAATAACTTCAGTAACTTCAATAACTTTTTTCTGTTCCTCTACACTGAGTCTGAAATGCTCAGGCATTCATTATTCATTGATTGCACACTTATGATTAGAGACTAGATTTTTGGAAGTAGTAGTTGCTCTTGTGTAGATAAAAAATTATTTTCACCTGAGTCTTTCTGTGCTTTGAAGGTATCTGGCCTTCATCAGGCAGAAGAAATTTACATTATAGGAGGGTTACTTCTTAGTGGGCATTGGAAGAACTTTGAAGTTTCTTTGCCTCATTGAGACTTTCTCTTCTTTCTTCTATTAGGGAAGTTGTGGGTTCATTGCTCTCAGCTGTACTTCTCTGTCTCTGTCTCCTTATATGTATGAAGATTTATTACTCTCTTTCTTCCTTCTTGTTCTCTCTTTTCTTTTCTTCTCCCCCTTCCTCCCTTCCTCTTTCCTTTTCTTGTCACTACTATCCTATAGCTTACTATAGTTAAGGAGCAGTTTCTGACCACTGATAATTTTTCTCTGAACTGTTCCACTTGGAAGAGGTAGCTACTGTTCCTAGAGTCTTCAGTAGCCGAGCTCTAGCATGTAAGACATCCTTCTCCCTTAGTAGTCACAGGAGCTCCTGGGTGCATAGCTCTTGTGAGAGGGCCTCTGAAACTGCATAGGAATCACCATTCATGAAGGAGACAGCACAGGCATTGAGAGACAACCAGTGCAAATTCATTCAGATTCTAATGCTCATTTTATTTATTTATGGCTACACAGAAAAGTCTTAGACTTTAATAGCTTCAGAAAGTTAATTTTATAAAATAGATACTGACTTGCAAAGCTTTGGAAGCAAGCATGTACCCTGGGCTTCCTGATTTCATGACCTTTATCTAAAACTGAGTTAAGTCTCATGAATCCAGTCATGCAAAGTTAAAAGGAATTCAGCCTGGATTTTGAATCTGGAAACCTGTTTTATAGGTTATTATCTGTGGGATCTTGGGGGGAAACCTCTTGTCTTACTATGCTTCAGTATATACTGTGGACTCAATAGATTATGCTTTACATAGGAGATATAGAAAAGACTTTATAGTTTATATAATGTTGATAGTCACCATGGTTGAACATGGGCCAAATTTTGATGTGTGGAGCAGAGGATCACTGTAAATGACTTGGCTTGGAAGGGAAAATTTATGCTGTGTGCCATCTTGCTCTTGTGTCATTGAATCATAAGACTCAAAGCTGTATTAGGCCAGCAGCACAAATATGTAGCCTGTCCTCACTACTTTTCCATGAATAAAACAATTTTTTGGTTTATCATCTTTGTGGGTAGTAAGGAAAGGAGAGTTTATAGAAAGAAGAAATGAAGTCTTATTTTAAGTAAATCAGATCTGTTGTACCCAAGATCTTTGGAATTTAAGCAGGCATTTGTATTCTCTCAAAGAAATGGCAGAGGTCTGAGAATTTGAGAAACATAGGTGGATTTCCTGATCAACACAATACAATGAGATCAAAAAATTGAGATAATGAATTTCACGTGACTTTGTAACTGGTTTTCCAGAATCATTTTCTCAAACTCTAATATTAAAAGATAACTTAATGAGATAAAAAAATACCTAAAAACAATGTATGTTTTAGAGAATATTAAATATTGATATATCTTCAAGTATAAGCCATAGTAAAGGATGAAGTTTACAGTTAAATCAGTTTATCCAGAAGGCAAAGTATATGACCATGAAGTTTAAAAAAATTGAGAGTGCAAATGTGAACACTTCAGACAGAGTAACTGGTCTTCAAGGAAAAACTAATATTTCAAACCAAGTAGTTCCTGAGTAGATTTTATTAAGACTTGTTTATTTTGTCTGAGCATTCTAATAATATAGCCCTTTATGTTGGATTATCAATAAGAGACCACAGTCCACAACCTGAAGCCTTATTTAAATGGCAGATTTTAACATGCAGGTCTGATACAGGGCAAGAAGGCTAGCTGGCCCTATGAGGCTTTTTGTTTGATGGTTGTTTTTGCTTTTAGTTTGGTCATCACCTCACCTAGAGAAAAGAAAAATTTTGATCATAATATAAATTTGAATGTTTTATTTAATTAGTAAAAAACAGATTTAGTCTTTTTTGATTTTGCTTTCCTTCATATCAAATATTGTGGAAGAGTTAAATAAGAGCTACATTCTTAAACTTTTATATCATGTTTAAGTATCATTATATTCAGGACTTTCTTATATCATTAATTGGTCTGAAAGAATCACTGCAAATTCTATAAAGATTTTAAAACTCTGATAATTATAATGTTCACATGGGAAGTTGTTTGCTCTATGAATAACTGCGGTTTTTTTGAGATTGTGCAAATCCATTTTAGGTAAGTATCATTAGACAATATTTGGAACTGACTGAACAATCTTCCTGCCTCATAACCTATTCTGGCTAATTTTCTCCTGGACTCAGCAGAAAATAGAGGACCAGGAGAACCATTATCCAAGCTTTAGGAATAAACTTGTAGTTGTTTACTGGTGGTCCTTTGTTAGAGCCCTTAGAGGAGTTGCTTTTATTTCATGTAGATGACCTGTGGTCTAGCTAGATACCATTTCGAATTCTGGAGGAACAATTGTTTAGTTATATTGAACATTGTTTAATTCTGCCACATGACCAGCGCGTGAGCTTCATAAAAGAAGGTTGGATGCATAAAAAATTGCTAGTGAGTTTTAAAATTAAAGAGACAGACTCTCATTACCTTTATTCCCAGCTCCAAGAGGGCTTCTCCTAGCTCCCGCCTCCAGCCACCTAATGCAGTGGCAAGGTTTACAGAAGAGGCTAGTGAGAGAGGGAGTGCATGCCAGGGAGTGAGCTTTTATTAGGGAACAAAAAATTCAAGGAAAAATCCCATCCAATGAAAATTAAGGGGGGCAGCATCCCAAGGTCAGGGCCAACGATTGGATCTTCAGGTCAGTGGCCAGGCACGCCTCTGCATGGACAAGCCCTTGTACCTGGGACAGGGTAGGGAAGGCTCTGACACCGCTGTGTCTAAGCGCCTCTCACAGCCAGGGAGGCAACTCAAATCATGTGCGAGGATGGCCTCCCACATTTAATTACATGATTTTAGACCAGGAATTCAGATTCTACTGTTTAAAATATCTTAGTATTTGGTTCTCAAACTTGAATTATCATAGGAAGTTCTAATATATGAATTAAGTCATAAATTCAGCTTCAATGCTATTATCATCTTGATATTTAAATTACTGAACATGAAGCTGAAGATTGACTCTGAGTAATTGAGAAACAAAGTTGGTTCAGTTTCTACCCTCATTGTCATGGCCTGTTATATACTGCATTTCAATTTGTAATTTCTGAATGTGCAGAGGACAGCTATTTCTCCCCAGTACAATGAGTAAGAAGCTCTACTCAAACGTACTTTAAGTTGGAAATACTTCAAGTTTGTGTCAATTAGCCAGTTGTGAAAACAGGTGATTTCAATTTATATTTACTTGTCTATTTTTGCCATTTATAGACACAGTGAAAGGGAATAATAAGCACTCGGCCCATGCACTGCTTGCAGCCTCTCTGATGACAAATGGCTGATGGGTGTAAAGCCCATACCTCATTTACATCACAGGCATACTGTACTCTATTTGGAATATTAGTTTCTTGGGTTGATAGTGTTGTTTAACACACACAATGATCAGCACATTTTTAAAGACTGCAATAATCATAGGAATGCAGCAGTGATATGGGAACAATAGGAAATAGCAAGGCATAACGACATACTCATCATTGTTCTGTTCTCATCCTTCCTAACAAGTTTGGTTTCCCTTGGAGTCTAACAAAGGGTTATGAATTTAGTAGAGGAAATGTGGAACTAGGTACAAGAATGATACCATCTATTCCTGAGCTTCATATTCAGAGGGGAAAAAGTATTGACTACATGGGGAACCAACTGCCCTGAAAGCTTTAAGGAAATATGCATGTGCTTATATAATCTTCAAACAAGATTTGAAGCCTTTTACAAAAGTGGCCTCATTTAATCTCAAGTAAGTATGTGGATATCACAAAAAAAAGGAAGAGTCAGATATAGGAAATTAACTAACTTTTCAAAAATATGCAAAATTCAAATTCCTAATAAAATATTTTCAATTTACATGCAATTTACAAAATCTATTCTTAGCATGATAACATCTTCATGGTTTTCACACATTCACTAAAAGATCATAATCTCATAGCAGTTTTTACTCACATTGTTCAAGATTTTAGCAAAAGTTCAGTCCTGATGGTATTTTACAAAGCAGTTAGCATGTTCCTGTTCTATAACTATTCGCAGTATTGCCAAGTAACTCTTACACAAGTTCAATAAATAATTGGAAGCCCAGATGTTTGAAATGGATATAGCAGATACACCGTAGCCATATTTTAAATACAGCTACTTTCCCTTTGTCCTCTCATCCACTTCACAGCATTGCACTCTGCCATTTTCAGTTCTCTTCTAATTAAACCTAGATGTGTGTTCGGCATGTATGTTTTTCCACACGTGCCCCCTTCATATGCACCATGAAGAGACATCCCGTGTCATTGTTGCTGACTTGAGGTATTCCAACAAGAAATTTGACTTGTTCAAACTGAACTGTAGCATTCTTTTTTTCTTTTGAACTATAGCATTCTTGTCCCTTCATTTCACCTACTAATAAGGAAATTACTCAGATTGAGACGTGATTTCCCATTTCACATAGCAAATAACCAGTGTGTGTAAGCTCCCTGCCTGGTCTGACCTTCCTCATTTCTGTGTCCCTTCATTGAGACACTAAAGCAAGCTTTCATTCAGTGTTGCTAAATACAGCAAAAGAAATTAGGTGTTAGGAAAAACCAAGAACATTATTAAATTTGCTTTTGAAATAGAGATGCTATTTAATTTTCAGGAACTAAAAAAAGAAAGTAAAATATAATTTTGCTTACTTCAGCTTTAGTTTAAGAAATTAAAATTTTTGTTAATTATCATCTCCCTATGCAGAGTTTTTGTCGTGTACCTAAAAATTATGCTTTGTAACATACATGTCTTGGATTTTTTCCCTTTGAAATACTTATACTAATTCCTGAAAAGGCTATGACATTATCAGAGAAAAGTTATTTTATTTTAATTTTAATTTTTTAAGAGATAAGAGAGTATTATGGCTATATTCAGGAATTTTTAATTTGTATCTTATTTAGTCTGGTGTACTATGTGACACCAGTTAATTGTATGTTATTTTGTGGTAACTACATGTTAACTCTGTTGGAAGTAATGGTAATTATACTGTAATTGATATCAGATCTCCCACATCTTTAGAAAACCATACAATTAACACATATCACCACAGTTGGACACTATCTTTTGTCCTTTGTAATGTTGCCATATTGAAGTATTATTTTGAATAGAGTTCCTAAATATTTTCTTCTTTTAAACTCATTTAAAATTTTCAATTTCCAAAGGACTTTTAAAAAATTTTTATGAAATGA
This sequence comes from Marmota marmota marmota, assembly GCF_001458135.2. Lineage (NCBI taxonomy): Eukaryota > Metazoa > Chordata > Mammalia > Rodentia > Sciuridae > Marmota > Marmota marmota. The sequence continues at coordinate 28,638,561 of NW_026000174.1, read as the reverse complement.
AAGCATAGTTTCTGAATTTTTAGTTTACTCAATCTTTAAAAAAAAACAAAACACTTCCACAATCAGGCAGGGTTAAGTTTATTTTTTATTGAAAATTCATTTGTGACTTCCTTTGACCTTATTAGTACTTCCTTTTTCCTAGAAAGAAGATAATAAAATATGCAAAATCTTAATTTTAAGGAGTTAATCACTTTTTTTTTCACTGAAGAGAGGCCCTTCTTCTTAGCAGCAATGTTTACACTCATGTTACTTTTCTTACAAATTAAAAAGGGATGTATTCTGTGTGCATACCTCCATAGCGAATACCAAACTAGGGATGTGGAGGCATATTTAAACCAAATTCAGGTTAATACAATTTCCCTCTGGTTTTTCCTCTCCTTCCTTTGTCTTTCTGCTGCTATGTCCCTTCCCTTCAATTGCTTTTGCCTATAGTGGGGACAGAATTTCAGAAGTAAATAAATGCTTTCTGGCAGAGTGTGACTGTGGTTTGGTTGGCTTATTTGACAAATGGATTATTTTTTAGTGATTTCCTTAAGAATATGAATAATCACTCAAGAATTTTTTATGACATGGCAAAGTGATTTTGCTAGTGTGTGCTGCAGTGTAGATCTGAGAGCAAAAAGTCAAGTATCATGGAATCATGAAATTTTAGGACTGGAAGAAACCATGGAGATAAATTAATTCAACTCCCACATTTCATAGATGAGGTAAATGGGGACTAGCATAGTTTGTAAGAGTACAGAGTGACTCAGTGAAAGAAGTAGGACTGGGATCTGGAGGCTGAGGCATGTTCTGGGTCCATTTACTCGTGGCTTCAGGGCTTCAGGTAAGCATCCTAACCTTCCAGGCTCAGGGCTCTGAATGAAGAGGCTTTTACATTTCCTCCTGGCACTGAAGCTTCCTGATTTTTCTTCTTTAAGATATATGTTATTTTTGTAACATATTTCTTTAAATTATAGGAGAATCTCAGGGGATTTATTTATACATTTCATAAATTACAACAAATGCATGGTGGTAATGTTTTACATTTTTCTACCTTTTGTGTTTATGTTTCTGCAAGAAAAAAAAAATCTTTCAAATTATCAGTTTGCCAGATAAAATTGAAATAGTTATATTTTTGGAGAAAATATTCATTCTTTTGGTTTATATAGCTTTGATTTCTTCAACTTGAATTAATTGCACCTGTGTTTCCACAAACAATATTTTTAAAATATGCATCATAAATTAAATAGATATTGGAAATCAAGTTGCCTAGATTCTGAACTAATAGAATTCCCAGGATATCTTTTTTTTTTTTTTTTTTTGACAAAGACATTTACTTAACTGGTCATTAATTTTATTGTGATAACTTTTTTTCATATGGTAAATGTTAGAATAACAAAGTCTTTTTGGTGGTTTACGTGGAGATAAAGTTCTCCATTTTTTAAATCATGTATTCAGTTTTAATAGGTGTTTATATAATTTTACAATGGAACTTCTTGTGAACTTGTTACTGAAGCAAATAGTTAACCAGAGAATATGCAGGAACAAATCTGCATCATGCCTCTCTATACACGAATAAAAAGTTGAAACCACATATAAGTGGGAGTTGGGCTGCCACACAACTGGATTTGCTTAAATCTGAATGCTTTATAACTCTACTTGGGAGTTGCAAACTTATAAATAACCTTGCAATTGGTTAAAACCATATGAATGAGACAGAAGGCATTTGGTTAAAGGGGTTCAGTAAGCACTATAATCCTGATGAAACTAATTTAATTCAGTGATTCCCATGTCTAAAAGTTTCTCATATCTTCAGAGTTAATGCTACTGTATCATTTATCATCTGATGGCCAATGACAAGAGTCTAAGTGTGTGTTATAGGATATGTACAGGATGATCTCGTTGCCAGGGTTGTGGAGACAGAACTTGCTTAGTTTAGTGTACTCTTCAAATCCTAAGGGAAACTTGTCATACATCATTTGAGAATGTTTTTGAAAGTTCCATAAAACATATCCACAAGAAGCTCTGTAGACATTAGTTCATTTCAGTAGGCCTGTGCTGCCTGCTTCTTCACTTGCCAGGCACAGTGCTAGCTGGGGATAGGGAGGGTCATAAGACACTTTCCCTCCCCCAAGGAGCTTAAGATCTAGTGGCATATATCAGTATGTTGAGAGGAAATCTGAGAAGCTTATGCTAGTCTTTATTTTTTCTTTTTCATGCCTCAAGTATAAGTCTTCTGGTTTTGGAAAACTTGCCAAGCCCTTGCAAGTCTTCCTTCCTTCTAAGCAAGAACTTTCTCTTTTGAAGAATCATATATAGGTAGGTAGGTAGATACTTGCATACATACATACACGCCTGCCTATGTACATACATACGTACAAACATAAATACAGACATATAAATTTCAACAGATAGAACCACTACTAGGTCCTAGTGGCAAAAGCTTCCAGAGAATCTACTAGGATGTCATCTCCAAAATTTGCTGCTTTATTATCTGATAATCTTTGGCCAGCAGCAAGAATTTTTTGTGTGGGTTATAGGAGATGTAGCTACCATTTTACTAGTTTGCTGGGGCTATCATAACAAAATACCACAAACTGGGAAACCTAAAGAACAGAAGTTTATTTTAACTTAAAGAACAGAAAGTTATTTTCTTCCAGTTCTGCAAGTTGGAAGTCCAGGATCAAAATGTCAGTAGATTTGGTTTCTCCTGAGGCCTCATTCTTTGGCTTGTATATAGACATCTATTTTCTGTGTCCTGGTATGGTCTTTCCTCAGTGTACACACATCCCTTGGGTTTCTTTTTGTGCCCAAATTTCCTCCTTTTATAAAGTCAGATTGAATTAGTGCCCATCCTAACAGCCTCATTGCAACTGATCACTTCTTCAAAGGCCCTGTCTCCAAATATAGTCACATTCTGAGGTACTAGAGGTTAGGTCTTCAATTTCAGAATTTTTGAAGGACACAATTCAGCCAAAAACAGCTAATTTTGAATAGCTTGTATATCCTCAAACACTTGTGATCCCCACCCCTGTTTGACCAAATGCTTTATTTCTCTGTTGTGCTTCCCTAGGAAAACTCTTATTTCTTATTTCTCAAGAGGAATTAAACTGAAATCAATATTATTTTATTTAAGTTTATTCTGTTGTCCTTTCATAATATATTGGCATTTTTAAATTAAAAAGTGAATTACTAAGCAGTACAAGAGATGTTCAAGGGAAAATGGGGGGCGGGCAGTTGAAATTCTAGGGAAAAAGTCTTAGGGAAAGGCAAAGCACTTACAAATAATTACTTTCATATAATAAAAATAAGGTAGATTTCCTGTCTCTCTACTACACCATCCTTGACCAGGAGATTATTTTATTGTTTCATTTACTTGCATAACTTCTTTATATTTATCTATCTTTCAATCATATTTCACTGCTTTTTATAAAGATCTGAAAATTAACTTCATTGTATCTAAAAGTAAAATGAAAAGAAGGGAGGGAAATAATTTTACCAGGATTATCAGGATTTATTTTCTAGACTGCCTAAATTAATACCTCATGAGAGGCACTTATGATGTGAAGATAATAAGATATGGACATTGCCATTTCAGAACAAATCAAGGAGCCATATAAACAGAAATATAAATAAATAATTGTAATATACTTTTTAATAAGTGTAATATGATGCTGGGACAAAAGAAGGGAGTGAGAGGTCCTACCTGGGACTGGTGAAAGGAAGTCAACAAAGGATTTTGTTGAGAAAAAAATGCTTTAATGGAGCTTAAAAAGGACTAGTTGTGATGAATCAGAAAGGGCAAAGCATTCTAGGAGGAAAGAATTGTAAATGGAATTACACAGAGCTGTGGAATATCACATTCAGGAAACTTCAAGAAGTTCCATTTTATCAGAATAGGGAATATAAACTGGAATGAGTAAAACATGAAGCTGGTAAAAGAGGAGCAGGAACCAGATCATCAAAGGTCATACAAGCTATCCGTACAAGCTTGTTTCTTACCATGGGTGGGGAACTTTTGAGAACTAAAAAGTAGACAATAACAAGATCCAGCTACTACATGGTTAGTAGGGTTGAGATCTGAATTTAGTTGTGAGATCCTTAGCAGCCAAGACTAAAGGGATGCATCTTTGATTATATAGTTCCATTTTGGCAGGAAAATGGATATTGGCCTTTGGATCAGGACACTATCTTCATTAGTGTTTAGCTTTGAAACATTTAGTAAATACTAAATAGTATATTTAGCAGAAGTGGATATTTTAGGAATTGCTTTATTTTTTGCAAGGCACTCACACATGCAATCTCTCATTTAATCATTAACAACCCTGTAGCATGAGCATTTTCTATCCCATTTTATGAATGAGGGAATGGGCTCAGAGAGATCACATGGTAAGTAAGTTGTAGGGTTATGATTCTCAATTCACCTCAGCACAAATACCTACCCAAATTTTGTTTAAATGACTTAAATAAAAATATAGAAACTTTTTTGAGCCTCACATTTTTTCCTTATAAAATTAATAGCAAGAAGAGTAGTATTTTCCTTGAAGCATTGGTGTGAGGTAAAAATACTCGTTGGAAAGACCTTTGTATCGGCAGCTGATCTGTAAGTGGCACCCTAGCCAACCACTAGTTGAAAGGTGCATTTGTGCTCTGTGGGCAAAACACTGTTGGAAAATTCAGCCCTTAGCTACATCATGAGTCCTAGCACAATTTTAGTGTTAAGGATGTATTAAGAGCCAGACAAATTAATAGTTTGGGCTGACAAAATGTTATTTAACAATGAGATTCAATAATGAACTTCATTTCTCCCAGCCAGAGTCTTTATTATCATGATTACTGACTCTGAAACCATCAAAATGTCACTATGAAAGTAAATTCCAATGCCTCTAAAATACCTTCCTCCAAAAAGAATCACCTTTTAAAAAGCAGATGTGGTTGCTTTCCAACATAAAGCCTACAGTTTTTGATCGTTCATTAAATTATTAAGTGTAAAATAAAGAATATAAAATAAAGAATGATAAAGTGACAGTTTGTTGAGGCAATAAAAAGGAAACCAAACATGTGGTTAAATAACATCTCATGAGAATCACATCATGGCAAAATATGTCCAGAGCAAGGAATTAGAGCATGTCATTCAGAGTAAAAGACAGAGTATTGGTCAAATCATGTGTCATTGTCCTGCTTTCAAAACAATACAAACCAAACCAAACAAAACTTTTTATTTGGAAATGCATACTGTTTTATAAACAGTATTAAATTCAGTATTAATCTACCATGCTTTATGGTAGGTGATGTCTCTTTAACTAGTGTTTCTCAAAGACTTAAGCAAAGATGCAAGTATTTACCTGCAGAAATTCCAAGTTAGGATTCACATTAAGTCATATAATCAAATGCATTTTTCTATTGCAGTCTTTTAAAGTTATTTCTCTCTCTTATAAAATATTTAAGGTGTTTCTCTAGATTTCCTTTTTCTGATTATTATTGCTTAGATATATGACCAATACAGTGTGGAGTGTTGAGTCTAAACATGTCTTTTATAACCATTAAAAATTACAAAATTAGTAGTTTTTGATCCTTTTGGGATCTCTCTTATACAGTGTATTTTTGATTTTTGTAGATAAATAAATTATGTGGCCTTATATAAACTTGCAAGTATTTATTGACACTAATACTAAACACTGTGTAAGATATATATATATATATATATATATATATATATATATATATATATATATATATATATATATATAGATATAGATAGATATAGATATAGATAGATAGATAGATATAGATATAGATATGGTCTAAGATATAGTCCCTGGCTTGTAAAATCTTTTGGTATTGCTGGGGTAGACTTGGCAGTGTACATGAGCCAATTTGTTAACATAGTATCTTAAATTAATCTCTAATTTGTTAACATAGTATCTTAAAAGCTGGGGGGTGGCTGAAATGTAGTAGCAAATAAGAAGCTCTGAAAAGTTCTGAATTAGAGACATGAAGTAGAGGAGTATAAGGAAGGTGTGTGAGGAGATCAACTGGGGAGGACAGTGCAGGCAGATTAGAGGAAAATGCAGCCATGAGTTTGGTATGTGGACTGGAAGGCATCTGCTCAGGTAGTTAGAGATGGCAGAAAGGCATCAAGGGGAGGGACCACAGCAAGAGCTCTGTAGAAGGAAAATCAGCAACCCTGGATGATTGACTAGACAGAGAAGGACAAGGAAAGTAGTGAGGCAATTGTGCTGGCCAGTTGGCGTTGACATAAACACAGGACAGGAAGGAAACTGGGTAAGGGGAATGCTGCTTTTGCAGGGAAGTCTTTCCTTTTAATTTAGGAAAGCATTTTCTTGGGTCAGAGATCCACTAAAATATACAAGTAGAAATCAGATGTCCAGAAAGATTGAAGTTTGGAGCTGGTATGAAAATAATAAGACTTCATTCAGCAAGCACTCAATAACTTAGATAGAGTTGAAACTTTGAGGATAGACACTATCTGAAAACACTATCTGTGGTGGCCTTACAGAATTTCTATTCATGATACACGTATTTTTTATTTCTCAAAAATTCTGCTTCAGGAGTACACAAAAAACGTGATGGGATTTCAGTATTAATCTTTCCTACAAAATTCCTTATTACAAATTTGAAAGTTTTGGGAAAGTCTTTAATATTTAAATGTGTATTTAGGTATGTAACAATAAAATATTGTTTACTTAAAAAGAATCATACTAAATTCTCCATGTTAGAAGATAGGTACTACTAAATCCATGATTATATGAGTATAGAATTTTGTTTTTACTGTCTTCTATCTGTATAAATAGAATATCTGGCAATTAGTTAATAACATACATTTAAGTTTATTTAAGAGAGGCAATGTAGAGAGCATCCTAATTATAATGTATTTTACATATGAAAATAATACAAGATGATTATTTTTTACTAATTTTAACAACAATATAGGTAATGACCCCCTAATCATTTGTTGTGTGGCTGCTATGAATGACCCCATATTCAGAAATTCCTTAGAAATAAGCTTTTGAATAAAGATTGGTTGGTACAGTGCTTCTCATTTGGGCCATTGGCATAAAATATATCCCATCATTGTCTAGATATGTGTACTTAAATGAAATATATTTGCAAAGCAACAAAAAAAAGCTTCTCTCAGCATGTGCCATTTTCCCCTTTCAAATTATATAAAACTGTTTACAGAATTTGTGGCAGGGTGTAGGCTGGTCAGTTTTGGTAAATCCAGAGTAAAGGTGCCCAGCACATTATTATGTTGGTGTGTTGTTTTTTAGGCGATGGCCGCAATCAGTCATCTTGCATATGGTTTGAAAAAGACTTGTCTCGCTGGCAAGCAAACTGTTATTTAAGTACACAATCCACTCTACTACTGAAACAGTTTTGCCAAACTTATCCAAGTATTCTCACATGCTTAAAGATGGTATAAATATCATTTATTGCTAGCAGTTTTCTTCAGACTATATGGAATGTCTTCCTGCTGCCTGATCTAAGTGTCCCAGTTTACATTATGGCCTTTACTGCCTCTGTTTGATGGAGTGATCAGTAAAAATTTAATGACACTATAAAATAATAAAAATGTCATTAATTTACCACGGATCTTGGATGCAGTGGTTGTAAAGTTACATTAATAAACAGAATATTTTTTACAACAAAAAGCATTGTTACGTGGGAACATATAAATAACACACATAAATTTAAGAGCAATTTTACTGTTAGCACACACATTATTATGGAATAGCCAATAAGTGTATAAAACATAGTATATAAAATTTTATTAAAATATACTGTGCACATCAAAAATTCAGCTTTTATCTAAGTGCAAAGAAAAGCCATTATTGTGTGCTTACTGTTTCATTGCTGTTCTTTCCCTGGATCACAATTTTACATTTGTTGCAAGTAAGAGGAAGTAGATTTTTTTTCTCCCTAGATGAAAACAAACCTCAGGTCTTTTAGTTACCCCAAATCCATTCTCTCTCTCCACTGATGCAAAGACGTAATTGATCAATCTCGCCATGGTAGGGAGGGAAAAGTTGCTAATTTAATGCAAAGTTAAAAATAATGCCTGAGGAGTTGAATGGTTTGTTCAGTGACTCTGGAAATAAGGGATAATAATGCAGCAGTCTATCTGTCATCAGTGAAGCTGCCCCGTCATTGACTCTGATAATATGTGAAGATGATGGATGCTACCATCTTGTGGCTTGTAACATTTAACATTCATCAGCTCTCACTAAAGGGGGCTTTATCATTTAAATATCTTTATTTAATATGCAACATCTACCTCATACATCATAATTTCAAAGCACTTAGAGAGCCAACAGTCCAACAACACAGCAGAGCTGACTTTAATTTTTTCAATAACTTTTATGTTGACTGCATGTTTGTGACTGACAATGCATAAGTAAGTGTCTTATCACATTGCTGCATGTAAAATGTACATTTCACTGTCAACATAAAGATGGGGAAGTGGGGTATCAGGATTAAATTAGCATTGAGGTATTTTTCTTATGTTTCCAAAATATCCTACTTGGGAGCTATGTACCTTGTGAGGTCTGGTTCAAGTGTGTGGCAGAAATTTGGACTTAAGAACTTGCCACCCACTGTCTATATTTGTTCCATGTAGGGGCGTACCCATTGGCATGTAATGGTCAGAAGTTTAAACTTCTTGGAACTAAAGTATCTCTCTGTTCATGTTCACATCCTGTATTTACTAGGCTCGTGTTCAACCTCATTGGTAAAATTTTGTGTAGCTCAGCTGCCCAGACCTAACTTGTAGACATCAGGCCCTCTTATCTTATGGTTATGTGGCTGGAAAATAAATATTCTGAGCTATTCTTTGAAGAAAAGAAGAAAATCTTCTGGGAGACGAGGTGGGAATTTATATGAAAGGGCATGGCTTTGCAGAGTCCTGCTTTAATCTCAAACACAGTGCTTAATATTATCAAATTTAAAATGCAACCCAGTGCCCCAAACAATTTTTATCATTGATTTATTTTCTGCCTATTTAACGAGTTTTTCATGGAATATTCTTCTTTGTCTTCTATGCTGTCAAAATATTGATATTTTATAGGGAAAGTATCTTTGCAAAAGAATTTTTTTCAATGAAGTCAGAAAAATGTATGACTTCAAAGACACTGTGAATGTGTTGTTGAATGTTCTGAATGTTTTTTGTTATGATTAAAAACAAGCTGATACTACTGAATTGTGAGTGCACTTCATTTTTATAAAAGAAAAGATATTATCATCATGTAAGCTTTGTTGTCTTAGGATTTTACAAACCATGGCATGTAATTTTCCCTCTTCTCCTTCCTTGTCAAAATATTGATATTCTTTCAGGAACTTTATTTATTTTATTTTTTTTACTGAGAATATTTTCTGGTAAAATCAAAGAGAATGAATGACTAGAAATATACTTGAAATATGCATATTGATAGGTAGCACGGTCTGTTGATTTTCAGAGAAAGTTGTTTTTCCCCCCATAAAAATACAGTTAAAGGTTGTTCTTCCAAGAAGATTGCAGGTGTCACATCAAAACTCCTTTTGCATTTAACATAGGGAAAGCATTCACATGCAAATATCTCAAATGCGAAACAATGTGATAAAACAAAGGTTGAATATTTTGCTTTCCCTGATACTACTCATCTTCACTTTAATTCTTTTTCTTTACATCATGACAACTGGAAGTGCTACTCAAAAATAGGAATTGGCTGATTAAAAGCAGCTGTCCTTCCCCTGACAATGTGTGAAACTCCCACATGGCTTGTGGTTGCTTTCTGTTGTGTCCTGCATCTGGGTTAATTTGTTCTTGGGCAACAGTGTTTTCACATAAGAAGATATTAGGGAACTGTACTTGATTTGGTTTTTATTTTCCTTCTGTCTTTTTTAAAAAGTGTCCTATTTTCAGAGGTTTCCCCACATACTGCTATTAAAACAAGTTACCATTACTCAGTTCAACAAATTCATGATTATAATTTTTGTTGCAAATCTTTCATGGAAATGGTGCTAGATTAAGGCAAGGTTTATGCTGTGTTTTCCTCCAACACGGATTTCAACAAATTCCATGATGAAGGGGAACTGGAAGACTTCCTGCACAATTTGACTGATGGGAATTAATTATAGAAATATAATGATATTCAAAAATAATCATATTAGAAAGCACAAATGTAGTGAGACTGTACAAATGAGGCACAGCCTCTATCAAGTAATTGTATGTTTGCTCTTTAAGAATATTTCCAAGTTTCTAAACATCTTAGAGAAGAGAACACTCAGAGTGTTTCCATCTAATGCCGAACATGCTCAGTACAGAACTAGGTCATTGAACAATAGACTGAACAGCAATCAGCACTCTACTGCTGCATAATGCATTAAGTATAACATGCAGAAACCATTCCCGGAGCTGGAAGCTGCTATTTCATGTCTGTAAATTCAAGCTGACATGACATTTAATATTGTTTCATAGTAATGAACAACAAGGTTTCATTCATTCATAAGCATAACACAAAGCCAAGTTTGAGTCTGGAGAGTAGAAAGGAGGCGAGAGGGGGGACACGTGCTGGGTTTCTGCAGACAAGAACACCATATTAATGATGGTCAATGAGCCCTCTGCCACTGATCCAGAGAGCTGTAGAGTTCTGTTCGCTGTGATGCTTTGTCAGACTCTTGATCCTAGAAAACGGGTGAACATGCAAAGCTCCTCTGGCCTAAAGGGGCAGGGTATTTAACTTACCTGGCTTCCTGACTGGCTGGGTGTGACATCTTTTCAGTTCCCAGGAAGTCACAGGTGAAACTCATAGGCAAAACAATAGTCTCAATGCCATCATCTAGTCTACCTGCTTTGAGAGATTGATTTTTGAAATCTAGTGCATAAAATTCTAATTTGTATTTCCCCAGGAACACCAATGCAAAGTATGATCTATAAGTGGGAAAATTCCTCTCCCATTAAATGTAGCAGTGTATTTTAATAGGAACTGCTCTTTCAAGTTTTTGAACACGTATCTCAACTGTCTCGATTACATTCCTTTTAGATTACGGGAACAAATCCAATACAGAAGAGATGTGCAGAGCAGCTCTGGCAGGTTCCCATTTCAGGTTTACTTTCCTTAAAGCTATTATGGTTTAGATGCTGTCACTGCTCTCAGTGCCACATCAGGCATTACAAGAAGGTTCCTAAAAGATTTTTCAGAACTCAAATGGATCAGAAACCATGTTTGCAAATCCAAGTTCTACCTATTTCGAAAGATAGAAACTGGAAGGAAAAAAGTGGCTGCTTTGGAAGCTAGAATAAGCCTCTGATTATTCTTTCCTCTAGGAAAGAACGCGCTTTGAGAATTTGGGGCCCCAGTTAACAGGAAAATCAAATGAAGATGGAAAGCTGGGCCCAGGTGTCATCGACCTTACTCGGCCAGAAGATGCAGAGGGTGAGTATCTTTTCTGTAGCTCTTTTCTGTGACTCTGTGTGTTTCTGAAGGTGTCTGAGGAGGATGTAAGATTTTCATGGCCTTTCTTGGGAGTCACCAGCTAGATTTGTGGCAAAGAGAAGAAATGTTGGTCTTCAGTATACATGATAGTTGAGGACTTTGAGAAGCTGCTAGATCCTATATTACTGAATATATAGCAATCAAAGTACTCCCAGATGCCATTTTACCATTTTAAAATAAAAAGACCCTCTACATTCTAATGAACAACAGCCTTCTGTGTTTCATCCACCTCAGTGCATTCTTGTTAAGGGGGTGGGGGAGAAAAAGAAGAAACAAAGGAGGAGTTGTATTTCTCTTAATTCCAAATCAAGTAATTCCTAGTGCAGTCAAACCATTTGGGGGGACTAAACATTGGTTTGTAGCAAATTTGGCACAGACTTTTCAGTTGTTTAGGAATGGCCCAGCCTGTACCATTCACTAACCATCACTGAAGGCACTAACCATCACTGAAGTCTGCTGAAAGTATGGGTGGAAAGAGCCACCTTCTGAGAATGTTTACCTACAGCACCATCGATGCCTGTCCGCCTTTCTTCCTTTTTTGTTTGTTTGTCTTAAATGCACAAGCAGCACATCAGCAGAAATTGCTCCCTGGAGGCCGGGTACAATTTATAGGTTAGGTCAGCACTTCGGTAGTAATGTTGCCTGGTTATTTACTGTGTCATCACAGAGTTGGGACTGGTTTTCCCGTTAGCTGTTTCTTTGGCAGAATCTGTCCCACCAGTCAAGGAAGATTAATTTGTTCTCTTCAGAGTAACGCGATACTTCACCCATCTTGGGTCCCTGCTAAAATCCTTTTTTAGCTTGAGGGGAAGAATCTTACTAGTGTCCCTTTTACTGGCAGGATTTCTTCCAGGACCCTAATCCCTTGAAAATACATGAAGACATTTCACAGCAGCATCTGAACCAGGCCTTCCCAGGCAGTTTAGAAATCCCTGGCACAAGCACTAAGAGACATTAGGAAGCACTTCAGAGAGTTTCCAGAAGGCAGGTTTTTCATACCAGTAGAAGAGGCTAATGTTTGATGATAGTCCTGAGGGCAAGGTGTTAAAATAAATTCTAATTGGAGTGTGTGTGCTGCAGGGAGGGTGTGGGGAACAAAAAGAAAGGAAAAGAAAGGAAGGGAGAGAAAGAGGAAGAGGAAGATGAGTAGGAATTGGGGTAAGGACTCAAAACTAGAGCTATACTTGTCCTCCTTGAAGAGTATGTTTCAAGAGTACATGATGTTTTCATGGTCCTTCAGAAGTGCAGGTGTTTTATAGGTGAGGGTTGAGCTTCCTCTGTGTAGGGAGTCATGGAGTCTAAATGATGGGACTTGCATAGTTAACCAACTGACTGCATCACAGACATGGTAGCTGGCCTGAAAGTATTCAAAGAAGTGTTTCACGCCTGTCTCATTTTAATCTTGTTGGAAGATCATACTGTGGAGCATTTAAATATTTGTGCATATATATGAAATAAATATTTTTATCACCTTGGAGTACTTAGTCTAGCTACAGGCTAGGAGTTATAGAGTTCTACTACCTTACCCTTGCTTTAATGAACTTAATCTACCATTCACCCTTTTTCAATTGGTTTCCTAATTAGTTGTATACTGGCTAAAAATATAGTCAGTTGCCTTTCTGTAATGTTGATAATCAAGTTGATATTTTGTGCTTGGCAAATTAATAATCATGGAGTTATTAACCATTATAAGAGAAAAAAATTAAAACTGAACTGTAGAGAAACATATTTTGTAAAAATATCAGTGGAAATTCCATTCAACACCCAGATTGTCTAGATCCAAACCGATTTTTCTAATTACTTTTTTTAAGCAAACATTTATCAAGCACTCGCATGCCAGAGAATGTTTTTAAATACACACTTTCTCATTTAATTTTTGTACACTCCACAAAAAAGGCATTATTATTTTTTCCATTTTATAGATGAGAACATTGAGGCTGAGAATAATTAAGTAACTTGATGTAGTCATATAGCTAGTAAGGATAAACCTGAGATCTGATGCCAGGCTCAAATTTCAGCCTGCCATTATGTGTACTATGTGTACTGATAAATATGCCAGTGCTTCGTTTTTCTGAACAAACTCCTTGTGACCTTCCTCAGTATGGCCCATTTCCTCTCCCTAAATATAGCAGGTCATGCTGTAGGCAGCTCTCATGTTACTCCGTCACACACAGCAGCAGGGCCTGCTGAGGTGTAACAGTAGAAGGGCTGTAGTGGCCCAGGAGCTTAAGAAGCGTGTGAAAACCTCCCTTCAGAAGCTTGCCCAGAGTTGCCATTGAGACCTCATGTGCTTTTGGGGGACTATGAGTTCATGAATGGAGTCAAGTTACCTGCTCTAATATGGACAGAAGTGCGGTGCCTTTGTGAGGACTGCTGGGAGGGGGAGCAGCCTTCTGCTGACTTCAGGCTGTTTCCTGGCATCTGTTCAAGTGCGAGCTGATTGCAAAGCCTGCTGGAGTTGCAGTTCATACTAAAGTCAGAGTAGATAACAGGTACACATAATACTTTGTCTACTTTGCTCCTTCCTCTTTCCCTTAGTCGGAAAACTTATAAGGAACTGAAGAATCAGAATAATGAAAAATACATTTTGCTCCTTCACAAGTCTGTGGTCCCGCAAAGCAACCAACCAACATTTCTGAGTGCCTATAGTGTGTAGGTCCCTGAAGTAGATCCTGGGTAAACCATGGGAAGCAAAATAGATATGTCCCTGACCTCTTGGATCTCATGGACTAGTGAGGGAAGACAGAAAATTAAAAGAGAAATATGTACATACATATAACATTATTATCATTGAGAGAAATTACCAAGAAGAGTAGGACTTCATTGCACTCTACAGAAAACTCAGAGTAAGAGCTCCTTAGGGAAGCTGAGGTGGCAGGTGAGTTCTGTCCCTCTAGCTCAGGAGGTCCCCTTCCTTCATCCTTGAGTAATCAAACTCCCTCCAGCTTTGGAGTAGCATAAGGGGTTATGCCCTCACTCCATTCCTCCAGCACCCTCCTGTCTAGCTTCTGAAGTGACTAAATTAAGTCAGTCCAGAAAATGAGGCCCTGTTTGATCTGGCTTCCCAGGAAGATGTTTCCCAGTCATGAAAATGACAATATCACTTAGTAAGCAATTTGTAGACCTTCTTCATAGCCCTGGGCATAGAGTCAGTGAAGAAAAGGTCACCAAAAGAGGCAGCTGTGCCTGTGTATTAACCACTCATCAAAATCGAATGACAAAACCATAAGCAAGGAAAACAGAAATTAAAAATATAAAAGGCAAATGCCTTCAAAATTTTATTTTTAAAGTCCAGCTGTTATTTGGCTTGAATGTGACAAGACAGCATTTCTTGTTCACCATGATATTTATAAAGCCTCAAACTCATTGGTACTGGAGACTTAGGAAACATGTTTAAGGTCTTGTTATACTTTGAAGTGGTTGAAGGCTTAATATGTATTGAGTATACACAATCTGTTTGCTTCCACATAGGACATGTAAAGAGGACAGGACTTGATTAGTTGAGTCAGTCACTTTGTATTAAGAATGATGAACAGCTGTTGAACTTTTTGTTGACTTTCTGTGTGGCATTTCCCCTTTCCTTGTTCTGCTTGGGCAAGACTGCAATTCTTATCCCGACCCTCCCAATTTCAAGGTTGCACAGTGTAGTAGAAAGGGTTCTGGCCTGGTTTAGGGGAGATTTGGATTAAAGTCCCTTTGCTAAATGACTGAAAACAAATGACTAATGCCTCAGGACTTAAGTTCTTTATCTCTTTAAGAGTCATGTTGGATTTGATTATCTCTAAGTTCTCTTCCAAATCCATGATTGCTATTAGAGTCTTCAAAAAACACTGGGTGTAGTTCTTATATGAAAAGATGATCTATCCACAATAGGTTCCATTTGTTTCTTTCAAAGAAATAAGAGAGCAATATCTTAGAGAACATATTTGTGCTACTTGGTAATTTGAGTTTTCATGTTCTTGGAGCTTTACTGTTTATTAATCAGAACACCTCTCTAGTAGTATTTCCCAATTATCTTTCAGAGATGGAACCTTCTCCACTCCTTCTTTCCTTCCCTTCCCCAGCAACAGTTGTTGTGACTTAGCTTTTTAAAATAGATTCTTTCCGTCTTTTCTCTCCCTACAGCTCTTCTACTAGGGGTTTCTCTCTTAAATCTAGGGTTTCATATGGTTTTGTAGTATGGTTTGGGTAAGAAAACATTCTTCTAAAATCTTCTTAAATTTTCATATTCACTTATTGTGTCCCAGCCTGAGGAAGGCTGTACCTCATTTTGATGTGAGGAGTAGTGAAATATAAGCCTATCATTTAGGGATGAGCTCTGTATCTCTGGATGACTTTGGACCCTGAATTAGAATTGGATACAACATACTGTCCTCCACATATTAAAATCTTACATTGATTTAAATGGAAATGGATATGTGCAACATGGATGCTCCTGATTATGGCTGTTGCTCTCAAGTTTATTTAGAAGTCTTTTACAGATTTTCATTGAATTTGCAAATTAGATCCCAGCCAAGAGGGCATTACCCTTCTGAAAACTTCTTACACTTCTCCCCCTCCCCTCTTCTTCTGGGAATCTCTGATTGCTTCTAAGTTCCATATCAGGGTAGTTTTATTATTGTCGGTTTAAGCTGTCTGTTTGTGGACAAAGAGCAGAGACTGCAATGTTTTCTCTTTTTCCTTCAAAATGCACCACTCGTAATACACATGTCCTTTCTTGAATATCCTGCTTCTCCTTTGATCCATACTCTTAGAAAAAATCTTTGAAGCTTTTCTCATTTCTCTTCCCCTCCCTGGATTTTTACTCCTGATGGAAAAGGAAGATTGATTCCATGACTCATGACTCATTCAAGGCAGCAGAGGCAAACTGCAGCCTAATCTGGGTGGGATTTAAACTCTATAACTGCTTGTACTTTGGAATGTAAAGGTCATTAAGTCAAGCCCACCAGAATATAGTGCTTCACATTGCAACACTTAGATTCTCCAATTTGGAATAAAGAAGAGAGGTCATGAAATCTGCAATTCTAGTTAAGAAATCCCTTCTCATATCCCTGACAAGTGGTCACTTCACTTCTGTTCAGATGTCTCCAGTAGTCCAATGACAGGAACCCTATTTCTTCTACAGATGCTTTTTCTACTTCTCTTAGGTCTTTGTTGGTCAAATTTATGGTCAAACTTGTCTCTTATTTCCTTGTAACATCTATCCTTTGCTCCTTCAGATATTTGCTCAAGAACTAGAAGACTTGAATTCTAGTTGTTCCATCCTAGGCAAGGCATTTCCTTTTCCTCAATTTTCTCATGTATGGGTGAGGAAGTTGATATAGGTGTTTCCTAGTTGATATATTTTTTTAACTCTAATTCATATAATTGAACTCATTGACCTTGAAGGCAACTAGAATTTAGCAAGTATCAATTAGGGACCTCATGTAGTCTTCTAAAAAAATGCAGTTATTGTAGAAATATACCAGAGAGGACACGCTTTGACCAAGAAGATATGCAACTACTAGGGCATGTATCAGGAATAAAAGTTGAGGAAGTATACATAGTAAAAGAAAAGTCCCCAGTAAATCACAGGGAGCATTAGCCAGAGCTGTGTGACAGGGATATGGATCCAGCCTTCCATGGCTGTCTAAAATTGCATTTCTAGGCATCTCATAGAAGCAAATAGGCAAAGGAGTCTCTGCAGAACCAGCAGGTTGAGATTGAGGCTAGAATGGGTAGTAAGGGAGGCCCAAGACATGGTGAAAATGAGTAACAGCCACACAGGCTAGGTGGCTAGGAGATAAGCAGAGTTCACGAAGCCCTTGGCTCGGGACTAACTCTGTTGTATGAGTATCACAAAAATGTATTTTACTGTGGATATAAAGAGTTTTAGAGGATCTTGTGCACCAGTTTATATCAGCACTATATATAAAGTGCAGCGCTCTTAAACAAGCAAATAAACTTCTCTTAAAGAAATATATTTGCTGTGTCTTAAAAGCTCCCAAATAACTTTTAATGTTGGTAGAAAACAATTTCCATTGAACTCTCCAAGTGATGGATAGTCCTGATGGGGCAAGAGAGTGAAATGTCAAGATTCTTGAATAACTCCATCCCCTAATACTCCATAAAGGGAACTCAACCTGCTCTCATAGTTATTTCAGTGTGAAAGCCCAATCAAAGTCCCAGCCTCCTTTAAGTGAGGAACCCAGCCCTGCCCGGTAGCTGGTTTCTCATTGGATTGCATTTTCTAAGGAGGTGTCAATGACCATAGTGTAATCTAAAAATGATCTACTTTTCTAATGAAGTATCTATGCCCTGAGGGAGAAATGCCTGCCTGTGCCATTACTGAATCACACAAAAGTGATTCCCAACCCTACAGCCACTGAGTGACAAAGATTAATACCATCTACCATGGAAATTAGACTCTTAAGAACAGCTAGCATATGTTCCCAGTGGGACTACAAAATTAGTCTTTGCTTCCTCAGCAGTATGTATGTCTGTTTCACATAAATCAACACATTAGAATAAACCCTGGTTGATAGAAGTCTGTCTACCATGTTTGGACTGACACTTAGAATGTGAACTTTGCCTAGGTCTCTTTCCCAGAATCCTCTCCTGGCAGCAAGAGCCACTTGGCTTTCCACATGCAGGCTGTAGAATTCAGCCTAACCTGAGGCTGGTGGGATTTGAAGAATATTAGGCCAATTCTGAATGCTCTTTAAATTCTCTCTGCTTCAGGTCAAGATTGGATTTTTGCCTACTTGGCCCTTTCCTTTTTTTAAGTTTTGAAAACTATTTTGTTCCAAATAGCCAATATCTATGCAGCCCTCCCTTATTTTCTGTTTGGCTTCCTATCTTTTGTTCTTTAACCAAGATATTCTCATGTTTGACTTTTTTCTTCTTCTAGATTCCTTGTCTCATTTTATTCTGCTTGTCTATCCCAGTCTGCTTTCACCTATTATTTGTTGTTTATTTTTAAACTTTTTAGAGGTGGTTCTCTGTGAATGGAATCTCCAGTGCCTGGAACCAAGTCTTTCCAACCAGGATCTGTCTAAACTCAGGCCTCATAATCTTGAGTTTTACCCACATGTTCAACCCAGATATAATTTGATGTTTATTTTTTATATACACAATACTTTTATCGGAGTGGGAAAAAAAGATTGTAAAAAATTAGACTACATTTTATTTTCCAAGAGTTAGTAACATAGCTTGAATTATAATGTTAGCATACATAGGAAGCAAAGCAACATGTTCATGGACATCATTAGAGAAACAGAAAAGAAAGAAGAAGCTGCAGTGCTTTGTGGACAGCAGCAATTCTAGAAGGCACTGATAGAAGTATGACTGGAAATAAGCCTAGAATTAGATAAGCCAAAAGAAGGGGAAGAGCATTCAGCTGAGGGAAAAATCCAGACAGACACAGAGACAATGAAAATGAAGCACACAGGAAGCTCCAGGAGAGAGGTATCACATTTCTCATCTTTGTGTTCTCCACCAAGCCCAGTGCAAAGCCTCATACAGACTTGCATTCAATAAATATTTGCTGAATCGAACATGTTCTAAAGATAGCTGGGTTCCATGTTGCATAGGGCTTTGAATGCCAGGCTGAGGAATTTAAACTTTGCCACCAAATAGACATTAACCTTTAATGATTAAAGATTGACCTAGATTCCAGAGGTTAATAATAACGGAAAAGCAGCAGTTAGGTTGGTCTTGGAGCTCCATCAGTTTCTAAATTCCTCTGCTCTCTTTTTAACTTCTTTGCAGAGGGGATGCTCAGCTAGATGTCTTTCCATGTTACAGCCTGAGAAAGCTGAGCAGGTGTTAGGTGGATTTTCATTCAAATCAAATTAAAAGTAACTTCTTTACTCCTGGATATATTACACACATAAGAATAATTTCCACTTTGTCTGCTGTGGCTGATTGATGCCTTGCAGATCAATCTAGTACCTGGGCCTCTCACTTGGGAGTGACTTTTTTTTCAAAATTCTTTTTGTTCAGTGGGTACCTACACCTTAGACATGGTGCCCTGAGGTAGGTCATGGCATCAGATTAAAGAGACTGTATAAGGATAGATTGACATTTGCATTATACTGCAAACTGTTACATTTAAGAATAGGCCATAAAAAGTTAACTCTGAACTAAATCTTAATATCCCAAATCTCTAACTCCATCCATTTACCTGCAAATGCCATGATTTTATTCTCTTCTATTGCTGAGTAATATTCCATTGTGTATATATGCCATATTTTTTTATTCATTCATCTATTGAAGGGCATCTAGCAGAGAAGATAATGCTAAGTGAATTTAGCCAATCCCAAATAACCAAATGCTGAATGTTTTCTTTGATATAAGGAGGCTGGGCTAGGGAGAGGGAGCATGGGAGGAATAGATGAACTCTAGATAGGGCAGAGGGGTTGGAAGGGAAGGGAGGGGGCATGGCATTAGAAATGATGGTGGAATGCGGTGATCATTATTATCCAAAGTACATGTATGAAGACACAAATTGGTGTGAATATACTTTGTATACAACCAGAGATATGAAAAATTGTATATGTGTAATAAGAATTGAAATACATTCTGCTGTCATATATAAATTTTAAAAATATCCCAAATCTCAGCTCTAGAGAGCATAATTTCATAAGCAATATATTAAAACATTGAAAATTTATACTAGCTGAATATGGTGATGCATGCATGTAATCCCAGTAGCTGAGGAGGCTGAGGCAGGAGGATTGCAAATTCAAAGAAAGCCTCTGCAACTTAGCAAGGCCCTAAGCAACTTAGCAAGACCCTGTCTCAAAATAAAAAGTAAAAAGGGCTAGGGATGCAGCTCAGTGGTTAAGTGTCCCTGGGCTTAATCATCATATATATATATTTTTTTCTAAAAATACAAATTAAAGCTGACGTGTGTGTGTGTGTGTGTCTGTGTGTGTTTATAATTTTCATGGCAGAGAAATCACTTCATGTTGCTTCAGGACCAGCTCACTATTCTGATGAAAAGTCAGTCCTTCACAAGGACAAAATACAATAGGATAGTAGCTACCCAATGCTGCACAATTGCAGAGCTCTTAGTAGGGAGGAAAGGAAAACAACTTTAAAGTGTACTGAAACTTCCTTGCCCTCGATTTATTAGAGCTTCATAGTCAATAATCTTAATCCTTTGTCATTCCAGTGAGTTTTTTTAAAAAGCTGATCTGTAAGGGCTGGTGTTGTGGCTCAGCAGTGGAGTGCTTACCTAGCACATGCGGGGCCCTGGGTTCGATCCTGAGCATCACATAATAATAAAATAAAGATATTGTGTCCAACTACAGCTAAAAAAAAAATTTAAAAAAAGATGATCTGTAAATTCACAGGATAATGGTCTCTTCCTTTCTTCTGGCTCTGGCTAAGTACACAAATCTGGTTATTGGTCCTGCACAAGGAACTGAGGAGATGTGAGATGGTCTTTTTTGTTTGGGCCTTATGCATTTTCATTACATTTTAGTCTTTTTCATAGAGACCCTCGTGAAATATATTTTTAGCTTTGGGGGCAGAAAAGAGGCTCTATTAAGGAATAAATTGTACCATACAGCTAACTTGTGGGTTTTTAAAACAGAACATGAAGTGTCAGAAACATTACCCAGATATGAGGAAAGTCTAGGAAGGGGACAAATATCACCTAATCACCTGCTATGCTCTTGGTACTGTACTAAACATTCTCCTATTTCTGTTGTCATTCCATTACTACTGCTACCATTAAAGGGGACTGCTGTTGGTGTGTGAATACTGGGTTCTAGTCACTATGTTAAAAATTTACATGTGTTCCCATTTATTCTTCAGGATGGTATTGCAAAGTAAAAATTATTAACACTCTTTCATAAGGAGAAGAAACTATAGTTTAGAGAAATAATTTACCCAAGGTTACTTATCTAAGAAAGATCAAATCTATAATTCAAATTCAGATGTGTCTGAGTGCATAACAACTGAACCACACTGCCTCCTGCTTTTCTCCAAGTAGAGCTGCCTGAACTGGTTGCCCTTTGTTGGAGTAGCTTTTCTATGGGTTTCATTTAAAAAAACATTAGAGTTTAATTAGAAATAGAAATTTGTGGAATTTAAAAAAAAATCTTTCAAACCACACAAATATTAGGCACCTTCAATATTTTCACCAATTCCACAGGATGGAGAACTTTTGGTGTCCTATATGATTGGACTTAATGCCCCCAAATCCTGAGCCATCTCCTTCTAATACTATTTCCATATCCATAACTTAAAAATTAGCTTTTACTGGACCTATAAACTGCATCTCCCACTCTAATAAAAGACAGATTCCCTGGAACAAATGAAACGAAGAGGAGAAGCTGGTTAAATTAATTGCTAGGAGTTTTGAAGATAAATCTGGATTTCATTGAAAGAATTTGGCTGACAATTTTAGAAATTTGTGTTGATGGTAAGTGTGCAGTCTTGGGGATAGTTAAATGTAAGTTGCCAGTGTAATTTTGCCATATACTAATGTGAGACTTGGGAAGAGTTTGATCTCCCTAAACCTCATATTTTCTTCATCTGAAATGAGAAGTGTGGGCCAGGGATCTTTAACCTCCCTCTCAT
This sequence comes from Marmota marmota marmota, assembly GCF_001458135.2. NCBI lineage: Eukaryota > Metazoa > Chordata > Mammalia > Rodentia > Sciuridae > Marmota > Marmota marmota. The sequence continues at coordinate 28,616,515 of NW_026000174.1, read as the reverse complement.
GTTCAAGTTCTCTAATTCTATGAGTATGTTTTAACCCATTTTCTGCTATTCAAGGAAGTTCTCTTTGTATGCTTATTTGAATGCATGTGCATCAATTGTATATATTTATACATGCCCTGCAACGTTAGAATAGTTTTCAGATTTACTATTCCCAAAAAGCTCAGACTTGTCTTACCATCCTACCAAGGTTTTTCTGGAAGTGGGGAGACTAGTTTCTCAGAATTGTGCAGGGTGGCAAGTCAGTAAAGGAAGTAAGATGAAAACCAATGATCTCTGAGTCTCAAACAACTATGGGTACATTTTTCCTCTCTCCTTGCAAGACACTTAACAGAATATAAGAAATAAAGTGAAACTTCATATAAAATCTGATTTCAGAAATTCCCAGGAACTAATGGAATGTGCAGACATCTGGGTCTCTGAAATTCTCACTGTTGAAGATGTCTGCTGTTCTCTGCTGTCCCAATAAGCATTTCAGTATTTACCTTATGCCAGCCTATGTACTGGACTCTGGGGGTGCAGTTGTGGATGACTCTTTTGAGGTAAGCTGTCTAATGAATAATGTGGACCCATAAAACTGGTAACTTGGATAAACAGGTAAAAATTAAGGTAGATGTAAGCATAGGGTACAACTGTGGGAGCCTAGAATTCTTGGTCTAACCTAGCAACCATGAAAAACATCTGTGGCTTACATAAGAATAGATAGATAATCCGAAAGTGTTCAAGATGGACAGTTCCAGGAAAAGAAAAAACTTGGACTCTTAGCATCAAATCACAGTGTGTACAGAACTAGAAGTAGTATAGTGTTGTTAAACGAAATAGAGCAACCAGAGATGCTACTGGAGGCACAATAGTTAGGGGTCAGATCACATGGGCATTTAGGCAGCTATTGAAGAATTTAAATATAGGAGTCTCTTGGTCAGAATTGCATTTGTGGTGGCTGAAACTAGAAGGAGGTATTTAAATGCAAGCTAAAGGATTCAAAACTGGAAGAATACCAGCCAGCAAGTTAGATTTTATGATACTCCAACACAGACAGTGAAGGCTAAGGTAATCAGTAAGTGTAGAAATGGAGAATGGGTTTAGTGGTATCTTTGTTAACTAGCTCTGAGATTTGCTTCACCTTGGTTTGTGCTTCTTCATGTGGAGTCAATGGTAGGAGCTAGGGTTGGATGAAGACAGAAGCTGCAGAGCCACATGAATTATTTAGTCTACCAGCTTTTCACCAGCCTCTGTATTCTCCAAGGGCATCTTCTTGAATCTGAGCCTGGTTCTCCTGAAATCTTAGAAAGTCAGAACCTGTTATTGTCTTATTTCATCCCCAGTGGTCTCTGGTTCAAGCTTAAATGCTGCCTTTTTGCCTGGGCTCAACAGCTTGTGAGCCCTCCTCCTGTGCATACATACTGCAGATAGATAACAAGTAGAATAGTTGATGCTCTGTGCTACTTTCAGGTCATTAAAATAAAGAAGCACATAAGTTGTCCCAGCTGCCCTAGGATTCTATAGTTGAAACAAGATAAAGGACTGTGTTTAGCTATCTGTGTAAAGCAAATATAACTTGAGAATTAAAAAGAAAAAAAAAGTAAACACAGGCACTGAAACTTAAAGCAGGAGACTCTTGAAAACACAGACTGGCATATCACTGGTTAGAATTTCCTTCATTTTGCAAAGCCACGAGCCACATGCATCAGCTCACCACAAAGTCATTAAGCCTTTTTAAGCTCAGATGAAAAACATTAACAAATACCACAAAAGGCTTCAGTATAGCCCCTTTGTTCATTCACATATGGCACTTTATAACTCCTGCGCCACTCCGCTAGTGTGTTTGTTTAAGCTGCCTCCATCAGGCTGGTCCTGAAAGAACAAAAGACATCTTGAGCAATCCTAAGCAGGAAATGGGCTAATCTAAACATGGTTTGTGACACTTTAAGTAGAATAGAAAGCGGAGGGATTGATTAGTCATTAATGTCCAATTGGCTCCATATGGATGTTGCAATAATAAAGCCTTTTTCAGAGTAGTAGCAGAGTTATTGAATTAGAGGTTTATGTTTCCTCAGAGCTGACCTTAGGGAATTCCCTTTTGGTTCTTCTTGTTGATCTTTTAAAGAGAATGGAGTTTCTAATAGAAAAAAATGGAAGCCTTATCCACAATAACACTTGCTCATAATCCTGTGACCAAGGAATGCATTAATTTAGCATCATTTTAATCCCTGCTATAATTTCAGTCCTTACTGCTTTCTTTACATGCCATTGCATCTTTGGTGGGGCAGTATTTCAGAGACCAATTAGATAGTGGCATGAACTTCATAACTGGTAATGGGCTCCTCTAATGTGCTTAGCTGTGCAGGGAAGTGGCATCCTTAAAGAGGGAAAGTTATGTTCCAGACAAGAAATAGTGGACTCTGAATTTCAGTCCTTTCACAGCACTGAATCACTATTGTAGCTTTGGGGTAGAGGAAGTGCACTAAGGATGAAAGTGAAAAGATCCAAATTCCAGATCTGGCTCTGCCCCTTATTAGTATACCAGGAACTCATTACTTTAGGGGGAGATTTCATAATGGCTCTGAGCCTTGGTTTCCTTACCTGTAAAGTGGGTCAAATGATATCTCCCTTCCTACTCACTTCAAAGGATTATAAAGGGGATCAAAATAATGTATTTAGTGAAAGCACTTTGCAAATATTATCTTATATAGAATGAACTATTTAGCACACCTGGTGTTCCTATCCTAGAAATTGACCTCTGGCCTAATGTATCATGAATGGCTCTTTGAAGAATTTCTTTGGTATTCTGATTAGTGAAATAAATGTCTATTACCAAAGTGTCCAATGAAATTTTTTCTTTATGTGTATAGTATATGTCACAATCTATCTTTATAGTTTATCCAGTGACTTTCTTGTTATACACATGTTCAACAGTTGAAGTAAATAAAGACTTAAAAGAACATTTGGATGAAAACAGGATAATGAAAATTTACCTATGATCTTTCCCCGAATTGGACAATTGAAGAAATCACATTTTAGTCAAAGTATCACCAGTAATTCCTTTTTTGTTCCTTTCTAAAACATTGGTCATTTTATCTATCATAGGTCACTTTTTTTGTTTCCCCCCCCCCATAGGTCACTCTTTACTAACCTGTCTATCTAATGTTTTATAAGATAAAAAGAGCAAACCATACTCTTCAATCCTGGCAGTCCCTTTTTCTCAGATGTGATGAACACATCACTTCCCTAATGATTAAGGCTCCTTCTCAGCCAAGGAATGTTCTTTGCCCACCAAGTAAACCAGTAGGATGGCCAAATCTCTCAATCTCTCTCTCTCTCTCTCTCTTTCTCTCTCTCCCTCCCACCTCCCCCCACTCTAATTTGCATTGCAGGCAGCCTTCTTATACTGAAAGTAAGTTAACATTCTGGCAGTAATCAGGAAAGAGAATTTAGCAAAGGGCTTCCACAGTCAGGACAGACAGCTGTCAGCCATTGCTGAAACAGTGAATTAGACTTCCATCATATTAAGATAGATTTGGTGGGATAAACATGGTGAACAAATTTAAGTAATTTTAATACTCTACTTCTTTTCTAATTTCTTATATCCCCTTCTAAAATTTCTTCATATTCTACATTTTTGTTTCTAATGTAGTCATCATCATTTTCTCTATTAACTCAAATAAGGGACTAAAATATATCATGTAACTCTTTCCAAATCCCACAGGAGAAAATCAACATTCTATTGATAGACTGAAGTAGTCTAAAATAGTATGATTGTCAACAATTCTGTCAAGCAACCTGATAGTAATATATATATATATATATATATATATATATATATATNATATAAAATCTTTTTTTTTAATCCATAAGCAATCAATTATAGCTTCCCCCCCTCTTCTTAATACTTCTTTTTGGTAAATGAATCCATTTTTTAGTTCACAATGGCCTGAAAATGCCACATACTTCTCAGGTTTACAGAGAAAAGAACCTTTCAGAGAAAGCAATTTTGCATGTTTGTTGGTTGATTGGTTTTATGTTTTATTTTATTTTATTTTGCTTTTTAATTAACTAATAATTTAAACAGTTTTACTTTAAATAGTGTCCCATTGTATGCATGAACCACCATTTTTCTGTTTTCAAATTATTTTCAATTCTTTGTATTATTAATAAAACAATGATATTCTTATTTAAGTCTATTTCTGCATAGATTAATTCCATAAATCTATTTCTGTATTTCCCTGTGTTTTGGGTAAATACTCTAGGAGAGAAATTGTTGTCATATTTTACTTAGAAGAAACTGTTAGAAAATGATTATTCCATTTTACAGTTCCACCACTGATATATCAAATTTCCAGTTACTCACTGTCTTTGCCAAACGTTTAGCGTTGAAGCCATTCTAGTACATGTGGAATGAAATCTCATTGTGGTTTTAATTTTCATTTTCCTGATGATTAATGATATGGAATACCTTTCCATGTACCCACTGGCTCTTTTTTTTTTTTCTATAAAGTATTTGTTCAAGCTCTTCTGTTCATTTAAAATTAGATTTTTATTCTTTTGTTGCTTTTTGTGGAAGTTCTTTATATGTTCTAGGTGAAAATTCTTGTGTGTTTTGTGAACAGTTTTTCCTGTTCTTTGACATTTCATTTTCTTAACAAAGATTTTGATGAATGTTTTAATTTTGATGTAGTTCAATTTATCACTTTTTCTTATACATTTAATGTTTTGTATGCCATATCTGCGACTCTTTTTGCTCCTGAGTCACTCTAAAATATTGTCCTTTATATTTTTTAAGGAGTGTTTATAGCTTTTGCTTTTAGTTTTCAGTCATGGTTTACCTCAAATTATTCGTTCCTCCACCCCTACTTTTTTGTGGAACTGGCATTTAATGAACCCAGATGCTCTACCACTGCACTGAATCTCCAGCCCTGTTTATTTTTTGTTTTAAGACAGGGTCTCACTAACTTGCCAGGTGAACTTTGAACTTGGTGATCCTCCTCTCCCAGTCTCCCAAATTGCTGAGATCACAGGTGCTCACCACTATGTCCAGCTTCAAAATAATTGCTTTGTGTAGCATGTGATAAACCAAGGTTTACTTTTTTCAATATATGTATCCAGTTGTCCTAGAACTGTGTGTTGGAGAGGCTATCATTTCTCATTTTAACAGCCTGGATCTTTATTAAGATATTTTGAATTCTGTTTCTTCAAGAATGCTTTGGCTGTCACTGCTTTGTGTTTTATATAAATTTTAAAATCAACTTGTCAATGTCTATAAAATATACTTTTGGGATTATTATTGGGATTGAATTGAATCTATAAATTCAGTAAGAGATGATGCCTTAATAATATTGAGTCTTCTGATTCATGACCATGGCATATTCTTCCATTTATGTGAATCTTCCTTAATTCACAAATGTATTGTTTTTGGTGTAGGTGTCTTGAACACTTTTTGAGGAGGCTAAATGTATTCCTGCATATTTTATTTTGTGGTGGTGTTATGAATGAATGTAAATTTTAAAATATTTTAATTGTTTGTAGCTAGTGCATAGAAATATGATTGATTTGTGTTTTTATTTTATCTTACAACACTATTAAATTCACTTTTTCTAGTAATTTTTTTGTAGATTCCTTAGGAGTTCATATGAACAGATAATATTATGGACCCTTTTCCAATTTGTATACTTTTTCCTTTTAAATTGTTGGTTAGCAAGGGTGAATATTTTCCCTTGTTCTTAATCTTAAGGGAAGGCATTCAGTAGTTCCCTATTAAATATATTGTTAAGTGTACGTTTTCCTTAAATGCCCTTTAACAGAATGAGAAAGTTCTCTTCTATTACTAGTTTTCAGAGATTATTTATCATGAAAGTGTATTGAGTTCTGTCAAAACCGTTTTCCAAATCTGTGGCAGCGATCTGTTTTTTTCCTCCCATTTGTTCTGTTAGTATTAATGAATTGTATTCCCTGATTTCAAATTTTAAACTCATCTTAGTTCCTGAGATAACTCCTGCTTGTTCATGGTGTACATATTACATATTCTAGATTCTGTTTGCTAATATTTTATGAAGAACCTTTGTACTCATGTTCCCTTCTCTATCAGGGTACGCTCCCTCATAAAATGAATGGCTAGTTCTTTCTGCCTCCACCCTCTGCATTTTCACACCATCTTTTTGTCTCTTTCTTCAAATTTGCTAGTGACACCATTCGGGAATGGAGTTTTGGGGGGGAAGGTTCTTGGTCATAAATTCAATTTTTTATTATCTGATGATTCATATTTTCTATTTATTGAGTAAATTTCATTAGTTTGTCTTTTGAGGAATTTGTCCATTTCATCTGAGTTGTCAAATTTATTGGAATTAAGCATTCATAATATGCCTTATTATCCTTTTAATGTGAGTAGTACTGATGGTGAAATTCACTCTTTCAGTCTGGATACTGATATTTTTTGTTTTTTCTCTTTGTCTGTTGATCATTCTTAGAATGGGTCTGTCAATCTTATTGATCTTTTCAAATTACTAACCCTTGGCTTTTTAAGTTGTCTTTATTGTGTCTGTTTTCTATTTCATTGATTTTTTTTTTTTTTTGCTCTTTATCCATTCTGAAAATCTCTGACTTTAAATTTAATTATTTAACTTCATCTCTATGTAATATAATTGTTGAATTTAATGGACTTGGTTTTTATAATTTACAACTTTGTTTCTATTTGTTCCCTCAGTTTTTCATCTCTTTTTCTCCATTCCTGCCTTCCTTTGGGTAAATTGAGTTCTTTTGAAGGATTCTGTTTGACTTATTCTACTGACTTTTAGCTACAGCTCTCTGTATCTTTTAAGATTGGTTTTTCTAAGAACTCACTACACATCCTTGAGTATCCCACAGTCAAACTTTTACCACTTCACATAAAATAAAATTAACAATTTACTGCCACTTACTACCTTTGTCCTTTAAGCTAATATGCTATTGTTGTCCCATATTATAGTTCTATATAGGTTGAAAGTCCCCAATACAATGTTTTGTTTTGCATTAAATAGTCTGGTATGTTTTAAAACACTAAAGAATTAGTCATTTATTAATGAAATCTATTGAAGGAAAAAGTCACTTAGCTTTAAGATTTTCTTCCTTGTGGTATATCTGGTTTTTGTTGGACATTATTTCTCTTCATCTTGAATAATTTATTTGAATACCTCTTTTGGTTAACTCTTTCTCTTAGCTTTTATTTACCCAAGAGAGTGTTTTATATTCATTTTGTGTGTGTGTGCAACTAGGAGTAATTTTTATTTTATTCTTTGTTCTTTGATATTTTCTAGGTGTTCTGTAATAACTGTGCTTTAATTTTTTACTTTGTATATTTTATTAACATATATTAATTGTATGTGTTAGTGGGAGTCAGTGTTATATTTCCATACGTATGTACAATGTGCATTAATCATCATTAACCACCTTTCTTCCACTCTGGTCATCTCTTGGCAGCATTCCCAACCCTAGAAATCACTTTTCTACTTTCAGGGTGACATTTCTTAGTTTCTACGTATGAAAGAAGACTTGCAGTATTTTACATGTCTGGTTTTCTGTCAGTTAATATGATGTCCACCAGTTCCATCCATGTTATTGAAAATGACATTTCATTCTTTTTGTGGCTGAATAATATTCCACTCACACGTTTAAAAATATTTTTTATTAGTTCCTTTTAGTTATACATAATATTAGGGTTCATTTTGACATGATTATACAAGCAAGGCATATAATTTTCTCCAATTCAGTCACCTCCCCTCCTTCCTGCCCCTGTTTCCTTCCCTCTACTCAACTGACTTTGAACCATATGGTCACTGGATAAAAATCCTAGATTGCCTTTTTCTTTCAATACTCTAAAGATGTTCCATACTCTTCCAGTCTGCGTTGTTTCTAATGAATAATTATTCATCACTTGCATGATTGTTCTCCTGTATGTAATGTCCATTTTCTCTGGAAGTTTCTCTTTGTTTTTTGTTTTCAGCAGTTTAACTGGATTCTTGGTGTGGTTTCTTTGTATTTGATATGCATGCATTTCTCTGCATGTCTTGAACTTGTTAGTTGATGTTTCTCACCAAATCCAGGTAATTTTCATCTAGGTCTTTGTTTCTGTTTTTGGTCTCTGTGTCACATTTTCCTGGTTGTTTGGACAACCAGTCATTTTTTATAATATATATTGTCTGTTGTGGATTATAAATTATATGACTCTGGACTCCATTATCTTCATTTTAAAATGTTAATTTTTGTAGCAGAAGGCCACTAAATTATCTGCCAATTGCATTAAACTTACCGAGGCTTAGTTTTACACTGTGTGAAAGTTTATATCAATTTTGCTTTTAGTCCTAGGTGAATCTTTAGTCTTGGTATGTAGAATTTATTTCTAAAGGATTGCCCCTCTGGGATTTCAAGGCAAAGTACAAGGTGTTTATAAATCCCCTCTAACTTTATAGAATTCAAAACCAAATTCTATTTCCCTTGCAGTGGGCATCAGCTGACATAGCTGCTCAGAGTTTTCAGATATAGAGCCCTGTTTTTCACATAGCTCACTCGAGTCTTCCCTATACATGTGAAGTTCAGGGTTCAGTCACTTGGAAACCTCAAATTCTGTCTTTGACACATTAAGCAAAATAGACACTGTTGGCACTTGCCGCTCAACACTGAGCAGACAGGGGAGCATATTCATGGTAAAAACTATGAAAACAGAATTCCATTTAGTAAAATTCCCTCTCTTCTAGCATGGAATTCTCTCCAGTTTCTGCTGGATTTTGGTAGCTCTCAGATGTCTTCATATGGTCATCTTTTCATATTTTGCCCAGCATTTTTAATTATTATCTGTTGGAGACTTGGTCTGATAATAGCTTACCAGAACTGTATCCCAGAACAGAATTTTTTAAAGGAATTTTTTTAATACCTTTATTCTATTTATTCATGTATGTGGTGCTGAGGATCGAACCCAGGGCCTCACATGTGCTAGGTAAGCACTCTACCGTTGAGCTATCGCCCCAGCCCCCAGAACAGAATTTTTAATGCCAATAGCTTTCATATATAACATTCATTCTGTCTGACAAAATACAAGTCTTCATAGGCCTTTTAGAAGGCATTTATATACCTTATTTTTCTCTATTCTTTATTATCAATTCTCTTGTAATCACTGAGACTATTCAGTGGTAATTTCTCATTCGGTTTCCATTTTGATCTCTTCCAGAATATATTTGTTCATGTTACTCCCCTGCTTAAATACCTTAAAGACTTCTTAGGTTGGAATTCAAGGTGCTTAGCAATCTGGCCTCTGTTTACTTTTCTAATTTCATCTGTTAGTACTCCCTCTTTTTTCCATAAGCCCAAACCACAGCCAACTTCTTTTTATCCTTCAAACTATTGTGCTTTTGTTATAACTCTGTGCCTTTATTCACACTCATTTCCCAGCCTGGAATACTTTCAGACTCCTACCTGCTAGGAAAACTTGATCTTCTTTCAAGTGCTCAAGTGTCACTTTATCTCCAAAGCCTTCCTAATACTCATCTCTGTCTACCCCAACAATCTCTTCTCTGCTTTCATGGTATTCTAAAATTTCCTTTGTTAGGACTGTTTTATAATTTTTCATTTATGTGTCTTTTCCTCACTAGAACAACTTCCTTAAAAACAAAGTACATGTGTTATTTAGCTTGCATGCTCCATCGAAGTGCTGGATACATCTGAAATTTGTCAGAAGTATTTGCTGAATTAATGCATAAATAAATTATTACTAGACACATTATAGAATTAGCCAGAATTCTTCCTTAGGGAAAATTTATATATGCACAAGCCCACACCAAACACTCATTCATTCAGATAGCCCTTGGAATTTACCCAGGAAGGGGCCTCTCTAGGATTAGTTCAGGACCATTGCCATCGACTATGATGGTGAAACTAGACGTCATTCCAACCCACCTGGAAAAACTCAATTTTCTGTCTTCCCTAAATCATTCTAGTCACAATTTCCTGAGGAGGTCTTTGTCTTGGTGATTTCTATTTTCTCCCTGTAGGTTAACTATCTTTCTTTGCTTAACTGAAAGTTTGCATTTATACAAACGGTGACTGAAGAGATGAAGGATAAATTAACCAAGATGAGCTTTCTAGGGGAAGTCATGTGGAGTAGAGGCTCTGGCCTACAGGGACCATGCTTCCCCTTGGTATCTTAGGGTGGTGCTGTTGACCTCCTGGCCTTTCAGTAACTGTCATTTGGGACTGCTATTGCTGATAGTCTCTTAGATCAGCAGGAAAGAGTAGTCCCCAGATACACAGCTGTGGGTCTAGGCTCCTTCCAATTGCTGTCTAGGAGAAATCTTACTTTGAATGCACAAATGTTTCCTCTGCCATTAAAACAAAAGGTAACTTCCTTATAGAATGTTAAGCCATTCCTTAGGACAATTTTGGATGCCAGAAGAGTGTTGTCTATTTAACAATGAAATATTTTGTTTTTACACTTAATGATATCTCAAAAATGAATGAAGCAGTATAAAATCTTACCTGATATTTAGAATTTTAGAGTGAATTATAACAGAAAGTGAACGTTGGGCTGTAGATATACAGATTAATGGCATACCTTTTGAAAACAGTTGATAGTATTCTATAGAATCTTCCTTATCTATTTAAAGGAGTTTCAAAAAATTTAAATTCTTTAAATTTCTGAATTATTCAGCATATATAGTCATGTGCTGAAACAACAATTCCCTAACCAATTTCTTTCATGAAATGAATTTTAGAGAATTTAGGATACTTTCTAAATGTTCTTTTGCCACACACAGTAGCATGCACCCCTGTAATCCCAGCGGTTCAGGAAGGCTGAGGCAGAAGGATCATGAGTTCAAACCTAGCCTCAGCAAAAATGAGGCACTAAGCAACTCAGTAAGACCCTGTCTCTAAATAAAATATAACACAGAGCTGGGGATGTGGCTCAGTAGTCAAGTGCCCCTGAGTTTAATCCCCAGTACACACACACACACACACACATATATATTCTTTTGTGACTGATACTTTTATAAAATTGTGAATGTGAGCTTCACTCAAACCTAAATTCTAAGTTCAAATAATAGATGAGTTGTCATCTTTCAATGAAAAAGAAAGTAATATTGAGAGATGTTTTCTATCAATATATTTGGTCAAAGAAATATTTGTTGCAAAGCATCTTTCTGCATAGTGCTCATTTGAATGCTTCCATAAATTCTATGGAAGTTGTACATCGCAGAGTCCCTGCAAAAAGATAAAAGAAACCCTCAACATGTCTTTGTGGGATATCTGTGGTTTACAATATTGCATTTCCTGCAATATTAATAAACTGAGGTATAAGTTCAGGAAAGGATAGAGGACATTTCCTCAGGATGTTAGTGGTAATTATTAAGGCAAGAGTAAGAGGCCAATTTTCATATGCAAAGTAGGTTTATTGCTGTTTTGCCCTGGCTGCCTAAGTAAGAAGGAGGGTGACATCATGAACATAGTTTTATAATCATAAGGTAGCCTTAGAATACCACATATTAAAAAGATAGGTAAGAAAGGAGGTGAAATTAGGAGGAGGGAGAGGAGAAAACACCGGGAAAAAATTGGTCCAGGTTAAGATTTTGCAAAGGGATCTGTGCACTGCAAATTTCTATCATTAAAAGACATGTGGAACTGATGTGAATCTGCAATATGTATACGGGGTAAAAATGGGAGTTCATAATCTGCTTGAATCAAATGTATGAAATATGATATGTCAAGAGGTTTGTAATGTTTTGAACAACTAATAAAAAAACTAGAAACAAAAATAAGGTTTTAAAAAGTTCATTATATATAAACCTAGAAAAAAAATAAAAAAATAAAAGACATGGTTCATCTCTGCTCAGATATCAAGTCCAATTCAAAAGTAGTTTCACACTTCAGTCTCCCTGAGTTAGTCTCTTCTCAAATCTTGATTTGTCTGCCACAACATTCCTAGTTTAGCTTAGGATGCCCCCATTTGTTTTTCAGTTCACTCCTTCAGGAAGAGAGAAGAGTTGACAAGAAGAGATGTTCACATATCTAAAGCATTTTATATTTTCCCTTCTTCCTTCACATTTTTATACTATGCATTGTTCTTGAGTTTCTCCATTTTCTGAAGCATTTCTTATAAGTCCTTGAGATCCTCTGTGTTATGAATTCAGTATTGTGTAGATAATATATGCTGTGAGGGGAAGGGGAGAGGTCATTGCAGAGCAGTTGGTGCATGTGGGATCTGAGTTCTGTTCCTTGGGCAAGGGGAGGTAGTGTTTAGTAAAGAAAAGAGACAAAGAAACCTATGCTAAGACTGATATAGCATAAGAGGAAGAGAAATTGGGCATATGTCTGGGAGAATCGATAGTATGGAGTAGAGGATATAGAAGCTCTCTCTGTACAAGCAGAATCTAAAAATTTACCATGATTTCTGTCAGTCTATAGAAGATTAAAAATTCCCATTTACAATGAAATACATACTTTAAATGAAGAAATAAATAGAAGCTGACTAGTTGGGTTCGCTAGAGGTAAAAGAGCTACAACAGCAAAAACAGATCTCAAATGTTAATCACCTGTGGCATAGTAGTTAACTTAGAATAATACTGAAATGTTTTTGCATCTGACATTCTCCACAAACCTGTCTCCTTTTATGTGTATGCATGCCAGTATATAAATTGCTGAATCCATGTCAGTTGTAAAGTAATGGCACTGAGGGCATCATAAATTACCATGGTGATCCTCAGGAGAAGACACTGTCGTATCTGAATGAGTATTTCACTTCCAGAGTAATGTATGCCTTCATCTGGCCCAGCAGTCAGCATATTGCCCTGTGTTGATGGATATTGTCAGCTGGAAGCTACACTACATTTCACTGCACAATAAACATGGCTGTCAAACCCATATAAAGTGAAATCAATTTATCCTGTATGGTCAGTGCATTTTAAATGAAATTAATGTACTGTGGGTATGGTGGCAAAAAGGTAGCATATTAGTTATGCATCTTGGGATCTGAGACTTTTCATGTAAGGCATCATTCTGTCTAGTAAGCCTAAAAGAAGGGCTGTTTATAAAAAATATGTTTATTTTTGCATGATTTTCAGAAAGTGGCCTCTCCACCCTCCTTCATGTTTAGGAAAAAAAAATCACAATATTAACCAATTCCATCCTTTTATCCTGTCTTTTGTTTACAATAAATGATGAACATATTTGCCAAATAACAGTGTGCTTTAATGTTCTAATTTATTACTGGTTTTGACACCAACAAATTTCTACTTAACCAAGGTATCTGGAAATAGAAGGACCAGAGATTGATTAGGTTGTGTTATTTCTATGTAAGTCTGCTGAGCTGAAAGGATTTACTTTGTCCAGAAAACAGAAATGTGGGGTTTGCACCTACACTTTTGGGGGAAGGCTTTCCTGCTTATGCATAGAAATATTGACATTAGTCCAACCACTTTGTATTTTACTATAGAAGTTCTCAGTGTATAGGGAGATAGGCAGTAATTGCCACATGACAAAGCATATATTGGTATGTCACACTGCAGGTGGGCAGGGGTTGGGGTCGTGAAGATAGGCAAGAGCTTCATTCATTCATTACATTTATTAACTAAAATTCTATGTGCCAGATATTCCACTAGATCCAAGGAATACAGCAATGACAAGAGCCATCCCTTGCCCCCATCCTTAAGGAGCTTCCAATCTATTACGTTACTAGACTCAGCTTTTCAGAAATTACACCAGAAATTTAAATATAGTTTCATAGGTATTAAAGAAATTCCATTAAACAACAGAAAAATATATCAGGACCCTTGAAATGAACACCTCTACTAGTCTACTACTTTTTCATAAGAATTGAAAACCACATATTTTTTCACTTAATATTTATTGTCTAGTATGTGAAGAATCCCAGGTATTCAAGAACAAGTGCAAGATAATCTCAAACTTCAGAGATCTCATGTTCCTAGGGATGGCATAGAAAGATCGGAGGGAGACAGTCACATAAACAATAATTACTTTGGGACATGGAGCCTGAAAACAAGAAGAAATGCACACTGCCTGGGAGCATCGTTGCAAATGCTGTTCTTTTAGCCTGAACACCCTTCTCATCTGTCTTTACTCCTCTCTCCCGCTCACCGGCAGATTCCATGTCAGCCTTTGAGCCTCAGCAGGAACATTACATCTCCTAGGAAGCAGTAGCTGACCATCCTGTCTGCTTCTCCCTTGCACCTTGTTACCTCCAGTTTTGCAGCACTTGCCACACTTTCTGGTATAAGTGCCTGCCTCCCCTCCAATTCTGAGCACCTTAAAAGCAGGAGCCACTTTATTTGCCTTTGTATCCCTAGCACCCGATGTAAAGCCTAACTCACAGGAATTGCTCAGTCATTATTTTTCATTGAATTGATTCGTTATGAAATATGCCAACATTTGAATAGGATTTGAAGGATGTGTGGGACTTAGCATGACAGACTAGGAGAAGCATGGTGCAGGCCAAGGGACAGTGCTGTGAAAAACAATTCTCTTTGGGGGAATTTGTTTGAGATGGCTGTGATTTTTGGCATGTGAAGCTAAAATGACAGGGAAGAGCCTGCTTTTGAAGGAAGGAATCACAGCAGGAAAGTTTGCTATAAAATAATGCCAGTCATTACTTGATCACCTGGAGTTGATTACAGTAAATGTACCAGCTGTATGAAAATATGCAAAGTTAATTCTGTCCAGTGTCCCTTTGAGGGCTACATAAGAAGGGCCTGAAGAATTATCATCTAAAAATGTCTTCTGCTCCCAGGAGATCACTTAGAAGAGACAGGCCTAGGGCTAGCATTGGAGACAAGGTGACAATCTGTAATGTTACTTTATCTCTATAATAATTCTTTGCACCCATCTTGTTCTTCCTGCCCTGACATTACAGGAAGTAAAGCAATGAATGGCTCTGCAGCTAAACTACAGCAGTATTATTGTTGGCCAACAGGAGGTGCCACTGTGGCTGAAGCACGAGTCTACAGGGATGCCCGAGGCCGTGCCAGCAGTGAGCCACACATCAAGCGACCAATGAATGCATTCATGGTTTGGGCAAAGGATGAGAGGAGGAAAATCCTTCAGGCCTTCCCTGACATGCACAACTCCAACATTAGCAAAATCTTAGGTGAGTACAGGGGCACAGCTAATGCTGACCTTTCACCCCATGAGTGCTGCATGAGTGGAAAACAGGGGCAGAACTAGGCTCTCAAGGGGGACTGTGACTGGAGAAGCCAGATGAAGTTTAGTCAGCTGCAATAGCAGCTTTTGTCATCATCTCCTCCTCCCCAGAACATGGCATTTAGGTTTGGGACTTACCGCATCTACCACAGCAGGTGGCTAAAAACTGATTTTAAAGGCAGACTATAGTATCGTGTTAATATTGTAAATTTAGCAACTCATAAGAGGAGACTGCTAAACAGGAATCATGGGGACTAGATTTATCTCTTTATTCAATCTTTTTAAATTTGTAAGTTGCTATACAGCCTTGGAAATACTCATAGATCTTAGGTTTTCTGCTCTAGTATTCTTGGGTTCATGTGTCCCACTGAAAGAATTCATCCAGGACTAGAGTGAACCCCAAAATGGTGTGAAATTCATAGAGTACAGAACAGAGCCTCTAATGATAACTTTTAAACTTGTAAAATAAAACTACATTTATTTTAATAAGATATGACTAGTTCAAATTTCATAGCACTGTGCTGAACACATAGACCACAGGGCAGAGCCCCATTTTGTGGTAAATTGCCAGAGTGATTCTCCCGTTTCTCAGGATTAAACTCAAACCTTGTTCTCTTAGCATAAAGCTTGCCTAGCGCAGATTATACAGTTTAGAATTATTGTGCTCAACATATTGAACATATTTTATCCAACATGCAGCATTACAGTCAACATGTTTCCTCTTTAAAAAGAAAAATCACAGAAGGCACTGTTCTACTTAAGCTGTCATAATGTGACAAAATCTCAAAGGGAGCTGTTTAAGAAGCTGAAAAACATTAGAGACTTAAACTGTGGTTTTAATTTTTTAAATGTTTTGTTCAAAGGCAATAAATATTTAACCTGAGTAAATATCAGTGATCTGGACATATACAAATACACATGTTTTGTTACTGTATAAATAATTTAACTAGATTCTGAGACATTTTGAGGCAGTGACCTCTGAGAAAATTTAAAACATACGTAAGCTCAGATAGTGATGAAATGTTAAAATGCAGGTTTTTCTCTCTTTTTTTTTTCATTTTGACTTCTGAATTTAAAGATGGATATTTAATGTCATTATAATTAAGTGGGATTTTTGCTGTTTCAGAGATTAATACATAGAGATGTTATTCTTTTTAATTTAAATATCCTCCAAACCAAAATGTTCCTACTGAGCAGACTTTTTTTTTTTTTCAAATTAAAAGACATTCTAGAAAATGCCAGTGCTACTTTGGCCTTATAATTTGATATCTGACGTTGAGATCTTCATATTTGTTTCCTATTGGTTTAGTAGTAATGTGAGCGAGCTTTCAGATGGGTACAGACCCTTTCTGTTTCCACTTTGGCAGCTGTGGAGAATCTGTATTATTAGTGTGTATTCTGTGAAAAAATTATTAGGAGTACAGTAAGTATATTCATTAAAATGTAAACTTTTAAGCCCAGGCATTTCAAGAGTATCGAGAATCCTCTGTTAACTGGGGCTTAAAGCTGCTGGGAGCCAGCAGAACAGAGAAAAACCTATCTGCATAGATGTTCTACACAACTTTTGCACAACAATCAGGAAAGAACAGGGATGGATGTGCTATTAAAGCAGACCAGGATATTGCTGGCTACAGAGAATATTTGTACAACTTTTCCATTTGTTTATGTATGAAAAATCTCCCCCAAAGAATAGCTAACATCCAGTCTGCACAGCTGTTACCGCTTTTTCACCAGCGAGACACAAAAATGCAATTTGATACATGTAAAAAAACACATCCCTCCTTCGTCAAGTGTTTAGATAATTCTTTATAAACAATATTAGAGAAGTGAATGCTTCTCCTTCTTCCTGTATAAACCATATTAAAAATTTTTGTACTTTTATTCGTACAACTTTCAATGGATGTGTTTATAATACTTGAAAATGGTATATATAATTCCAATGGTACCTTCCTGTTCTAAAGCTATAACTTCTGAAGTAGAGTTTCAGTTTTTTTTTTTTTTTTTTTTTTAATTATCAGAGGCCAGGGGAGACAGTGTACACAGGAGACTTTTATATATGGAGGGATAGCAACATCAGCTGACATCTTATCAAAGGTCAACTTTGTTAAAGATGCTTGGAGTATTGGGAGATGTTTGAATTTCTGGAACCAAGAAAGCTTTTCCTGCGAATCCTGTCATTCTCAAAAGTATGCTTAGCAAGTTCAGGCTTTTTTAACCCTGTAGAAAGAGAGAGAGAGGCAGATGACTAGGGAAAGACGTTGGTATAGGAGATGATCTTTAAACAGCAAAGATATATTTTAAAATAACAATATCATCAGCCTTAAATCACTGAGAGAAATAAATACAACAAATGCATTTTGTACAAAATTTTGTTGTTTTGCTCTATCATCTAAAAGACTGGTTGGGAAATTCAGGGGTATGTGGCAATAGGAGCTACTTAACAGAGGTGAGTGAAGCAGTGCCAAGGGTCCATCTAGTCATATTTGCCTGGAATATGTTGCCTTGACCGTTTGGGTAATTAGGCTATTTTTATGTCTAGGATCTCGCTGGAAATCCATGTCCAACCAGGAGAAGCAACCTTATTATGAAGAGCAGGCCCGGCTAAGCAAGATACACTTAGAGAAGTACCCAAACTATAAATACAAACCCCGACCCAAACGCACCTGCATTGTTGATGGCAAAAAGCTCCGGATTGGGGAGTATAAGCAACTAATGAGGTCCCGGAGACAGGAGATGAGGCAGTTCTTTACAGTGGGGTAAGTATTCCTGAATATGGCCATCTGGGCTTTCCTTTGCAGGAAAGTATAAACCTCAGGATGGCTACTGGTAGTATGTTTGGGAAATAGATTAGAGAAGGGAGGAGGTTGGGACATGATGGAGGGCTTTGGCTGTGAGAAGCTTTGCTGTGTCCCAAGTGGGCAGCCTTGCAACGTGGCTCCTACGCAGTTCAGAACAAACCTGCAGCAGGTCACTCCCAACTGATAGCCCCTTTCATTGTCTTCCATTCTAATCTAAGGTATTCAGTGCCCACACACAGAGCTTTTCATACTTTATTTAGACAGACACATAGGGAGAAAAAAATAAAAACTAACTTTAAGAAATCCCCAGAAGCTTCTCAGCTTCTCTGGGTGGTGCTTCTGACTCTAATCACAATAGTCTGCTTTTGTTGTGGGATCTACCACAAGATAATTGGCCTTGACATTGGTTAGAAGACCTCATTTTTGGCATGAGATCCAGAACTCCTGTTGCAGTAAATTATTCTGTGGTGGAAGCAGTAACAATGTGGATTTTCTTGCTTAAATCAGAAACTAGACATGTTTTTGATATCTTCAAGTCTGATTTCATGTCATTTTGTTTAAAAATTAGGTAATAGATTTCTGGTATAAATTTCGACTTGGCTGACTGGCTGTCTGCATTCAAAAGAGGCCCCTCCTAACCACAGTAGTCAGGATAAGTGGGGATGCAGATGCCTGTAGATTCCAGCACACCCAGACCTAGAAGCACAGGGGGGTGGAAACCAGGGGACCATTCTGGAGGCACTGGCTGAAGCAGCTGGAATCAGACACTTGGGAAAGGGCTTTGGAGAGAGACAAATGGAGGAAGCAAAAAAGGAAGCTGCATTTGTTGTTAAGGTGAAGGAGAACTGAGGAATTATTTGTGCCTTGGAATAAGAAAGTTTTGCTTGAAAGTGAAACAAGAGATACCTTAAACATGAAGTAAAGAGCTATTTCTGTGTAAGGATGCTCAAAAGATAGCTCCTTGGAACAAAAAGCTGGTTTTAGAATAATAAAACTAATTTGAATTAGTAAATAAAATACAAACTTCAACAAGCCAGTGAAAGTCATCTGGGCTCTGAGTCTGCAGCATCTTAGTGTCTTAGGGAGGATTATGCCTTGAAGTTTGGGGGTCAGATACTGACCAGGTCAGCTTGAGCTGGACATTTACCAGCTTGAGCTGGAAATTTACCTTCTCTAAGCTGTTTTCTCACATATGAAATGAATAATAGCACCTATCATGTACAATTATTGAGATAATTCAATGTGGCACTACTTTCAAAAGTATGTTACATCATGCTTAGTATAGTACCCATAAAGATGAACTCTAGCATTACCATTTCTATTTAATATGTATTTACTATCACAGTAAAATTGTATGTTATATCACAGTAGATAATCAATGAGTTACTTTATATTATTGTAGCATCTTTGGGGACAAAGACTGGCTTAAGCCACTTTATTATTTGAAGATTCTAATATATTTATTAGCCTGTCTTCATGCTAAAATAGGATTATTAAATTCCTCTGTATTAGAAATGTTTGCATTTTTAAAAGTAATATTTTTAACACAAAAAGTACAATGCAATATAATTGGACTATTGACATGATGGAGGATTTATGAAAAATTCCAACTCATAATGCTCTTTGGTTGTAGAATCATAGGTAGCCAAATACAAGTTTAAGACTGTATGGTAAAGATCTTCTTGTAACCACCTTCCTATTAGTGTATATCTTATATATTCTCTTTTGAGCAGAGAATCAAAAGTTTAAATTTGAGATCCTCTGTGATTTCTGCCCTTCTCCCTAGTCATGTCCCCTGTGTACTGGGTGACAGTGAATCTCACCACAGTCTAAAAAACTATCAAATGTACTATTTTAGTTCCCTGATAATATATTTGAAAACATGAATTGTAGTAATATTATTTATCTTTGTTCCCTTTACTAAAGGACCAAGGGTACATTAAAACAGCTATGAATCAAAATAGCACATACCAGTGCTTCTAAAATATAAAACTTAAATAACTACTAACATCTACCACTTATTGCTTATGCTGTGCTAGGTGTTTGGATATACAAATCATGTGGTCCTCTAAGTCAGAGAAAGGAACTGCTTTAGAGCAGTCCTATGGCTCCAAAAGATGAGAAGACTCAAAGGATTAAATCCAGGTCTCAGCCTCCACCATGCTGGCTTCATAGGAACTGTCCTCACTGTGTTTCCTCAAAACATGCCTGACAGCCCTGCTCTAACACAGCCATGAGTGTAGCTGTACCTCTTGAGCAGAGCTCTTAGAAAACCTGGAGAAAATGAGGGGTGACATTGTGGAATAAAGTGTATAAAAGGATATTTGAAATTTAGAGACAAGGAATGCTGTTCCTAATAGTGTAGGAGAGTTCGTTGTGGAAGGATGTTTTAGACTGTGGATTGGGGCCATGACCAGAATGTCTTGTTCTTTAATCTTCAATGCTGAGCATTTTCCTCTGCCCAGATTTGGTAATATTTACTACATAAATCCAGGTATTATTCCCACTTATGGATTTGTGTTTTCTTTTAAGTAGTTCTATTTGATAGATTATTAGCTTCCTGAGACTCATCTTTGGATATTGATCTTCATTAGATGTGAGGTTATGACAAGAGAAGCAGGGAAAAAAACAAACAAAATATTCAAAGATTGTTATTGACTTCTTGATGGAACGGGAGTGAGATCAATTTTTATAGCTGATTTTGAAAAGACTTTCATAACTTTCAAGCCAATAAAACTATATATTACTCAACATTTTTGTGCATTTTACTGACTGTACAACTGTAGCTGATGAGTTAGTTTTTTTTACTTAGCTATTATGAAATGAATTTGTCAATAATACTGAATAAAGTTAGCTCTTACCTTGGATTTAACCCCTCAATGTCAGATTAAGTATCAGAATTTGATAGAAATCCTGATAAGAGTGCTACAAATGTAGAGATGATATTCATTTAGATCCATACAGCTACAGTGATGTCTTTTTCTAAACAATTAGGACCAAATGTATTTTCTGTATTTGGAAACTTACTTAGTAATTTATTTGTGAACTGACAGCGAATCATGCAGGTACTATAAAATATTAATGTTGGGGCTACTACTTAAATAATAACAATGGTAAAATTATTGAATACTTATTGTATGCTCTTTACTGTACAGAGAGAATTATACAGATTATCACAACTACATAAATTTACAAAATAGGTAAGGTAATGTTTTCTCCATTATAGGGTTGAAAAACACAATGTTCAGAGATGTTAAATAATTTGTCTAAGGCCACACAGCTAGTAAATGGCAGGGCTGAGATTTAAACCAGGCACATGTGAATGTGAAACATATGTCCTTTTTACCATTACACATAACTCTCAATTAGAGCCTACAAATTGTTTAGAGGCTGTATAGTGTAGTGGTTAAGAGCATCAATTCTGGAGCCAGACTGTTCTGGCTTAAATATGAGATTTGTTTCTTTCTTACTGTAGGAACTGATGCATGTCAATCTTTATTTATCTAAACCTTCCACCTGCCCTTGGGAAACTTATTTAAACTTTTTGCACCCTATATGTAAAATGACAATAAAAACAACAATAAAAGTCCCTTCTAAAGACTGAATAACTTAATACAGGAAATACCTGACACTCAATGACCTCTAAATTAGAATAAATATTATTACTCAAGAAAAATCATACTATGTGCCCAGTGAATATTTGACTACTGTATTAGAATTATTTTCCTACTTCTTTATGCTATAAGTGATTTGAACATTTACCACTTTGATCTAAATCCTAATGGGGTTAAATCACCTGTAAACTATGTACAAATATAGTTGAATTACATAGACCAGCCTCACTGTTTTCAATATTGTCCTCTTGTAAAGAAGCTGTGTAAGAATCTCCAATACATAAAGTATAACAATTGCTATTATTTCTATTCCTTTCTATAACGTCAACCACAGAGATGTAAAGCATATAGCTTTATCTTTTCATGAAACAAACTTTATTGTCTTCATTTATAGACTCTGGAAGGGTCTGAAGAGTCAGCAAATGATGGGGCTTTGCCAAAATAAATATGTGGTCCTTTATAACTGGCAAAGCTAGACCTTATTCTAGAAACATTCTTATGATTTGAAAACCATGCAGCAATGCTAAGCTCTGTCAGGGCCAGCTTATACTCTTTACTTGGTCTGGGAAGGAGGGTTCTTAGCCAGGGCCAGCTTATACTTTTTACTTGGCCTGGGAAGGAGGGTTCTTAGTCACCTCTGTTCTTATCAGCTGCATGTATACACTTTTATAAACATCTACAATTTTTGTTTTGATGTGCACATTCATTATTTGTAAAGCCCAATACCTGCCAGCTACTCCTATTTGTGAAATCTGCAGTGTTTGAATTTTGACTTAGAAATTGATCTGTAAAGGAAGGAAAAATGCTTTTTAGAAAGTAATTCCTAATAGACAAAGCTTGAGCCTGCTGGCTGGATTTTTCATTTTGTTCATTGATTAGCCAGTCAATTGGTAAGGGAATATTTGAAACCAGCTAGGTACCCAACATTGCACTAACTTAATACGGCACTAACTTAATAATGATTCTATACACATGAACTTTCAGCAAATGCTATAGTTCAAGAAGCTAGACACAAACATGAATAAATTAGCAAGTAATAGTTTGTTATGCACACTCACAGAGAACATATAGTGTTATGCATATAACATATAATGACATGCTAATCTTGATGTTATAGAACGAGCAAATAAAGCTCAGAGGAAAAGAGATTACTATGCATTACGGCCAACAAACCATAGGGTATCCTTGGGGAAGGGACTTGAGTTTTGGGCAGGTCAAGCAGGTAGAAAGTAGATTCCTGTTTTAGGATAAAGAAAACATGAACACATGGGAATGAAAATGGCTTGCTCAATAATGAAAAAGATGACCAGTCTAGAAATTTTCCCTGGCAATAAAGAAAATGAAAGATAAGCAGGCTGAGCAATATTTTGGAAGTCCTTGAAAGTCACTTCTTCAGATTCAACTGTTATACTTGCTTAATTTTTTTAGTCTCTCTTTATATTGATAATGACAATAAGATCACCATGACAGTTAGCTTATGGTTTCATATCCACAGAACCAGCTTAACTTCAGATGTCGTGTACTTCATGTGACCAGCCACCATCCTGGCCCAGGCTGCCCCAGAGGCAGAACTTTCCACCTTTCATGGGAGCTGTTCCTTTGTGAAACATGTCCTATTTTCAGAAAGTTCTTTTCCCCTAACTGAGCTATATTCTGCCTCTCTACTACTTTGTAGGCTGGGTCTAGTTCTCTTCTTTGGTCTCTCCTAGAACAAATCTTTCCCTTATTTATGAGGACAATGATTCAATCCTCTAAAGATGATTATGTCATATCTTTCTCCCCCTTCTTACCCATACATCTAGTCTCACTCTTTTCTTTAGATTAGGCTACCTACACTTTTCATTTGTTTTCCTCTCATTCACTAGTTTTGTCCATTCATTCATTCATTTATTCATTCCATGTATTCAACATTGAATACCTTCTACGTTTTAGGTATTGTGTAGGCTCTGGAGCCATGTCAGTGAAAATTTCTGTGGTGATAAAGCTTACATTCTAGTGTTAGAAGTCAGACAATCAATCAATAGAGAAATAAATAAATATAAAATAATGGTAAGTGCCTAAAAAAAGCACACCAGGAAAGAGGCAGGAAGTTTAAGAGGATGGGTGCGATTTAAATAGGATGGCCACAGAAAACCTCACTGAGAAGGTTTGAGCAAAGACCGAAGCAGGTGAGTGCAAGCTCTGCAGACATCAGGGAAATTAAGTGGGCAGAGAAAGCAGCAAATGCACCGGTCTTGAGGCAGTTTGCTCCTGGCTGGTTCCAGAAGAAATAGAAGGCCAGAATGACAGGAGAAAAGTAGAACAACTATGTGGGAAAAACAGTAGATGTCAGAGAGAGAGGAGAGATCCCAAATGTGAAAGGACTTGATGGCCATTGTGATGACTTTGATCTTCGTCACAGTGCAGGGGAGGTCACAAAACTGAAGTGGCAATGTGGTGGAATGATCATTGCATGGATGGTGAAGCCATCAAGAGTTATGGCAAGGGTAATATTAGAGAGGGCAACCAACATCTTTAAGGAATGAGGGGGAATGACTAGCAGGAAGGAGATAAGGGTGTGGTGGGAGGCATAGTTTGGTAGCATGAGATTCAAAGATGAGGATTTTAAGATGTAGGAATAAAAGATAGTTTGTAAGAGACAATGAGGCACTAGGAAGGAAGCTACCATACCTCCAGGCCCATTTGAATGAGAGGTGTGGAAGGCAAACAGCCAACTCTTAGGAGGGCTGTAGGGGAGCAGTGTCCTAAAGAGAGCAAAGTGTCAGTGAGAGCAAGGTGTGGCAGTGACATTGAGTTCTAGAGGGAACAGGGAAAGAAGTCAGAAATTGGAGGAAGGAAGGAGTGTAGGTTAAAGGGTTGCACAGAACCAAATGTTAGCCTTTGGGGACTTTTTTCTTTGTAGAGTCATTTCTCAGAAGATACCCACACTTTCCTGGATACCCTTTTTACACTGGATACCCTTCCCTATATGCACTGCTGTAGAGGAAGCCTTCTCCAGCCTGGGCAGTGGCCGCGAGGATTGTTGTATAATCTATTGTTGCAACTGATCCCAAATGCCTCCTGAGGGCCAGGGCTCATAGATAGTCCAACCTATCACCTTGTCATCCAGTGTCCTCCTAGACCCAGAGTAAGCTCTCTGTGTAGTTTACTCCAACTTCCCAATGGGGAATGAGAAGGGAATTATCATTGAGGACTTACTCTACATGTATAATGCTTTACTTATATGTTCTTATCGAATCGCCTTGACAGGCTGTGAGGTGAATGTAGTTATCCTAACATTCTGATGCTTAGATGAATAGAGGGGATGTCCATGATGATAATTAGCCTGCCCAAGATCACACAACCAATAACTGGTGGAGTTAGGATTTGAACCCAAGTCTGACCCTGAGCTCTTTGCACTATACCACAAACGTTTCTTCCTAGAAGGCCTTCCTGAAGCAAAGCCATCTCTCACAGTGATAAGTTCTCACTCTAGCATTCACAAAACAGTTGTGTGTGATTGTGAGACCCTTACCAGAGCCCAGCATTTCTTAAAATCCAGGGAGTAGCCCCTGAATTCAAACTATCACCATTTCAGACTTTGGCACTGGCTGTGGGCTCAAAACAGCCCTCTCAATCCACAACCCACATAGGCTTTTGAATAGCCCATGTGCCTCACTCTGGAAAGTGAGTTGTACAAATGCTGTATTTGCTTGTTTATTTTTTAATATTTCATTACCAGCTTAGAAGACCAGCTTAGAAGATTTTGATTCTGATTCAAGTTGCTATGTATTTTTCTGACAGTGTGAGCTTGCCTTTCTCATCCCAGTCTTGATATCTATCAGAGAATTTATGACAGGGAAGAACTCAACTCCTGGCTGTGGAATTTGTATTTCTTTACACAACCAGTTTAGCCTCTGAACCTCAACTGGTCACTTCTGCTGTGAAGAGGGAAAATGCTAGCCTTTGGTTTATTATGAGATAATATGAAAGCATCTATGTATATAGTCTCTCCACACAGAGTAAGAGCTCAAGTTAAATTTATTTAATAGACATGAAGATATTTTTAAGAATGAACTTCAAAAATGACAATCTGTTCTTTGTGAAAATAAATGTCCTTTGTGGAAATAAAATGTCCCATTTAATAGTTTGTGTTAATTGCAGAGTTTAGATTAGCTTGCTAAATTGGAAAAATCTGTAAAATGGGTTAATATTGCAGTAAGGTCTTGCTCTACACTCTAATAATGTGATTAAGGCAAAAAAATTTCTATTGCAATTATCAAAACTTAGTTACCAATTCAATGAGGCATTCACTGCCTTGGGCAGGTTAGCATGAAATTTAATATGTGATAATTTACCCAAAACTTAGCAAAATGTATATTGCTTTTTAGAATTTGATTCAATGAGAGAGGGTAACCAGTATTTTATAAGATGTTTCTATACATAGATTTATACTCCTCTATAATTTGCTTCTTTCAGGCAACCAAACTCAACAAATGAATTATAGAAATTGAAACAATATCAGTGCTTAGTGTCAATTGGGTGCTGATAGGTTCTATAGAAGTCAGAAACTTTTATGAAACATAGCAAGCTTAGTATATCTGTGTATTGAACTCTATTAAGAAGGATGGAATTCAAAAAATCAGTTGACAACATAGGTTCAAATTCTAGTTTTTCCAGTATGAACACAGTACCTGAAGCAAGGCCTTATTTTCTTTGAAAAATGCCAGTAGTAATTAAATGAAATCACACACACACACACACACACACACAGTATTTTACATATTATGTTAGTGAAAGGTGATGGAATTGTGACTATGTTTCATGGCAATCAAAGGATATTTTTAATGGTAGCATGGGCAGACATTACACAGTATTTCCAAGTCATTACCATTCTCCCTCTACTTGACTGGAGGGAAGCTGGCCTCTGTGAGGAGAGTATGCTCCTCCTGGACATGCCAGAGTAGCTGGTAACACAGCACTTTCCTCATGGATTCAGGTATCTTCCTGTGAGAGTGGGGTAGACAGAGTTTCAATGATAATGTATAGGGTTAATAGCAATTGTCCAAGCAATAACTGGTCTGAAGCCAGAGCAAAAAATGGTGGAAGAATCTTCCAAAACTTTCATGACCCCAACTTTTACAATATATGAAAAAGAAGGCTCAAAAGGGTGGTGCCAATGACACTTTGAAATGAACACTCAGCCATAATTTACTGTCTCTAAAGACTGAGGACTACTTGGTGAATATTACATCTTTGAACATATTATTTAGGTATAGTCTCTGAGTTAAGTAGATCTTCAATTCTTGTGTGCCAGTTATAGTGCTTAAGTGAAATTAAGAGACAGAGTAGCCATGTCTCCTTACAGAGGCAGAGGTTGACCTTCACAAAGAGTCTGCTAAGTTTATGTGAACTAGGGTCATGTTATAAAGAAGTGATCTGGTGTGACCAGGCCCTGGCACATGCTGGGATCTTGGATGAGGCAGCATGTCTGGTGGCTGTTATTCACTTAGGTTGCAGGCTCACCACTGTCTGCTCCCAACTTCTTCAACCTAGAACTCAGGCTTAAGAAATCCAAGATGATTGTTCCATAAGTTCCTGCCCTGCCAGGTCAGCACTGAAATAAGTAGACATTTGCATGGATACCAAATAAATGCTTTGCTAAATCTGATTCTTTGGGACATACTAGTTCTTTTCTCATCTTGATAAAGATGACACCAATCTACTTACTAGTGTAATTATAATATGTCTCATGCCACTGGTCTATTTTAAAAAATTCTCTCAGGGCACTCAAAAAAAATGATCTCACATATAACTTGATGGTATTAACTATAGCACTTGTCCTTGACGTCACATGTTAGCCAGGCCTTGCCATATTTGCCAACCTAAAAGAGTTCTGCCTGTATGTTGCAAAACCATCAGTAAATTGCTCCATTATGCTAATTTAACCCCCAGTCATAGTGTCAGGGAGAGTGCCAGGACTACTCCAAGGAACACTTGTCACATTTTATCACTTGCTTAGGATGTTAAAGAGGACACCCCTCTGACAAGTGTGGGGGATAAAGCCCAAAGCCACATGAAAGAACGTACATAGATCTATTATATAGAGATATTTCCCCTCTATTTCATTTTATTTTTTGAATCTATACAGGCAACAGCCTCAGATTCCAATCACCACAGGAACAGGTGTTGTGTATCCCGGTGCTATTACTATGGCAACTACCACACCGTCACCTCAGATGACATCTGACTGCTCTAGCACCTCTGCCAGCCCAGAGCCCAGCCTCCCAGTCATCCAGAGCACTTATGGTATGAAGACAGACAGCGGAAGCCTAGCTGGAAACGAAATGATTAATGGAGAGGATGAAATGGAAATGTATGACGACTATGAAGACGATCCCAAATCAGACTATAGCAGTGAAAACGAAGCCCCGGAGGCTGTCAGTGCCAACTGAGGAGTTTTTGTTTGCTGAATTAAAATACTCTGACATTTCATCCCCTTCCCCCAACAAAAAGTTCTTAAAGAGCCCGCATGCATTTGTGGCTCCACAATTACATCAGCAGAATGGTCTTAATTGTTTCGTAAAGTGTGAGACAGATTAAGTTTTCCCTGATTTTTCATGAACTTGAGTTTTTTGTCGTTATTGTTATTGTTGTTGTTGTTGTTGTTTTAATTTAGGTGAAGACATATTAAATATGAGACACCAGGACTTGAAAACTTATCTCAACCCATAGCTGTCTTACAAGTCTTATATTTTTGTCTTACTTTTTTTTTCTTTTGGATGTTGATAAAGGTTTAAGTTACTGTTTTAGATGGGGTTAAACATTCTCACTCAGGTATGCTGTGCCGGCCTACAGGTTGTGAATGTGTTTTTATTCTGAATTACTTTAGAAAACAACTGAGGATTTCGTATCGTGAAGCAGGACTAGTCCACGGCATGTGCCGCTGCGTGCAGAGCATATTCAGAAGGCCTCGGAATTCCATTTCTCCGCGTGTAGAGTTAAACTTTGAATGTGCCAAACTTTTTCATAACTTTTGAATCTTAATATTTTGAAAGTCTTAAAGAGATACTGCAAAGTCTTAGACAATCTTTGGCATCTTAAAATAAAATAGCAAACCACACTTTTTTTTTTCCAGAAAATGGTAAAGTACTCAGGAATCTGGAGACAAGATATTGTAAGGAATGAACAAGGTTGCCACAGTGCATGTACCCAATTGTGTTTGCCTCTTGACGTGCCATCAGTGCGTGATGTGGTATGACATACACACACCAGAGCCATCACCACACCAGATACCGAATTGGTGGTCTTCTCTGCCCAAGACCACCTCTCACTACATCCATTATCCCTTTGCCTTTAACCCTGACATTCAGTCTTAACACATTTTCTCTTAAATAATTTATTCATTCCAGAATGTCAAGGGTCCATTTACTATTTATTTTAAAAAAATGTTGGTGGCATTAATTTAATAATTCTTGTTTTTCACCCTCCTTCCCTGAAGAACTTTTTAGCCCTTTTCATCTCCTTCTCCTGCTAGATACAAAAGATGTACATATTGATTTTATGTCCCCAGAGCATCTGGAAGCATTTCTGAAACAAGATACTATTAAATACCTATCTTTATTGTTTTTAAAGATGATTGTATATCTGGCTACAGGGCTGTATATTTGGGTCTAAGTGTATACTCTTACACTTAACAGGTATGCAGGTATGCCCCTGAGGTTCGCTGTGACCTTGAGTCTTTTGCCAGAGTTTCCCCCAGTTCAGTTTGCAACAAGTGGTAGGATCTGCATTGGCAGCATTTCCTCTGAATTCCATTCAGCAGTAAGAGTCAACAGTGGTGGCTGCCAGGTGGGAAAGCAGCAGAATCCTGCAGCCAGACCTGAAGCCCAAGGCTTGTGGGCCATGTAGAGTATACAGTGCCACTGTCATGGGCTGGCACCTTTACACTGAGTTGCCTAGCTGGCACATCCAGGGAATTCTTTGCAAGTTCCAGGATGAAGGAAGCCAGATGACATTCTCAAAGCAAAGATAGAGGCAAATAGTCATGGAACATTCAGAGAACGAAAGAAAACCATAGGGAAGGAGAAGGGGGGGAATACATTCCCTGTATGGCATGTTCCTACTGTCAATTCTGGGGAACAGATAGCTCATGAGACAGCAAACCTTTGGCTGACTCCCTGTATCTACGTCTATAAGATGAACTGCACTTGTCACTCAAGGAGAGCTCTGGAGATGTGCTGCTGGGCTTGGAGGCAGTGAGGTTTCATTCCCCATCTCCTAACTACAGGAAGCTCTGCGATGCCATTCAGACCTTCCTTAACCCAGGGCCTATTGCCTGTGGGGGAGCTACTCCCAGAGTGATTTAGTGGGAGAGTGTCAGAGAATGAGACAGTTTGCCTCATGGGACAACCCAGAATCTGATCACCAAGACATAGGAATGGCCCCAACAGATTTCTTGAGCCATTTTGTCACTTGGAAGAAAATAGTATATCTTCATATTTATTTAAAGAGTGCTCCAGGCCAAACCTAATAGCAATAAATAGGTTGAGCCAAGCTGTCACCGGCTCTGACACTAGCTGGGAGTGCTCTCTATAAGCTGTTGAAGGTACTGATAGGAATGTTTTGTTCTTAATATTGATTGGGGATTGGAACTTTGTTCTTGTACATTTCTTTCAAATGAGGAGGAGGTCATTTTTCTTAAAAAAATGAATATTTATTATGTCTTACTGATTTCTTTGATTATATACCTCTCCTTCTCAGTTCATTCTCATGTTTTCTCCCCTTTCTTTTTGGTTTTGGCTTCTGCGCTCACTCCTTTCTTATTGTGCTGCATAGGTAGTGTGTTGTATGACTAGCATTGTATTGTATGTAATTAATTTTGCACAAAGGCGAACATTTAGCATAGTAGGTTAATTTTGTTTGTTTTTATGACCATGCCAAAATAATATTCTGGGCTGGTGGAGAACAAAGGACTGTTCTTTAGGACTGAAACTTGATTTTGCTTGTAGTAAGAAAAAAAAAAAAAAAACAACACACACACTCACAGATGTTGTTTCGTAAGTGTTATAAGCACTGGATATAAATGGTATTTTTTATCACTTCTGACTAATGTGAAACTGTTGTACGAAAACTACACGAACAAAAGTCATCTGTTTCGACTCGTGTGGGCTTGCCTCACAGTTGCCGGATTTGAGTCATTTTTATGTCTTGTTATTTCATTTATTTATGCAAAATACATGTGTGTATGAACACTTTGTTTTAGCTCCAGCTCTGCCTCAGTACTGGGGGTGCAGTAACTTCTAGCCATTTTCTTAAAAATGAAAGGCTATTCAGGAATGATCTGATTGTAAACGCCTCTTTCTTTGGCTCAGACAGTAATGCTGTATTAGAATCTAAATTTTGTGCATATGAAGTTTATTCTATTTATTAGCCAAGTTTGGCTCTAAATATTCATGGAAATTAAGGATGACAATCATCGGGATCACTTCATTATATTTCAGTGGGGCTTAAACAAAGTTTTTATGACTTTACCATCTCATTTTAGAGTTTTCTAATTGTGTAAATATAACATAGAAATAGAATTTATTTTTGGTTCATGAGTACTTAGTGAGTGATAAGTTATGTATTTCTTTTTTGTTCTCTATCCATATGTGTTGGTCCAAACTAGAAGTTGACGAGTCACTGTACTTGCTGGGGACAGTGAATTATCAGCTACAGTGAGGGCAGCATTCATCCTGCAGCTAGGCCAGCTAAGCCCTACACTCGGGTTCTTATTCAGTTTTGAGCCTGCTGTCCACAGACTCAGACTTTTCCCTTTTTTCCTTATAGAAAGTAGATGAATTGAACATAGTAAATTTCCAGTACATCTAGGAGAGAGTCAATTTGCTTTGTGAACCCACACGAACCTTCTAAGATAGTTCTTGTGACCATTTAATAGTAAGAAGCATAATGACATTTTAAAGGCAAAAATCTGCCTCTGTGATTGGCCATGAATAATGTCGCACCATGCCAGTTAAAGCATGTTGTCACCTTTTTTCAGTGCTCCCTACTTGATGGTATCTTCAAGTCAAAGGTAAAAATTATCTCCGTTTAATTTAAAAGCATACAAGACCAGGGTTTTCTTTGTCGTTTGTGATAGGGACACTGGTAGACAATCCTTTCCTTAAAAAAACAAAAAAACAGGCCATATAGAATAGGAAGGACGAGAAGGAAGGAAGAAAGGATGGAAGGAAAGAAGGGAGAGAAAGGAAAGTTCATCTGCAGACACGAGCAGCCAGCCTGGCAATTTCTCTACTTCAGGCAGTGTCCTTTGCAGGAAGGTGTGGAAGCTCTGTTGTTTTCACGAGGACCCAGCTCAGCCTTTCAGGAGCACATCAGTTTGCTTCATTTGGTATTTGATACTCTGCAGCCTTGTGCTGGGGCCTGGTTTGATTTGCCAGGGTCCTGACACAGACTCCCAGACCAAGTTCTAAATTCAGATGTGGGCTCACAGTGCTAGTGAGCTGGTCAAATTTTGGCCTTCCCTGGACATAAGCGCCCTGGGAGCCTGGGGTGTTTGAAAAGGGTGTGATCTCTCTAGGGCTGAAATTAAAGGCTGCTTTCTTTGCCTTATGAAGCCAGGCTGCTTCTTTGGAGCACACCCTCCTGAGCCAGGAGCACAGGGCTGGCTGAAAGCAGAGATTGTTTCAGGAAAGCCCATCTGCCCTCAGCAGGAAGGCAGCCTGGAACTTGAACACCACTGCCCAGGCTGCTGCTCTTGATTTACTTATTTTGCAAAGAGTTGACCTCTACCAACTCATTAGGGAAAGGAAAAAGAATCAGTTCGTAGTTTTAAACCATTCAAGAAGTCCTATACCAAGTGCCAACAACTGCAGAGGAATGCAGCTAGAGGAATGTATTGAAGTTATTACTGGGTCTTCCTTTTTAATGAGAACGTGACAAAAATGGTTGCTGTAGCCTTGCCTGATGTCATGCTCGTTTATCCAAGGATTGAGTTGGCACTTAAGCTCACTTCTCAAAATATAATAATATCATATGACCTCATTTGTCCTTCTACAAAAGCACTTGCATCATTTCCTTAAGTCATCTGCCCCCTGATGTGTTTTCCTCCTCAATAAACAACTTCTGTTACTTCTGCCGATCATGTTCTGTTTCTGATGCCACATGCTATGGAACGTGCCCCTGTGCTGATAATCATTAAAAATATTGATATGCAAATACATTTCCTTTTCATCCCCATCTCATCTTTTCCTTTGGGGACAGATTGCTTTCCAAAAGCTCATGAACTAGTATTCCGAATGCTGGTACCTCCAGGGGCAGAGGGGAGGGATGGGTGGGGTAGGGACAGAAAGGTCTTGCTTCCTGCAGATACTCTTCCAATCAGTGTCCGTGGCAATAGGAACGCTTGAAGGCAACTCAGTGACACATCTTGCTCAGTAGTTTCTTATTCCTGAAGAACCACAAGCATAAAGTGAGGCCTCAGTGCTGGTGCTCTTGGAGTATGGGGAATGTGCAAATATTTAACTGTTTTGTATGCTGCACATTGCAGATCTGCTCATGTGCATTCTCCGTTTGTCTTCCTTTGTCATGTGTGTTTTTGCTTTTTTGAAAGTGCAGTCTTTATTGTACCCTTCTCCAGCTTGTAGCAAATTAGAATGCTTAGCATTTATGTTCATTCATTATTGTATTTGCCATGTAAAATTTTTATTACCTTAGACAAGCTTATAAGCTGTTACTACATAACTTATCTTACTGTAACTCTTTTTATTTCCTGACATTGTAATTTGTTTGTGATGTATATTGTGAGATTGTATTCTATGTTAATTTAATCAGCACAATTCACTGACATGCTGGACTGACATGCTGGCTGCTGTTTCGAAGTGTAAAGTTTGTGTAGGGCTGTTGGGACAACTGTAACTCTGTTGTCAAGGTACTGTGCTTTGGTTCCTATAGCAACACTGTGGGTGTGACCCTTGAGACTCTAGGGACATCTAATACACCCTGGAGCAAATTTTAACTGCAGATTTTCTTTGTAGAAATTCTATGTATAACACAGGTACCTACTTGGCCCATGGCTGGTAACTATTTGGGCAATTAGAAAAAAACAAAAAACCCATAAAAACTAGTGTCTATTGCTGCTTTGAATATGTTTGAAAGTCTGAAAATGTAAATAGTTTATCAAAAAAAAATCTTGTACAGTCCAGTGTAAAGTTTTTAAATGACCTTAAGGGTTGCCATCACATCTTTCTCACACTCTCCTCTTGATAATGAAAAAAAAAAAAAAAGTTCGCTAAGGATTCAAGAAATGGAGAAAAAAAAAGAGAATCTCTTCAAATTTAAAGGAATGGATCATTGTTCTTAGCTTTGTTGCATACACAAACCTCTTGGATTTTGTTGTGCAGTATTGACGTGAGATAAAACTCAACTCATTGAATAATCTTTCAGTGGTACTTTTCCAAGTCTTCCCCTCCTCTGCCTCATAATTAAGGGAAAAGACAAAATTGAAAGACGCACTCTTTGTCTATCCTGGTGTATGTTGGCACCTTAGCTACTTTTTTTTTTTTCATTTTTGCACAAGGTGCTTTCCTGATCTGTCAGACATGCCATCCTTGGGTGATAATGTATATGCCATGATGGGCTCAGGCCCGCAGGGGAGTGTCTATAAGAACTGCCTATTTATGCTCATTTACCTCAAGACTGTCCTCTCTACCCTAATCTAGTTGTCATCACTCCATCTTTTGTACTGCTGTTGACACTTACCAATTAAAGATAAATTTTGTTTTATGACCTCTGTGTACAGCTTCATCTGTTCCCCGAAAACAGTTCCCCCTAGACCCAGCATGCCCCAGGCTTGCCACCACCTGCGGCTGGAGCCCACAGAGCTCCAGTTCTGTGCCACAGCTTCTGCCTGGTGGGAGGGAGAAAGAGCCCAAACATCTTGGACTCCTTAGCCTGGAAAGACTTGCCTGCGTTTTTCATCTCAGAACATATACTGCTGCAGCAAGAAATGTTTATGGATTTAGATGGAAGGAATAGGATCCAAGGTGGAATTTTTTTTTTTTTTTTTTTTGTCAAGAGAAGATGAGAGAGAATGTCACTGCCTATTTTCCTGATTTCTTCACTAGAGCAAAACAGTTTCCAAAGCTCAGAGCATCCAGCTGAGATTCATGTGATAGGATCTCCAGGACCTGCCTCTCACCTGACACTGACTGCTCCAAGCCCAGCAGCCACAGCAGATGGGCTGCACTCAGGATCCTTCCCTCCACCATGGGTGGGATGCTTGGCCCATTTCTCATGCTTCTGCCTCAGAGAAGGAAGCTCCCATCTCAATGACCAGCAATGATTTGCATCTGGTGCAAAACTCAGCTCCCAGTGACTTGGCTTCTAAGTGTACCCAAAACGATTTCCTGGTGCCTTGAGAGTCTGAGGGCAGGGCTTGGGTAGCGGGCTGCCTTGAGCAGGGTTCTTGAAGGAAGCTTGAGGAACCAGTCCCTGGAGTGCTGTGAATGCTCCAGATTAGTGACCCACAGAGTAGTGACCCACAGCTGCAGTGTGAAAGAGACAGAGGAGAGGCCCTGTGGCTGCTGCTTTTGGTATTTCCTATGAAAAAATGCCTCATTAGAGAAGAGGATTTGTGAAACGTTCTTTATCCCAGGCAAATTGTAAGATTGATACAAGCTGCTTGAAGTTCTGCAAACCTGGCATCCCAGGATCCTCCTTCCTGCCCTGTGGGTTTTTTTTTTAAGCCTAAATCAGCCTAGGGCATTAGATTAAGAAC
Organism: Marmota marmota marmota; assembly: GCF_001458135.2. Taxonomy (NCBI): domain Eukaryota; kingdom Metazoa; phylum Chordata; class Mammalia; order Rodentia; family Sciuridae; genus Marmota; species Marmota marmota. The sequence goes on along the minus strand of NW_026000174.1, from coordinate 28,581,179 downwards.
AGTGTGGGTGGGAGGGAAAGGGAGGGAGAAGGGGAATAGCATGGATGGTGGAAGGAGACCCTCATCATTATACAAAATACATGTATGAAGATGTAAAAAAAAAAAAAAAAAGAACAGTGTGGATTTGGGGAGTCACAGAGGCCTGGCTCTGCCACTTGCTGGTTGTGTGACCTTCCCTGAATAATTCTTCTGAGCCAGAGTTTTCCTCTCTGTAAAATGGGATTGTAATCTCTACCTATTAGGGTACTAGGGGTATGAAAAGGCAGAACTAAAATATGGCTGCAGGCCTGACTCCTCTGCCCAGATAATGTCTGAGCCAGCAGGGAGCATGGGTCAATGTCACCAACTGAGCCAGGTGAAGGGCCTGCCTAAGTTCTTGGCTCACATGAGGTCCTATATGTGATTACCACCCCAGTCTTCCTTTCCCTGTCACCTTCTCTGTTTGGTCAATTTCCACTTGTCTTTCAAACACCATCCTCTGGTGCCTTCCCCAGACTCCCAGTTTTAAGCTCTTCCTCAGAGTTCCCATGGTACTTTTAAAGGACCTCTCTGATCTGCTTTATCACATCATAATGATTTGTTTGTCTTTTCTGCTAGATGATGACGGATGAATGCACTGAGATTCTTTGCTTTAGGAAGACGCACAGCTGGGTACCAGTGTGTCTGTGTCTAGAGCCACAGCTCCATTCTTCCTCCTAGGCATCTTGGCTAGAATGTGGAAAAGGATAGACTGAAACAGGAACTGTTTTTGGGTTTGCCTTACTCTTTCCTTGACTTCCCAGGTACCCAAGGTAACCTTTTACTCCTCTCTGAGACAAAGAGTACTGAAGGCCCTGTCCCCAGGCATCCTACCTAAAAGGAAGCCAGCTGCCTTCACTTGGGGTGGAGGAGGGCAAGGAGCCCAACTGTGAGCAGCTGTTCATTCCATATCCTCTCCTTCCTTTCTGGCAAAGGAAACCCACAATCCAGGTACCGGCCTTTTCCTTAAGAGCACTCTAGAGCTTTGTTTGCTCAAATGTGGTACACAGGTACCCCTGAAAGCACTCCATGGGGTACTGAGAAGCAAGCTTCAGGAAGGATATTCATTGTCTTCTCTATCCTCCTGGTCAACAACACATTGTAGGGTGGGTAGGTTGAGGATCACTGTCCTCATTTGAAGACTCAGGATAGGACATGACCCAAAGTCACACACAGATTAACTGGCAGTGCCAGCATGCACACTTGTGTTTTTAATTCTAAAGACAGAGTAGACGATGTTGCATATGGCCCGACAGTAGTTCTTGGAAACTGTGCATTAAAACAACAAAAGATGTTTTAAAATGGCAATAATTGGTACTAGGAGCCAGAAAGTAATACAATGATAATTTAGCATTTTTCAGGCTTGAGAAATAATAATTTGATGACACACAATATTGATATGACCTATTTCATCAACTAAACCCAAAAGGTTAGATTGAGAGAAACAAGGTCAACTTTAATTTACTAAGTACAATAAATTAGTTTTCAGACTTTGGATTAAGATTAATCAGCTAATGGATATTATTGTACATACCCCAACTAGAGCTGTAGAAGCAAGGGGAATCATTAGCACCTTCTTTTATTTGAATCATTCATCATTCTATTTTAAAGTTCTTATCACATGTTAATTTTAATAAAAACTCAGCCTTTCCATTATAAATATTATTACATGAAAAAGATAAGTGAACTTGGGTCCATTTTGTGAAATGCCAAATTTGAAATTGAGATACTTTTGGAAATGAAAGAAGCACTGATATTATTAATGAATAATACAGGCAGGTAGAAAAGTTAGGCACAATAAACTGTCAAAGAGTGACATGACACAGCAGTACATTCAAGATCCTGGCCCATGGATAAGCCAATTGTTCTTCTCTGATGTGACATTACACTGCTCTGGCTCATACTTAAGTTATAATCTATTTAACTGCAAAAAAATAAAAGTATTCCTATATTCTATATTTGTATAAAAATCCTTATGAAGCCACATAAATACTTTTTTGCCCATTTTACAGAAATTAATTCATTTTGTTTATGAATATTGAAAATAACACCTGCTAAATATATAGGTTTGAGCCATTGGAGAAATCAGAAGTAAATTTTCCAAGCAGCCATCTCTCCTTAAAAGGAACACAGGAAGGCAGACTTGTAGAAAAATTACAGAAAGTCTGGGACCTGGCAACTTGATTTCTCCACCTGCAGGGGTAACTCCCCCTGCCACCCCATAACCTGACTGCCAGAGAGGCAGGGAGTCCCTGTGCTAGGGGTGCCAGCCCAGCGTGCCTGCCCTGGACAGAGCTATGGAAATCACAAGTGGTTCTGGGCCTCAAACTGTGTCAGAGAAGACACACCAAGGGATAAATAAGGTGGCTATAAATACAGCCCAAGAACCTGGATCACTTTTCAGACTGTTGAATTTCAAATGCCTGCCAAAATGAGTGTGATATCTGCAGCTTCGCTGCAAGGGGTGGCAAAAGTCCAATTAACTTACACACACAAAAATCTGGGAAGTGATGACCAGAAAAGTTAAATTGTCCAATCAAAACTTGGAACTCAAATTAATTTTACAAGTTTTAATATGATGGTAGGAGGAAATTAAATGTAACCAAAATCCCATTCAACTCCACAATAATGGTAGATAAGAGAAATAAATACAGGACTTACTAAACAAGGTTGAACATTCATAGGTTTTGCTATTGCAGTATTGGGGGTCTGACCACGCAGATATGTGAATTTTTTGCATTCATTTTTCTGATTGGCCATCTGGGAGGTGGGTAATTTAGAGAGCTGAAGACATATGTGACCCCAGAAACAAAACAAAGCAAAACCCCACAAAGCTTTGATGAACTCAAATACAGCATTATTTAGATTTTATTGTTTATAATGACTGAAACTCAAACTGCTCAGACATCAAAAGGGGATTTAGTGGTTTACATAACTGAGAAAGTACCCAGAGAATATGGCTTCAGTCCTGGATGAATACAGGTGTTCAAACAGCAGCATCTAGACTTGACCTCTGTCTTTACACTTGGTTCTTATTAGCTTTGTTCCGGGGCAGTCTCTTTACATGAGACATCCTGCTGTAGTTCCAGATCTGTAGTGTCTCAGCTTTAAATTCAACCACAAAAGGCCTTCTCTTATATGTTTTCTGCAAACATACATGAATTAAGTCTCCTTGGCCTGGTGTGAATTGTATGACCATGGCTGAGCCAGTCACTGTAGTCAAGGAAAAGCAAGATCAACCCCTCCCTCTGAACACATAGACTGAGTATATAGATAAAGGGAGCTCCCAAAGGAAAACAGTTTCCCAGGAGGAGAGTGCTGGGCTGTCTCTGAAATCCTGCACAGAATGGGCTTTATGTAAGAAACAAGTTGGAAGGCCAGACTTATTAACTATAGCCAATCTTCAATGCTGGTTCATGGGAATGATCACAGATAATTGTCATGTTTCCAAGTGTCCATTTTTGAGTAGACCAGGCCTTGTGGTCAGGGTATTATCTATCCTCTTTGGTGGCCACAACAGAGGGCTTGCACAGAGCAGATGCCCACTGAATCTGTGCTTACTCTAGGGAAGGTTCTAGAATCTCTAGAACCTCTACTGCTATGACTGAGACTACCTGAAATGTCCAAAAAGTCTAGTTTAACTGGTCTGAAACACAACATGGCAATTCAGCAAAAGTTGAGACCCCCAGGGTTGCAGTTAGCATATCTGGGAGAGAAGAATGTGATCCTATCTGCGGAAGTATGTGAAAATGGAAATAATGCAGGTGGTACAATTTGGCAGACCAGGAATTCCCCACTCTAAACTGCTGTGTGTTGTTCAGCTAGTCATTTAACCTCTCTGAACCTCATCTTCAATAACTGTAGAATAGGGAAAGAATACTTACCCCACAGTGTTGTTAAGAACATTATGTGGGATTATTAATTTATTTATTCTCAAAAGTTTATTGAGATGCCCACTATATGTCTGGCATTGTTCAAAGCCCAGGATAACATATTTGCAAAGAGGACAGACGGAGGTGCCTATGCACAGAGTTGACATCATGATGCAACAGCTGGACACTACAGAAATGAATAGCAATTTCAGAGAATAAGTAAGGCCATTTAAAAAAGGCAAAGCAGAATGATGAGGATGAGGTGGTTTTGAGAGGGTGACTCGGGAATTCTCTCTAAGGAGGTAGCATTTGGACAACAGTCTGAATAATGAGCCACACAAAGGGAATTCTAAGCATAAAGAGCAGCAAAGCGGGAGGGGAAGGAGAGGAAATTTTTATTCCAGGAGCAGAAGGATAAGTACTTGGAGCATAGGGTATTTGGAGAAGAGATTGGAGAAGCCAGACATAGTGGAATTCTTACAGGCCTCCCTAAAGGGCTTTATCTTCCCAATGCAGGAAAGGGACACAAATTATACACTGCAGATTTCTCTTCTGCCAGGTGCCTTGTTTCTTAGATTCTGTGTCTTTTCTCTTTCATTATTTACTCCCCTTCTTTGCTGGAGCACACCCTCCAGGTGATTCTTGAGAAAGGATATATGGGAAGTTCCTTCTTTTCTTCCTCCCTCCCTCCTTTCATTCTGTTTTTTTTCTGAGTCTCAGTGTGTCTAGAATATTTTTATTCTACCCTCACACTTTGTTAATATTTTCAGCTCAATAGAATTCTACAGTGGAAATTATTTCTTATTGAAATTGAAAATTTGCAGGTATCAAAATGAAAATTTGTGGGTATTGCTTTTGTTAGGTTGATGGAGGTGGCTGAGGAACAAAGCACCAAGCAACCCATGCATGCGAAAGAATCACCAATCAGGCCCTAAAGGAACCGACTGTCAATCAGTGGGGTCTCCTGGCCAATCCTGGATCTTAACCAGCTCACCACCTCTCCCAACCCCCCAACCCCACGCCCACAACCCTAGTAAAACAAGGGACTCTAAAAACCCCTTTTCCTATCCCAAGCCCTCCCTTTCTGCCCTAAGCCCAATAAAAATTCCAGTCTGGTGGAGCCCCAGTGTGCTTCTCCTCAGACCCAGCCTGTTGGTCTGAGGGTCTCACTGGGGAGCGAAATCTCAATAAAACCTCGTTCAGCAGCCTTTTAAAATCTGCCTCCTTTTGGTCGCTGCTGCCTGACCTTACAGCTTTATTATCTTCTAGGTTCTAGTATAGCTGTTGAGAAGTCTGATGCTGTGCTGTTCAGATTCTCGTTCCTTGGCTTGCAGCACTTCTCTGTTTCACTTACATTTAATTGTCTGCTGCCCACCTGTTAAAGTTTGAGTTCTAAGTTCTCCTGGACTGCTGTCTCTGTCTTCTTGCTTTATGCCTTTAAAAACATCCCCATTCTGTCTCCCTCACAGTTTGAAGGACCTTGTTGTCCTCAGGATTTTGAAATTTCATGATAATCACCTTGGTGCAGGTATAAATCTATCCATTGTGCTGGGTATTCAGTGGGTCCTTTCAAACTGGAAATTCAGATCCTTCAGTTCTAGAAAGTCATCATGAATTATTTGATTATTTTCTCCTCACAGTTTTCTCTATATATTTCTCAGGAACTCATAATACTCAACGTTAACCTCCTGAGTTTGTTCTTTGATTTTCTATTCTATTTAAAAATTTTTGTTATTGTTGTTGAAGAAATACTGCAATTTTTTCTTCTGAATGCCAATGAATTTTTTTTTGCTTCAGTATCATATTCTAAATTTCCAAGTGCTCCTCTTTGTTCTATGAAAATTTCCTTTTTCTAGCACACTTATTTTGTTTTTATGCAAGTTTTAACTGAGCCTATTCCTTTGAAAATATTATTAAAAATTTTTAATATAATTAAAATTCTTATTTAAAACTCTTATACAAGCCTTATTTTGTCCTAATTGCTTTATTCAGTCACTCATTCATTCATCCAACCAGCGTTTTATGAGTGTTTACCACATCCTTGGCAACTAAGAACTTAGGGAATAACGCAAAGATTCCCGGTATCCTGCAGCTTACCTTTCAATCACCTATTTTATTTTGTTGCATTTTTGTTTGTTTTAATATCAGAGACTTTCCCAATGGAGCTGGTGGACCTTGGCTCTCTGATCATATTTGGGGATAAGACACCAAAAAAAAAAAAAAAATCCAGTAGGAAGTTTTACTATGAGGAAGACACTGAGACACTTGTGTTAAAATCCTTATTGTAAGTGACAGGGCTGGACTGTTTGGAGAACATCTGAGGTCAACATCTTTAGATTTTCTCCAAGACTCCCCCAGAAAAGAGCTGCCAGCCCTGGAGGATCCCGACAGGAAGCAGTGCTTGAGCGGACTTCCGGTTGACCGCACTTCCGGTGGCCCATGAGCGGCTTGAGAGGTGAAGGGCAGCTTGGGCCTTGTGTAGAACTGGAGAGGCTCCTGCTTCTTTCTAAACAGACTTGCAGCCCCTTCCCCTGACTTGGCGTCACCTGCTTTCACCTCCAGCGACATCGGTGGCAGTCCTGGGCCTTTTTGCTGAACCTTAGAGATGTGGCCTTGCGTGTCATGTTGCCCTACGCCTCCAGGCTGCTGCTCAGGCTTGGGCCTTACTGCTCCCCTGGGTGAGTTGACGTTTAACATTCTGCCGCCCGCAGCTCAACTTTTAGTACTGAGGCCTTCTCCACATCGTCTTACCTCTGGGTTTCTGCCTTTGAAAACATCCCTTTACTAATATGTATGATGTTTCAGGAGGAAGCCAAAGTACAGTGTATATGCTCACTCTGATATTTTTAGCTGTCCCTGGAATACTTACTGGATTTTTCTTGTGTCTTTTTTTTTTTTTTTTAATTTTGGTACCGGGGATTGAACTCAGGGGCACTCGACCACTGAGCCACATCTCCAACCCTTTTTTGTATTTTATTTAGAGACAGGGTCTCACCTGGTTGCTTAGCGTCTCGTTTTTGCTGAGGTTGGCTTTGAACTCGTGATCCTCCTGCCTCAGCTATCCAAGCCGCTGGGGTTACAGGCATGCGTCATAGTGAATTTTTTAGAAGATTAAGAATTTAAAGGGTTTTTTTTGTACCTAGGTTGAGCCAGATAACAGCGTTAGGAATTTTTACCTACACTACTGAAATGAATCCTCCTAACAATGAACATCCTAGAAAGAGAAAGAAAGGCTTAGAGAGAATAAGTTGACATTGATTCACTTAATTAAACTTAGAGTTGATTAAGCATCTATTCTGTACCTGAAATTCTGCTAGATCCTGAGGATGAGTGAATTCACATAAACATTCTGTCATCTGAACCTGAAACTTGGGACTCATATTAGACTCTTCCATTGCCCTTGTCACATCCTGCTGCTTTTATTGTCTCAATATTTCCAAACTGTGTCCCTCCCTGCTTTCTGGGTAGCCCCTCCTTGGCCCCAGTCATTGAGCTTTCTTTCTTGAAACTTGCAGTAATGTGTTACCTGGACTTTGTGCCTCCAAGCCCACTGCCTTATCTCCAGCTGAGATGATCTTCCTAAACTGCAAGTCTGATCATATCACTTTTTTGCCAAAAAACTAAATGTGGTGGACATTACCACTGCATACTGATGTCTGCTACAGCTCCCAACAGTCATCTTCATACACGAAAGTGCCTAAATCATCTTCAAGTCCTCAGCACTTAGCGCAGGCCCTGTATCCTAGTTAGTATCCAAAAATATTTACTGGGCTGAATTAATCATGATCCAAGTTGTCAAGAACTTACATTCCACTTCTTCAGTGGGTTTCAAACCACTGCTTCCAGGCCTCCAGATGGCTTCTCTATTGGGTCAAGTGGTGGCACAAACTTGCCTGCCAACTTCCCTTTCAGTTTTTGGATGCCCTCTATGATGTTCCTCTCCCTTCCTTATCCTACATCTTTGTTGTTCTCTTTCTCCATTCCTAGAGAAAAAGCAAAGCTTGGTATTTTATCCAAACTCTAAGAGGTGGTGACAGAAGACACAATAGCCTCTTTTTAGCTAAAGCAGGACACCCCATCCCCAATCATTTTGGGGTGCTTAGAGACCCAGCTCAATTTTATGTTCTGAAATCTTCCAAAATTCCCAGTGCATTTAACCTCTGGCGTGGCAACAGTTGATTAGATTGCTTGGAGAAGAGGGAAGAAGACGGACAGAAAAAGTTTATTTGGTTTTAGCATTACCCATATAGTATTAGGTGGGAATTTCCAAGGAATTATGTGTCAGTGACGTTATAACTTTCACACGATGGCTGGAAGCAACATTACAAAAATATTGCCTAACACTACTCCATATGGACATATGAAATTTCATTACATTTTATACATGTAATTAAGTGGCCCACATAATGAAGCACTGTGTGTGCAAAGAGGCAGGATGCCTTTTGTAAGTGAAAGATAGCTGGAGTGGGAACAAGAATGGCATTTTATAGGGAGAAAAATCAGACAAGGTGGCCTGAAAATTATTGCACCTTATTCTCTAAACAACTTAAATTTGATGAGTTTCTCTCTGCCCCCACCCCATGATAGTTTTCTGTTCATATGGAAGATGTAGTATCCTCCTGCTAAAGTTCCCATCCACCCTGTCTACTAAAGGTAATGAATGGGGAAAGTTCTGTGTTTGGATTCAGATAAGGCTAGGTTTGTATTCTAGATTGTCACTTACAGAATGACCCTTGGTAAGTGGCTAAGCCAGTGGTGCTTAAAATTAGTCCAACCACCAGCAGTAATCAGGGTTTGTTAAAAAATCAAGTTTAAGGATGCACCTCTTGAGTCTGAGAAGGGGGCCCAAGAATCTGTGTTGTAGCACACCTTCCAGGTGATTCCAATGCTCACTCAAGAAAGGACCACTTGCTTAAATAATCAAAACCCCAATTTCCTTCCCTTTTGTAAATGGACCTTTTATAGCAGAAAACTCAGCTTCAAGCAACTTAAAAGAACAAGAATTTAATGATTCACATAACCCAAAAGCAGAGGTAGCATTACCTTCTGGTGAGGCTTGATTTAATGCCTCAAATGGTATTACCCATAATGCTTTATTCTCAGTTTTCAAAATCCGACCATAATTAGGGCTTCAAGGAGAAATTTAAATAAGATTTAGAAAAACAATAATCCATGCATACCTGAATTAGGGTTAATATTCATATTTGTATGTTTGCTGAACAGCTAGCCTATGTTAAGCTTTGTATGGGTGTTGAGGCCAGGTGAGCCCAGTGTGTCCTCCACAATCATTAGCTTGCTTATCATTCCCCATCCTGCTGGGCTATGTCTTGCTTCTTCATTTTGAAATGTGCTCTTAATTTTTTTGAAAGTGTTATTTGCCAGGACTGTAGGGGAATTCCCATTTATCATTCAGAAACTACCTGGACATAGTCTATTTTCTGTAGCTTTCCACTGCTCCCCTACCAGTGATAATTTCAGGCCATTTGTACTCCTAAGGTCCTCATCATGCACTCCTTCCTCTGCTTGGGGCCCATCACCTTGTTTTAGGTTTGCATGACCTGCCTTCCATCCTCAACAGTGAGCAACTTGAGGGTACAGCCTTTGTCTGGTCATTCAGACAGCTCCAGCACCTGGCTCAGAGGGTCTGGCAGGATGTAGATGCTCAACAAATCTTATGGAGTGGAATGGACCTTTTTCAGAATTGTGTGTATGTGCATTGTAGGCTGATTCCAAGCTTAACTCTGAGCAGGACACAAACTGTTGGCCTCCACACTGCCCTACAGTTTCCACGGGGCTCACAAAGAGCAGCGAATATTATAGTTATGTGAGGAATCTCAGTGATTACCTAGAGTAGAGCAATGCTGACCAACAGAACTTTCAGTAATGATGTAAATATGTGGTCACATGTGGCTATTGAGAACTTGAAATGTGACCAGTGACGAGGAACTGAATGTTAGAGTTCATTTATTTTATTTAATTTAAAAATAACCACAGGACTAGTGGCTACCATATTGGACATTGCAAAGTTCATAGATGACTTACAGTAATCTGGTGAAAATTGGGGTGGAAAGGTCAATTGACAAAAAGTAACATATGTAAAAGCATGTTTTAGAAACTTAAAAAAAAAAAAAAACTCACTACAAATTCCAAAATGAACTCGTTGCTGCCTGCTCCCAGATCTATCTTCACATTCCTTGGATAGTCAAAAGGTCAGCACCAGGTGAGACAATGCAGAGGCCAATAGCTTCTGGGAAGCTAGATTCCATTAATTAACCCAGAGACTTGCTCTGGGGCTGAATTGGAATACAAGAAATTCTGATAGGAGATACGCAGACTCCTAATCTCTCCTTTAAATATCTGTTCCTGCTTTCTATCAGTGAGACCCTTAAACTATAAAAGTCCTGAGACATTTTTCCTGGATAATATTCCTCTTTTGATAGGCTTTGTGGATACTTAGGGACTCACAGAGGCAAATATTCCAAGAAGTGCCTGTGTGAGAGGGCTCTGAAGGCTCCTGTGGGTTGGTGCACAGGAAGCTATCTAGTCTCTTGCTAGGACTCTCAGACAGGTGTGGGGAAACATAAGGGATGTCCTTTAGAAAAATCCATTCCCATCAAGGCCTTCCAGCCATCTCTGAGGAGGTATCTGGATGCCCCCATCCTCTATGGGAAGGGCATGAAGGAAAACCTGGAACTGATGTTGGCTTGGGTGGGGCAAGGAAATTAAAGGTGGGTAGAGCCAGGTCAGGGGCTAGGAGGCCCGCAGGAGGGAGTCAGGAACAGATGATTAGCATGTGTGTAGCCAGGTGGTAGTGATGAGAGTCCTGAGTGAACAACTAGAACAAGTATCAACTCCAATACACCTTGATTGAAGTACCTTCGGAGGAAAGTAAAGAATAAAACATGGCAACAATGAATGTACACATCGACTGTAAGGAGCATACAAATAGTTGAATGTGCATATGTGAAGCATATCATATGTGAAAGTTCTGTCAGTTTGGTGTCCCTATGAGTACTCCAGTGATCAGTCTAGCTAACATGCCTACATCAAACAGGTTAACATCTGGGTTCCACAGGAAGGGGTGCCTGACTGTTGTGAGCTGTCTGCAAAGTTGTAAGGGGCAATTGCAGCATGGCTGGTGTATATTTACCATCTCTGTCCAGGAAAAATGTTTATAGAAGACTTTTATGACTTGGCACAAGGTATATAACAGGGCAGATTGTCTTGGTTATAAAAATAGTACCAGGGAACTTAATGACTGATAGACACTCTTATTGTAAGGGTGGGGAAGTCACCATCTGCAAACAAAATTGCACTCTAAGAAGGATGAATCCATGCTTGAAAAATCTCTTTTACTCAAAGTAAGTAGAAGGAGGAAATAATAAAGATAATACTGGAAATCAATGAAAAAGAAAATGGACAAACAATAGAGGAAAATAAGTGAAACCAGAAGCTGGTTCTGTGAAAACATAAATAAAATTGATAAAACCCTAATGAGACTGGATATGGAAAGAGAAGAGAATATAAAATTTATAAATATAAAGAATGAAAGAGGGAAAGGATAATAAATATTATGAAAAGTCTCTGACTTTTAGTTAAAAAAACTTTAATGAAGAGGACAAATAGAAAAAAAAAACAATTATCAAACTGACTTAAAAGCAGTAGAAAATATGAATAGGTTCAAATATTTTAAATAAGTTGATTTAAATAAGTTGATTTCTACAAAGAACAGGTCAGGTTAAGAGGTCTCATTGGTGAATTCTCTCAAATATTTTTTTAAAAATTAGTACATTTTTAGCATTCAATATTACCCTGCTACTAAAACTACACAAAGCCTTTACAAAATTAAAATTAATAAAGAAGAAAAATTAAAGACCAATATACTTTGTGGGTACAAATAGAAAAATTCTTAATATTAGCAAATAAAATCCAACAATGTGTGTAAAAGAAAATACATCATGTTTAAGTGAGATTTATTCTAGGAATTCAAGGTTGGTTTAATATTTTAAAAGCAGATAATACAATTCATATATTAATAGAACAAATGAGAAAAACTATGTGATCTTTTTTTTAGTAGATGCAGAAGAAAATTCAATCTCATTTATGTGAAAGACTCTCATGAACCAGAAGGAAACATGAAAGTTCACTGAGAAAGTGAACTTTCTCAGCTAATGAAGGACTTCCATGCAAAACCTATAGGTACCATCATACCTACCTGTAAACTATGGGGCTAAGATGGTCAGGGAAGATCATTCTGAGGAAGCACCAGTTCAACTGATATCTGAATGACAAGAGCGAGCCATCCAGGGACAGAGCTGAGGGAGAATGCCCTCTCTGCAGCATAGTGGACTGAACATTTCCCCAGTGTGGTGAACATTTCTCCCCAGTCCCAGGTGGTGAGTGGGTGGATGGAGTTAGCAGTCATGGGATCAGACTAGTGACAAGGCACAGCCAAAGCCTGGATGGAATAGAGGAGTGGTTTGCACCTCATGTTGCCTGAACTCCAAGGAGAGCTGTGCTTTATGAGCCTGGCCAGGAGTTCGGAGACCCTGTGAAGGAATAGTAAGACCTTACATTTTGATACACTTTGCAAATTTTGTAATACCACCACTTCTATGATTTACTTGACAGGACAGATTATTACACCTATTTTACAGCTGAGAAAAAGAGGTGACAGGACTTGACTTGTTCAAGGTCACAATGCTCATAAATCAGTCCAACCCAAGTTTATATAACTCTCAAGTCCCTGCTGTCAGCCAGTTGCCATGCTGCCTCTTGGTGATTAGAAAATGATTAGTTCTTTCTTTTGCCATGTGTTGATTGATCAGTCACTTAACTTGGAGATGTGGAAAGAAGAAGAATGTGTTTAGTGAGTCCTTTGGTCATTCCACAGTGACAAATAGATGTGTGATATCCTCTGGTTTCTCTGGAGGCTGGGGTTTTTTTGTCACAGTTACATTCACCAGCCACAGGATCAGCAAGTCTCAGAGCCTCAACATGCATATATCTAAAATGGGAATAGAAGTTCCATTTCTGTCTACTGGATGTTGTGCTAGGATGGTACATTTTTTAAATTGAAGAACTGTACTAAAACATGATGTTTCCTATTAGCTCTGAACTGCAAATCCTGTGAAGGCAGACTGTCCTGCTGGAGGGGAGGTGCTCCATTGGGGCATTGCTCAAGGCCATGGCATATTGGGTCCCCATGTCCTGGGTACCACCCAGTGCTGCCTGGCACACAGTGGGAGACCTGGGCTACATGATCTGTATTGGTTTTAATAATTTACCTAGGCTTGTTTCTCTGGCAGTAGGGTTGACTTCTTTATGGGTATTTCAAATGCAGAAATAACTATTATAACCACATGTTCTCAACTCAAAGAGATTTATTGTTTTCTGGGACAATGCTTCTTGTGACACCAGGGCAAATAAGGACTTAAGGTTCAGATTCTTTGGGCCCTTAGGGTTTCCCTTTCTTTCCTTCAGGGCAAGGCCCTTGGGGATGTCCACAGTGAGAACCAGATACCATCTCTCTGGTGGCGGGGGTGGGGGTGGGGCAAAATATCCCTACTGGATTCTCCCTAACCAACACATGTAGCATCCAAAACGCCCTCCCAGACTTTATACCCTTTCAGTAGCTCCCCATTTATCTTAAGAATCCTAAACCTGAAGATGCCTTCACTGACTGCTACAAGCTCATTTTTCCCATGTCCCCTTTTGCTTTCCATGCTCAGCTCAAAAGCAAGCATCTTCTCTTAGGATCTCCATGGCTTTGCATATGCTGTTCCCGCCTAATGCAGACCACATCATTCCTTTCTCAGGTAAGCCTTCCCTGCCCTTCTGTACACCTGCTGTTCACTCTCCTAGTACCAGGAATCTCTCCCTGATAACACTGATCCACATTGTAATTTTTCATTTGTTTTGTGATTCTTCCGTTAGTCTTTCTCTTCTACTCAGCATATATTCTCTGGGGTCAGATATCATGTTTTGTTTTGTTTTTTTTTTTTCATTTTTTCATACTCTGGTCTTCCTCACACTTAGGAAAGGCAAATAAATAAATTTATAATTCCCGGTATTGGCAACTTCAGCTGGATTGTGTCAGATATATTTTTCTGCACAACTGAGTGGGTCTCACCACTCCCACATCAATCAGCCCAAGAATGCTAGGGAAATCTAGCCGGCAAGGGAGAAAGCCTGCAGCTGGCCCTTGGCAGGGCTTCAACAGAAGGAAAAGCTGGGATTGGCTGCCATGGAGGGAAATAGTTAAATTCTAGTGAAGCCCAAAGAGCAGAATATTTTAGGGCAGTGGTTAGGCCAGCTCTACTGTCCCTAGGAATCACCTGGAAACATTTAAAAATACATATTCTAAAGCATTCTCCAAAGGAGTCTAGATTTAGTCAAACTTAAGAAGTCATGTTTTAAACTCTCCCAGGTTATTCTGATAGATCAGAGTTCGAAAGATTCTAAAGAAACAAAGCACCCCTCCTCACCTTGTTGTTGTTGTTTGAGACTCCATCCCCATATCCCTTTGAGAACCATTTTGGGAAATGCTGGGTCCATCAGGAAGGGAAATGCAGGTATGTATGCTTGTGTGTGTCTGAGCACCCGAGTGTACTGTGTTTCAGATAGATGCCGATTTTTATTTTTAAAAATACTACATTAAAATATTATCTTGATCTGAGTGTTTTGGTGCCCCTTAAATTTTGCTGCCAGTGGGGGTACCTTACCTGCCTCCCCTGAAGGCAATGCCAGATAGAGTGCCTATGAAATACCTGCATAGTGTGAGTCACAGAACAGGCCTTTGTAAGATGCTGCTCCCCAGGTCACTGCTGTCATTTCAGTAGGTGTTATGGTGCCTGCAGTAAATAGTCCCAGACAGGACTGCCGACTATGCCTTGGGGATCAAGAGATGATGATATCTGAGCCGGGTTTTAAAGACAGAGTAGGAGTTTGTCAGGCAGAGAAGGTGAAGGGTCTCCCAGATTTTTTTTTTTTTTTTTTTGAGAAAGGCAAAGCAATCTCCATGGCTGGAGAAGGATGGGTGGCTGGGTAGAGAAGCCAGTGAGGGATGAGGCACTTCATGCACAAGTCTGGTCCAGGTGCATCTGAAAAGCACAGTTAGGGTCTGGAGTTTTGTCTAGTGGGTGAGGGCCCAGCAGGCCAGAAGCATCTGAGCAAATGTCCACTATCCTCTGCTGAGTACAATTCCCTAGCCTCAGTTTCCTAGACCACACAATGGAAACTGTGACCTCCTCTGGGAGAATTGAGATGCTGGATGTGAAACTTGTAGCCTGCGAGAGTTACATATGCAGGTAAGTGTGTAATAAGATGACCTCATAATCTGATTATTTGGTCCCTCTGCCTTATGTTGGGGTAGCCTCTGTACTCAAGTTTGGATCAGTTGGGGGGGAGCCATTATACTGTACCTGAGAAAGTGACTTCACAATGGAAAGTAGAAGGAGACAGCCACACAGCCTAGCAGAACACTGAGAAGCATGCTGTCCCTTCTTGTCCCCAAGCATCCTCTTTGCCTTACCCATGTGTAGTCACTGCCCCAGCCTCAGCTCCCCAGCACCTCACCACCCTGGGCTCCATTACTGTGATCCTATTCTTGCTGCCCATACCTGCAGGTACAACTACACACACAGCATAACCTGGAGAGGAGGAGAGACCTTCTCTCTTTTGTTCTCAGAAGGGTGACACTGCAAGACACATCAGCAAGAGCTAAAGAAAAACATCCCAGTACAGTGAAAGTACTGACCTCCTCTGGCTGTGTACAGACAGCCCTCAGAGTGTGACCACACACAGGTGTCACTCATGTTCGCTTGGCTTGTGCTTTCACATCCCCAGTGGTTGCACACGCAGATGAAGGACTGCTCAAACATGTAGGAACCCCATGAACAGCCCACATTTGCTCAAAGTCATCTACACTCATTGTCACCGACTGTAAGAGATGGTCAGATTCCACCCTGAGAAGCTACAGGGATGAGGGTGAGAGGAGAGGAGAGCAGGAACGGAGGAGACCTTTGGTTTCTTAGGGAGTCCTTTAACTTTCTCAAGGTTTTGACACTATGTTGGCTAGAGACCACCATATTGCTCCTTCTTTCTTTTGCTTCTTCCTGTTTAATCATGGAAGAACTTCCTGGGACTACTTTTTCCAAGTGTTCTTCCCCTTCAGTCTCCTTCCCTGACTCCTGCACAACACAGCCGTTTCACAGTTAGAACTGTGGAACTACATTACATGCACATCACTCTAGAGTTTCCGAGCCTGAGCCTCACTGGATTCTCACAGAGGGATTGTCTGGTATGACCCACTGTGAGGATGAGGAATCTGAGTCTCAGAGGGGTGAACTGCCCTTTCTCCTACTAGGACAGAGAGAACATCTGTTAATTTTGTTTGCCTAGCATCCTATCTACCCATATTCGGGTTATAGCCCTCCATCTTCCTTAGGGACATGCTCTGTTATTTATTAATTCCCTGATTCTTGCTGTCACATCTGTAAAATGGGAGCTATTGTGATAATATCCAGAGCCAGGCAGTGGGAAAACCAGAAAAGTTTCAAAGGTGTGTGATTTAAGTATTTATTTTAGGTTCAGTTAGAGGCAGTAGTTTTAAGAGATGAGGTTAGGGTTTCCACTAGGCAAGGAGGCTCCTGGCTGGTGGTGGGAGGGGCTGTGGCCCAGGCCCCTCTGGCATGACTCAGAGAGTTTTGGGAGATAAGAGGGAGGTCTCACACTTCTGTGTGAGGGCCCTTGATTAGCAGAAGAACAACTTCACTTTGCTCAGGAACTTGAATCAGCATCATATTTCTGGTTGGTTGTATTGATGTAACATTGATTCTTAAAGACTGGGGCCCTGACAGTATCTGATTGACTCTACCTGAGGCTTGTTGGTTGTGAGGATTAGGTAACCAAATGCATGGAAAAGGTAGGATAATGCTGGGAACATAGTAGGTGCTTTATATACATATTTAAAAAAAATGGTACTTAAGCCCTGATTTTAATTCCCCGGCACAGGGGCAATGAGTTCCATCTTTGTCTCAGGCTCCCTATTCTCAGGCCAGCATAGCTAGTTTGGCCTTGCCCCCCACCATGAGGAGACCTCTTGATTTTCTGAACAGGAGATACTGAGCCCCAGGGGCCGACAGCGATCTTGCTTCCCTCCCAAAGGTGGCTGGTTTGGCTGCCGAATTCCCTGAAAATTGGTTCCGCATGTTGCCAACATCAGGCTCGAACGTTTGCTCAGCACACAGCCATGAGGGCCCTCCGGGGAAGCTGAAACCCCACACCACCCGCCATCCGCCCCCAGCCGCAGGCTGCCAAGCCGCTGCCCGCAGCCAGCTCCCCGGGCCAAGTGGTGGGAGAGCAGGACCGAAGCGCAGGGCCTGGGCCCTCCCGGCCCCCCGGGCCCCCCAGGAGGCAGCCTTGACGCCACCTGGTGGCTTACCAAGGAACTGCACTAGTATGGCAGCCCAGTATTGCCCTGGCCTGGGGACTCTGAGCTGCTTGTTGGAGGGCGAAATCGGGGAAAGATGCTCCTGCTCCGGTTCCAGGAACTCCCAGGGCAGGGAAATGTGGTTCCCAAGCCTGAGCTATTTTTAAATGACAGCATCCGCCATGCAGATGCTCTGTTTATGGCTGATGTTCCGAGCCAGTGAGAGAAGCTGTGCATTTAACCAGAGGCAGATGCCAGAGTGGGAGTAATTAGAGTAGGCTGGGCCTGTCTATTCCGGGGCCTGTGCCACCAGGCAGGCAGAGCGCCGGCGGGCCACCCTTGAGGCTGAGGTTTCCAAGAGGCAAAGAGACTGGACCCTGATTGGTCTTTGAGGGCTATGGTGTTCAAGCTCCTGTGGTGTGACTCAAGGAGGGTAAGGAGGAAGAAAGGAGGCTCTTGTTATCATCCTCTTCATGATTATCCTCATTACTGTCAGCAGCCTTTGCAGACCAAAATGCTTTGTAGTCTGTAAACAATAGGCATAATAAATGTCGGCCATATATTTTTCAATTTTACCAATGAGGTTGAAGATATTCGTCCAAGGTCACCAGATGGTGAGGTCTTCAGAGTTTTGAGACCTTTCCAGTGGGTCTGGACTCTGGTCAAAAAACCCACTTTCCATGGTTCAGAGTTGGTCTCAGGCAAAGCCTTTCAAGGGCTATTTATCTTTGGAAGTAAAAGCTGCCTTGACAGCTTCTCCTCTACCCTGTGCTCTCAGACAGCTCAGAGTTGGGTCAGCCCTGTGCCACCTCTAAGAACTTTCCCATGAGTTCTTTCTCTGGGTTCTTTATATTTTTTCCACCACTTCAGTGGTTCCTGATCTCAAAAATCCTGTAATCTGATTCCAAGTCTGATGACAACTTAAGTCATCTTTGTCTCCCAATTTCTGTCACTTGGTCTATGACCTGGCTCAGAAAAATTCCTTGCTATAGTTGAATGAGTGAGTCTGTGAGCACCTCCCAGCTGCTTAGCCCTGTAATAAGTAGAGCAGATTCAAAGGAAGGAAAGGCTCTATGAATTCTCCAAGACTTTAAGGTCTCCTTTAGTAAAGGTGGTCTAAAATAAGATGAGGCCATATGAAGGACCTGCCAACCAGGTCTGTGAGACCAGGGGAGGTTTGGCAGTGGTGGAGTTCCAGCAGGAGGAGGACCAGAAAGGTGGTGATGAGGGAGGAAGTTTTGAGAAATGAGTACCATTTGACAGGGTAGCGAGGGGGAAGATACTGCAGCTGGGCCAGGAACATAGCAGTAATCTCCACCATGAAAGGCCACCAGAACAAAATGTGTTCTGCACTGCAGAGGGCTCAGCCTCCAGCCATCTGAAAGTGGGGGTTAAGTTGGGCATCAAATGAGGTCATCTTGAAGGAGGACTGATAGGAAGTTTCCTGCCCCACTCTCTGGCTTGACAATTGATGGCTGCCTTGGTTTTTCTGATTAGCCTTTAGTTCCTTGAGGAGACAAGCCCTGACCTTACCTGCCAGCAGCTGATTTAGTCCAAAGATAGAGCCAAACTCTGATTAATCCCCTGCTGTCTCTCCAGTGTGCCCAAGCCTGGCCTTGGGTGCTCCATACATTATCCATCACCCCAGTGCCAAGAGCTCCCAATGCCTGTTCCTCAGCCAAGCTGGGGAACAGTTATAGTTCAGATCAGCCCCCATCTCCACCCTATCCAGATTTTCCCTCTTCCTTTAGTCCTGTGGATCTCATGTCCCAACTTGCTTTGTGTCTGAAAGTGGGAGCCAAACTTTGAGAGACCTTGAACAATGAATCAGAGTGTGGACATTGTATAGGGGCTGGTTACAAAACCCTGTGGGCTCCTATGGGTGCACTGTGAGAGGTAGCTGAAGGCCAGTGCAGGAGCCCTGGGATGGTTAAGGAAGGATCAGGGATCTGAGCAGAAAGAAGGGTGGACATGTTTCAAAGGCAGAGCCCACCAGGCAAGTTTAAGAGGTATATCCAAGGGAACATCAGACCCATGTCCTTCACTGTACAGATGATGACACTTTAGACCAGAGAGAGGACAGTGGCCTAGTGTTGCACAGTGCATGTGCTGTGCCATTCCTCAAAGTTGGTGCAAAGTTTCAGGCCTCTCAAGAAGCTCTCTCAGGCTCCTCATTTCTCTCCAGGAGGCATCCTAGCTTAGGGGCAAAGGCTGCCCTTCAGATTGAGGCATTTCTGAGTTTCTGTTCCAGCATCCCAATCACTGGCTGTGTAACCCTGGGCAGCTTACTTAGCCTCTCTGAGCCCAAGCATTTTTGCCTTCAGATCGACTGTTATTAGTATTTAATGAGGTAATAGCCATTGAAGAGCCCAGTGCAGCACCTGGCACCTCCTGGTACCTCTCTGAAACATTTTAACTTCTGGAGAATCCAGGACTCATTAGAAAGACGCAATAGCTAGTTGAATGGGCCAGCGGCCAGAAGATGGTTCAAACAAGCTCTGGACCATAGGCTGGAGGAACCCCTGCAGTGGGCTGCACCAGGATCCAGTACCAAAAGGCTGCTCTCTACAGTCTCCTGCAGCCTCTGCAACACCCGGCTCTGCCAGGAAAAGCTACATGGCCTTTGAACTGCTCCATCCTGGACTCTTTGCTGGGCTAGAGCTTGGAGGCAAATATTTGAGCAGCCAGCAGTGTTTGGGGCTCTGTCTTCCCTGCTGGAGCAGCATGTGCTAGGGGATGCCCAGCTGGGAGGCAAGCTCCCCAAGCCTGCGTAGGCGGTGGGCGGGCTCAGATTCTGCAGATCCCAGGCGCCTCCTGCGGAAGCCCCTGGCTGAGGATGGAAAATGCCACTCTGGGCCTGCACAATCCATCCTGTTGTAATCCCCAGAGCTGGCGTCACCAGGGACTGTCCGAAAAGTGTGTCGTGCAGCATCTGAACTCATACTTGTGTGTCTGCCATGGGAGCAGGGGGAGCAGCGGGGGCTGTAGAGGCCCATAAAAAACAACCGAAAACGTTTCATTTGCTGCCTTACTTTTTTGTTACAGACCACTTGGCTGCCCATGCCAGCTGGGAGCTGGGGCCCGGCAACAACGCAGAGTTATGGGGCAGCGCTAAGTGCTCTGTTTGTATGAAACTGCCAAAATGTTAGTACAAAGTGGTAGGTGTTTGTGCTGCAGATAATAACTGATGGGCTCCCGGGTGGGGAGGCGGACGCCTTGTTATTATGGCCGCGGCTCTTCTGAGAAGCGCTGCAGCCGCCTCGAGAGCAGCAGCAATATTTTTCTGAGCACACAAGGCCGGGCTGGCAGTTAATGGGCACGCCTGGGCCTCATGAATCAGCCCCTAGAGGGGCGGAGGCCGGACTGCTGGTGTTTATCTGATTCTTGGGGTTTGTCTTCACTGGCCAAAAAAGCCCATTCCTTAGAAGGTTCCAGAACCCACTATGTTGTGGAAGCAGTAGAAGCCAGTTCAAAATGCCAAGTGACTGGGTGTACCGTTTTCAGGAACCCAAAAAAAAACTGTCACATAGAGGGGCTGGTGCCTAGAGCAGGGAGCTGGGAGCCGGGATGAGGATTCAGAAGGGTGGTTTAGACTTTGCTGGAAGAGAATGTTCCCGAAGTGTGGGGATTTCAGGAAGGGAGATGGACTTGGGGGACAAAAAAGAAAACTCCCTCTCCCTTTGAGCTGTGTCCCTCCAGCTGTGTTACTTTCCAGTTTCTAAGGAGAGTATGAGCCAACCCATAGTAGGGGAAAGCAATCTTACCCCCTACACACACACACACACACACACACACACACACACATATGCACATACAACTTTCTTTAGCCTGTCCCTAGAGGAGGGGACGAATTAAGACTTTTGTATAATCTGCTCAGCAATGATTGGTTCATTCATTCATTTTTCATTAAATCTACTAGGTACCCTTTGTGTAATCTTCTAGACATTGATTGGTAGATAGGTCCATTCATTAAATGTTACTGGATGCCCAATCATTGCCATGTTTTTATCTGAACATTAAGGATACATTAGTAAATAAAACCAGAACAACAATAACAAAATCCCTGCCCTCATTAAGCCTACATTCTAGTGCACAGAGACAGACAACACAAGGATATATGACATCAGGGGATGATGTGTTAAGAGGGAAAATAAGGTGGGGTAAAGAGACAGCCCCCCATGGAAGGGGGAGCAGGAGAGATGGAGAGATGCTGGGTCAGAGCAGAGACCAAAACATCCAAACTCCCTGCAGTGTGCAGAGTTGACTGTCCAGATGGGGAAGAAGTAAGGAAGACCATCCTTGCCCAGAGCTTGCTTGCTATAGGTTGAGTGCTAGAGAAGCCTCTGGGCACTTTGCATGCTGTGTTAATACCACAGTGTGCAGCTGAGTGGGGGTGCTCATTATAAGGGCCTTTGGACAGAGGAGGGAATCTGGGCATGGAGGCTTGGAGAGGCTGCTGGCAGAAATGGCAGGCTGGGATTTGCACTCAGGCCCACCAGACTTAAAGCCCCTGCTCTCCCACCCTCTGAGTGTAGTGGTTTAACTTGCTAGCTTTGCAGTAGCTTTGGAGTCAAGACAGTCTAGGCTTTGAATCCTGCTACCCACCCGCTATAGGGTGTGTGATTAGCAATGAGTTACTTGATTTCTTTTAGTTTCTGCTACCTCATTCCCCATAGGATTTCTGTGAACAATAAATACATTTCTGTCTATGAAACATACATAAAGCCCTTATCATGACAACTGGCACAAAGTGACTCCAATAAATGGCAAAACTAATACTGGCATTCTAATTTTCTTTTATATGCAAGGGCCATGATAGAAGTGTGGTCACTTGCCCTCTCCACCTGGTACCAGAGGCCAAGTTTAGCCCTTGTCACTAAGCATTTGGTCTGTCACAGAGCTCCTAAGCTCTCTATGAGGGATGTCTATATTCCTGGCTGTGATACCTGGACACAAACTTTGCCAGCCCTGGTATCTTCAAACCTGAGTCTGCCAATATAATGAGGACATAGCTTCTCACCGACGGGGGGGGGGATGG
>NW_026000174.1:28536939-28558794 GCF_001458135.2 Marmota marmota marmota | reverse complement strand
CACCCCTTGAGGTTTGTGCCCTGTCCTAATTACTTCCTTTTATAGATGGAGAAGTGTAAGGTTCAAAAGACTAGTGAACTGTCTAGACATTCATTTCTGCCTGGAGGAGGTGAAGGGTGGGTGGCTGAAGCTGGAGCCTTCCAAGACTGGGCAGTTCTGCTGGGGGCTATGCTCTAGCTACTAGGAAACCCCCTTCATGGATTCTCAGGTTGCTAATTTCTGAGCAGAAGGTGGATATTCTTGATTGTTCTCCCAAGTTGTTCTAGGTGGGACTGGTGTTTATTTGCTGACTTTTCTGACTTAGTAACTCCAAAATAGAGACTCCAGTAAGTCATGGCTAGTTCAAAATGTCTGCTAAAACAGAACACTATTAGAAAGTCCACTTTCAACTGAAAAGTCTCTCACTCTTCTTAAGTGTGGAAGGAGAAGAATGATATGGAAGAGATTGAAATGTGTCTTCTTCCATATCTTTTCCCTCTTTTGATATTAGTAAAAATTTTAACTGGCTATAGAGCTGCTCAGACAACAGCGATATGTGGCAGCCTCCACTGTAACTAGGTGTGGTCACAGGACTGAATTCTGCCCAGTGGGACTGGATGGAAGACAAGTGAACAATTTCTGAATTATGTCATTAAGGGAGAGGGTGAGCACTTGTTCCTCCTGCCTGCTTTCCAGAATGCAGAAGTAGTGGCAGCATTTAGACCATATGATGAATGTGACACCCAAGGGATGACACAGCAAGAGATGGAAGACTCCTGGGCCAGGGCCACCGACTTTACGGAGCCATGACACCAAACCTGGGCTGCCCGCTCCAACTCTACCTCATTTGAGCTACTGTTGTTTTCAGATTTTGAGTTGGCTATTGAATCTCTATCCTGCTTAGCACAGGTAAGATCTGAGGATCTTTTGACGAAAGAACTGATGCTCAAAAGAGACTGCTAAGTCAGAGAACAGACCAACTGCTGGAATGAATAGTAGTAATGCTGCCAAGAGGCATCAACTTCCCTCTCGCCAACACATCCATCTATGTGGCCTCACACAAAAGCCTCAGGGTGTGCATTATACATGAATCTCAGATCATATGGTAAGAGACTGAGCCAAAACCAGACCTCAGAGTTTGTGTGATTCCTAATCCAGTCTACTTTCCCCTGTGGAGCCTCCTGTCCATCTAAAATATGTGAAATTGTGTGTGTGTGTGTGGGGGGGGGGATGGTGTAGTATAGTGTAGGGAGGGGAGGGGAGGGGAGAGGAGCTGTAATCCTACTCCAGTCCTCAAATGAAGACATCAAAGACATCAAACTGGTTGAAGCTCCTTCCAACATCAGCTGGAGGAATCACACTTGCTAAACCTAGCTGGTTGCCCTTTGCCCTCTTATTGGAGGCTCTGCCCTCTGGGGTTTCTTAGGACAAGGCTGCCCCAGAGCCCTGGAGACACCTTCAGGAGCTTTCCAACAGGGGATGTGTGGCAGTGACTAGGATCTCTAGAGGTGTGTAGATGGTCAAAGTAATTAAAGAGGCCAGTTCTGGCTCCTTTATATGCAAAATGGTGGTAATACCATGGACCTCTATGGAATTCTAAGAGAATTAAAGAAATGAGGTGTGTCCTGTGCTCTATAAAGTGTGAAGGGCTGTCCAGTGCTCATTAAGTTAGTTAATAAGACCAGAAAATAAAAAAAGCTTGCCTGGTTTGTCCTAGACTCAGAAAAGATGGAAATAATTAATGTGTAATGACAAAGGGTGTGGTCCCTGCCAAGAGTCCTGACTGCTCTACATGTCTGGGCAGCATCCAAGGTGGGTAGGGTGGGAGGTGGGAACTTGGGCCTTCAGCTTGCTCTGTGACCTTGAATGAATCATATAGCTCCCTTTGCATTTTCTCATTTGTAAGAATCAACGGACATAGTGGATCCACTCTGAGGTGATCATTTTAAAAAATCTTTTCAAGTACTTAATTCTGTTTATATATTTTCTAAATTGTTGGATTAGCATTTTTCCTATTCCTGTTTACGAGGCTTGCATCTCTTTTCTTGAGTGAGACTGGCTAGCAATTTTCTTTTTTTTTCCTACCGTTCTTTTGTGGTTTCTGTAATACTATTATACTTCATAGAATGAGTTAGGGAGTGTGGCAAACTGCTAGTTGATAATCTAGCTCTGTTCTCTCCAGTTTCTTGGACATGACTATATAGCCAGAGACTATATTTTCAGCTTCCATGAACTGAATGTGGCCCATCTGTGTGATTAAATTATCACCAATGGAATGTGAATTTAAAATAAAATTGCTTGCCCTGGACTTTTACTTTCGGTTTTTGCAAGATGGCAAACATATGTGTCCATGACCAAGTTTCAACCATGCAGATGAGGTCAATATCCTAAAGACAGATGGAGGCTCCCAAATAACTTGAGAAGCAGGTCTGCCCAGCCAGCCTTTGGGTGGCAGTGGTGGTGATTTTAGTTATCTTTTTGTCACTGATTTGTATTTTAATTATACATAGTCAGGAACATGGTTGAAATTGGTCCTAAACTACTATTTGGTCCAATATATGATCTACTTTGTAAATATTCTAGGTGTGCTTGAAAGATGCGCATCATCCAATTACTGGGTATAGAGTATTAACTATGCTAGTTGATTATTGTGTGCAAATTTCTTTATCTTAAATTCTTATTTGCTTGATCCATCAATAATCATCTGTGTTGAGCCCTTTCACTATGAAGTTAATTTTTGATTTCCACCTCTGCTTCTAACATCTTTAAACCTATTTTGTTAGTTAAATGTAAGTTACCAGCCTTTGTAATTTCCTAGAGATTGAACTGTTTTTGTAATGTAAAGCCTCTAATGTTTTTAAAATATATTTTTATATGAATATAGCCACCCCAGATTTATTTAGTTAACCTTGACTTGGAATGTTTTTTCTATCATTTTACTTTGAAACTTTTTTGTGTCCTTAAGTTTTAAATCTGTCTCTTTTTTAACATTATGCAGTCTGTTTGTTTTTAAATCCAGTTTGGCAAACTCTGTATATTAATTGGTGACTTTAATCCTTTTAAATTATTGTGATTATTGAAATATTTATATTTATTTATTACAGTTTACTCCACACTTTCTCTTTGTCTTTTCCTTTCTGCACTATTTCTTTCTCTGTGTTTTTTTAAAATTGCTTTTTATGGTCTAATTTTTTTTCCACCTCCACATTTTTGTAAATTACAAATTTAATTTATATCCTTTTACCTGTTGTGTATGATTTTTATCTTGTGCACGTAACATCATTAGACAACATATAAATGTTTCTCATCAGTACAAGAAGCAATGGGAGACTATTTGAATACAGAGTGATACAGTTGCTCTTCGATTAACTCTGTGGTGTTGTCATTGAATGTTTTCGGTCTGTCCTCTTTACCCTCATGTATTACATATTCTTGTATTGCAGTTGTTATTATATAGTCTATAGATAAAATGTCTGGTTTATATTTACCTATATGTTTACCAATTTCTTTATGTTTTATTGTGCTTCTTTTGAGATCATCTTTCTTTCTGTTCATAATTCAGAAATTCTTTTAGGGAATATCAGCCTGACTGTAAACTCAGCTTTTTACTTCTTGAATGTCTTAATTTTGCCCTCATCTTTGAAAGTTAGCTTTTTGGCTAGTTATTTTTTCTTAGCATGTTAACAATTTTATTGTACCTTATTCTGATTTTCATTACTGTTGAGAACATTTTTGTCTAATTACTATTCCCTTGAGAGGATGACCTGCTTTTTCTTTCTGTTTTTAAGATCTCTTTGTCTTTTTTTTTTTTTTCAAACCTACTATGGTAATTACAGGTCCAGATTTACTTACCTAATCTTGGTGGGCCCATTTGTGTTTCTTTACCTGTAGAGTCATTACTTTTCACCAGTTCTGGAAATGTTCTCAGCCATTATTTCTTTACTAGTTGTCTTTCAATTCCTACAGCCCCTTCTTTTTCATCTTTCATATCACTTAACTGTTCATATTTTTCATCCCCTGTATGAACTCCATTCTCATAAATCTCCTCAGCTCTCTTCCACATCACCAATTCTCTATTTGGTTGTGTCTAATCTGCTGTTTCACACTTGCACCAGACTTTTAACTCAAACAATTTTCTCTTTTTCATTTCTAAAAGTTCTGTGTTACTCATTTTTCATATCTGCCTTGCCTTTTTTTTTTTTTTTTTCATGTTAGGAATTGAACACAGAGTCTCATGCTAATTAGGTACAGGATCTAACCACAAGCTACATCCCAACCCTACCTGGCCTTTTTTGATAGTCGTGGTGTTTGTTTTTGCATATTTTTAGCTCCATAATTTAGTTATTTTTTTTTATTTAATACAGGATTGTTTTATAATCTGTATATTAAAATTTCAGTATTTGAAACTTTTGGAGCTCTGAATCTTTTTATTATTATGTTGACTTTCATTCATTTCGTATGTGTTTGGTAATTTCTATTGTCAGCTCATTTTAAATTAACTTTATCTGAGGATCTTGTCAGATCTAAATTGAGAGGTGGTCTTTTTTTAGAGAAGATTGATATATACTTCTGCTGAGAGCCATGGAACGCTAGTGATCTGGACTCACTTTAGTCCCCTTCAAAGGCCCTCCTGATTAAAGTTGGAGTCTTAGATCTCTGACCTTGCCTTCTACACTGGGCTTAATCACCTTATCACAGCTTTGACATTTGCCCTCAAGGAAATTCTGCCTTTTACATACGACTGTCAGTTTTCTGATCTTTTTATGGCCATGTTTGGCTGTGGAAATTTCCTTTACTTCCTAGGGAGTCCAGCAGTGCATTAAGAATTCTGCTTGTTGAGATTAGTGCAGGATCCAGTGGCAGGGCTCCTCATAGTTTACTGGGGCCTAATTTCCAGGGAGAGAAGCAGTACACACATTCTGTACTCTGACCAAGTCCCTTTGATAGGCTTGGGTGGGACAGATCTGCTAAGGCATTGGGAACTGTGTGGGCTGGAGATGGGACAGTGTCCTGGGTGCTGAGGTGCTTTAGATGTGGGTCTTACCTGAGTGGACATAGGCACTTCCTGGGTGAAGTCAACATTGAGGGAAGGGTAGATGGCAGGCCTGAAGGAACTTGGTGGGGGGCACTAAAGGAAGGGGGCTTGTATTCCTGCAGCTGGGCCAAGATGGGGGTTTGAGGCAGTGGTTCTCCTTGAGGATCAGCTTGATGCACTGTGCTGAGGTGAGAAAGTTGGTTTGAAGCAGCAGGAACCAGACAAACAAATATGCTTTCAGGGATACAGAAGAGAACAACAGAGCACCGTTCCATTTGGCATTTGATTAACCTGTGTGCATCCCCAGTCAGTGCAATGAGATAAGAGAATACAGTCAGTGGGGAAATGTCACACTAGATTTTTGTTCCTATGCTCCTCTGTACTATCTGTTCTCTGTACCTGTGTTGACCTTCATGCCATTTCTACCTGATGGATGCCTAGATAGCCTTCCAGGTCCAATTCAGTGACAACTTCCCAGAGAACATTTCTCTGACTGTCCCAAGAGCTGGTGGCTTTCTTCCTGTGACTTACAGCATTTGCCACATCCTTCTCTCATGCTGCTTATCATAACGTCTGCTGGTACTTCCTGTTCCTCCTGGGCAGAGACTAGTCTTGTTGATTTCTGTGTCCAAGACAGGTCCTGTGGGCTGGAGTTAAGAGTGTAAACACTGGAACCAGAGGCCAACCCTCTGTTCAAAAGCTGGGTCGGATCATCTTAGCATAATCACAATCTGTTTCCTCATCTGAAAATTGGACGTAAAATAGCATTCCTCAAGACACTGCTATGTGCAAATGTGACTATATTTGGCAAAAAAAAAAAAAAAAGGTCTTGTAGATGATAGTAAGTTAAAGTTGAGATCATCTTGGGTTAGGATAGGGTCTAACTCTATCAGAATAACTGTTATTGACTCGATAACAACAGTTTCCAGAGAAAAGGCAGATGGATTTAATATAAACACAAAGAGGACAGCCAGGTAAAGGCGGAGACAGAGTTTAGAGTGATGTGTCTACAAGCCAAGGAATGCCAAGGGCTGTTGGAAGCTACCAAAAGCTAGAGTAGAGGTAGGAGAAGGAGTCTTCTTTAGAGTTTTGAGAAGGAGGTCACTTTAGACTTCTGGCCTTCAGAGCTGCAAGAGAATACATTTCGTTGTCTTAATCCATGAGTTTGTGGCCATTTGTTATGGCAGTGTGAGGAACTTGATATAGTACTGTCTGAGCAGAACTGTAATCATTCATTCAGGCCTGTCACATCTGCTGGGCTGTGGGATGCATATCTACATTCCCAGCCCAGCAGTCCTTGACAGATAGTTGGTGCTTAATAAATGCTCATAGCATTGAATTGCCAAAGGAAATTCTTCTATAAGAAGTAATTGAAAGAAATATCTGCTTCATGGAGTCAGACTTTGCCAAGTAATAAATGAAATGTGGCCTGTTAGCGTTGGCTGATGGGGATGAACTAGATTTGGTGGGTCAATTAATAAATCATCAAATGTCTCTGGCCCTGAGTCCACATCCGGATAGATGAGTGATGCCTTCTTGCTCTTCATTAAAGGATTTCAAGAACAAAGTTCATTTGGGAAAGGAGTAAGCTGGTCCCACAGAAGCCATTATTCTATGGCTGTGAACAGGCAGCTGTGGAACGAGTTTGCTTCCTGTATCTGCACAGAGGTCTGTTCCTTAGGAGGCAGAGTCTGAGGGCAGTGAGGCTTGCTATTGGCTTTAGGAACTTGGAGGATGCTTGTTGTTCTGCTCCCAGTATCCATGCACATTTCTTCTGTTTCGTGATCCTTGGAATTTTCTTTAGGAAATCACATCCTCAACTTTTAGCTCTGTGGTTGGAGTGGGGACAAACCCTCCTCTAGCAAAAACTATTCAACATAGGGCCTTCCTGGAGCCACTGTGATTGGTTCACAGGTGAATACATGACTGGCACAGAGCTAATGAGATAAAAACCAATTTTGCTGAGAATTCTGGGACAAAGATACATGCTTTTGCCCTTTGGATATAAACCTAGTTTCCCTGTTGATTGGACTCTACCTAGGTTGTCACCCAGATAGGTCTAAGAAGACTTGGCCTAAAAGACTAAGAAAACCGACTCCTGGCCATATGCTTTGAGCTCTAGTCTAGCTGCAGCTGAAACATCCCTCAGACTTTTCAGCTTTATGAGCCAGTTAAATAGTTTTTCTTACTCTGGTGTGGAGTTTCTTCCATTTATAGCTAAGAGTCAGAGTCCTATCTATTAAAAGGGTGATATTGAGTGTGTGTGTGTGTGTGTGGTTTTAATTGCTCTAAAACTCTAGGTGAATGCAATAACTTTATTTGGTGAACTAGTACAGGCTCTGTAAGTGGGGAGACCTATATTCAAATTCCAGCACTATGAATCAACCATGTGACCTTGAAGAAAATATTTAGTTTTTCTGAGCCTCAGTTTTCTGATCTATGAAATGGAGCTAGTGCCTGCTTTTGGAATCTGAGGACTGGAGATAGCATATGTAAGTCACTCAGAATGGTGACTGGTCAAATATGTCTCCCATATGGTATCTTTAGAGGGCAGAGCTTCTTTCTTTGACCACTTTGGCAAAACCAGTTCTGGACTTTTGAGTTGTCTTCAGAGACATTTCTACAGTTTATGATTTGAGATACATAGATCATTTCTTAAATTAGGTTATTTATTTTATTATAAGGTAATAAGTGCTTATTGAAGAAAATAAGAAAATTTAGGAAATAAATGAAATAAAAATCACCCATAGTCCTGTGACTAAGAGTTACTCGCCATTAGCATATTTAATACTCACCTTGCTTAATACATGAGTTTTGGGGTTGAAAAAATTTACATCTCCTACCTTCCCTTGGTATGCAGTCTTTGAAGGTTATTGAGGTGGCAGTGGAAAAATCTGCACAATGACTGTGGAGCCTATTGAAACAGGAAGACAGGATACAGAAGCTGACCATGTTCCATTTTGAGGCCTTCTGGAGATGATACAGAACTACGTTTAGTGGGCAGATGTACTACTTCAAGTACACTGTACCAGGGACTCTAATAAACAGTAACAAAAAAATAAAAAGGAGGAGGAGAGGACTGGGGTTGTGGCTCAGTGGTAGAGTGCTTGCTTAGCATGTGTGAGGCACTGGGTTCGATGCTCAGCATCACATAAAAAATAAATAAAGATTAGTTGTCCAACCACAACTAAAAATATTAAGAAAAAAAAGAGGAGGAGAAAGAGAAACTGTTATTTTGCCCTCATGTGCAAACCTGAAAGTAAGTAATGTACTTACACTCCTTACACTAAGTGCCTTACACTAAGGCACTTACACTCCTCTTCAGCAACTTTTAGCTCATTAGTCCACATCTCTAGAATTTGGTTCTCATTCTTGTGATCCAAATGGTACTTAGAATTCTTGACAGCTGCGTTCCAAGAAACAAGATGAAAGAAGTGATAGGTAAAAGGTGTGAAGGGTCCATTCCATTCCCATTTTAAGGAAGGTTTAAGGAGTGTGTCACTCCTCTGCTTTCATTCTCTTGGCTAGAACTTAGTCTCTGGGCTGGCCTCCTGCAAGGGAGTATCAGAGACATAATATTTATTCAGTATACTAAATGCAGAGATTTTAGATCATGGAGGAAAGGCACAACCCTACAGGTATAGAGTGGACTGTTGGCCTTGGCTCCACTGTACACCCTATATTGCCTTGGAAATAGGTTGTGAGGCCCAGAATGATGTTGATAAGGAGACTCTCTTGACTACTCAGCCCAGCCCTAAGAGTGTTGTCTGGGATTAATGGCTCTATTAGTGGAAGTAAATTAAAAATCTCAGGGCCAAGCTGGTGCCAACCACAACCGAAAGACCCACTAACGCTACTGCAGCCGTGGACACAGGCAGGATACGTCTGTATGAAGCCGAATAATGTGTCCTGTTTCTAACAGTAACTTTGTGAGGCTGCAAATGCTCTGCTCTTAATTTTCATTCTCCTTTGGTGACCCTTTAGATGATACTTGTCAGACAACAATAGTGAGCAGAATTGCTCTAAGATTGCCCCTGAGGCTGGGAGAGAGTTTTTGGCTCCAGAAAACATTGATACACCAGTTGAAGATGGCAAACGGCAACAAGTGATGACCAGGACTGAATTATATGTGCAAACATTCCTGGGAGTCAAATTCTTCCTAATTCAGGATGCGAGAGTGAAGGGAGATGAGAGCTTAGATTATGTTAAGGG
This sequence comes from Marmota marmota marmota, assembly GCF_001458135.2. Classification (NCBI taxonomy): domain Eukaryota; kingdom Metazoa; phylum Chordata; class Mammalia; order Rodentia; family Sciuridae; genus Marmota; species Marmota marmota. The sequence goes on along the minus strand of NW_026000174.1, from coordinate 28,549,568 downwards.
GATTATTAAGAGAAATGTGATGGCATAGAGACCATACTGGATATACACGAAAAGATTTCTTCCAACATTCTATATGATTCTTTTAAAATTCAATGTATGTATAGTCATGTGATATATAACAATGTTTCTGGCAATATTGAACCCTATATATGAGGGTGTTTCATAAGATTATATTGCCCGGTGACATTGTATCCATCTTAGTTTGTATGAGTACACTTTATTATGGCCACACAGTGATGAAATTTCCTAACAATACATTTCTCTGAACACATCCAGGTTGTTAAGGGATACATAACTGTATTTTCTTATTATAACCTAAAAACAACTTATGAGCTTCCTTCAGTTGTCCATATATTATTTATCTTCCAAGTCTCAGATGGTTGCTTATTTCAGTGTTGGAACATGGCAACTAATTATCACATTTTTATTGAACTAAGCTGACACAGTCATGTAACTGTCACTGTCATCGACTATATAATATTCCGTGGAGTTGCTGCACTATAATTCAATTAACCCTTCCCCTAGTTTTAGGTTTTAAGTTATGCATTATTTGTATGTGTGGAATGTTTTGCTAATAGGTAAAGCACTGTGACAGACATCTTTGTACAAAAGGCTTTCTTTCAGATTATTTTATTTGTGTAGATCAACAAAAAGAGGATTTCAGGCTAAATTCTAGATTAAACTTGTTTTCTCAGAATTATGTGGCTCTTAGGAGGAAGGATCAAGCAAAAGAAGAGGAAGAAATTTCCTGATGGTACTTAATGAGAGAGAGAGAGAAAAAAAGAGTTGGGGGAAGGGGGGAATGTGTGTGTGTGTGTGTGTGTGTGTGTGTGTGTGTGAAGGTAACCTAATGACAGTCTCATACTCTGCTTCACCAAAAAAAAATTTTAATCTGTATTTCATGTTGAATAAGACTACATCAAAAACATAATTAGCATATTGGCAATAAATGTTTTACCACACTTATAACCATGTCCTTGGTCTACTACTGTGGCCTTGAGAAGAGACTAAGCAGAGCTTTAGTTCTCTCTGCCTGCTAAAAGGTGGGGGATGAACATGCAAATGGAGTCAAATTAGTTTCTGATTATTGATGGAGGAAAAACTTTAGTTCTGGACTTGGGGTTACTTTGTCATTCTTTGCCTTGACCTTGAACCCATGGATTAGTTTGATGAATGAAGGATCCCAGAATGTCTATCTTTGGGTGATTTGTAGTTGGCTGAATACCAGAGGATAGAGCTTTCATTCTTTTGTTTAGTAATTTCTCTTCTTAGCTCTCTGATGCACTTTGGTCACCAGGTCTCATCTGACTAAATTTATGGTCACATTTATTGTCTTTTCTGCATGGAGATGAGCAGAAGCAATGTATAGGGCATAACATGAAACCACAGAAGGTTCTATGAAGCCATATTCAGACCATGGTTGCCTTTCAGTGGAGGAGGAGGCTCTTGAAATGTCTCACCACAGGGGATTCAGAACTCATGTCTTTACCGCAGAAACTGGAACATATGCAGGACCATGGGCTCTTCCCCAAGCCCTTTCTGCCCACACTCACTTATTAACCAATTACAAAGTGCCAGGCAGTGGTTAGGCTGGCTGGAAAGGGTTTGGTTCTGGGGATCATCATTCATTGATGAATCATTGTTAAGCGCCCTGTCCAAACTGGGTGCTGGAAGAATAAAGGGGAAGAAGACTAGTTTTGCTTGTTAAGTTAAGCCATGCATGAGAATAGAATAGAAGAGAACTCCATAATTATTGGGCCTTTCATAACATGGGACAGACCCAGGGGAACACAAATGGGGGTAGTGGTTATTTAAGTCTTAGGATGGGTAGATGAGGGCTCCATCAAAAAACAAAAACAAAAACTCATGATCAATATTATGGGTGGATGAAGAGGAGTGAGAGAAGGGAGATGAATGGCATTGCTACAGGGTGAGCATCCTGGATGCATTGTGTAGCATTGGGCATGGTTGGGACATGGCATGATGAAGGCCAAAACAGCAGACAGAGGGAGGCCAGCAGGATGGAAGAGGAGCCTGGTGGGAGAAGCCTGGAGCAGGAAAAGCAAGACTGAGACCACTTGCTTTTACTCTGAATCAGTGGGAACTTTACAGCACCTTGTTAAGCTCTGAAGAAGTGGGTCCCCCAGAGCTAGGGGTGCTAACCCCAGGACAACCAGGAGACTGGGTCCCTGGCTGTAGGTATAAGGGCTGCAAGAGGAAGGCAGGACTGTGAGACCAGGGACAGGGTAGGTGAAGGGCCCACTTGTGGTGGTCTGAGTGCCTGGTGAGGTGTTTAGGAGTTGCAGAGAGGTCCAGAGATGGAGGTGTGAGGTCTGTTTTGAAAGAAGCCAAGATATGCCCATAAAAGGGGTTGCTTCCTTATCAGCTGCACCCCATCTGGCCAGTCTTTTGTGTTTAATGAGCCCTTGTAGGTCCCTGAATGAGCTCTCTTACCTTAGCAGGGACAATATTAAAGGTGAACTTAGGACCCGAGTTTGAATTATAATTCTGTGGTCTACCTAACTTCACTGACCCTGAGCCTCAGATTTCTTATCTATAAAGTAGGAATATTAGCTCCAAAGTGCTGTGATCATTGAGTGAGTAATGGTAGATGCTTTCCAGGGAGACCTAGTCTGGTAATCTCTGAGGATTGATTCTGGTCTCAGAGGCAAGCAGTAAGAGTTACCTTCTATAGGTCAAAAACAGCCAATCCCTCTACCTTCCCCATTTGCCAAGGAGGAGTGGGCTGTGCCAGGCTCTTGTCTGTGAGCTGTAGTTCTGGGCTTCTCCCCTCATTCTCCTCTGGACCCTTTTCTTCCCCCATAGCAGTTTTCCCAAGCAAAAACACAGCAGCCTGCCTTGGTCTGCAAGGCCCTGCTGACATAAAGTTGTCCTGGGTAGTGGATTATATTGAGGATATTCCAAAGAAATGGCTGCACAAAGAAAGACTGCTTAAAATTACATCCCTTACATCAAAGTTCCCAAGGCCTGTTATCTGTGGCCCTTCATAAGGAGCTCTGCCCTTATGCCCTTCCCAGTAGCATGGCTGCCACCAGTGGGCAATGACCAATGAAGGGTGATGCTGCTTCCAACCAGCACTGGGGATTCTCCATCTCTTTTCTCTCTCTGCGGCCAGGTCATAATAACTCTACCTCCCCACTCACCAAAAGGTTCAAAGCAGAACCAAATGAAAACTGCTACTCTTCACATTTTTAAATAATAGTAAGAAGTACAGCTACATGTCCTTGTGTGTATGGCAGACTTTTAAATGACTATTTTGTAAAGAAGTTTGGGCCTGAATTCCCCTAATCTGCACTTTCAGATTGGGAGTGGAGCCCTGAGTTCATAAAGCCAAGAGGCCACCTACTGCTTTTTTCTTTTTTTTTCTCCAAGAAGAATTTTTTCAAGTCTTTCTATATTATAAAACTCACTGGACCTTCCTGCTTTTATCCTGGCACCCATCATGTATCCATTTGTCCCACAATATAATAATTTCTTATTTTTAAATTTATAAAGCAGGTATTTATTTGCACCTTCTAAGGCCTAGACTGTGAACTGGGTGCTGAGCATATGGCTGTCAATAAAACAGACACAGCCTGTGACTTCCTGGAGCTGTGAGGAGAGTGGGAGAGGAGAGAGCAAATAAATGTATAATACATATTTCAACAGGAATAAGTGCTAGAAAGGGAAGTACATCCTAGCAGAGTTCCATCTAACTGCCTGTTTGTTTATCAATTTGTCTGTTTTTGCACATTTGTTCCTCCCTTCAGTCATCAACAAATACTGACTGAACACTTGTCATCTGTTTGGCACTATGCCAGGCATTGGAGACTCACATATGAAAATAGCCTTGACCCTTTCTTCAAAACCCACACTGACTGGCAGGTGGGAGGAAACATACATAGCTACCAATGGTACAGAGGGGCCAGAACTAGACCAGAGAGGCTCGTCCACCAATGGTAGTCAAAGGAGGAATAGCCCCTGTGCTTGGGGGAGTAGGGGAAGGCTTCCTAGAGGTGCCATTTGATCGGGGCCTGGAAGATGGCTAGGAGTTTGCTGGGTGGAGAAGAAGGTCTGGGCATTGTAGGCAGACAGAGGAGCTGACAATAAGATCTGGGGGCTAAATGAAATGGGGGGACTGCTGGTGTACAGAAAATGTGCACAGAGAGGAGGGGAAGTGGCAGATGTGTTGGAGCAGTTTCCCAGGCTTTTGGAAACTCTCCTGGAGAGTTTCCATCACTCTCCATGCTCCAAGGGCATGGAGAATGGGGCTAACAATGCAGGAGAACAAGGGCAGGGAAGGAAAAGGCTGCTTTGTGGAGAAAAAGGGCACCTGTAAGCATTTGGAGGCCAGGACCTCTGCATTTGATACCTGCTTGGCTTCTGCCTGAGAAGCCTGTTGCTGCAGGGCACATTTTCCCTAGTTGCCTACACTTACCTCCTGGCGGGCTAATGAGCTCAGAGTTTCAGGAGATGCCAGAGCCTGTTACTTAATGTTTGTTGAATGGAACCTCAAGGCTTGGTGGATGGAGGTGAGGATGTCCCACCACCTTTAGAACCTGGCTTCCTCAGGCCAGCCACAGGCTCAGGGAAGAACTGTTTGAGAGGAAGGTGAGCACACAGGGTTGCAGGCCTGGAAGAAAGGATTCTCATCAGGGCAAGTTGGTTCCCAGGATTCTTGGAAATACTCAGAAGCTTCTATGACAGGATGGTAATGTGAGCTGGTAACTTTTGCATTTTGACTCCAGGTTGCTTCTGGGATGCCAGCATGCAGCACCTTCTGGGATGAATGAATGACATGAATGAATGCTTGCTGAGTATTTTTCTTTTTCCCATCTGAGAAGAGATTAAAGCAAGCAAAACAAAATTTTCCCAGTACTGGAAAGTAAAAATCTGGAGCACATGTTAGGGTCAAATTGGGCTGCTGAAATAAAGAGGGTTAAAAATACAGTGTCATAAAGAAGGGTAGAGGTTATTGAAAACAAAAGTGAAAAAAAACAAGAAAGAAAGAAAGATAGAGGTTATTTTATTTTCAGGTAACAATCCTCCAGTGATAGTAGGCCATGTTGGTAAGCAGTTTTGCTCCACAAGGACTCTCAGAGACCCAGGTTCCCTCCAACCTGCTGTTCTACCCTTCCTTAGAATATTAACCTCAGCACAAATAAAATGTGGGTCCCTGTCATACCATGCTCCAGCTCCTGGGAAGGGGAAGAGTGCAATGGTAAACATATTGCTCAGCAAATGTCCACTTCTTTTTGGTCCACCTTCACAGGGGAGTCAACTTCCCTGCCCTCACTTCACCTCGAGATCTGGAGAGATGTATTGACTATCTGTTAGATCTTTGGGGAACTTCTGACCTTAGCTATGTGTAGAACTTGCCCAAGGTAGCTGCTGCCACTGGAGCCTGATGACAGAATGAAATATGTGGAACTGACCTGGCCTTTGCTCCCAGCCAAGAACATTGCAGCTGCTTTGAAACCTGCAGAAATAGAGACTTTGGTTTATTTGCCACTGAGTTTTGGAGAGGAGGAATTATGCAGCATGATTGCATGGAAAACTGATGGATACAAAGTACACACTGAAGGTAAGAACTTTCCTTTCCAGTAAGTAGGAGTAAAGGTGAAAAAAAATTCTTTCATAATCTATTAATCATTTGACCACCTAGCTGCAAGGGAGGCTGAAAAATAGTCTGTAGTTGAAAATCATATGCCCACTTAAAAAGAGAGTGGTAGATCAATGGCAAGTAGCATGTGAAAGTATGTCATTAGAGAAATACAGATTAAACTCACTAATCATTAGAGAAATACAGATTAAACTCACATGAGATGCTCCTAAACTACCACTAGAATTGTTCAAACTCATGCTGTGCCTTGGTGAGATGTAAAATAATTGGAATTCTCATACTCTACTAGTGGGAGTGTAGGGATATACAAACACTTTACAAAATTAGCTTGACAGTTTCTTGAAAGATTAAATATACATCTACCCTATGATATAGACAGTCTACCTCGATATATTTACTCAAGAGAATTAAACATAAGTCAACACAAAGATATGCATGTGAATGTTGCAACTTTACTGTCTTAGTCCATTCAGCCTGCTATGACCAAATACACTAGACCTGATGGCTTATAAACACTGGAAATTTATTTCTTCCAGTTCTGGTGGCTGGGAAGTTCAATGTCAAGGTGCAAGCAATTCCGTGTCTGGTATGAACTCTCTGCTTCAAAGATGATGCCTCTTGCTGAGGTCTCAGAGGAGAAGCAGGTTAATGTCCTGTCCTCACATGGCAGAAAGGATAAAGGGTGGAGAGTCCCCTTTGTTGCTTCCAGGGGGGGAGTTGGGCATGGACTCTGGCTGACTAGTGGTAGTCTAACACAAGAGAAGGAGGCGATACTGGTAGGGGCCTCCAAAAAAAAAAAAAAAAAGGTCTTGGATCTTCCCTGGGACCAATTCTTCTCCTTTCAGACAGGTGTGGAAATCTGAGAATAGAAGGGAGCGTGTTCCATCCTGTTTGGTCCTGAGTGGCAGAAACCATATTTCCTGATTCCAGTGAAGGAAAAGACTTGGTCTCACTGGGAGAGGGGACAGAAAGCTTGAAACAGTCTTTCTCAGTCTTCTGCCTCAGTGTGACTAGAAAGCAGGCAGAATTTTAAGGACCCCGACAAAGGAGATGGCAAAACAAGAGGCACTGGTAAGCTACACCCTGAGCCCTCACTTCCTGGGTTTTAGAGTTTGGGGTGGGTGCTCAGGGTAGATGGTGCTATAGGAGGAGGGACATCTTTGTTTTGCACTTGTGTCATGGGTCTCTAGATTGAAAGGGGTACCTTTCTGAGAGGCAGACAGAGGAAACTCTCAGGAACTCAATTCTTTACAACTTCCATGTGGGCAAGGCTTTCTGCCATGACCCTTGACTCGGCTCCCAGTTGATCTGGCCATTAGAATGGGAACAAATGTGATGTACACAGAAGTGTCACAAGCCTTTGTGCACTGGAGATTGCTCTCCTGCCAGTTGTGCTGCTTTGTTACCCCATGAAAACATGGGCAACTTCCTCCAGTAAGCCAACCTGAGAGAGAGATAAGAAAGAGGTAGAGAAGACCAGTTATTTCCCCCAAGGCCGGGATGAACCGGCCTTTCTCAGTGGACCGCCAACTGCAGATATGGACCAGAACTCAACCCACAATGTTGGAGCCTGGCCCAGATCCTCAGAACTTGCTAGCCAACTCATAGCCTCTTAAGAGATAATACAGGGTGCTGCTTAAGGCTGCTGTATTATGGGTAGTTTGTTACACACAGGAGCTAACTGATACATTGTTCAAACCTCTGTCCCACACCCTTGTCTCCATTTGTGCACTCAGCTCTGAATACTCCAGACAATTCAGTTCCTTGTCTTGGTCCATTTCCAAACTTCTCGATAGCAGGGGCCACAGAGGGCCTGGATCCCTGTGCACCCTACTCACTCAGGGAAGTTGGGGGCCAGCTGGCTCAACATTCCCTACTCTAGAGTCAGCCAGAGTCATGAAGAAGCAGGGAAGTGGTAAGGACGGGAATTCCACTCAGGGAAACGCACAACTTGATTACTACTCAACATTTGCAGAACCCAGATAACTCTAATTAAAAGAAAAGGTCAATAGGTTAAATAAGTAACTTAATCAGAAAATTATGCAAAGTGCCACAAATCAAACATTACACAGCCCTTGAGATCGATATGGTATGCAAATCGATCACTGGAGATCAGGACAGTTCAGCAACTGAAAGGTACAACTCAATCAAGGAAGCTCAGGAAGCGACCTAAGCTGGAGAAGGCAGAGAGCACCCCCGTCCTCACCCAGAAGTGTGAGTGTGTGCCAGGGAGGTGGGTGAGTGAATACTGGCACCCTGGGGAGCATGACCTTAAGGGAGATACAGTCTGTTCCTGGCTCTAGAAGAATCTAAGTAAGGGTCATCAGTTTCTCACTTGTAGAAAGGTGCGATGTGGCATCTAGCAAGGGTTTGTGGCACTATTGGCTTGCCTTGAATGTCAGCCCTGCCTGTGCTTACCTGTGTGTCATTGAGTGAGCCCCTTAACTCCCCTAAGCTTCATTAACAGCAGAGAGACACTAGCACCATCTTCACAGGTTTTGGCCTGTGTGTGTGTGTGTGTGTGTGCGCGCGTGCGCGCGCACACGAGTGTGCACACATTGGGGGTTCACAGTCATGGATCCAGCAAGACTTACTTCCTTTCTGTGCCCTGACTTTCTTTTTGCCAGTGACTTGCAGCCAGGACACTTGATTTGAGATCTTACAAGCCATTCACAGCATTGTTTCTCCACTGGGGTGCTACTGGTTGTTATGGCCTGTGTGGATGGGGTTGCTACTGACATCTAGAGGGTAGAACCCAGGGACGCTCCTCCACATTTCTATAATGTACAGGACAAATCCCTTCTCCCCTACCAAGAAAGCAGCCTAAAATGTCAATGGTGAGAACAGTTGAGAAACCCTGAGTGAGGAGGACTGAGGAACTTAAGAGTGAGAGTATAGGGTAAGGGAATCAACCAGGGCATGAAAGATCACAGGAGCCCTCTGGAGGAATCAGAGGACCCACTGACACTCCCTTGTCAGGGCCTCAGGAGCCCTGGTGGACCCCATTGAGTCCTGGCCTCCAGTGCAAGTCACCTAGGAGTCTCTTACCCAGTGTGAGAGAGGATAGAGTTCCTTCAGAGCAGGACTCACCAAAGGCTGCAGAGGGGACCAGTGTGAGACGGCTATTCCTATGGAGACTGCAGGCCTGGCCAGGCCCTGGTGAAGGGGCAGCAGCAGTGGGAGAAGTGGGAGACTGCCCTGGTCTGGCATTCCCTCTAGCCTGAAGGAATGTTGTAGAAATAAGGGTCCCCTTATTTGGGCTTGTTTTTATCCTAGAAGTGTGGTGGGGCTGCCTGTCTTTTCCCAGGCATTCTGCTGCTCAGTGGAGGGAATTGGGACCTCAGGGACCATCCTAGTGTGGAGAGAAGAACACCCATCCCCTACTAGGGTACAGAGGAGAGACCTGGGAAGTGTTCTGCTTCTGCAAGGCCCTATGCTACTGCCGGGAAAAGAAAGGATATGAAGTTTGCCTCCAAAGCTGCCTCTTGGCACTAGAATCCCTAGGGATGTTCTATCTGGGCAAGGGGCTGAGTTAGGAGACCTAGGGGGACCCTTGGAGGAACAAGGGCTAAAGGATATCAGTTAAGGGCTTTTCAAGGCAGAAGACAGGATACATGTTGAGCAGGATACACATTGGATGTGGGGCAGGGAGTTCCAGTTGTGTTCCTTCCAAGAAATCCCTTCTGCAGGGCCTAGAGATGCCAGGCCTCTGAAGTCAGAGGGTGTCACTAAGGATTGAGGCCAGCTCTCATGCCATGGAATTCAGGCCTGGAAAAAAGAGCAGACGGTTGGTCAGACATCTCCCCTTTCATCCTTCTGAAGGCCACTGGACATGATCTCAGACCTGTGAATCCCCCTTTCATAGTCCTTGAGGTACATATAATTGGAGCCATTTCAGAGTACCCCCCCCAAATTGTATAGTGGGGAAAATTGAGGCCCAGAAATGGTTAGGGTCTTGCTCAAGACCATGTAGTGGGTCAGTGGCAGTATCAAACATGGAGCTCAGGTCTCTTGACTTAAGTCCAGTACCACTGTATGGCATCTCATAGTGCCCCCCCACCACTTGCTTGGGTTTTCTCATGAAAAACACGATTCCAGAAAGAGCCCTGTGTTGGCTAGCTACCACACTGTAATGAATTGCTCTCTGACATTTGTTTCTGTGATCAGGAAACCAGGTATAGCTTCTTCATGTCCTCAAGCCTCGAGGTCTCATGAGGATGCTATTAGGACTCCAGTCTTTGCAGACACCTCAGGCTTGGCTGAGGGAGGATCCATTCCGTGCACACTCATGTCATTGTAGACAGACTTTGGTTCCCCGGCTGTTAGCCAGAGACCTCAGTTCCTTGCCAAGAAGGCTTCTCCGGAGGAAAGCTCACACATGGCATCTGGCTGGCCTCTGAAGTAGAGGGGACGGAGAGAGAGCAGGTAAGCAAGGGTGAGCAAGACAGGAGTAGAGTTTTTTTGTTACCTGATCTTGGAGCAAGAAACCCATTGCTTCTGTTGCATTCTATTTGTGGGACTCAGTTACTGGGGTCAGCCCACGCTCAAGGAGAGAGAATTACACAGGTGTGAGCACTGGAGGGCAAGGTCACTCAAAACCATTTAGCCTGCCTGCCACAGACAACAACCAAGCATGAGGAGAGGATGCCCCTGTGCCTGGCACATGCCATGACTTCTCTGTTCCTTGAATAGTTCATTTACTCTGAAACTCTTAAGGGAAATCCCAAAAAGTAAGCCATTTAAATGGAGCTGGAGCTGGGTTGAATTCTCTTTTACCTCTTCTCCTATTCCAATCCAAAACCTCAGCCTAGATATCCATGTTTCTTTCCAATTGTACCCCCATGTGACGGTCTTCAAAGATTTTCTCATCCGTAAAGGAGGAGCTTGGGCTGGGGGTCTTTAGATTTGGATGTTCTCTTGTGCTGAAACCTTCTGCTCTGGGCACAGAAAACTCCTACATTCCTGCCTTCCTCTGCCCCTCATGGAATTCCATACCTGGGAGCTGTCTGTACATCAGGGAGGGATTGTTGCATTCCTGGAGGTGTCTGGAGGTGGGAGGGATGGAGTCAGGGAGGAGAGACAGGAAAGAGAAGCAGGGCAGCTACCTTTCAGCCAGCAGTGGCTCTGGGCGACCTGGAGTTGGAGGAAGCAGGTGCCCTAACAGGCTTGAGGCTGCTGCAGTTAAAAGTAGGAAAGCCCACTTGCACAACTGGGTCTCAGCCCTGACAAGAGGCTTTGCATGCAGAGGGTGGAGGCTGTTCAAAATGACCTCCTCTCCTAGATCTGCTTCCCAGATGTCTCAGTCTCACTACCTGGACTTTGTCAGTGTGGAAATTTTCTGCTCAGATTACCTGACCCACACTCTTCCTTCACCCACCTCAGTCTGGTACTCCACACCAGCTCCATGGACAGGAGCCATTGTGTCCATCGGCTTTGGAACACACTGGTTTGGGCCCAGCCAGGCAGGAAGGTGCTACTGGCTGGGGGCAGGGAGGAAGTGGTGAAAGCTGCTGCATATGTCTCAAATTCATTTCTAATTCACTTTCCTTCTGAAGTGGTTTTGAGGCAGTGCAGTATCTGCAAAGGCAGCTAATGTAGGTGCTGTAAATAGTATGTCCACAGGCTGTAATGGAGGGAGAGAGAGCAAAAGATAGATTAAGTGCCCACCGTGGGCTTGGAAAAAAATCCTTTTGATCTCTCCCCACTGTACAATGCCCTATTACCTTGTTGGCTTGCATCAGCCAGAGAGAGGATGTTTCTTATTGTGATTGCTGCAAATTGGCACCTGTTTCTTGGAGAGTAGCTTTCCCCTGAATTAAGTAGAGCACCCGGCTCCATCCCTGGTGCTAAGGACCTCCTATTAGTGGGTAATGTCAGCACTGAGCCACCTCCTTCTTGCGCCTGCCTTGAGTACAGGTAGCTAGCCACACTCTGAGCTCAGCCTCACAGGCGCTAGTAGAGCCAAAGGCTGCTCTATAGCACCTTGTCTCTCCTACCCAGCAGTGTGTTCAGCCTCCTGGCCTCCTGATGCACACTTCTGGTGGTGGTTGTGGATCCCAGAGCCACTTGTAAGAAGCATTGCTAACCTTTGAGTTCATTGTCTTCCCCCAAATTTGAGCTTCCCAGATTCTCTCTTTTATTTAATTAATGGATTCATTTAACAAATATTTATTAAGCAATTGCTATGTTCCAGGCATTCCCAAGGGTTCTGGGGAAGCAGCTCTTACAGGGCTTGCAAAGTACCAGCATTATACACCCGTCCAACCCCCATTCCAGGGCCACCTAGAAATCCTTCCTCTTCTCAGTGCCAGTGATGCCCAAGTCTCCCTTCCTGATTCTGTTTGCCTTCCTGGGGATCAAGGTTGATCTGTCTACTTCTTCCTCACCTTGTTTGTCCAAGTTCTAGGTCTCTCAGTCTCTGCACTGGCCTCCTGTATCAGTCTCCAGTTTGCTGGTATAACATATTACCAAAAACTCAGAGCCTTAAAACAACAAAATTTTATTACCTTCTGGTTCTGTAGTTCATGGTCTCACTGGGCTAAAATCAAGCTATTTTTCCCCCTTTTCCAGCTTCTAGAGGCCTCCTGTGTTCCTCAGCTCACAGTTCCCTTCTTCTACCTCTAAAGCCAGCCATGGCAGGTCTGGTGCTTCTCGACTGCATCACTCCAACCTTCCCTTCTGCCTCCCTCTTCCCTTTTAAAGGATTCTTATGATTACATTGGGTCCTTCCAAATAGTCCAGGATGAGCTCCTTATTTTAAAGGTCAACTGCTTTACAAAATGTAAAAGGCATCTGCCACTCTTTTGTTCCACCTTATATCCCCTTTGCCATATAACCTTACACATTCACAGGTTCTGGGGATTAGAACATGGACTTACTGGAGGGTGGCATCACTGACCATCCTCCCTCCTAAGTGGCCTCACTGCCTCCACTCTTGCTCCCCTGCAGTCCATTCTGTGAACAGCAAGCAGAGAGATCATTTTTTTGTTTTTTTTTTTTTTTTTTT
>NW_026000174.1:28327781-28536733 GCF_001458135.2 Marmota marmota marmota | reverse complement strand
GCTGGGTCAAATGGTGGCTCCATTCCCAGCTTTCCAAGAAATCTCCATACTGCTTTCCAAATTGGCTGCACCAATCTGCAGTCCCACCAGCAATGTACAAGTGTACCCTTTTCCCCACATCCTCGCCAGCACTTGTTGTTGTTTGACTTCCTAATGGCTGCCAATCTTACTGGAGTGAGATGGTATCTTAGGGTGGTTTTGATTTGCATTTCTCTGACAGCTAGAGATGTTGAGCATTTTTTCATGTACTTGTTGATTGACTGTATGTCCTCCTCTGAGAAGTGTCTGTTCAATTCCTTGGCCCATTTGTTGATTGGGTTGTTTGTTCTCTTATTGTCTAATTTTTTGAGTTCTTTGTATACTCTGGATATTAGGGCTCTATCTGAAGTGTGAGGAGTAAAGATTTGTTCCCAGGGTGTAGGCTCTCTACAGCGTGGTGACCGCGTGACCCCAATTGGAGAGGGGGTGGGAGCGGAGCCGCCACTTGCACCCGCAAGGAGGGCAGACCCGCGACCCAGGGGTACATGGGAGAGATCATTTTTAAAACACGAGTAGATACCATCATTCTACTGCCTAAATCTTCACATTGTTCTTAGGACATGATCCAAGTTCATTACCTTGATCTACAGGCCTTTCCCACTAGAGCCTTGCCCCTGCCTGTCCTGCCCGCTTACTCGCAGAGCCCTTCTCACCACCCATCCTGAGTACTGGCACTGCCTAGCTCTTGGTCGCCTGCTGCCTGGCTTCCCTACAGGCTGTTCCCTCTGTCTCAGGTTCCTTTCTTGTGGCTCTTATGGTTTAGGTCTCAGTGTAGATGTCTCCTTTGAGAGGGGGCTCTCTTCACCCTGTCTGGAGTCAGTGCGCCATTATTCTTCTGCACAGCGCTCATCACAGCCCTTACCACAGGCTGTAATTACTGCAACTTCCTTTTCATTGTCTGTCCCTAACTGTGGAAGCTGTGATGGCAGGAACCTGACCTCCCTGTCTGCATGGTGGGATCCCAGCACTTCTTTATTGAATGATGGAATAATGATGTTCACTATATGTTTATTGTTTGAAAAAAACAAGATATGGAAGACTGTGTATAACTAGCTCTTAAATAAGAAAAATATCCTATACGTGTGTGTATATATTATATCCATTATATATTACATACAATATATACACATATACAAATAGAAAGCTCAGGAAGGGTTGAATTTATTGCAGTGATGACCTCTGGCCAGGGAGTAGATTGGGAGAGAAAGGATAATGACTTTCTTTTCTTTTTTTTAATTTCTTTTACTTCTGGTTGTTTTAAAAAGATTCTTGTTGGGGCTGGGGATGTGGCTCAAGCGGTAGCGCGCTCGCCTGGCATGCGTGCGGCCTGGGTTTGATCCTCAGCACCACATACAAACAAAGATATTGTGTCTGCCAAAAACTAAGAAAATAAATATTAAAAATTCTCTCTCTCTCTCTCTCTCTCTCTCTCTCTCTCTCTCTCTCTCAGATCTCTCTCTTTAAAAAAAAGATTCTTGTTATTGTTATAAGTATGAATAAACTTTCGTAAAAAGGAAAAAGTCAAAACTAAGCAAAAAATTTTTCTTCTGATTAAATATAATTAAACCAGACAACACATTCCTTTTTAAATAATGATGCCTCCTGTACACATCTTCTGTGTGTTCTTTGTGTCTGCTCAGGCCCTCAGCCTTGCCCATGGCTCCCTGACTGTTCTGAGACTGCCTTGGCCAGGCACAGGGTCCACAAAGGAAGGGTCTCAAATTGGATCTGACACTGTAGCCTCAGCATCATCTTCCTGACCTGGAGAACAAAGGCTAAGCTCCTGGAGCTGGGGTGTGTGTGGTCTATAAGTGTGGTGCATGTGTGTTTGTGTGGTGTGAGAGATGTGTTGTGTGTTATGTGTGTGTGTGTTGGGGGAGGCTGTCAGTCAGTGGTCCCCCAGAGTCTGGCCTGATTTGCCAGCCTTGTCCCTCATGTCCTACTCCTCACACTCCATATGCCATGTGGCCTATTTAAGCCCCTTGTTCATAGCCCAGAGCCTGGGAGGGGCTCAGTCAGTGGCAGTCCTCAGGGCCATGTGGCACCATGTCCTGGAGAGTCTAAGAGTCTTAGGAGGAAGCAAAGCCCGAGCTGAGCTTTGAGGACGAGAAGATGACTCTAGCTGGTAGGAGGTACCACTGAGCCTCAGCTGTGTGCAGTGAGTCCAGAAAAGGAATGGGCTGGGTGGAGACACTGAGGAGAAAGTGCCTGGTAGCCCAGAGGACCAGTAACCCGGGCATCAGGCCAGTCCTCTGCTGGAGGAGTACGGGAACTCTCAGTCTTTGAGCTTCTTTAGTCCAAGTCATTTGGGTTTGGCGAGAACACACACTAGTGCCTGAAGAGGTGGCTTTGGATTTTCCCCTTGAGCTCTCAGATGTCTTAAAATTGGTCCCAGTAATTTTTTCCTGTCAAATTGTTCAAAACGTTCTGTTTCTGGCCCGAGTGCTTGGGTTTCACATTGCCTCATGGAAAGGGTCCTGAGGCAAACTTGGAGGTCTTGGGGAGCTTAGTAAGCTGAGGCACCCCCATCCCCGCACCCTGTTCCTTTGCCAAGTTAGCACCAGACCAGAGAAGGAGGTGTAGCTGGTGGGTGCTAACAGGCTGAGCTAGAGGAGGCTGCCCGGGCTGTGGCCAGCTCCTGTGGCGGCCTGGGCTGCAGGCCGATGTGGGCCAGCAGGCGCTGCTGGGAGACCAGCCAGCTGAAGCTTGATACCTGGCTCCTGGTTCTACAGGAGCTGCCCAGGAGAGTGGGAATGAGGCGTGGGCCTTTTGGGCAGCCGGGCCTGGAGAGCTCTGTGGCTCTTGACTGCTGGCTTCAGCAGGGCAAGTGTGAGGAGCTACTGATAGCATCTTGGCCAGCAACCTCCAGAGATAGGCTGTGCTCCACGGCATGGGTGGGTTCTCTCACACCATCCATCCATAAGCCCCTTCCAACATTTGCCTTGAAACCAAAGCTAACACACAGATCTTCAGCAATAGAGAAGGCATTTAGGGAAGGGGTGTGGGAGAAAGCAGGCAGTCCAGATCAAGGGAAGCAGGGACACTCTCGGGCTGTGATGTGGTATAGGAGGGAGATGTAGGTGCTGAAGGCCGGAAGCTGTGGGAAACTGAAACACGGCATGGAAAGGCCTTTCATTCTTTCTGCTGGCCTGTACCTCCTAGAGCTCCAGACTCACCTCGGAACTCTTTGCTGTTGCAATATTTCAAGGGCCTGGAGTTAAACTGCTATTCTCATAGAATGCACTGGAAATGCATCCCCTGGGGTGTGCAGCAAGGTGACATTGATGAGAGCCTTCAGACAGGCAGCTGTGGTGAAGTGGGAATTTGCTTACCCTGGTCTGCACAGCCTGGCATCTGTGCCAGTCACAGATGCAGCTCTGGAGTGAGTTTTGCTGTGTCTTGTGCTGGAGTTAGGGGTGGGATGAAGAGGATCTTCTCTGTTGATGCTAATGACAAGTGGGCAGTACTCAGTTCTCCAGGGGCGGGGGGCATCAGGTGTCCTGGAGCAGTTACTGGCCCTTATTGATACGTTTCTGCTTTCTGGTCCCTTCCTGTTCATACACAGGCCTCCAATTCAGACCTGGCATCACCTTGCAACACAGGAACTCACAGTGGCTAATTTGGGTGAGCTGGAGATCTATTAAAATGTGTTGGGAAACTCATACAATCTCTAGAGAGCCAGAGCTCCTGGCCTGGAGGCCCCACAGCCAGGAACAGTATGCAAAATTGCTTTTCAGAACTGGCAGTCCATGGAGAGCAGGTCAGCTCTCTCTGCAGGGTTTGACACTGCAGTCAGTACTGTGTCCCTACCAACCTGGTACTGGGTATCCTGGGACCTCAGCCCTGGCTCTCCTGGAACCTGTGTGTGGTGGCTGCAGTGGCTGAAATGGACGCCTGGCCCTTTTGCATCATATGTTGTGATAGTTCTGTTTTGATGTGGGTGAGCAGGGACATAAGTGTGAAGTCAGAGGCTTTAGGAGTTTTGAGAAGCTGAGAAAAGTGGGGTCTAGCTTTCATAGAAAGGGGTGGCTTGAACCTCTAACCAGGACTTCTGGGGCAATTCTCTCAATACAGGACATGTTCAGAAGTGACAAGTGACCCTGCACAGGTGTGCAGAACTCCTTTCAAAAGAGCAGCACAGAGATTTTTTTTAATTTTATTGTTATTATTATTTTATTTTTTATTTTTTGGCCTCCCAAGGGCAGGGACAGATAAATCCAGGATATCTTCAGGCCCTATTTTCCCTTCTGCCTTGGTTTCCACTAGTTTCTGTATCTCTCTCTATAGAGATGAGCAACCAGATGTCCTTACTCCCTTCAACCTGAAAGCCCTCCCCTTCCAGGGAAAGAGGTTCTATCCTCACCTTTCACACTATTTGTATTCTTAAATTTGAGAACTTGGGCACTGCTCAGCTTTGAGCAGATGCAAGGATGGGTCTCCTTTGCTAGACCCTGTAGCTGGGGATGGCCATGAGGTCTGGCTTATGACACAGGCTGAGTTAGTTTGCTGAATTAAGCAGTTGGCTCCCTCCCCAGTTTGCAGACAATAGTACACCTGACCTAGGTGGATATTTATCTTTCCTAAAGGTAACACTTGCTGGTGTTACTTGAGAATAACTATTAACCCTGCTGATGTGACTTTGAGCCTACCTACTGGGTAGTGCCCCCAGTAACCAGGTTGGACTCTTCCTTGAACTAGGCTTACTTTAGGAGAGTCTGTGTGCTGGCTACCAAAGAGTCACCTGTGTAGGGAGCCCTGCCTTGGGGCCAGTCAGGTATACTGCTTTTCCTACCCCCCCTCCCTCAACTCCATTAAACATGGATCTTCCCTCCAGTTTATCTGCTCCATCATGCAAAGGACTTTCTTTTTTTCTAAACAATATATTATTTTTAATTTTAGAGTATAAATGTCCTTGTATTTACTTATTTGCAGTACTGGGTATTGAACCCAGGGCCACTCTACCCCTGAGCTATATCCCCAACCCTTTTTATTTTTAATTTTGAGACAGACTGGCCTTGAACTTATGATGTTCCTACCTCAGTCTCTTGAGTAGGTGGGGTTATGGGCATGAGCCACCACACCCAGTATGCCCTTGTTTTTACCCTAAAAGGAATGCATATTCTATAGAAATTCAAGCAATGCATAAATATACACATTAGAAAGTGAAGAGCCTTCTTATATGGAACCCAACTTTGGTACTCCTGGTACCAAATTTTGGGGAAAAAAGTCTGCATATACCCATGTTCTTATGTGTGTGTCTGAGGATGAAATGAACCCATATAGGGAAAGATGTCTACTATATAGTGTTGATTTTGAAAATTCAGTTTACATTCGAGTCTGCTCACACTTGATTTTGGTTTAACTGGGAAGGACCATTTAACAGAATGTCCCACCTTAGGATGGGCTGCCCAGGGAGAGTGACCTCTGTTCTCAAGAGGTGAGCTGGTGGAGGCTGAGTGGTCAGACATGGAACTCAAAATTGGAGCTGAGCAGTGATTTTTTTTTTTTTTTCTGTTTAGTGAAGTTGTTCCTGGTGCCATGGATTGTCAGCCAGGATCACCCCTCTGGAAGGAGGTGAAGAGGAAAAGTGTCCCTCTGCCATTCTTCTTCTCCTATCCTACAGACCTGATAAGGGTTGGGAGGTCACTTTCCCTGAAGTGGCTGGATTATAGGCCTCCCGGAGGAGCTATGCTTCCTGTGGTGTTTGTGTTCCAGAGGCCAACCTCGGGGGCTTCACAGGGCCCTGGGGCAGGACAGAATTGGGGGGTCAGCAACTCTCATTAATTGGTTCCTAGCTGTTTTTTCCCCCCATGAGACACAGAGTAGACATTTGCTGCATGAATGAATGGTTGAGTGACATTATAATGATGTCATATCACCTTGTTGTCATGATCTTTACTAGTTCTAACAGTTTTTCTGAGTCTCGGGAGCCTCCCAACATGTCCCACTTCAAGAGGTAGACCTGGGCCTAGGAAATTGCGAAGTCCTAACCTCATGGAACTCAGGCCCTACTGAGGTCACTGTCCCATCTGTCCTGTGCAGCCTCTATCTGGAGAAGATGGATGTGAACTTTGATTGCAGAAGGGACATTTTTGGACTCACAAGGAACAGAACGACCTCCTCCCTAGTTCTTCTCTGGTCTGGTTCAAGGGGACACATCCCTTCCCTCCTCCTATCTCTCTCCCTTTCCTCACAGTTCCCAGAATTAGGACCCAGGCCACCAGCTGCAGCCTGTCCAGGTTCCCTATCGGATTATGAAGCTTAACATTTATGTGAAGGAAGAAGAAAGCCTTCCTTCTGGGAAGCGATAAGAATGTTCCATCCTCCTCTGGCTCCAGGGAGCCTGGGAAACAATCACCAAAGGGAAAGAGTCCCCAGGGACAGGCTCCCCAGGGCACAGGGCAGGGCATGCTCTGTATGCCCTGGCTTCCCTTCCCTGCCTACCCCTTCCCCTCTATAGCATCTTGCCTGTAGTCTCCAATGAGACCTTGGGTCCTAGGCCTGGTGAGGAGGGCAGGCCTCAGGGTCCTACAGACTTGGAGGAAGGGTACTTCCCCCAGGGGAGCACTCAGAAGAGAGGGCCATGGTGGGGTGAATTAGCAGTTGGGGGCTGGACCGCACCCTGGGGTTAGCATGTAGAACACAAGAAGCAGAACCCTCCTTAGGTTGGGGACCTGAGGGAGGCTCCAGAGGGTGGCAGGGTGATCAGAGCATTTTCCAGTGAGTGTTCCCTCTGCCTCGGCCAGCTCCTTCCCCTTTCCTGGTCCTCCCCTTCCCCCTTAGCAAGGCTCACTGCAGCCAGCCTGGTGCAAGGTGCTGGAGGCAGGGAAGGCGGGTCTGTGCCCTCCTCATTCCTCATCCAGGATAGTACCCTGCCTCAGGGCCTCTGCACTTCTTTTCCTAAGCCACTGCCCTTCACTGACTTCAGGTCATTTCATAAGCTCTCAGTGAGGCCTCCCATCTGAGGTTTCCTAGAAACTTGCCCTCATTCCATAGTTACTGTCCTCCCTCCCTTAGCTTGAACAGGTGCTGCAGGTGATTCTTCCATTATAATGCGGTTATGTCCCCACCAACCATTTTAAGCTGAAAACGTTGTAAGTGGAAAATGCATTTAATCCACTTAATCTAACAACATCACAGCTTGGCAAAGCTACACGCTGTAGAGTGCAGGGTATTGTTTCTGGGAGCTGCAGAAATGGTCAAAATTCGAAATTTGAAGTAGGAATTCTATTGAAAGCATATTGTTCTTGTATCATTTTAAAGTAAAAAAATCATAAGTCAAACTATATAAGTTGGAGGCCATCTGTACTACTGTCTAATAGATTATAGAATTTACTTATTGATCATATTTCTTGTTAGCCTCTTTCTACTAAAGCTGAAGCTCTCTGACTGCAGGAATCCCCCCCCCTCCCTTGCTTCTGTGCCTAGAAGAATAGATAGGGACCTGGCAGGAACAAAGGGACATGCTGCTCCTAATGAAGGGGCAGGGGGAGTAGGGCTGAGTGTGGAGAGTTTAAGGAATAGTCTACTTATAAACTGTGTGTGTGTTTAAAGGAGCTCAAGGGGTATGAAGCACCCTAGGCAGGTGGGAAGCTCTGGGTGGGTTGGAGGTGGGGAGAGCAGGGGGGTGGGGGGTGGGGGTGGGGTTGCCAGCCTCAGGAGAGAACAGTTACCTGAATGCCATTGGGCAGAGCAGGCTGTGGTCAAGTTTCAGCTGCACAGATAGGAGTGGCTCTCTGTGCTCACCCTCTGCTCTCCTGGAGGAGGGCTGTGGTCCCTGGAGAGCCTCCTGGGGGCAAGGGAGCTCATGGAGAATGGTCACACACAACAAAAGCCTGTTGAATGAATGGCTGGATGCTCCTAAGAAACCCACTTGCTCCTTCATTTGTTCATTCATTCCTGTATTTACTCATTCATTCAGGGCGTTGCTCTTGAAGGACTGGCTAGAGAGTCTTGGCCCTCCTGAGACCCTACCCCCAGGAGGGGCTTGCCTGAGAGAGGGACAAGGAGGGCAGATTTCAGGACCTGGAACTGCTGG
This sequence comes from Marmota marmota marmota, assembly GCF_001458135.2. Classification (NCBI taxonomy): domain Eukaryota; kingdom Metazoa; phylum Chordata; class Mammalia; order Rodentia; family Sciuridae; genus Marmota; species Marmota marmota. Next base: position 28,528,656 of record NW_026000174.1, on the reverse strand, counting down.
TGCCTGGCACAACTGGCCTTCTGCTTGCCTAGTGCTGGGGAGCATCCTAGAGCACAGCTGGGGGCTCAGCCTACTGAGGGACAGGGTGGCAGGAGATCCTGGGTTCCCAAGGACCTGTTTAGTCCAGCCAGTCTGGGGTTGAGGCATTGGGCTTGGGGAGACATCATTTGTCATTTATCTTTCTACAGCCTGGGGATTTGAAGTTTGAGGAGAAGGAGGTCAGAGACCGAAGGAGGTCTCTAATGAAGGGGCAGGGGTGGGGAGAGTTTAAGGAAGAGTCTACTAATAAGCTGTGTGTGTGGCTGAAGTTTGAGGACCAGAGACTCAAAGCCTATGGGCTCTTTAATGGAGTAATCATTAATACCCTGTAGCACTCACTAGTGCCAGGGCTCTGGCCTAAAATCACTGAAACTTCACGACAGCCCTGTGGGGTCCCCCTGGTTAAGCCCATTTATCTGTTCAGGGAACTGAAGCTCAGAGAGGGTAAGCAACTTGTCCAAGTTTAAATGGGAGAGAGCTCGCTTTTAAACCTTGACGGCTTGTCCACAGAGCCAGTGCAACTATCCTTCATGTAAAAACTTTTTGATGGATGGTCTGTGATGGGGCAAGGATGGTCCTGTGAGGAGGATCTGGAGAGACTTGTGTTTTCCCTGCCTCTGTGGTACGGGACCCTCTGTAGAAGAATCCCCCCAGGGAGGGGACTTGGTCAGAGTCCAGTGTGGACTTTGGATTGGGAAGTGGCTGCCAGATGGGGCAGGTCTTAGGGCACTCTGGGCTCTTCAGCCCTTGCCTCCTTCCCCTTTCCACTCCCTTTCTCCCTCACACTAGTCATCTTGCAGTGGCTTCCATACCAGCCACCTGCTCCTGTCTCACCCTGGCCCCAGTCCCCCTCCCTGTGGTATATTTTCAAAACTCTAAACACACTTTTCATTACACCTTAGCAGCTCCTGTTAGCCCTAGAATCAAAGTCCAGACTCCTCTCTTGGCCTGGCAGGCCCTGCAGGACGTCCCTCCCTTTCCACCCGACTAACTCACTTCTGGCCACTCCCTGCTTGCTTTCTCTGCTCTGGCCCAGGGATCCTCTCGCTGTTCTGGACACCATGTAATTCCTACCTTGGGACCCTCCCACCTGCTGGGTTCACTGCGGGGAATGCTGCTCCCCAGATCTTCAGAAACTTTATTTCTCCATATTACTGTGGTTCCAGATCATATGTCATCCCTTGAAGAGTTTCTTAAATTATATTTTTTAATGTATTTGAGAAAAATAATTCCTCCACAGAATATACGCTTCCTGAGGAAGGAATTTGTCTGTTTTGATTAGTGTCATGTCCTCGGTGCCTAGAATAGTGCCTGGCACATCATGACTCTGTCAATAGTTATTTTAAAAAATGTTTTACTAAGTAAATATTTTTAATCAACAAGAAAGATTTCTATTGGATATATATATATATCCAATATATATTATATATATATAATAGTGGGTTTTTTGTAACATATTCATACGTGATACATGTGAATGATGTCATGAGTATGTGTCCTGCCACTTCCTGTTACTGGGCCTTCTGCTCTCTTCTCCACTCAGCCAACTCCACTGGCCTTTTGGGTTGGCACTCAAAGGCCACTTCTTCAGGAAGGCCTTCTCTGACTCCCTTCCCATGCTGGGCCATGCTCTTCTCCCTGTTTTCATCCTCCCAAGTCCCTAGACCTCCATTGTGGCATCTAAAGACATTTGTCCTTACTAGTTCATGCAGAGTAAGCTCCATAAGGAGTGCTAGGGACAGTCCTGTTTACTGCTACATCACTAGAGTTTAGTGCTGTACCTGGCACATATAGGTGATTGTGTGGATTTATTGGAGGGACAGCTGGGCCTCCTCTGGCCATCAGAGTGAGGATGCAGTCTCTAGCTACTTCTACCCTGAAAGGTCTAGAACACTCTGTGGGGCACTTTCCTGTATGTAGTTGCAATCTTCCCAACATACCCATGAGGCTTATTGGTGTCTGATGTCCCCTTTAAAGAGAGGCAGGCTTGGAGAATGGAGGACCTTTCCCAGAGTCATTCACTAAACAGTCGCAGAGCTGGTATCCAAACTTGGCCCACTGACCCGAATGCTCTTTCCCTCAGGGGATGCTTGGGGTGGAATGTGGCTTTGGTGTGACTGGTGGAGAGAGCAAGATGCAGGGTAGAAGACCCCAGACCTGAGGGAGCCTCCCCATCAGTCATCCTTCCCTTATAGCCTGTATTAGTTATTTATTTCTGTGTAACAAATTTCCCCAAGTTAGTGGCTTGAAATAATACGTGTATTATCTGACAGCACCTATAGTCAGGAGTCCTGGTGCAGCCTAACTGGGTGCTCAGCCCAAAGGTCTCTTACTGGCTGTAGTCAAGCTACCAGCTAGGGCTGAGGTCAGGTCAAGGCTCACCTGGGCAGCAGCAGTGCCACACACACTCCTGCTGGGGAGGCAGTGCCTTGCTGGCTGCTGGCTGAGACTGCCCTCAGCTCTTGGTCACACAGGCCTGTCTGAGTTGCCAGTTCATAGCCAGCAAACAACTGAAAGAGAGTGCCTGAGAGGTTGGAGCCTCCATCTTTACAACTTCATTGTGGGAGGGGCGCCTGTCTGTTTTGCTGTCTCCCCTCCCTTAGCAGCATGCCCACACAGGGGAGGGAAGACCAGGAGGCAGGGACACAGGAGCCCCACACACCATAGCCTGTCCTGCTTTGGCAGCTCTCAGATCATGAATTCTGCTGGACTGCTAACCAAGTAGGCCAGTTGAGTGGATACCACATGTGCATCCATGCTTTTATTGATTGTTTATTTCTTCAGTAGACATTTGCTCTGCACCTATTGTGTGCTAGATCTTGGCTGCTGGAGTTACAAAAGTAAACTCATCCATGCCTTGAGACAGACCTGTGAAGAAGTGGAATTTAGTGCCCGTTCACGGGAACTTTGGGAAATAACAGTGCTGATGACCATTTAGCACTTACTATGAGCTAGACGTCAGTCTAAGTGCCTGGGATATATTCTTTCATTTAATCCTCTCAACAACCTATAAAGTAAGTATTGTTATTATCCCTCTATTTTATAGAAGAAGAAACTGAGGCACAAAAGGGTAAGTGGTTTCTCCAGGTAACATAGTTGGCCTTGTGGGGTTCATGCACTTAGACCTTGGGGTAACCTGTGTCTTGAAAGATGGACTGGGAAGGGTGGGCTTTTAGCAGAATGACAGGTGCAAGGCCCATCCTTGGGAGCAGTTGTCTCCCAATTTTTAAGGGCAATAGATTTCGGGGGGCACCTGGTGAAGCTGCACATTGGATTATTTGGGGTGGGGAGAGCAATTGGGAAGCCCACTTGGCAAACAAGGGAAGAGAGTTGTTTTGGTTTCAAAGATTGACATTTTAATAAACTGCTCTTAATTAACAGCACTTTGAAATTCTGAGTGGCGCGCTCTCCATCTCAAAACACGCGGGCGGTGGCTTCTCAGAGACGCTGATGCTTGTGGGTGATCTTCCCTTTTTGAAACAAAACCAGACCCTCCAGTCACAATTTATTTTTCATTCCAAAAGTGATCTTTACTGCAAATGTTGCTTTGGTTCGAGTGAATTAGAAATCCTTATTACACAGGCAGGCACTTCAAACAGTGCCCAGCTCGCTGCGCCGGCTGCTGCATCAAAGGCTCTGCTGGAATCTCTGATTACCACCCAGGCTGTTGCCCACTCGGGAATGGGCAGCATCTGAGGCTTGGGCCCTGGCTCTGGGACCAAGTGGGTTCAGGGACACAGGAACCATGTGGCCTTCATGCCAGCCTTGGTGCCTCCCTGATTTGGGGGGCTTGGAGGGAATGCCTTAGGCAGAGGGGAAAGAGAATGACATTAACAGCCTTGGCTGAGCACCTATTATGTCCTCCGTAGTAGCATATGCTAAGTATGTTTACATGCTGTTGAAATTAATCAATTCTCCAACAGCCACCTACTGCCATTGTGAGAGTTCAAGAAAGCTTGATAAATAGTATTTCTCTTTTCCTGCCTTATTTTGGATCAACTGGGAAATAAGACAAAAGAATGAGTCCAGAATGAGCCACCTGGTCCTCAAGCTGACAATGGAGAAGGTGGCTTGTATCTGTGGTCCCTCAGGCTTTCTAATTCTGAACCTCACAGTTCTGTGAACATAACTGTCCCTGCACTGTTTTGGGAGGGGACCCAGAATCCCCCAGCTGTCCCCACCAAGTGGAGGGAAACATCCAGCTGCTGTTCTCAGGGGGTCAGTATGGCACCAGGCAGCCCTTCCTGAGGTCCTCTCTGGGAGTCCATCCTGACCCAGGACCTACAGCTCCTCTCCATAATGTCTGGTTTTCCTCTCATTTCTCAAACAGGGTAACTGAGACTTGGCAACATTTTTGGGTCACACGTGCAGTAAGTGCTGACCTGAACAGTCTGAGAAACTGTTGAATCTAAACTGTGTGCCATGGGAGTCTAGAGGTGACAGGCACACAAGCGTGAGTTGGTCGTCTTTGAAGCGCCCCTATTGATCATGAAAAGAGCCATCCTAACCAATCCAAGTGTTTACCTGTGGTCCTCGAAAGACCAGTTGTGTTGTCTCTCTGCATTTTCATGGGAAATATGTGTTTAAATTTTGACAGAAGAGTTCCTGAGCTTTGGTCTGCTAGGTCCATCTGTGAGCACAGATTCCACCTGTCATGCATCACTCAAATAAAACACCTTGGCTCTTTCATAGCAACCGTGACCACACTCGGTATCCGTCACTTATAAATACGAATGTAATTAGTTAGGCACCTTCGAGAGAGAGGATGGTATTTGAGCCTGAATTCTGACTGGCCAGTGCCCCTTCCTCCCAGGGTAGTTGTTGGTGTGTCCACACACAGGGGATAATGACAAATACCACTGTATTATGAGCTGGGACAAGCATAGGCCTCCCGAGAAGAGACCTGGTTGGAACACAGTGGGACCTCGTTCCCCCATCTAACCTTGAGCAGAAGCCTCAGCACCAGCTAGCCACCATGTCAGCAGCAAGGGCTGGGCTGGAGCACAGGATAGCAGAACGTGAGCCTTCTACAGGCTGCTTTCCATCGCAGTGAGCTGAGTCTCACATGGAGAATGCAAATCAACAGGCTAATTCCTTCATCAAGAGAGCCTTGCTATGGAAAATATGTCCACTGAACCAAACAGCATGCCTAGTGACATATCTGATTTACATCTGGCATGGGCTCTCTATTGCAGCCAGCACAAGCATCACCACACCCACTGGTTCATGGGTCACATTCTCAGGAGCGCTGCTGTAGCATGGGTAAGAAATGCCAAAGGGGAAATTAGCAGGGACTTCCCTGAAGAGGGGCAACCTTTGACAGCCTATTGCCTCACTAAGAAGCCAGGAGGCGTCAGAGAAGGAGGCCAGGACTCCACATAGTGCGTGCTCTCGGGTGACAGGTGTCATCCAGTGGACTGGGTCTACTGCTTTCGCTGAGGGAGTCTGAGGAAAAGGCTGGTTTTAAAAAAGATGAAGAGAGGGATGGAAACTCTTTTCCCATACAGAAATTTCTTTTGATTGTGCTGTAAAGTCCTACCAACAACAATGAAATGCATTTCTGAGGATTGTACTGTATCTCCTACATGTTCCTGAATTTTATAGTTCTTTAAAAATGTAACAGCAAGGCCCATAGGCACCTCATGACCTTCCTAGAAAATGAGCTTTGGTTTCCAGTGTGCCAGAGTGCAGGGTTTGGGACTGGCAAGAACCAGAGAAAGGCTGAGATGAGCAGAGCCAGACCAGTTCAGCTGGTGAGCATCTTATCTTTAACTGATTGAGGCCAGAAGGCCCAAGAGGGAGGAGTCCAGCTCCCCCTGGCCATTGTGGTCTGTTGTGAGGGGTCGTGACACTTAGTTTACATCCTGAAGATTCACAGGGGACACTCTGGGTGGGCAGGACAGTCAGTGAGGGCACATCTGTGGGAGGTGGGCAGGAGAGAATGGAGGGGCCTGGGTTCCCTTGCACTGGAGCTGGCCTGGACAGGGTGCCAGAAAGGACCCACATTGCCAGCCTGCTGACGAAAGAGGGGAATTCTTAGGGAAGCCCCAGGAGGACACTGCTGGAAGTGCTGGCAGCACTGTAAATGAAGGAAACACTTTCCTGGACAGCTTCTTTCCCAGGTGACTTTTGTGTCGGGCTCTGCAGGAAACCCTGCCTGAAGGAACGCTAAGGAGAGCCAACACACTGTGTCAACCTGGGCCAAGCTTCTGCTGACAGCTCAATGGCATTATCTACATCCAGCACTTTCAGAGGTGGGTGCTCCAGTATCCCCTTTTACACTTTCAAACATTGAGGCGTGGGGACTGAGCCCACCTGAGTGCACTGGGTCTTGAGCTCCAAAGGCAGGCTCTTACATCAGTAGTTCGATCTTGGCTGCAACGGGCACCGTCTGCAGGGGTTTTTTAAAATACCCATGTCTGGCGTCCACTGTACATCCATTATGTACCAAATCTCTAGGGGAGGGGGCAAGATCCAGCATCAACCTAGAAAATGTCACCCAAAGACTGGGCATCCCACACAGTTGGGCACTTTGTAGGGCCTGTGGGCCTCACCACCATACCACACTGCACACTCCTGCTCATCTCTGCAGCAGCCCCTGGGTTGTGTGATACCCGAGAATCCGCCTTTTCCCCCTCTGAGCTGGTCACTGGCTCCCACAGAGGTTTCTGATAGGTGGAGGACCAATAGTCAAAAGAGAGGAGCCACTTTTCTTCTAGAGGGAGGAGGAAGCCCCTCCAACAGGATAAATCAATGGACACTTCATAGAGAAGGCAGGAGAATTTGGGGAAGGGTGAGAGATCAGAGAGGCTGCTCGGGATTTTACAGGGGCTGCTGATGCTTGTTCATTCATGTGATTTTAGTTCCCTGGGTACCAGCGAGCCATACAGGAGTTATGAGCAGAGTACTGACCCCATCAGAAAGCCATGAAGCTCCGGCAGCTCCCACTACACTTTTTTGCCCCAGAGAATGCTGGGAAATGGAATGTGCTGAAAGATGGCAGCATGTAAAAACTACCAGGAAAAACTTTCTCATTCTTCCCACCTCCCTGTTGGCACTAGCCGCGCCGAGGCTCCCGATGGCCCTCCACTGGGCTGCTCTCTCCTCTTTGCCTTTGTTACACAGCTTCCACTGCCTGGGAAGCCCCTCCCTCTTTACCAGTCTCATGAACATGTTCATATTTGTATTTCAAATCCTGCTCTTGAAGCCACTGTGAGCCCTCCCAGGGCAGCTTTAACCCCTTCCTCCTCAGCCTCCCTATACCATGTACCTGGTCTAGGGCTGCTGGTAACTGCCCATGTGCTTGACTTCTTGCTAGAAGGAGAAAAGCTGAGGCACATAATAGGTGCTTAGAAAACAAATCATTGTCAGAATGAACTTCTCTCCAACATTAGGAGTGTTGGACTAGGAGAATTTGCGGAAGCACCCTAACTTCCTCCTGGAACCCCTCCTTGCTTTGCCTGCCACATTCATCAATATTCTCCATTACCTTCACTGCCTGGGACCAAACCAAAGTCTGAGAAGGTTCCTTTCAAAAGACAAGAATTACCTGAGATTTGGTGTCCATAACTTCCATGCAGCCATTTACAAGAGAGTGCAGCCCAGCTTGTCAGATTGACTCTGCTGGATCCCAGGAAAAAGACCCAGATCTGGTAGGATTCAGTGTGGCTGAGACAGTAGGGAGGGAAGGGGAGGGCCAGAGGGTACAGTGACCTTGTGTAGGGTGGAGCTGGTGACACCTCACTACTGCTGCCAAGAGATGACGTGGAGGTAGGGATTCAAGTTTGGGCAAGTGGCCTGAGGGTGGCCCTTGGCTCTGTGTGCACAGAGAAGAAGAGGGGCTTTTGCAGGCAGAAGAAGGGGGATTGAAGCCTTATATTTAGTGAGGGTGTCCTTTGGATGAGTGGGACCTGGGCCTGGCTTTGGATTCTGGAATGTGCTCAGGGCTCACGTGTGCAAATGTGAGCTATGAGTCCCCCCCATGGCTGTGGGCAGACGTAGGCTCCAGGGGCAGCCAAAGAGGGGATTACTTTCCGGTTTAGTAGATTAAATGCTGAGGTTTCTGTGAATTAAACCCCAAAGCAGCTTTGGAATGTTTTCACTATCTCCACTGAAAAAAATGAGATCTTTTTCATCTGGTAACACGAGGATAATAATACCCAGATCCCTGGGCTGCTGGTAGGATTAAATGGGATCCTGTACGTCAAAGCCCTGGCCTATGCCTGGGACACATCGAGCCCCATAAATGGTGTTTTCAAGTAAACCGAAGTGCAGGGTATCTGGTGAGGGTGAGCCTGCGTAAGAGAGCTCCCTGCCTTCCAGGTAGCAGCCAGGTCCTTTAGGTCTTAGAGCTTCAGTCCTGGGAAAGCTTGGGGTTCAGGTCAGATGCCAGCTCACTGCCAGCCTGTTCTTATGCTACAAGGCCTAAAGCAAGTTCTTGACTCTCTCTGGGCCCCAGTGCCTCATCATAATAGCATCTAACTTCTGGGGTCGCTGAAATAGCATCTAACTTCACGGGCTCCTCTGCTCCTTCCTCAACACCCTCTTCCACCCAGACCCTTCCATCTGTTTTCCAGAGTGGCCAGATAAGCCCTATAAATCTGGAGTCTGACCTGGTTATCTCCCTGCACACCACTTGGAATGCTCAGAATAAAGCCTGAAGTCCTTGCCACGGCCCAGTGCCCCCTAAGTGATCTGTTCCCTGTGACCCATCACTTATCAGTTAGAGTCCCCACATGCACTTTGCCACCAGCCAACTTCCTTGCCGTTTCTCTGTAGGCTCTTGTCTCAGGGCCTTCATCTTTGCTGACCTCTGCCTGGAATGCTCTCCCCCGAGGTGACCACACAGATTGCCTCTCCACTCAACTGCTCTCTGCTCAGATGTCACCTCCTCCTAGAGGCCACCCCGATTTCCCTCTCTAACAGTACTGGCTCCTCTCCATTCCCTTACTCACACTCATTTTTTTTCCCATGACACTGAGCGGTGGCTGGTATTGACTTACATTTGTCTACTGTTGGTTGCTTGACTGGAACGTAAGTTTTGGGAGAACAGGGACTTGGCTTGCCTCAGTAGGTGCAACCATCGAGTAACTGGTGAAGGAATAAATGAGAGAGTTAGTGCCTGTCAAGCTTCTGTCCTGCCACACATGGGCGTTCAGAATTATCAGCAGTGGCATGAAATGACTTCAGATCTGGAGTCTGAGATGCAGCTCTTGCCCTGTTGGCAAATCACTGTGCAGCCTCGAGTAATTCACTTACACTCTCTGGACCTCTGAGGGAGTTGTAAGCAAAAGGGGATACCAGCTCCTGGCTTGGTGAGAGAGACTGAGGATCAGGGAAGGATCAACTTGATAAGGAGACAGTTTGCCAAGCCAAGGAAGTCCCAGGAATATAAAGTAGAGGCCTGTTTTCTCTGAAGAAAGCCAGTGTCTCTAATTCCTCAATCTTCTGTCAGGTGGTCCCACATAAGGAAAAAAATCCCTTTGACTGAAATGGTGATATTTTACTGAGGCCACTTGGTTTTGCTTTCAAATAATTTCTTCAGGGCTCCCAAGTGCCTTCTCTTTCGTACTCATTAGCAGTCGACAGAACTTAAAGGGGAGACTCTAATTAGGGAGAACGTTCCTATCATTTACTAGGCAGAGACAAGGAGGGGGCTGCTTGTGGGCTGCTGAGAACCTCCTGCATCTGCACAAAGGCCCTTGGGCTCCTGGCATCTGACTTAAGCTCAGGAGCAAGAGCTGAAGCCACAGGTCGGTGGGGTGGCAATCTTTTTTTTTTTTTTTTTTTTATAAATTCTGGAAAAGTACACAGGGCTGGGGCATCCAGGGTGCCTGGGGATGGGTCTGACTCTAGCTTGTCAAAGAAGTGCAATTATTGACTCTGCTGTTAATGAGGAATGTGGAGTTTACAGGCTCAGGGCAAAGGAAGAGCAGCGGGGACAGAATTGGCAGAGAAGGTTCCAGAGACTGCTCTGCCATGCCCTGATTCTGCTGTGCAATCTGATATGCCAGAAGATGCACTCTTGGTCTCTCTTAAAAGTTGTAAAAGTAAAAAAAAAAAAAAAATATCGAGACTCTCAACCCTAGCATTAGCTCAATGAATGTCAGCAGTAAAGGGAGGTTGTCTACAGTGCTGATGTCTTGGGTCCTATCAACATAGATAGAGCATGCTGTAGGAGGGAGGTGATAGTTCTGCCAACCTCTATATTGGTTAGCTCCAGTGAAATCAGGGTGGTGGATGTGATCTCCACAGTTGCAGGGTAATATAAATAAAGTGATAGTTATGGGGGGAATGTGGTAGGGATGCTTGATGATTTTTACTCCAATAATTAATTAAGGGAAAATCCTTCTGATGATAGTTGTTTGCCATTTGGTTATGAATATGATTTTGGAGTCAGGGGGCTCTGACTGGGAGTCCTGGCTCCATACTGCTAGCTGTGTGGCCTGGGGTCATATTTCCTCTGAACTCGATTTTCTCATTTGCAAAAGGGGATAATACTGGGTTGGTTTGTTTTTTTTGTCTGAGATTTGGTGCGGGTTAATGGGGTAATTGGTTACATAAAGTGCTGGGCACATAGTACACATTCAACAAACAGCAGCAGTGAGGTTTGAGTGTGCCTCCTCTGAGAGAGGGGTTGCCTCCTGGGCCGCCTTCAAGGAGGGAGCTTCCAGAAGGGGTCCCTGCTGGGCAGACCCTGAGTGGGCTGGCCATGGGCTCCCATCCCCGCCAAGCCCCAGGTCTCCGTGCTGTCTTATTGCTCCTTATGGAAACTTCTCTCCCAGACTTGTCCCTCATGGCCTCTTGAGAGCATCAGGCCTTTAGAGCACTCACGTTCTGAGAGAAGCAGGAGGGATTAGGGAGCTTGGTGGTGGAGTTTCAGGTGAAGTCACCAGTGGCCACAGAGTCCTCATCCTGAGGGCAGCTGTTTCTTTGGCTGCCCTTTGTCCTGCCGCCATCCCTGCTCTGGTCAGGGGAAGCTCTGGTGTGAGGTTTGGTGGGGTGCTTGTCCTTGAGTGGGTGGTGAGGGCTGTGCTCAGCTGTGGTCTCTGAACCCAGCTTGGATCCTCTTTGCTCTTGGGCAAGGGGTGGGGGATGTGGTCCAGAGGTCACTTGGAGCAAGATGTGTGAAGTCAACCCAGAGCAAGGTCCCCAGAAGCTGCTGACTCCAGTTCCAGAAGCAAAGACTCTGGTTGCACCCTCTTCTCTGTGTCCTTTGATTTCCTGTGGGGCACCAGCCTTGTGTACGTGACTCTGTGCCAACAGGACTCCCTGGGAGATGTGTCCTTGGGCTCTAGCTGCAACCTTTAACATGCCTGTGACCAGAAGTCCTTTGCTTCTGGAAGAAGCAGTCAGGGCCTATGGTGCCCTCATACTTGACCCTGGGCCCAGGTCTGCTGGTCAGTGAGGAAAGGTGGCTGGGAAAGGGAGCAATATGTTAAGCATAATGCTGTTTGATCTCATGAATTTATGAGATAATCTCATCTTGATTTTACTAATGAAGAAAATGAAGCTCAGAGAGATTAAGCAATCTAGCCATGGTCACACAGGAATGGAGTAATGAAACTGACTTTTTGCATCCAGATTCTTTGTGACTTCAAAGTTGCTGTTCTACCAGGTCTTGTTTTGCTCCTACAGGAGATTCTTGGTGGGGAAAGTCAGAGTGGCAGAGCATTCAGGAGTTGGCCTTTGCCACAGCATCATGGTTTATGATAAAAGCTCTTCAAGAACAGGTATGGAAGTCAGAGAGTGAGGAGTGGACGGCCTTTCCTGTTCAGCCCTTCCCTGAACAAAGGTCGGAGAGGAAGTCAAGGCTGGTCCTTGTGAAGGAGGCTCTCTGGGAAGATCTCGCGGGAGCGGGACAGTGATTGCTGCCTGTCTGCAATCAAACTCTGAAGCAGAGGGGGAGAGTCACGGCCCAGGATGGCTGGGACAGCAGGATGGCAGAGGCTGGAGCCAGGACTGGGGGCGGCCCCCAATTTTGACTTCCCCCACACCCAGCTCTGCATTCCACCTAGGAGCTGCAGGAGCTCATGGAGGCCTATTTAAAAATAGACCTGTTCTCACTCAGACTGTGTGGAGGCCCGAGGGCCTGCATGCTGACGTCACCTGAAGGAGGTGGGTGATGCTGACTGGGGCCACACTGGAGTGACACCCCTCTTACCTGGTGGCCTCCTGAGTCCATGCAGCAGACAGTACCCAGGGTCCAGCTTTGCCAGCAGAGGAGGGAACCAGAACATTGCCCTGAGCAGAGCCTGCAGGTTAACAGACTGGGCCTCGTGCCACAGGAGGTGTCAGCCTGGCTCCGTGGATGCTCCGGCTCGTTCACCATTTGTAGGAATTATGGAGAAACTGGTTCTGCCCTGGTGGAACCTCAGCTCCTACTTTTTCTAGTGAGACTCGGCTTACATGTTACCTTCTTCAGAAAGTCTTTTCTGACTTGCATCACACCACATCTCTTTGGGGTGCAGAGTAATTTGTTAATAGCAATGGACCTTGAGCTAGGTGCTCTGGATTCAAATCCTGACTCTGCTGTGTGACCTTGGGCAACTTACTTAGCCTCTCTGTGCTGTGGCTTCACCATTTATAAAATGAAGATGATGATAATATCTGTCTTACTCGGTTAAGGATTGATTACAGGAGCTATTTTGAGTGAAGCTCTCAGGGTGAGCACTGTCCACACGTTGGCTCTCCTTCTCCTCCTCATGTGGTTATCACCTTCTCTTTGCTTTTCTTCCTCTGGGTGAATCTGTTCCTACCTGATCCCAGTACCCAGCACAGAGACTTTGCGCTGAAGTGAAGTGGGGAGCTTGGGCTGGGCAGAGCAGAGCCCCACTCACAGGACACAGATTTATGGCTTGGAGGCCAGTGCTGGGGCGAGCTGAGGGATTCTGCTGGAATTACTGGCTCCTCCCAACAGCCGACCTTTTTCATCTTATCTGGGAACTGACAGAAAACAGAGGACGTCCCACTTCAGCCCAACCCTGCTCAGGCCATGGCCACAGCCTCTGGGTTCTGGAACTTGGCTTGTCTCCTGGGTTTTGCTGGGGGCAGCCCTCTCCATAAACTAAGCCCTGTGAGGAGGGGACCACGCTTCAAACTCCTAAGACCAGCACCCGCCTGGTGTTTCATCATAGACCCCTCTGACTTCTTGCCAAAGGCTGGGGATGAGCACCCGGCCTGGGGCTTGAGGGGTGGGTGCCCAAGTTTGAGAGAACCCAGCCTCCTCTTAAGATCCCTGGCTAAAAGGAAAAATGTACACATGCAAAACAACAGGCCTGTTGCCTAATGTAAAAATATCGCCTCCTAATCCCAAGGGTGGCCAGGCGCACTGTTAAGATATTTAGAAGGCCCTTAAATTATTTCCACTTTAGAGATGTTTTTAGTCTCCCATTTTGTTCTCTTGGTAGGCTAAGGTGAAATCGCTCTCCTGGCCAGGCTCCGCTTCCTCACCCCGGGGAGCCCAGCTCTGCTTCTCTATATGAAGAACAGATACTGAGAGCTGAATGGGTCATTGTTTCCTGGCCAGATCGGTAGCGCTGCCTGCTTTTAGTTGGGAGTAGTCAGCCCGAGACCTGGCAGCTGCGCAGACCTCGCTGTGGCTTGCTTTGATGACCTCCAGCTCCAGCCAGGAGTGGATCGCACACGTCCGTCCGGGGTTCCCTCTGCCCCTCCCCCTGCTCATTCCCCACAGTCTCAGGCTGCAGGAGTGGTGCTGGGGGCTGGCAGTCTGCCCTGAGGTTTAGAGATTGTTCTGGGGGCCGGGCTGGAGGAGCACGAGAGCGTCCCCCTGGTCAGACCTCCCAGTCAAACAGAGGTGGACTCTGTCTTCAGCTGGTATGTTCCCTTCCTTGTGATCAGTCAATATTCTAGAAACTTCCCTCAAACTGTGAACAATGCCAAGTGCCTGTTCTCTTCCCAGAACACAGAGACCACCTGACGGATTTCCCTTCTCACCTTCTCACACTCTTACCAGAAAGATCTAAATACAGAACTGCTGCATCTCAAACGATGCCTAGGACTCCGTCCAGTCCTGCTGGTGACAGAAGGGCTCGCTGCAAGTCTCTATTATCCCCCTTCCCCTCTGCCTTCTCCCTCTGCTCATTACGTTGGCTCATAAATGCCAAAAACCCAAGTAGAGCCCTTTGAGCAGTAGGACCCAATGAAGGAACAATGACAGGCTGCTGGCTTTCAGAGTGTCAGCATTTGCCAAATAAGTTTATCCTTTATTTATTATTTTCATTGTGGCTTCAAACACGCAGCCTTCAAAGCCAAGTTTCTAAACTGAAACGTATGGCGGGCCTGCCTCCGCTCAGAGTCCACGAGGAGCTTGGAGACTTTCCCTGTGCTCCCCGCCAGTGACTGGGACCCAAGACAGTATGTTTTGAATTTACTGAGAGATCTACTGCTTTGGGTTCAGTTTTAGTACTTTTAAAAAGCAATCAATAATGGCTAGTTTGTAATAAGAAAAATTTATGAACTGACAGGCAAAATGTAATTATGGAGGGGATTCCTCACAAGAAAAAAGAGGTGATGTGAACAGACATCTCGACAATCTGTTTGCACTCATTTTCATTCATATAAATGATGAAGTGCCTCTGGGTTGAGGCAGAATTCTCCAAAGGCTTCCCGGGAGCCTGGAAAAGTCACTGCCAAAGTTTTCACTAACGAAGGGCAATGACTCTCTGCATTAACTTCTCATTGTTACCCACAAAATGGATTTTTCACAGTGTTACTTTTATGACTGAGGCTGTTACCCAGCAGCAACTTCCACACCTCATCTTCTTGGTCCCTGAGGAGATCCAGCCTGCTGTGAGCTTTCTGGAAACCAGGGCTGTGCTGCATCTCCCTGATCCTGGGAGACTCCTGCTGCTTCCTCCCCTCACTCTCTTCTGTCACTTGGTCCTTTCAGCACCACCCGTAAAGAGAGAAGGGAGCTTCCTGATTAAGAAGGTGTCTTCAAAAAGGGAGAGCAGAGGTTCCTGGAAAAACAGCGAAAGTTGCCCCCAAACTGCCCCATCCTAGCCCTTTTATACCTAGCTGGGCTCAACGAATGCTTGGAAAGACCACACTGTTGAGATCTGACACGTGAACATAACCTTTCAATTCACAAAATTCTTGGATACCAATGTCCCTTTGGACCTTCACAGCAATCTACAGGGATGTCTGTTATTGTACCCATTTTACGGATGAGAAAATTTAGTCTCACTGACATGACAGTCACGTGTTGCTCCATGACAGGGATGCATTCCAGAATTGTGCAGATGTTTTGTTCATCACGTGAACATCACAGTGTGTACTTACACAAACTAAGATGGCTCTGATGTCATCAGGTGATGTGACTTTGTGGGATGACAATCACACTGTAGTTTGTCTTTGGGAAACATGGTTGTGCAGAGCAGGGCCACTCTTGACAATGGCCACACAGCCTATTAGTACATGGACTAAGATTTGAACTCACATTCTTCTGAATACAAAAACCTATGCTCTTTTGAACATATGAAGAATAGAATGAGATTCCAATTCTTTTAGGAAGAATGAGAAACAGGACATTCTTGTTAAAGAAGTTTGGTCCAGCTGGGCAGGGTGGCACACACCTATAATCCCAGCTATTCAGAAGGCTGAGGCAGGAAGATCAGGAGTTCAAGGCCAGCCTCAGTAACTTAGTGAGACCCTGTCTCAAAATAAAAATTTAAAAGTACTGAGGATGTAGCTCAGTTGTAACTTGTATGAGGCCCTGGGTTAAATCCCCAGTATCACTAAGAGAAAGAAAGAAAGAGGGTGGGGGGGAGGGAGGGAGGAAGGGGAGATGAAAGGAAGAAAGGAAGGAAAAAGGAAGAAGAAAGGGAGGGAGGAAAGAAGGAAGGAAGTAAAGAAGGAAGGAAAGAGAAGTATGATCCAATAAAATTATCTGTAAGTTCATTGACTGTTTCAAAGTGAGGCCAAGTTTGCCAGAGGTTGAATCTGTTTCCCTGTTGTGCACATGCAGGGCACTATGATTTTCCAAGTATTTCCTCGACCAACTTTATGTCATTTGCAGCTCATCACAGCTCTGTGGGGCAGGCAGGGAAATGTCATTATCCCCACATTGTGGAGAAGAACAAGAGCATAGCTCAGAGAGGCTAAGTGATCTTCCTGGGGTCAGCCAGGGCACCCCCAGCCCCAACTGGGAGTTCCTGGTCACTCCACCACAGCTCAGTGATGTCCAGGGGGAACCTTTCATTGCTTTTACAGAAAATCTTCTCTGCATTCACAGCAAATACATGGGCTTCTTAGTGACTTGCTTTCCCCCCACCCCTCCATGCTATCTCTCAGCTGAAAGCAGGACAACAAATGCAGTTGAGATCCAGAAGTCAGTTGAAGAAACAGCATCTAAAAAAGATAAATAACCAGAAGCCACCCAGCGCATCTGCAGCTCCCACCACTACAGTGGCAGTCAGTTCCAGCCCCAATGCTGTATCCTTGGCAATGTAAGTCATGGAAATGGATGTTACATTTCACAGAGGTTTTTTTAGCACCATAAGTAAAAACAAAGGATCTGGGCCTTCAGTTGCCTGGGGCTCCATGTCTTTGGGCATGGCTGCTGGGAAGGGCTGGGTGTGTCTGGCTCTGTGCCACCTCTCAGGGCACAATCTTGAGTGATGAGTGGGGCAGGGAGACAGGTGTGGCTCTGGGGATGGATGTCAGGATTACCCAGACAGCCTTATCAGTCATCAGTCTGGTTTTTGGATTCCATCTGCACCTCTTATTTGTTGCTATAATAACCCTGTAAACACTCTGAGTTCCCCAAGACAACAATCACTTCTTCTCTTTTTATGTGTCTGTGGGTCATCTGGATATTGACTGATCTAGGCTGGTCTCAGCTGGCTTTGCCCCAAGGCTGTGCACTGAGTTTTGGGTCTGTATCTTGCCATGGGCCAGAAGAAGTTGTGGATCCAAGCACAAGCTCAGTGAGCCCAGAAAGTCTGCTCTGCCCACCCTAGTAAGTTGGAGAAAGGGTGAATATTTAACAAATTGTCCAAACTATCACACTACCTGCCCCTCTCCAGCATCCTATTTCTTAATTGATTTTAAACAAAGAGGAAGAAAAGAGATGTGACTAATTGTTATGGAACCTCCCCTGAACCCTCCATATGGAAGAGCGTGAGCCATAGAGGCCCAGGAGTTAGAGAGACAGGGCAGGTGTGGCTGCTTTCCACTGAGAGGCCCAGGGGATGCAGCCAGGGACCAGTGGGCCATTGGGAAGCAGCTGAGAGCAGCAGGGAAGGAGGCAGGACAGTGACTAAAAACAGGAGCACCAGAGTCTGGCTGAACTGGGTTCAAATCTCAGCTTCTCCATTCACTAAATAGCTGCAGCCGTCCTGGGCTCTGCATCTGCAGATTCAACTCATCCTGGATTGAAAATATTTGGGAAAAAAAAATTAGGTTTGTGCTGAACACGTACAGACGTTTTTTTTCTTGTCATTATTCCCCTAAACTATATGGTATGAAAACTATTTACATGGCATTTACATTGTATCATCACGTGTCACTTAGTAAAAGAATACTTTCCAAGAAATGTGGTTGGATGATTTCATTGTTATGTGAACATCAGAGTGAGCTATACAAACTACGACAGCTGTGACATCACTAGGTGAGGCAGCCTTATGGTACTACCCTCATATTGGTGGCTCATTGTTGACCGAAATACTGTTATGGGGTACGTGACTGTATTAGGTATTATAAATAATTTTGAGATGATTTAAGGTACTTAAACCATATAGGATGATGTGTGACAGTTATTTGCAAACACCATGCCATTTTATACAGGGAATTTGAATTTCGGTGAATTTTGGTATCTTCAGAGATCTGGGAACCAATCCCTATAGACATCAAGGGATAACTGCACTTATCTTCCTAGCCCTCAGTTTCCTCGCCTGTAAAGGGAAGATGATACTATATACCTCAGGATGGTGGGTAGTGTAGGGAGAGGAGGCAGAAAGCAAGGACCACTTGGTAAAGCAGTTTGGGGCTAAAGGGAAGGAGAGAAGAAATGCAAATGTATTAGAGAAGGTTTGGGTTTCCTTGTAGGAAGAGGAAGGATAAGTCTGTAGGTAAAACAGAAGGAAAAAGTGAGAGGGAAAGAGGTTAAAGGTAGATGTATTCTATCTCCGATGGATAAAATTGACCCCAGTTCCTGAATGTCTTCAAGGAAAGTTTACTGAGCAACTATGATGGTGCCAGGCACGGTACTTGGGCCAAATAGTGACTAGGACAGATGACAATTTCTGTCATGGAGCACACATTCCAGTGAGTGCATTATTAAGCATTTATTTTGTTTCAGGCACTGTGCTGTGCTCAAGGCCACCATTGCAATATGGCTACTGTGTTTTAGAAGAGAAAATTGAGACTTTGAGAGTTAACTTCCCAGTGGCCATTTGCAGCAGTAAGGGTCCAGATGACTTTGTTCACTCCTAGACCTTTCTGTTTACTCCCACATCCTCAGGAACTAAGACAACAGTTTGCAAAGCAAGGTTCTGAGACCCTTGGGGGAGTGTGTGAGAACAGAGGAGAAAAGATGGCAAAATGGTGTTCTGGTGATTTATTACTAAAGATGGGGGCACTGATGGGAACAGAGGCACTGGGTGGGGCTTCCAAGATTGATGGGTGAGAATCCTGTCTGCAGGGTCAGTCCCTCTTGTGGCCTGTCTAGAAGGGTAGACTTTGAAAAAGTTAAGAGGAGAACAACAAAGGGTGATTCCCCAGTGCACTCGATCAAGGACCCAAGTGACTTCACAAGGTATTCCAGGAAAAAGCTGAACTACAGGTTAGGGGAGTGGAAGAAAAGCCCTCTTACTTAGTTAACCTGAATAGGCTAGAACTTTCCACTTATCTATAATCCCCTGTCCTCTCTCCTCACCCCTTCCTGAACACTTTGGTTTATCAAGGTTGTCCTCTACCTCTTGGGGAGTCTAAGAGAAGTGCCCTTGAACTGATTGAACATTTGGCTTCGGGGACAGGAAGACACTTACATGGTGCTCTGTCTTTTAGATACAACAGGCCAAGTTATCTGTCTTTGTCTCTTTTCTAAACTAAGTATTAATACAAGACCTTGCCCAGTGCTGGGCCAAGGAGGGGCTGGGCAAGAGAGGCTCCATATGCAGCTGAGAAAGCTTTTGAGGCCATTATCTACTAGGACACAGCAGGAGCCAAAGTAGGTGTCATTAGAGGCCTCTAAAGGACTGGGCTGCCTCCTGCCAAAGACACACAAAAAGGGTTAATTACAAAGAGGAGCTGGCTGGACAAAGGACCAAAGACAAGAAATTGTAAAAGGTAGGAGGAAGAGTAGAGAAAGTGAAGATGAGATAACTTGGGACCAGATGACAGTTCCCTAAACAAGAAACTCAGTGGGAAGTTTCTGGGCCTCTCTGTAATTGCAGGGGCCATGAAGAAAAAGGAGTTTTCAGAACACCATTTAGACAGGAATCTTTAAACCATAGCTGTTTCTAAATCCTGCAGGTCAAGGCCTAAAAAGAAAAGGGTTCCTCTGGACTTCCTGGCAGCGTTATACATCCTAGAGCCAGCCTCCCTTATCTCCTTACATGTCTGAGGCAAATATCGTAACTTTCTCATCTTTTGAAATCAGCCAGCTTAACAAAATTCATTAAGGATATCATCACTTATACTCCTCTTCAGCAACTTTTAGATCATTGAGTCCACATCTCTAGAATTTGGTTCTCATTCTTGTGATCCAAATGGTACTTAGAATTCTTGACAGCTGCGTTCCAAGAAACAAGATGAAAGAAGTGATAGGTAAAAGGTGTGAAGGGTCCATTCCATTCCCATTTTAAGGAAGGTTTAAGGAGTGTGTCACTCCTCTGCTTTCATTCTCTTGGCTAGAACTTAGTCTCTGGGCTGGCCTCCTGCAAGGGAGTATCAGAGACATAATATTTATTCAGTATACTAAATGCAGAGATTTTAGATCATGGAGGAAAGGCACAACCCTACAGGTATAGAGTGGACTGTTGGCCTTGGCTCCACTGTACACCCTATATTGCCTTGGGAATAGGTTGTGAGGCCCAGAATGATGTTGATAAGGAGACTCTCTTGACTACTCAGCCCAGCCCTAAGAGTGTTGTCTGGGATTAATGGCTCTATTAGTGGAAGTAAATTAAAAATCTCAGGGCCAAGCTGGTGCCAACCACAACCGAAAGACCCACTAACGCTACTGCAGCCGTGGACACAGGCAGGATACGTCTGTATGAAGCCGAATGATGTGTCCTGTTTCTAACAGTAACTTTGTGAGGCTGCAAATGCTCTGCTCTTAATTTTTATTCTCCTTTGGTGACCCTTTAGATGATACTTGTCAGACAACAATAGTGAGCAGAATTGCTCTAAGATTGCCCCTGAGGCTGGGAGAGAGTTTTTGGCTGCAGAAAACATTGATATACCAGTTGAAGATGGCAAACGGCAACAAGTGATGACCAGGACTGAATTATATGTGCAAACATTCCTGGGAGTCAAATTCTTCCTAATTCAGGATGCAAGAGTGAAGGAGAATCTTATAGGAGGGAGATGGGAGCTTAGAATTGCCAGGCCCTGATTGAATCTGGGACCTCCCACACGCTCTACATATGAGCTATACCTCCCATGTTAATGTTGACTACTGCTTGTATAGGTGGATACCTCTGTTTGTGAGATTCCTCATGGACTGGTCCAATATTTGGTGTATGTCATATCAACACACCTGGGAGATCTGGGATACAAATTAACACTTTTATCAGAAGTTATATTAGATTGAATATTTGTTGCCTAGCATGTGTTCAATGCCCAGCATAAAAAAAAAAAAAAAATTGAACCTGAAAGAGAAAGAGAGAGACATTGTCTAGATTCAGTATTTGCTGAAGAAGGAAATGGGTATCTACCATTATATGGCTCATCCAAAGATGAGCTCTAAGAATTCTGGAATAACTTCAGTCTTCAAAATTCATTTGCAACCCATGACACTTTATTTCTTCCCCCAGAAGGCATGTGAGCATGCAAGACACCTGTGCTTTCCCCCACCCTAGGCATCCAAGGCAGACCTTGGTTTTAGAGGATCCAGGGAGTTCACTTGAGCTGTGCCTGAGTTTCAGTCCCTCCTCTCTAGGCCACCAAACCTCTTCTACACCCGTGATGCCCTCCTGTGATGTTCTCAGCCTGGCTGTTTGCTTGTTGGAGTAGTTGAATGGTGGCCCTCCAAAAGATATATTTACTTGGATCCTCTATGACTTTATTTAGAAAAAGCATCTTTGCAGAACTCAATAAAATCTTGAGGTGAAATCATCCTGGATTACCTGGGTGGATCCTAAATCCAATGACAAGTTTCCTTATAATAAGAGAAGGAGATACAGCCAGAAAAAGGGGTGATATCATGAGGTCAGTGATGGGATGATGTGGCTACAGGGATTGTTGGTGACCATAGGACAAGAGAGCAGGGAAGGAGTCTCTCCTAGATCCCCTGTGGGGAGTGAGGCCCTGCCAACTCCTCAGCATTGGCCTTCTGGCCTCAAGAACTGTAAGAGACAAAATTTCTGTTATTTTAAGCCACTGGGTTTTTGAACATTTGTTACAGCAGGAGACTGACACACTGGCCTCGGCAGCTTCCTGCTGGGGCCTGCTCTTTCCCAGTGTTGCTTGGCAGGAGAATGTGATGGTTCCACTGGGGTGGCCCTCCGGCCTGCTCTCTACTTACTTTCCATTTCCCAGCTCGACTCAGAAAGTTGTTCCTCTGCCTATTGACTACTATGTGCTCACTGGTCCTCCAAATCCAGTCTTGTTTCTACATTCCAGTCTTTTTTATTTTACTTGATTTTTTAATATCCAGAGGGTTCAGATACATGCATCTCAGACTCATCTCTTCAAGCTGAAGATACCTGTGCTTTGAGGTTGCTTATAGCAGGTGCCTCTCTGATCCCTGTGTTCATAGTAGATGGTCAGTTAGTCCAGTCTACCTCCCTGTTCTGATATTTGCCTCTACAACATCTTGGCAATAGAGTTTTCTAAGCCCTATTTCTAAGCTCACGAACCCCAGGACAGACTGTGTAGTTAGAGTCTATCTGTCTTTTAGGACCTTGCATTGGCCATTGTATTAGTTAATTCAGGCTGGTGTCTTGAGCAGCAAAAAAATTTTTTTTTCCACACAGTTCTGGAGGCTGGAGATTTGCAATCAGGATGTGGAATCAGATTTGCAATCAGGTTCTTGTGGATTTTGGTTCCTGGAACCCATCCCCTGAGGTTACCAAGGGACAACTGTAATTCCATCATGAAGGGTCCACCCTCCCCAGGGACCCACCTTCTAACACCATCACTGGGGATCAGAATTTCAGCACCTGAGTTTGGGGGACATAAACATTCTGCTCATAACAGCAATATATTGAGTTGAACCTGCTCGTTTGCTTATAACTTCACTCACTGCTTGTTTTCCCCTCTGGCGTTACCTGGGTTTGCAGCAAGCTGTCATTATCCCTAAGGTCTCTTGGTCCCAAGGAGAACAGCATGACTTCCTCCAGGTACTCTGCCTGCAGGTCATGCTTCTGGCCCCTTCTTGAAGCCCTCTCTTCAGTGCATCCTCCAGCCCAGACACCTGCAGCATGGCTCTTAATGAGTCCCTCTCTAGCCCCTCATACTACAGCCCAGGTGAAGGGGATGTCATCAAATGCTTTTGTGTCTATTTGCCTCCCTTACTTTTGGAAGGGTCCTTGTCCCACTCTTTGTGATTTGGAAAAGGCTACTGACCAGGGACTTTAACATCCTCACACTGCAGGGGAAAACATGGGCCCGAGGGCAGAGCACTGCATCTTCCTGACCCAGGAATGGCTTCCTGGCCATGAGCAGGTGTTATGTAAGCCTGAGGCTATTAGAGAGCAATCTCTTTTATCTTTTTCCTGAGAAAAAGGGAGAGGCCCTAATAGAGAATGCTGTGGGCACAACAGAAAACAATGGGATTAGGAAGCTGACCCAGGTCCTCAGAGCAGTCTGGATGCCAACCCATATGGTGACTTATCAGTTACAAGAGCCTAAAGTTTTCATCCTTGCTTGAGCCAGGTTGACTTGGGTCACATGCACCAGTACATACAAATGTATTGGGTCCAGCCAGAGCTCCCCTCCAGGAATGTAGGCTGTGTTAGTGTACTACTAACCCTTGATTTTTTTTCAAGGCTGTGCAGTTTTCTCCCTTCCTTCAAAACATCCCAACCACTGCTATGTCCTTGTTTTATCTACCCTCCTTTTTGGGCCTCTCACCATTCCCTGAACCCTATCTCTGGGCTCTGCTTTATTAGATTTCTTGTGCAAAGGGGTGTTCTAATGCCATCCCCAAGGTCTCTTCAAACCCTAAGGGGTCTCTTTGGTCTAGCTGGTATCTCCATCTTCCTCAAATGAGAGCAAGCTGCAAAGTCTCTGAGAAATCTTGTGCATTCACGTAGGAAGAATCGCCTTCATTCAATCCAATTTAACAGTAAGAATAACAGCACTGAAAAACAATCTTTAGCAATCAATGCTGTGATGAATTATGCAGCAAATCATAAGCATCACCCCCAAATATTATGTCTACAGGAAATGGCCTTATGCAGCTAATTGTTAACTGGGAAACTCTTTCATTAATTCAAACGGGCCAACATTTTAAAATGATACTGTCATATAAATGCAGTGTGAAGGTTTAAGTGCAGATCACTCTAAGGTATCCCTCCTTTTTTTTTTTCTTTTGGTGAAGCTGACTAATGCTGCATTATGTTTTATTGTGCAATAAAATTATGTGCTAAAATTATGCTCATAAATGTACGCAAATGTAAACCAAGCTATTAGTTATGTTTTCACAGATAAAAGTCATTAGCATAGCTATCAAACTCTTCTCCCATTTGAATAACAGAATTACGTCTGGAGTCTCAGGCTGGCTTGCTGGGGCTCAGTATCGGGGAGAACAAGTGTAAATCTTGTTGCTGGTGGGAGCAAGAATCCCGACCTGACTTGCAACATGGAGCCAACCCTGCATCCAGTCCTGCTGGGGTCAGGTCTCCAGCTGAGGGGGGGACCTCTCAGTGTCTCTCAGCTTCTCACATCCCTGGGAAGTCATTCTTAACACCTCCCCACCTACTTCCTGCTAATTAGACTTATCGGAAAAACAATTGCAGATCTTTTGAGATTTCAGGAGGCTGACAGCATCTTTTAGCAACAGTCACAAGGAAACAAAGTTTCATGTATAATTCATGAGGTACATGGTCATCCTGGTGGGAAATTATCTCCTCTGACAGACTCTGCGGTGGTGGTGTCCTGTCAGAATGGCCTACAGTGTATAATTAAAACCCGAACAGAACAAATTAATGCTGATTACTTTATAAACAGTTTGAAAGCTGGAATTCTGTTCCCTGTCTTCCAAGAAGAAAACAGATATTTCAGAAATGTGTAGATTCCACCCCTCCCCTCACTAATAGTCCTGCTAATAAAGGGTCCTTGAATAGATATTACAGTTAACGTTCTTTGTCCTTCAATTTGCTTCCACGGTGCTCAACTGCACTAAGTCACAGGGAACAAACCCCAGATTTGGCAGGTGCTGAATTTCAATGCTGAGAGCACCCCCACCCCCTCTTGTAATGCAGGATTTGTCTGTCTATCCTGGCCGATAAAAGTTTTAGTGGCCACTTGGCCATATCTCTTATTTTATTAATAAGGTAACTCAGAGAAGAAGAGTGACTGGTCCAAACTCAAACAAGGCTATGAGGAAGAAATCACAGGGTGGCCACCTCGGGGCTCCTTCCAAGGCTTGTGCTTAGAACAATGGCAGCAATATTAAACTGACATTTTTGAATATAGATTATGTCTCAGTGTGCTATAATTCCATTTACTACTGAACTCTATGAGGTTCGTACTGTTGTTATTCCCATTTTACAGGTGGAGACATTCAGTTCCTTGGCTAGATGTCCCACTTGGTTAAACAAGTCAGTGAACAGTGGCTGAGTTGTTTCAATGCCACTCTAAAATAATTAATTAGTTCAACAAATCTTTATTTAGCTTTTATCATTTGACAGGGACAGTGCTAGGGGTGGAGGGCATATTGGTGAGAGAGTGCATGGGGTCCCCTCTCATGGAGCTTGCTGGTGGGTGGGTTGTGTGGAAACAATGGGTGTCCTGCTGCTCTTAGATCAAATCCCAAATTCCTAAGCATAGTTTAAAAGGCCCATCTTTTTCTCCAGCTTCACCTCCAGGAATTCTTTTTGCATCAGGACAGTTTAGGAAACCAAGGAAACAGATCTCATCTGACTATCCACTGCAAAAACCTATGAAATTGAAATTCATGTCCTTCTGCTCTGTCTGCAGCAAAAGAACACAAGGTTAGAATCCTCTTTCAATGATGGAAATAATGTGATAGAGCCTCACATCCCGTCCCTATGGAGGGGGTGTTGTGGTTTTGTAAAAGGAGCACAGGGCTGAGCCCGATGTGTGGTTTGAATTCTAGCTCAGTCTCTTAGTCCTGGGATGAACTTGGACATGTTACTTTTTTCTCTCTTGTTGGGTGGATCTTAGGTGTCCCTGCCCCCAAGGCCATGTGCTGAAGGCTTGGTTCCCAGCTAATGGTGGCATTAGGAGGTGATGAAAGCAGCAGGAGATGGAACCTGGTTGAAGGAAGTCAGAGGCATCAGGGGAATGCCTGTGAAGGATTTAATTTGTCCCTGGCCCCTTTCTCTCTCTTTCCTCTTTCATTTCCTTCTCCCACCCTGGCCTCCATGAGGACAGCAGTTTTGCTCTGCTATAAACTTTCTGCGATGATGTTCTGTCTCACCACAGGCCACAGAACCAAGTGACCACAGATGAAGCCTCTGAAACCATGAGCTAAAATAAATCTTGCCTTTAAGTTGTTTATCTCAGATATTTTGTCATAGCTATGGAAAGCTGAGTATGGACCCCAGTTGTTGTTTTTTTAAATATATAAACAGGGTAACTAATACCTACATTTTATAGCAGGGGTGCTCAAACTTTAGCACACATTTACAATCTCCCTGACTTCTTGAAACATGGATTGCTAAACTCTTCCCCATTGGATTCAGTAGGTCAATGATGCGGTCAGAGAATTTGCATTTCTAACAAATTTCCTGTGAAGCACTGGGAACCACATTTTGAGAATCACTGTCTTGTGGTATTTGTGAGTTTTTCTTTTCTTTTTCTATTTTGTTGAGATTTTTCAGTGCATTCAGTACAGCTCTGGGATGATTTTTACATGTCTGTTCCCATGTAAGCACCACCCTTTCCAATGGGGATTCAGACTGTTTTCAGTACTTTAGAAGGATCCCTTGTACCTATTTCCAAAGTTATCTATTATGTCTTATAATATCACCTTATGATTTTGTTTCTTCTTGAATTTCTGTAAATGGAACCATATGGTGTATGTTCTTCTGTACCTGGCTTCTTTTCTTCAATATTATATCTATGAGAGTTGTCCATGTTCTTGTGTGTAGCAGTTTTTCTTAATTGCTGTTGTGTGATGTCCTATTGTGTAAGTACAAGGTCAGATAAAATGATGCATTTTTTCTGTTTATTGTTCCTGGATTTGGGGGGCTATTATGAAGGAAGGGGATAGTTGATATTCTTGCACTTATCTTTTGTAGGACATGAAAATGCATTTATTAGGTTTAAACTCAAATGTATGGTTGCTGGGTTATTGGAGAGTGCATTTAATTATCTTCAGTCACTGCTACCACTTTTCCAAAGTAGTTGTACCAATTTGTGGCTCTTGTCAGCAATGGTTGGGCATTCCGGTTGCTCCACATACTCAACAATATTTGGCATTGATAGTCTTTTATTTTTTTAACCTTTTTTTTTGTGGGAAATTCTGGGTTTTTGAGTGTGGATTTTCTGGCTTATAGTTATAGTTAAAAATGTTTCTTTTACTTCCTCTTTTCTCCCCCATAAATATTTGAGAGAGGACTATTTTAAAGCCAAAACAAAGAGTTATGAATAGTGATATATTAAATTCTGGGGCAGGACTTGGTGAAATGGAGGAAGGAGAAGGGAAATACCATTTGCTATCTGTAGATCACAACATTTCCTATTTTCTGATGTGGGAAAGAAGTGACATGTGTTAGTACATAATTCACCCACTTACTCTGACTCTGGAGAAAGAAAGGATTGTAGACTATGGTTCGTCTCCAGTGCATTTCAGGACTGGGTACAGAGTGGTCACTTCTAGTGAAGCAACTGGCTTTACCTTCCCAAGCTACCTTAAATCCTGTTCCCTGCTACATTTCCTGGGCTCTCTGGCTCCTCTGCTCTTAGGCAGAGAGTGGGCTGGAAGCCTATGCTGGCAGAGGAAGCCTATATGACAAGAGGACAAGGGAAGTGATATGGCAGAGAGAGCACTGGATGAGGAGTCCAGGTCCCAATCCAACCTGGTTGTCAGCTTGGGTGTGACCCTGGCCACATCTTTCTACTTCTCTTTTTTCTCATTTTTAAAGCAAGAACAATGATTTCTGCTTTCAAGATGATTTCAATAACCCCAAACATGAAAAATCTTTTCATGGCAAAAACTACACAAGAACAATTAACTATATTTGGATGAGTTCATATAGCCTCGAATCTTATCTATTTTCTCCCAGCATTTTCTGCAAGACCATGCTAAAATGCAAGCCAGTGCTTGCTCCTTTTCATTGTTTTATTCTTATGAACTGTACTGTACATACTTCACTAGTGCACACAATGACTGGAGTTGGCCCATTTATAGACAGCCACCTCCATTCTTCCAAGGTTATTGGTGGAAGGGCCCACCCTACCAAGGTCCAGGACTCTATTCTACCCCAGGCTCAGAGGCAATTCTACTTTAAACATGTGCTTTGGTAAGGGACTAAGGGCTGGCAAAGGCAGACTTGGTTCATTGCAGTGTTTCCTGATTGGTGATCTCTGAATCTTGTAGAATGCAGGAGGAAAGTCTGCCTCATGAGAAGTAGCACCCTGTGGACAGAAGAGCCTGAAGGCAGAGGAACCATAAAGGATGACCTGGGGTTTGGGTATCTTTGGGTCTCTTGGTTCCAGGAACAACACCTGTGGCTGCATTGAGAAGAGGGTAGCTCACAGGCTGACTCACCCAATTGTTCTGGATGTGCATTGTAGAACACTAGGGTGTGCCACCATATCCTATCATTGTAGATTTGGATATTTATTATGCTTTTCTGTTAGATGGCAAGTAGTAAATTATCTTGATGAAAAAGGCCTTGTTCTAACTTGTACAAAGTGTCCCAGGGCTGGGGTGGTGCTGATCGGATACTGAGTTTTTTTGCCCATTCCCAGCCATAGAGTCCATTCCTACTGTAATACCAAGTCTGATGGGTAATTGCTTTTCTCCTTGATGTGCCAGGCCTTGAAGTTTTTGCCCAATGTCAATCTCTGCCTGTGGGGAAAGTGAACTCAGCCCAAATAGCCTAAGTTCCCTGTTCTGTCTCAGGACAATCTGGGGAGTGAATGCTATTTGTTAGCATAGCTCACTTCCCAACTTCCCCAGGAGAAGAGATATCTTACTCCGTGCCTTCTAGAAATGTGGAGTGAGATAGTCATCCCTCTGCCTGGAGCCTAGGCTCCTTCTTGGACTTCCTCCCTCCTGCTCTGTAAAAGAGCCCTCTAGGGGAACTGGATCCTGAATTCCAACTCCTCTTCTGCTCCTAGTCAAGGACAGTTCCCCTCACCTCTCTGGGATTCAGTTTTATCCGTGTGTATTCTGATGGTAGGGCAGAGTATATGATCACAAATCACCCCTTTTGTATTAAATTATAAGCCAGGTGCCTGATGTTCTTTTCACCCTCTGAGTCTGAACTCCGAGTTTTTTCCTGGTGTTATGTGTTGAAAATCTTGGGCTGGGCCTGGCTCTTTCCCTTTGAGTCTCTCTACACCTGGCATGGCTCCCATTAGCCTCTGACTTCATGTGAATGCCTGGGGTGAGGGGTGGGGCTGCATTTGTGTTCAGTGTCTCTTCAGGTGCGTCTTCTGGTGACTTTAATTCATGTTGTATATTTTCATATTTCTTGGCACTGATTCCTTACCAGCACTTTAACTGAAATCCTCAGATTATTTTATTCCCCTTTTCCCTTTTAGAGTGTAAGATCTTCAGCACACCAGCAATATTTAAGATCCCAAACTGGGTAGTTACAGAGAAGTGTATGCATTAGTCCTTGACTGGGGCCATGGAAGGAAGCTGTGGGAGGGGCTGGAAGGTATCTGTTCTCTGTCTCAGCAAAGACAAAGCAGAGATATGCACACACTTTAGTCAGGAGCTGAGATTAGACACCAGGGAGAATTTACAGAGAGGGAGGAATGTGGACTGGTGAAGTCTGTCTGCAAAACGCATTCAAGTGTTTCTGAATGCCAGTTCCCTGTGAGCCACTGTGCTTGGGGCTGTGAATACAGAGAGAAGCAGTCTCAGAGCCCTCATGGAACTTAGAGTGGAAGTCAAGAGAAGGGATTTAATAAATAATTATGATGCTTCCAATTCTGGTATCCCTAAGATCTTTTTAAGTAAGATGTAAAATTTAAAAGCCATAGAAGAAAAGAACTATACACTTGAAGACATTAAAAATTTAAAGTCTGGTATAATAAAAGGCAACCCAAACCCAGGGTAATCATAAGTGAAGGACCGGTAGAAAATATTTGCGACATATGTAGCATAAAAATAATATTAAGTTGTGTTACATAGAATGCCTAAAAAAAAAAAAAACAACAACAGAAAAATGGGCAAAGGAAACATTAGTTATGTACTGCCATATAACAAAAACTTATTGTCTCTTGGAGTGTATAGGTCAGAAATCCTGATATGGCTCAGTCGGGTCTTCTTGCTCTAGGATGATCACGAAGCTGTGGTCAGGTGTTGACTGGAACAATGGTCATCTCAAGGCTTAACTGGAGAAGACCCTCTTCTAAGCTCAGTCACACATTGTTGATCGGATTCTGTTATCTACAGCATTTTTGTCTGAGCCTCAGTACATTGCTGGCTGTCACACTGAAGTCACACTCAGTTATTTGCCCTACAAGCTTCTCCACAGGACAGGTCAAAACATAGCAGCTAGCTTCATCAGACAGAAGATTAGCCAGAAAAAGAAAGAGTGCTACCAAAACAGAAGCCACAGTCTTCAGTAATCTCACCTTTGAAGTGCAAACTATCATCTTTGGCATATTTTGTTTGTTGAAGGCAAGTCACTAAGTCCAGCCTATCCTCAAGGGAAAGGGATTACACAGTGTGTTGAGGCTAGGAGGTGAGGATCACCAGGGGCAGAGATGTCACAGGTAACAAATAGGCAATCTGTAGAAAAAGCAATGACCTGTAAACTTATGAGAAGATGCTTGGCTTCACTAGTAGTGAAGAAAATGCAAATTAAAATGATAAAGAGAAACCACACTTTACTCATGATGTTGAGAAAGATTAAATACTGATTACTTCTAGTTTTAGCTAGCATTTTAGGAAACAGGTTCTGTATTATACTATTGGTAGAAGAGCAAATGAGTACTGATCATAAAGATGCATGAACTTTCTGCATAGCAAGGGAACTTCCAAAAATTTACTATAGAAAAATACAGGTGCACAGAGCAGAATATTCCAGAAGGCTCATTGAAATATTGTCTGTAATACTGAAAAGCTGGAAACCATAGACCTGAGCATCTATAAGGATGGCTAATTAAATTGTGAGATAGCAGATATATGGAATTCAAGCCAGAGCTAAAAAGAATAAGGTAGAGAACATAATATTTAAAACATTTTTAAGTGAAGAAAAAAATTTCAGAATAATTCATGTAATGCCACATAAAAATAAACAAAAGCACATCTCATATCTGATAAATGGAAAGTAGGGAAGGACACAGGATGAGGTGACCACAGTGGTCACCTCTGAGAGGAGTTAGAATGGAGGAAGGATAGCTAGAGGACATTGGTCCTTTTTTTTTTGTATTATCTTAATTTTTAGGAATATGTGCCTGTATTATTTGTTTACATAAAAAATAACCAAAAAGAATGAGTACTTACTTTTCAATTATAGAGTTACCATCAGTAGAATAAGTATTATCAATTATCTTGAGATCTAAAGTTCTTCCACTGTAGGGAAATAGAGTAGACTGTCCCCATAGTCCTCAACCCAGGACTGAGTGTTGCTGAGGAATTAAGTTGTGTTACATAAAATGCCTAAAAAACAAACAAAAAAACCCAAACAAAAACAGAAAAATGGGCAAACAGTAGATTGCGTGACAGAGGCTAGAAGCTCATAAGGCCTGATGTCAAGTGGAAGAAAGTCTGGTGGGCAGATAACACTGGAGGGAACTTAGTTAACTTTTTCTTCTTCCCCCTCTTATCTGACATTACTTCCTCAAGGAAAAAATAGAATTAAGTTTGAAAATGCCATATATCCTACAGATCTTATGGGCATCTTTACTTGGAGTGAGTTAGAATCTTAATAAATAATGATGAGATAACTGTATCTAGACTCCTCATTGGTCTATAACATCTCCATGACTCTCATTTCTATGAACTGTGATTGAAATATCAGAATATTTCCATAGAGGAAAGTAAATAGCCACTTGACTGTCACATCTGCCAGATTCCTCTCCATCTACCCCCCCATACCTGATAACTTTGCTTCCTTGTGGACCTGTACCTTCCCATAAGTCAGTAAAGAGAAAATGTCTGGCACACTGAGAGCCCCAGACCTCACTTGATAGGCTAGCTTTAGATCCGATGGGTATGTTAGTCATTTGTGTTTTTTTATGTTGTTGTGGCTTTGACCAAAATATCCAACAAGAACAACTTAGAGGAGGAAAAGTTTATTATGGATTTTAGTTTCAGAGGTTTAGTCCATGGTGGGCTGACTCCATTGCTCTGGGCCAAAGATGAGGTAGAACATCATGGAGAAAGGGCGTGGTAGAGGAACACTGCTCCATTCATGGTGCCCAGGAAGCAGAGAGAGATGGTAAGGGGTCACAGGGAGGATGAACCAGTTCAGGACATACCCCAAGTAACCTATCTTCTCTGAATGGCATCTCTCATAATCTAATCATCTACCTCTGACTATTCCTGAATTAATATGGGAGGTTTTTGGGGGGATGCTTCACATCCAAACCATAGAAATGGTTTAGTACTAGGCTACTGTAATTGTTAAATTCATATAAGCTTTAGATAATTCATGATATTTGATACATAGCATGGGTTGATAAGGATGCTAACCTGTCTAGAATATTAAAGGAAGTTATAGATTATGGTTCATGATAACATCTCTTTCTTTCATTTAAATGTAGGTTGCAATGGGCACAGGAAGAAAAGAATTAGAAGATGTTAGAGTTTGGATCTAGAATGTTCCCCAAAGTTCATTTGTTGAAGACAGTCTCCAGCTGGTGGTGCTTTTGGGAGGTGGTAAAAACTTTAAGAAGTAGAGCCTAGTTGGAGGAAGCAGGTCACTGGGGTCATGACCTTGAGGGATATACTGGGACCCTGCTCCCCTTCCCTTTCTTGTCACCATTTGGTGAGCAGCTTTGCTTTACCAGGTATTCTTCACTATGATGCTGTGCCTTGCCTTAGGCCCAGAGGCTTGGGCCAAGCCACCAGGGACTGAAACCTCTGAAATTGTGAGCCAAAACAAATATTTCCTCCTTTTAAGTTGTTAATGTCAGGTATTTTTGTTATAGCCAAATATACAGAAAGATGACTAACCCAGAACATGAGTAGAGAGAGGTTATTGTAATATTGATGCCTGTGATATACTTTTAAAAATGTCTTTTCTCAGTTTCATTTAGCTTAGACAAGTCTGTTGATAGGTTTCAAGCTAATAACAATGCATCCCAAGTTTCTTTTTTTTATAAGCTTTGTTTTTATTTTAATATATTTTTAGTTGTAGATGGACACAATACCTTTATTTTATTTTATTTATTTTTATGTGGTAATGAGGATCAAACTCAGGGCCTCATATGGGCTAGGCAAGCACTCGACCACTGAGCCACAACCCCAGCCCCACTAAGTTTCTTTTTCATGGGCCGACAGAGAGAGAATGGTAGTGTGACACTGTGTGCTGAGGGGAAGGTGTGTACAGGGTACAATGGGAATGCAGGTAAAAGGACAGGTGAGGAAGACTTCTTGGAGGTGATAACTGAACCTACCTGTCCTTTGGAGGACACATAAGAATTAACCAGCTGGGCTGGGGATGTGGCTCAAGCGGTAGCGTGCTCGCCTGGCATGCGTGCGGCCCGGGTTCGATCCTCAGCACCACATACAAACAAAGATGTTGTGTCTGCTGAAAACTAAAAAATAAATGTTAAAAAAAAAAAAAGAATTAACCAGCTGAAGAAGCAAATAAAAATATTTTTCAGGCAATCAGAAAAGTAATCAAAAATGTCTTGTGAGAGAGATTTAACATGACTGGAAAAAAGATATGGGTCATGGGCTGGGAGGAGGCTGGGAAGAGAAGCAGGACAGGTGTGGGTTAAAAAATGCTGGATCCTAGCCAAAATGCCCTACTTTCCACCTTTTCCATACTGCCTGAAAACAGCACTTTATTCTTGCTTCTCCTCTCAAAGATCAAATTCTGTGCCTAGCACCCTGTCATTCCCTGGCCCCACACATTTTTTTTTTTTTAACATGAAAAGGACTAGCAGGATGGAAATCTCAAGCAGCAACTGCATTTGAGGCAATAATGGATCATGGCTTCAAAATGGTCCACTTGGGATCATTGGCCCTTGGTCCTGGATACCCAGGAGCAGATAGAATTTTCCTGAGTCAGATGAACAGTTGCAGACTCTGGGCTTCTTGGTCAGGAAGGCTTGTCAGGGAAGTGAGACAGTCACTTGGCACTGTATCCTGGAGGCTGCTCTGTCACACCACCCTCAGATGGCAGCTCTTCCATCCATCCCTCCACTGAGAGATGAGATCTCACCCAGGCTCTTGTGAGGCTTGGAAGCTGTGATATGTCCCAGCAGAGTTTTGTAGCAAGAACTCTGATTGATTTCGTATCTATTGGCTACTGTAAAATTACATGTAAGGAAACTATCAAGTTGTTTAACTTTTGTAAACCTCAGATTCCTTGTCTACTAAGTGAGGAAGATGATAACTACAGAGAGCAAGGAGACCATTTCTGAGTGCTTTGGGCATAGGCATAGAAGAAGGAACAAATTAATTTCCCTACCTCCCTCTTCCTCTCTTTCTCAACTATTGCTGTTGCTCCCAGGGAATTATTTTTGTAAAGGACATTTGTGCTTTTGGTCTTGGACAAATCTTTTGGTGGACTTTAGGGTTGTGTAAAGGTGATACTCAGTTCCTGTTTCTCAAATGGTGAGGCTGAGATGATGGAAAGAGAACCTGCTCTACCGGGGAAGTGCCCCTCAGTGTTGATTTGCTGGACCTGTGCTGGCATGGGTTGCTGGCATGGCAGAAAGGGTTTGTCTGATTTGTTTCTTGCTAGTCCAGAGGGACAGTTGAGTTGTCTAGATGCTGTGGTAACTCAACAGATGATTGGTAATGATGGGAGAACAGATGGGGAAATTGAAGGTGGGGAATATTTCCCTCTTTTAATAGAGCCCAAACATATTTTGAGAGTTATATTTCAGGATTGAAGTTCATGGCCAAAGTCCCTCCATGGTAAAGAGACCTCTGCAATATGGTGACAGGCATGGAAGGAGGATACCAAAGAAAGAGGGCACAGAGAGGTTCTCTCTGTGAGGGTACACCCCGTGGTCTCTAGGAGCTGTGATGCCCTGTATTCATTTGAAAGTTCTTCTCATTTTTCTTTTTTCATGTTTTCTCTTCTGATTATTTTAAAACATTCATTAATATTCTGATAAAGATTTAGTGCTACTTATTCCTACTAAGGGTTGAAAAATTACGTCTGAACCAAAGTCTATCCTTGCAGAAAAGTCTAGAAAGAATGAAGTTGTACTATGCAAAGCTGGAGTTAAGAAACTGCTGAGTGAACCAGGAGCGGGTAGTGCCCAAATCAAGGGCTTGCAAAGCCAGGAGCATGTGGGATACTTTGGTGCAGGATGCATTCCTCATCCCTTCCTGAAGGAAGGGTACTTCTTGGAGTCACCCAGGAGTACAGCTTGAGCTCTCAAATTGAAATCACTGGTCACCCCCTTCCTCTTTCTGTATTCTGAGAAATAGATCCTGGTTGAGGCACAGTGTCAGGGATCATACTGCCAGGGAAGGATGATGAATGTGACTGGCAGGTAGCAACAAAACAACAGTTCTAATAATCTACTTTTCTATTTCATGTAAGAAAACCATAGACAAGTTGTTTAACTTCTGTAAACCTCAGATTCCTGCCTGGGAGGAAAGCAAGACAGACCCTCATTGAGTTGCTTGCATGGAGGATGATGGTGCTCCTCAGTCACAATCATGGAGGCTTATTGGCACTAGCAGGAAAGCTACCCATCACCTCCATCTAATGGACCAGTGGAATCACATGCCCACCATTTCACCCATTGTGTCAACCCCTCCTCCCAGAAGGAATCTGGGAAAGGGGGAAGTAAAGGGCAAAAAGTTTCTTCCTAATACTGTGGGTGGGAGAGAAATTGTTCTCCATATACACATTAAGATTAAGGATAATCCTTGAAGGAGAGAGAACCCAGAGACTTATATTTACAATGATGATAAATTAGGAGAGGCAGATGTGGAGAGGATAAAAGCACATACCAGCCTGGGGTTGTTTTTTGATTCTGCAGCTTAGCAGTCATCTGACCTTAGGCAGGCTATTTAACATATCTGGGAATCAGTGTTCTTATGTGTAAAATGGGAATGGTTATTTTAACTTCATTTTTTATTTGATTGAATCTTCATTAATGTAAGGATTGATGAATTAGTACATGTAAAGCTATCAGATCAATGTGGACTCATTGCCATTAACTTTAATAGGGGCTGAAATGCTCACCACAGCTCTTAGCACATGATTGGCAGTCAGTTAATGAAGGCTGAACCCACTGTTTTAGCAAAAATCTTCACTAGCTATCCTGACAATGAGTAGAAGCAAACAGGGTGAGGAACAAAGGTGGTTCTGGGCATGGTTTACTATTCAGAGAAAATAATAGTATTTAGAGAGAAATTCCTTTCCCAAATGGGACCAGTGATTTACTCTCCAGTTGAGAGTGTATAACGTTGCTAATGTAATGTGTGTGACCTTAGCTGTTCTAAACTTTAATTGTCTGTGGTTTAGCAATCCTTGGTCTCTCCTTAATGTGTCTCCTGTCCTCACTCTGGCCCCTCCCTGTAGCCCTGTCATGAGATGGCAGCCCCGTGTGGAAACTCTGAGCTCCCAGTGCCCTTGCCAAAGGGAGGCTGGGCTCGGGTTGCCCGCTTACTTACTGAGCACTGGATGAGGCGAGAGGCCAAGGAGATTTCCTCTCTTTTACTGCATCATAAAAAAGCATCTCATTCTTCAGGCGACACCTCTCAAGGGCGAATATCCAGGCCATGATTAGCAGATAATCTCATAAAGGTCTGTGGTCCATCTAGGCCTGCAGGCTAGCTGCCAAGACCCACCTGTGGGAGAAAAGAAAGGGTCTGTGATGAAGACCCTTTCCCATGGCCTTAAGCTGTTTCCTTAAAGTCACTCCTCTCCCATCTGGGGGTAATGCCAACCTTCTTGCTCCTTGCTGGCTTGGCTTCCTGGCTGCCATTAACCTTCTCAAAGAGAACCTGGCCCCCAACCACCCAGGCTGTGCAAAAAGAGCCTCATTCTCTTCTAAATCATAGAAGTATTGAGCTGAGAACTTTGGAAACATTTCAGTGGTAAAACCTTTCGTTTTACTGATGGGGAAAATGAGTCTCAGAGACATCATGTGACTTCCTCAGGGTCACACCACAGAGCTGGATGGCAGAGGAGGGGTGGAAATCCAGATTTTCTGACACTCACTGGATGGAGCCATTGTCTATACTGAGCTGACCATTTTGGGGGCCTCTTTCTTGGCTGGGTGTTCACTGTGTCAGAACCACCCAATAAGCACTTGCTGAGGGCACCTGAGCTCCCATGAGCCTGGCTCTTGAACCATTTTGGGAAATCACCAGACCCACCCCATACCTGTTCCATGTGGTGGGACTCCCAGGAGGAGAGAGGGGGTTCGTGCCTGTGGCAGGCAGAGAGCTCCCATTTGGGAGCCCGACTTTCCCTTAGATCTAAGCATATCAAGTGCTCAGGTCCTGCCAGCAGCACCCCAGCAGGTGACTTGCAGTCACTCCAGGACCCCATGGATGCCCAGCACAGGCCATTCCTGTTTCAGCTATCGAGAACGAAAAGTAGAGGAAATAGCCTGGGCTTCAGTGAGTCAGACCTGAATTATAGCCCTGGCACTGCTACTTCCTAACTGTGTGACATTTGGCAATATGAACAATCTCCCTGGGCTATGTTTTTAAAATAAATAAAAATTGCTGACATCACAAGCCATTGTGAGGACTAAGAGGGATTCTTTATGGATATGCCTGGCATGGAGGCTGGTTTATGGTAAAGACTCAATACAACAGTTACTGTTATTATCATTATTTCTCCAACTGCATGAGATCAGGCAAATCAAAACTTATCTGAGCTTCAGAAATCTGTTTTGTTAGATATCTTATCATTTAGGAAGATTTTTCTGCCCCATGAATTTAACCAGAAGTTTATGAAAAGGCAGCTGGTAGGGTCTCTGGTCAGCACTGATAACCCTCCTTCCATCTGGCAAGTCAAAGAGGCAGTGCTGGAAAGAAAAAAATATGTTAGTAAAGGAGGTTGAGTGCTCAGATTTCCATCATGAGTGCTGAACAGCTAGCTATACCTACAGCTACACCAATATTTTGACTTATATGCTTAGTCTTTTTTCTCTCATTTTTAAAACAAAAACAAGTTATCTTATTGTATCTGAGAAAAAAATATGTGTTCATTAAAAATAATTTATATAACAGAAAAGTTTAAAGATGAAAGTTATAAAATAAATCCAATTACTATTTCTCAGGACTAACACTTGTTGAGAATAAGTAAATATCCCTGTTATTTTTAGTCATATACATAGAAAATAGATATCTAAAAACACTTCAATAAAAATGAGGTCATAACTCTAAATACTACTTTAAAATATGAAGTATCTCTTTAGCTTTACTGGAATTTGATGTAAGAAAATATACTAAAGACTATAGAAATTATTGAATAAATTCTTTACTGTGGGGTGGTATTTCATGAAAAATCCTTTTACAATTAATCAAAGTAATTATGTAAAACATCAAGAAGTGTCAGTCCTCTTTATTTTAAAGCTACATGTTTCAATTCTTCACTGTCTGCCATATACCTTCTCAAAGAGAATGCCACCCCCAAACACCCAGACTCCGCAAGGAGAACTTTATTCTCTGACTAAATCACAGAAGTATTGATCAAAAATTTTGCAAAGTGCCTGGTGGCAACATTCTCATTTTACCTATTGGGAAAACAAGGCCCATCAAGTGATTCTATCCTAGTCACAAGGGATGGCCAAAGAGGTATGAGCAGAGCCAGCAGTTGTGTTCAGTTACATATCAGTGTGTTGGGGCTGTGAAAGATAAGGACATTAGCACTGTTAGATTTCTTCCAGCTCCCTATCCACCAAATTTGAGTTTTGTTAGATATCTTATTATTTTTGTATTGCTCAGACTCGCAGCTCCCACTTACTGGTCTGTAACTAGAATAGTTCTTATATTTCATAAACTGTTTAATCCCAGTTCTCCGGGATGGAGGACTCTATTGGGGAAGATCTGGGGAGCATAAAATAAACACCAAAAAGTAAAATTCATAGTAACATGTTATAGAATAAAAGTAAAAGGTAAAGCAGAATAAAAGGAAATCAAGAATGTGTGTAGGGTAGGGCATATTTGCCATAGTACACAATCAGGGTAGGCTTTATTGAGAGAGGTATTATTTAGTATTAGTTCAAATATTAAATAGATGCATTGCCAACCACAAGAGATTTTTCATGGTGTTTTAATTACTAAATTCTCTTTTTCTTTATTTCTTGATGGGCAGAATGTCATTGTCACATAGTTTCAGGGATCATGGGTGCTGTTTTGTATGTTTGAGAAAGTCTGTTGCTTTTGTATATAAAGACATTTTTGTTGGCTATACTGTCCCAGGATGCATGTTATTTCTTCTTAGAACATTGTCTTTGAGCATTAACTGTTGCCTGGAGAAGGCTGAGATGAGCCTGATTTTAACTCCCTTATAATGATGTGCTATTCCCAACAGAGCATTTGAAGTGTCCTTATTTAACCAGTATCTCTCTATCCTGAACTGTTTTAAATTCTCCTGGAATATGCTCTTTCAGTTTGTATATTTGATTTTTTTCTTTATGTAGATAATTTAAAATATTTTACCTTTGGATCTGGATACTTTTATTTCTTAGGTGCTAAAACCTCTATTAACTTCTCTGCACTTACTCTCATGTCTTTGTTTTAATCTGCATTTAGTGTGACTATCTCAAATTCTCATCCATATAAATGATTTATTTTCAGAG
This sequence comes from Marmota marmota marmota, assembly GCF_001458135.2. Lineage (NCBI taxonomy): Eukaryota > Metazoa > Chordata > Mammalia > Rodentia > Sciuridae > Marmota > Marmota marmota. The sequence goes on along the minus strand of NW_026000174.1, from coordinate 28,489,152 downwards.
GACTATACATGTTTCTTACTCTCTGTAATTTTTGTATTAGTTCTGTAATGGTGTGGTTTGGATATTCAATCTCTCTTTTTTCATCTCATTATCTTACCGTTCAGCCCTTGTGTTTCTGAATTTGTATTCTCTTTAAGATGTTACATAGCATGAAAGAATGGTGAAGAATATCTTTCTGTTCTTTTGCTATGTTTTCTGCTAGATTGGTCCTTAGTCTCCTTCTTCTTTCTTCTTCCCTCCCTTCCCTTCTCCTTTTTGCCATCCTTCTACTTCCTTTCACTTTCCTTCTTCTTTCATAATATGTTTGCATAATTCTTCTCTAAATAAAAAAGGATTTTTTTGATGGTGTTTCAATGCACCAACATAACATTTGTTGAAGCTCATTTCAAAGTGTCTGGTTCCCTTTCCTTGCCTTAAAAAGTAACATCTGGTGAATGCACTAGAACCCATCTTTGCTGCCTAAAACTGGAGGATCCTCTGGACCTTCCATCTTAACTGCTTTCCCCTCCATTCAGTATGGTGGGAAGGCAAAAGATTTGAAGAGGTGGGTCAAAGAGTCATTGGGGCAACCTGATGGTTAGCAGGCATGGACATAGGCCCAGTGGGGAAAATGTTGGGACCAAAAGCTTCAGACGCAGGAAGAAAGTAACTTGAGATGGGAGACCTACTTTAGTACCCACACTCAAAGAGTCAGTTTCTACAATGGCTGAGAGTTAGTGTTCTGGAGGAAGACAAACTGTATTTGGTTCAGGTACTGTGATGTACTGGTTTTATAATCTTCATCCTCTGTTTTCTCATCTATGAAGTGGGATTAATGGTAGAGACATTCTGATAGGATTATTGTGAGGGTTAGATAAGCTAATGAGAGCAATACTTAGTCAGTGCTGGCAACTTTAATAAAAACAAGCATGTTCTATCATTATTAGTAATGACATGCATAGTCCTGATGAGCATTGATCAGAGAATTACTGATCAAAAGGGGATTCTGAGCAGCAAGAATATGTATTGAGAGTGACCCAAAGTTAATTTGGTGGCAACCACAGTGTTTAGGGGTGTTGGTTAATCATTCACAGTGATCCCAGACCTCTGGCAAGGAGGCCATGGAAGTCAACCTCTCTCCTCTACCATGTTGGTGAGAGGTGAGGAATAGGGAGAACTCATAAGTCAGGCAGGGTTTCTTGTCTTGATTTAGTATTTCTTTAAAATATCCAACAGCATTAGCATTACCTGGGAACTTGTTAGAAATGTGAGTTTTCATGCCCCATTCAGAAACTCAGGAACCGAGATCTAGAAGTTTGTGCTTCACCAAGGCCCCCACGTGATTTAGATGTACATCACAGTCTGAGGACCATTTTGCCTTCTCCAACTGGGCTAGTGTGCAGTGAATTGAATGCCAGGATGGGAAAGCAGAAACCCTAGGATGCCTTTGCCAACATCTCAGCACATGAAGTAAGCTGTGACTTTGTGGGTAAAATTAGACTGAGTTGTGCCTGGTAATAGTCAATGAACATTTCACAGGCCTTCAGTCAACCTGTATGTTTACTCCTCTAAATATATATCTTCTCTTCATATCATCATCTGTATAGATGAGGAATGCTGCTGTGCTTAGCTATTTTTTAGTGAACTATAATTTTGATTATAAAAAGATAAAATATAGAAAAATACTTGACTCATTTTTAGTTATAGTAAAGCCTAGAGCTCACTATGAAACCAGAGTAACATCTGCCATCTGGTGGTAGCATACCCCGCTGACAGGTTTCTACAGCAATAAGTACAAATCAAAATTTTCAGATAGGAATCAGGAAAGAGTCTTGGATCTGAAGAAATTAGGGATGGGATCTCATTATATCAGGTCATTATGATTCTCTCCTGGAAAAGTGAGAAGGGGTGGGGAAGGAAATGGACGCTAGGTATTTGCATCAGCTTTTTCGTCCCCGGGACCAACAGACCTGATAAGAACAATGTAGAGGAGGAAAAAATTATTTTGAAGGACGAGAAACAGTTTGGCTTACAGTTTCAGAAGTTCAGTCCATGATCATATAGCTCTGGACCCGAGGTGAGGCAGAAAGAATAGCAGCTCAGGGAATGGCAATTAGGAAGGAAAGAGCTCTGCTCATCAGAGACAAAATCTAAACGCCAAAGGTATACCCCCCAGTGACCTATCACTTCAGCTATACCCTACCCTTTCTACAGTTACCACTCAATTAATTCATACAAGTAGATTAATTACAACTCATAATCTAATCATTTCACCTCTGAATGTTCTTGCGTTGTCTCACACATGAGCAACACCTCATCTGTGAACCATGACACTAGAGTTAGGCAGGACAGAGCTGGCCAACCTTTCTATTTCTGAGCCTCAGTTTCCACATTTTGAAGTAGACATGATAGTAATAATAATGCTTCCATTTCCAGGTTATTGGAGGTAGGGTATCAAATGAAGGAATTGTTGGGAAACAGCTGGGTGTGTTTGGAAAACTGACAAGCTACCCAGATGTGAATTGTTTATTATTTATGTTTAAAACTTGGTCTTGAATTGTGGAATGTAATGCTCTCTGCTAGAGGAATTCTAGATATTAAAACAAACAGGTGGAGGAGGTATTTGGTGTTTGGTTTTGTCTTGAATTTTTTTAAAGGACTCAAGGGAGGGAGATAGTGCTCAGAGATCACTCTAACCATGATTTAGGAGCAAAGGAGGAGTGGCCACCTTTGACCCCAGAGAGTCACCCCAGAGAGCAGGAAGACCAAGGATCCTGGTCACAGGCCATCATGTTGCTTCAGGTCCATGTTGTCTTGACTTGCGGGGGTGGGGGGTGGGTACGATGAGAGAAAACAGGATGGGATGCGCAGTGGCGCAGGTGGAAGTGAGGAAAAGAAAAAGGAAGAGAAGGGGAGCGAGCAAGTCAGGGCAGAAAGGAGCATTTGTAACAGAGAAAGGGAAGGAGTACCCGGAGGAAACCGGCTAGAAAAGGGACCACATGGAAGGAGGAGGCAAGCAGATATGCCTCTGTGGCTGCCCCAGTCAGGGCTAGGCCTCTCCAACTGGCAGCACTTTGTGTGAGTTGGCTTTTTGTGATTGAAACACGTCTTTCCTCAGGGACCTCGTGCTTTTGTACATGTGAAGTGTTTGGATCCAGTGTGCTCAGTGAAAGAGAAGAGTCAGACATTGCTGGAAAAAGAGACCAGATGTCTTTGAAATCATCTAAATTGTCTCTATTTTTAAAAAAGTTACTCTTTCCATTGCTGCCAGATCTGAAAGTCCAATTTGCCAGGATAATATATCCGGTGTGGATAAAGATTTCCAAACTTGAAGTGTTGGTCGCTTAGCAACCCAGAGGCGTGCAGGGTGGGCTGGGGCTCGGCCATTCAACCTTTCAGGGAGACCCAGCTTCCCCACTGCACAGAGGGTGATGGCAGAGGCATCATGAGGGCTGGCTTAGGCCTTGGCCACTCTGCACAGTCCCCTGTCCTTCCCCTCTTGGTTTCTTCCCAGGTATTTGAGGCCAATAACATCTAAACAGAGGAAGAAAGGGAGCCCGAGGAGAAGCAGAGCAAAGGGGAGCAGCCTTAAAAGAAAAGTCCCAGGGACAGAAGGATTTGAGAAGACTGAGGAAAAAGAAGGACGAGAAACAGCAAAGTTTGTGCCTGTGACTTGGTCCTTGGCTTTTGGCACAGATCCGAGTAATTGCTTTCAAGTAGTTTGGAGCAAGGGTATTTTTGTTCTTTTGAAAAGGCTTTTTCCAATACACATATATTACTCTACATATTATCATTATTGCTGTTGTTCTTGTTTTTGTTTGGAAAGAATATTTTTAGTCCCTACATGGTAGGTTGCGCATTCTTTTCCGTATCGACAGAACCCAATCAACAGTTCCAGGCCTCAGATTTGTCCACCCACTCAGTTCAGCTGGAGCTGGGGAAACAAGGAGTGGGCCCTGTAGTTGTCCCCCTGATGCTGGTGCTCCTTCCCTTGGGGAATCTCTTGGCTCAGTTTCCCTCGTGTTTCTGTGTGGTTCTTGCACTGGCACAGAGGTGAATTTACCCCCAGGGCTTCTGTTCAAACGAGTTAGTGTGTGCAATCCCATCTTCTGGCCTTTGTTCTGGTTCAGGGATTGACTCATGGCCCATGGTCCAATTCTGGCCATTGAGCTACAGAAGAGAATTTTGCTGGGGTTCCTGAGAGAGCTCTTCTCCTGCATCTGGAGAGAGAGAGGTGTGGTTCTTGTGTGCATTCTGGATACTTGCAGACCTACTGGAATTGTGAGAGGAAGACAGCCTTAATATATGATGGGGAATATATGATGGGGAGGGTGAGGAGAGAGAAACAAATGCAAAAACAAATAAACACATTCTCAGTAACATGGGTAGGCTACTGGATCAAACCACTCCTGAAGTCCAGCTGTGTCTTATATATCTAGGTATATGAACCAATATTATTACTTTAATGTTTAAGCCAGTTTGAATTAGGTTTTCTGTTACTTAGAATCAAATATTCTTTTTTTAAAATATTTTTTTAGTTGTAGTTGGACACAATACCTTTATTTTATTTATTTATTTATTTATTTATTTTTATGTGGTGCTGAGGATCAAACGCAGTGCCTCGCATGTGCTAGGCGGGTGCTCTACTGCTGAGCCACAACCCCAGCCCCTAGAATCAAATATTCTTTACTAGTACAGTAACATTTACTCAGTACCTATTATATGTCTTATACTGTATAAAATGCTTTTGTGTAGTATTTTCACCTATTCCCCAGGGAAAACTGGCAGGGAAGTCATACATCCCATTTTTTTCAGCTGAAGAAAATTCTAATTCAGAAAGAACTGACACTGAAACAGTGTGTGGCAGAGCTGGGGTCGTAATCCATAACCCTCTGTGGCCAGCGGTCTGCTCTGAGCAGAGGGAGAGGATGAACAAGGCACAAGGGCATGTCCAAGTTCTAGGCTCACAGGATGGGCAAAGACGAAGGCCACGGTGCTAAGCATAATCCTCAGTAGGTTCAGATAAGCGGTCTGATTCAGGTCATGTGACACTATGTGGTCCCTCTATGGCCAGGTCACAGTCTCCTTTAAAGCCCCAGCACTAGGGACACAGTGAGAAATAATGATTAATGACAACTTCTTATCCCTAGAAACATTGCAAAAAGGATTGTAAAATTTTATTTTATTTAATGCATGTTTAATGTCTTCTCTTCAAGCTCCAAGACAAAACAAGACCATTGGACATGGGACCATGATGCTAGTTAATGTTCACTGAATGTTTTTTCAACATGCAGTACTGTTTGTCACCCTCCTATTAGAAGGATGGATACTGGAGCTCAGAGAGGTAGAATAGCTTGCTCAAAGTCACACAGCTGGATCTTACACTCTTAACTGCAGTACTATATTGACTTTTCATGTGGATAGAATGGACCAAACTATTTGCCAAGATCTTTGGCAAGAAGAATACAATAGATCTAGTGATAGACTGGGCATGCCAGAGTGGTAAATACCAGAATAAAAGTATTAACTATGTAAATAAACTGAATGTGGCTATAAAATTATAAACCAAGTTTTAAAAATATAGCAAACTTATTGTGCATGTGACTGGCGTTCTTTTTAAAGTTATCCTCTACCTTATACCTTCATTTATTGAATTAAAAAACAAAAGACCTATGTTAAAACTTTGACAAAGAAAACTGATGAGAAAAGATGAGTAATACCAGAGATTAAAAAGGCCACAGAGCAGTAATGATTCAAACAGCACGATTCTGTTGGGAAAAAAATAAACAAATAGATCAATGAAAAATAACAGAAACTTCTCAGTACTTATTTGGTATATGGTAGAAATAGTATTTCATATGTGAGGTTTGGGCAAACAACATGGCTTGGAAATGTATTAAACTGGATTCTTTCCTAGTTGAAATAAGTAAACATTTCCCATGTACCACATTAAATTTGGGATAGATTAAAAAGTAAAATATAAAAATTGAGGTCACAAAATATCTAAAAGAAAATTTATGATCATGAATTGGGAAGGTTTTCCTAAGTGTTGCATCAACAGCAGGAACCATAAAAAATTTATAGATTTCACTGTAAAAAATTAAATATATTTGTAAGTCAAGTGTACTATGCAATCTATGAATGACAAAGGACTCATAGCCTTCATATGTAAAGAACTCTTATAAGATAAAAAACAGCAATATAAAAATATCAACATGTCAGGTCACCTTCATAAACTGTTAATGGAAATATAAATTTGCACATGATGAAATACAATGTGGAAAAATATATCCAAGATCTTAAACATGAGGTGAGACTGAGCAGTTTCCCTTCCAGAAATTTATTGTAAGTGAAGAAGGCTTGGGCAAACGTGCAATGGCATTTGAACAAAGTGTGATTGTCACTGTGTTATTCATGACAATTTTAAACACTGAAATTAAGCTAAGTGTCTAAAGAGAGAATAGGTTAAATAAATTATAGCATCTATCCATTCAAAGAACAATAACTGATTAATAAGGAGGAAATGGATGTATATTTGCTGGCATCAAAATCATTTTTGATCTGTTAAATAAAAAAAATGAAGTTACAAATATGTATAAAATATGATCATATATTAGATATAATCATATCCTCTATGTATAAAAATCCCAAGCATATTTGTATGCACATACATGTGTGTTCATATATATATATATATGTGTATGCACGTGTATATACATGCCTGTATGTATATACATATATTTATATACACATACAATTTTTTAAAAATTTGCTAAAAAAATACACCATTTTATGTAATAAATACTTTAGCAAGTTGTTTTGTATGTATCCAATATTAGATGATAAAAAAATTTCCCCAAACCCAGAAGATGTGCCTGTAAATAACAAAACCACTGTTTTCCTTTTTTTTACTCAAGTGACTGTTTAACTGTCCCATTGGGTTGCAAGGAAGTGCATGGTCATCAGAATCACTTGGATCTGGGTTGAAATCTCAGTTTTTCAAATATGCTATTTGTACAACTGCAGTCACACTTCTTAACCTCCCGAGCTTCAGTGTTCTCATTTGCAAAATGAGAATTTCCTTGCACAGTTATCATGTGGAATAAATTAAAACAATAAACCTCTCACCAGTGTCTGGCACACAGAAGAGTCCTAATAAATTGCAATAAATAGTGCCCTCCTATAATTGTCAGCTCAAATGTCTCTCTGGATATCTTCACCAGCAACCCACAGACACTGATTCCTTACTGATAGGGCTTTCTCATAACTTTTTATGTACACCTGTTATTGCTCACTTTGGTTTTACTTGCTAGTTGTGAGCTCCTAAAAGCTAGGGATCAAGCTCACCCACTTCAGTGTCCTAAATTCCTAGTTCAGTGCTTGGCATGTGTTAGGTAGTATGCTAAATATTTGTTGAATGAATGAAGGAATGAATGAATAGCAATTTTGTTCAATGGCAACAATGTTGAAATAAGTAAATATTTCACTAAGGGAGTAACTTTGGAGGCATATGTCCCCTTGATCTGTATATCATGGTACTTTTATATGTTTTAAACTATCTGAACTATTTTGGAATTCCATAAAGAAGATAGTATGTGTTATGACAATAGCAATAGAAATATTTATTGAGCACTTACTATAATTTTACATATTTCTCTAAAAAGACAATCAGTTAAGTTGATGATGAGAGTGATGAGAGTATATGTCACTTTCCTTTGGTATCTGTAAAGTGACAGAACTAGAACTTGAACCCAGGTCTTTCTGACTGATTCTGGATCCTGTGCTCTGATTATGCATGATCCTCTCCAGAATGGCGGGTTTTTTTGTTTGTTTGTTTGGTTGGTTTTGGTTATGGTTTTTTAAATTTGTTTTTTTTTTAAGTTATACATGATAGTAGAGTCAATTTTTGACATATTTATATGGAGTATATCTTATTGTAATTAGGATCCCAGTCTTGTGGATGTACATGATGTGGAAATTCACTGTGGCATATACACATATTTATATGGAAAGTCATGTCAGATTCATTCCACTATCTTTCCTATTCCTGTGCCCCCTCCCTTTCCCTTCATTCCCCTTTGTCTCAGAGCTTCATGAGAGGAATGTGAAAGCTGTATGGTAGATGGACCAATGGAAGGTGGGGAAGGCCAAGGGAGAGGAAGTGTATGCTATGAGCAGATGGGAGGCACGAGGAAGAGGATGGAGGACGAAGGGAGAGGGAGAAACAAGAGAGGCAGTAGACAGAGGGAAAAATACTTCCCTTGGCCACCTTGGGCTGCCATTTTTGAGGCAGCATTTTTGCAAATTGAGTGAAACTGAGAAGCAGGTGATACTTGCAGTAAAATCAGGACAGGGGAGGACCATATAGTCTTGTGCTTTATCTGGAACACATGGTAGAACTCAGAATGATATCCGATTTTTGAATTAATTTAAATATAACCCTTTCAGAAGTATGCAAATGGGATTTTATTTTATTTTACATTTTAAAAAGATCAACTTTTCTTGGAATAAAAACATTGACTTGCCGATATCAAATTAAATCAAATCAATTGTCCAGGAAAATCTGGGCAGCAGGAAGAGGTCTTTTACCTCCTTCCCCCCACAAGCCCTAACCTCCCCACAGCCTGCACCCCAAGCCTTTATGGTGTTCTATTTCTGCTAATCCTTGCTGAGAAGTAACTGGTGAGCCAGAGGTCAGCTGATGGGGTCTCAAGGTGTGACCTTTCCCAGGAGTATTTGCATGTTAATAGAGGACACTGGGAACCCAGGACAGCATCCAGGTCTCAAATGAAAGAAGTCCTGAAGGTGGAAGAGAGGGGTGGGCAAGGCCCCCAGGGGCTCTGCTGTAAGGGCCACGTTGATTCTGCCTGTGTGGATGGCTGCTGGTCTGGGCTTCTCTCCAGCTGCTTTTATAAAGAAATGGCTTGGAGAAGAACAAAGCAATTATATTTATCCCCAGGCGGGGACTTCATTGCCAGGGTTGTGTGCAGTGCCCAGCTCAGTCTGGACCCAGTAAGGCCTCGCTTAATAGTTATTTGTTGAATGAATGAAGAAATCATTTTCCACTCCTCCCCTCCCCATCCTTACCCCAACCACACACACCTTTATCCCTATTGTCCAAGAGGCCTTTAAGGTCAGGGCCCAGGCCCAAGACCCAGACAATTTCCCCCTAATGATAAGAAAATTTCTACCATTTGCCTTTTATTATTTTTCTTTCTTAAAACCAGAAAACCTCAAAACTTGTGCTGAATTGCATGACCTCACTGACCATGTTTCATGCTCCTGGTTGAACTGTGGTTAAAGCAATCGCCTTCTTAACTATGGCCAAACTGCAGAAAATAGAATCCCCACATGGACACGTTCTCCTGCGCACACACATTTTAGGGTCCTAGAGAAGAAAAGGGGGTGGGGGACCAGGAGGGAATGATGAGGACAAGACTACTTTTCTGTTTGGCTGAATTCATCAAAAATGTCCAAACCCCATACCGAACATTCATCACTAATTAAATCCTAGCACCATAATTCAGAGAAAACAATTACAGCATTTAGAATTTTTAAAGGAACTATTATTGCTGCCTTGGCCCTTTTAAAAATTATGCTCCCCAAAGGACAAAATGTGATCCATTAATATGTATGTATTATTACTTTTTTTGTAACGGGAAGACTGCTGATGCCTGTGAATATGGAAGCATTTATCGGTTGCCGACAGCCGCTTAGTTGACTTGCAGTTTTAAGTGCAGTATTTTCTAGAATCTAAAAGGCTATAACATTAATTACCTTTTTGCCTTCAGCTGGTGGCCTGCTAGTTTCCATCCTGTGTTCTCTTTTCTTCCCTGGTGATGCTGGTTAACCGGTAATCGAGTAAAGGGATTGGTCACACCGAGGAGGAGCTAAAAGCATTACTGGGAAAAGATCATACAATAGCTCATTTGATTTGGGGTGATTTCTCTAATTTACTTTTGGTGCCCCCAAATAAGTCCTCATTCTTCATTTTTCAGTTGAGGCTTGAGTGCTAGGTCCTGTGTTGTTGTTGGTTCCTGGGCTCAAGGCATCCTGGATTTCTAATTCCATGATTCTTCTAGGTTCAATGTCCCCAGCTAAGCTGGGATCTGATTTTTTTTTTTTTTTTGTCTCTTTCACTTTATTCTTTTGATCCACAAGATTTTTTGTCTTGATAATTTAACAGAGTAATTGAGAGGTGTGTTATCTCAGTCTGGCAGCAAGGACCATAGTTGGCCTTAATACATTAAGACATATTGTACATTTGACCTGTGCCTGTGCATGTGCTTGGTGTGCAAACATGTGTGCAGGGCTGCACGTGTTCACATAGGTATGTGTGGATTTATGCATATAGAAGAACACAACTCAGAAATTTCCATTCAGCTCTCTGATCAGTGTATTGTCACATGCATTTGGCATTCATTATCCATGAGCCTGTGGCGCCTCTGGTCCTGTGCCCTGGCTAGCAGTGATTTGGTTTATAGAGATCATATGGCAGGGAAACAGACCTTGAAAGACAGAGCTCTGAGAAGCACATTTGATGAATTTCCTATGATTTGAGTCTGGGTTTATTCTTCCCCGTGGCGGGGCAGACACCCCAGAGCACACACAGCCTACCGGGAGCCCAGGGAGGAGTGGAGGCCATGACAATAAGCACACTGTTTTTTTTCTTCACACGTCTCGGGTTGCATTTCCTATCTGGGAAACAAAAAAAAAAGAAAAGGGAGCCTTGTAAAGGATCCAGAATCTGGGCAGGAAACCACACAGAGTGAAGGTTGCCATTGTCATTAGCAATTAATGTAACCACCAGGGCTGGAAGGAGAAAGCCCTGCCAAGGAGGTGGGGGGGCATGGGATGCTGGGGGCGCTGCTCGCCCCCACTTGCCAGCCGTGGTTGGTTGGATGAGCAAGCAGCACACCTCTCCAGGCACTTCCAAGACAGAGTTCAAAGTACCAAACTTTTTTATTTTAAAACAAGATGCTCTGGCCTTGATAGGTTATAAAATGTCTCTGCCACCCATTTTTATTTCTGTGGCTCCAAGTTTAATTCCTTAGTCCCCTTGGTAGGTGATTTTTTTTCTAAGTGAGTCTGCTGAGAACCATTTATTTAGCAGTATGTACTGAGTGCCTTCTGTTTGCCAAGTTCTTGGGGTGCTGGGCATGAGGTTGAGGCTAACCTATAACAGATGGTGAGCATGCGTTCTCCAGGCACAGTACTGTGCCTTTCCACTCAGGACCTCATTTAGGCATCTCTACAACTCTGTGAGCTAGATTTTCTTCTTACCCCATTTTACAGATGGAATTGTTGAGACCCAACTAGGTTAATTAACTATGCTGCAAGTCATAAAATCAGTATGTGAGCCCAGGCAAATTTGATGTAACCTGGTGGTTACATCAAATTTGCTCCTAACCCTTACTTACACCTGAAAGAAGCCCACAGTCTGGGGGGAATTTAGACTGACTAATGATTAGATGAAAAGGTGATGGGTGCCATAATGAGAGTGATCCTAGGGTCTCAGGAAGTTGGGAGAAGAGACACCTAATCTAACCTGGAGACACACTCATGGGAGGCTTTCTATGATGTAAGGCTGGAACTCACCTCCTCCTGTCCTCTCTGACTTGTCCCAGTGGTATGGAGCTTATTTTTTCCATACTAAGCAGTCTGGAATAGAAGGCTGCTAGTGTGTTTGTACCCTCCACAGGTATGCTCTGTGGACTGTCCACCTGAATGTTTGAAGCTAATGTTGTGCTAACCAAGGCCCCAAGTGTTTGACCAGAGCTAGGACTGCCAGCATTTCTTCTACATTTTGGGTGAATTCAAATCCCTCTCCTGTTCCTCCTTCCCCCTCCTGGCTTCATCTCTTCTCTTCTTCATCCCTCCTCTCTCCACCAAACATTCTTTCTTTCTGGTAGTTTAAAAAAATGCCACTTTTCATTAATGTGACCAAAATGTCATCAAGTAGTTTAATGCTCTTTAATGTCCTTGTATCGTTTACATTTTGCGAACAGTGTGGAAATGAATCCCATCTGTGAGTTCAAGAACATCAAAAAAGTTGGACAGGCTATTTAGACGTGCTACTTCACGTTGCATTAGTGTGTACAATGTCAGGGGGCCGAGCCAAGCAGGGCCTGTCCGGGCCTCCGCCCACCCCTTCCCTGGGCCTGGGAGTGACAGATCACTTACCTCTGGAACTCAGAGTCAATCATGGGTATGGGGGCTGGAAGGCTGCCCAGAGGCCCCAGGAAAAGTGTAAGGCCTAAATAAAAAATGAGAAGTGATTCAGGAAAATCTCTCTTCCTCTCTGGTGCCAAGATGCACCAACAATAGCTTTCTCAACACTTGAGTGAAAGGCTGGTTACAAAGCTGTCTGCCCTCTTCAGAAATAATTAGCTTGCCCCCTGCACCCCCCGTCCCCCAGCCCTCTACATTCCCCAGGGACAGACGCTCTGAGGCTCAAATTAAGTCAACAGTTTGTAAGAAGGCTGTTGTACACCCCAAGTCACTGAAGAACACCAAATTTGTGGCCAGCAGAGCCCATACAAGAGGGGCTCTCTACAGGACCACAGGAGAAGTGAAATCTAAATGAACAGGGTGGTGATCTCATTGCAGGCCTTTTGCTGTGGAACCCTGGTGAAGGATGATGCTGCTGGAGTCACCTGCCTGACCTTGACTGCTGGCTCTCCTTCTCTTTAGAGATATAGTCTTGATTTGATTCTTACACATTATATCAATATATCAATTTATCACACCATGCCCCATAAATATGTACAATTAAAATAGTAGTAATTAATAAAATAAATTTTAAAAGTAACAGTAAAAAAAGAAATATGGTCTTGAGCAAGAGAATCCATTGTGTCTCGTGGCCCTTCCCTGCAAAATGGGGATGCTGTTTTTATTCACCTAGCTAAATGAGCTGCTGAGTGTGAGGTGCATAGCCTAGTGTCTGGACATAGTAACTACTCAATAAATGTGAATGGCGAGCTGGTATTAGAATTCCTTTGTTGCCCTGCTCTGGCCACCTAACTCCCCTGCACTGTGCTCCTCAGATTAGTGCACCAGCTGGAGTCCACCCCTTCTTCCCTGTCAGCTGAGCTTTTAATATGGGCATGTCCCCTGTGAGGACACTGCCTGGCCAGGGTTGGGGGAGGGGAGGGGACCTTGACTCCAAAATAGCCTGGCTTCTTTCCAGGTATGTAGAAACCCCTCATTCTAATGCATTCTCTGGAAAGAAAGATGTGGCTTTTTGTTTCAGGGAAAAAAAAAAAACCACACACACACATACACACAAAAGCTTCTATTCTTCCTCAGACATGGGGAAGGGCAAGAGTGGAGTTTTAACTGTTAATCATTATAGCTGCATGAATAATAATCTGCCTCTCTGAAGACCCCCAATCCCTTGCCGGCCCTGTAACCCCCTTTCCATTTTGTATTTGCTCTCATGTATATCATAATATGCTTTAAGTCTAACTATAAACACAAGCAAATAACTTTCTAATTGTTATTTCACAATTCTCAAGACAAGACCATTCTGTTTTAACTCCTAAGTTAAACAAACAAAAACATTCCCTCAATGCAATTACCAGGAGGGCTATTTGCTACTAGGTTCTTTGTAGGAAGAGCAGAGAACCTACAGGTTATTTATACTAAGAGGATTGGGAGAATGCCAGTGTGGAGTTAGATCTGGAGTCCCCTGGGGACTTGTGAGTACAGCTTATAATGCAGCCACTGCTCTGAGCTTTTATGCTCAGATTGGTTGGAAGGATCCTGGGTTTTAAAGACTGGCAGATCTGGCTCTAAGATCTGACTGGGTTAAATGCTACAGCCTCTTGACTCCTGTGCTTTTCATTTTAACTCTCATAACAGTGTTGTTGGCTGGGAGTATAGTTACAGTGGTAAAGAACATGGACTTGAGAGCCAGATTTCATGGGTTTGAATCCTGGCTCTGTCACTTGCTAACTCTGGACCAGTCACCCGCCTTCCAAGTCTCATGTAATATCTGTTTCAAAGGATCATTATGAGGACGAATTGAGTTAATATGGGTTAGGCATTTAGTCTAGTACTTGACACAAAGCAAATGCTCAGTATAAATTTATGAGCTATTATTATCTCTCCAATTATTTAATATCTCTTTAATACTAGACCAAGAGTTCTCTGAGGGCAAGGACCTTGTCTATGTCTACTGCCATGGCCCACCCTTGAGCACAATGCCTGGCACTGGGAAGACTCTCATTATTCTTTGTTAAATTGTATTGAAGTAAAAATAAAAGATGTTAAATTGTGTTGTAAACCACCAGGCAAGAAATTTTTCTTATTAGCTCTGGAAAGAGTTTACTGGGTAAAATATCTCTAGTGCTTTCTCAAAATTGCTGCTGCTGTTGAATGTAACAAAATTTTGGTCATCAGTTGACTAGTCAGTTTATGAATTACTCCCCTGTCAGTCTTGTTTATATTTGGTTATTTTCTCCGTGGTTTTGTGCTGAGTGATTTACTAATATGTTAAACTCAACCCAGGTTTACTGAGTGTCCCTTATGTGGGTGACCCCTAGCTGCGAGAGGATATGGCAGGATGTAGACTGAGGGTCCCTTCTTCAGGCTTATGGTGTAAGGGAGACGATGTGTGACTCCAGGCCTGACCACCCAGAAATCCTTTGTCTCAGGTCATCCTGATAGTCATCTACCAGACCCAACCTCTTCCTTTCTTAAGGTTTTGTATATGGTGATAGCAATGTAAATTCTCTTTTCTTTAGGGTTGATAGCTGGCTGCATGTAAATCTGGTCACCTCTAGAGGCCTTGCCTATTCTTTCCATGCTGCCTGGAGGTAGTGCATTTTGAGCAGCCAAGGTTGAAGAGAACCCACAAAGTGAAATGGAGAGGGTGGAATTGGAAGCTTTGGTGCTGTTTATGATTGCAGGAAAGCTAGTCTTTTCCTAGTAAAAACTCCATCTCGCCTGGAATTCTTCATGATGCCACATACCATAGCCTGAAATTCCCACCCTTTGAGAAGTTCAGGGAATAAGTTAAGGGATTCCAAACCTATAGAATCTACAGGAATCTTAAGCAGGGCTCTGTTTGTATCAGTCTTGTTGTTGACATCCTGGTCCATAATGAGGTCATTCTAACATCTGTGGCTTATCTGCTGAAAGCCAGTTAACTGGAAATGACATTAGTCACTGTTAGCAGAGTGTCTCTTCTCCTTGCATCTGCTCTTTGGGGGCACTCCTACATAGCTCAAAGCTTCTTAGGCTCTGGACATCAAAGGGAGTGATATGGTCACCAGCAGCCCTCTGTCCAAACATACAACTCTTTAGCTTTCTGTCTCCCGGCACTTTGGACACTGAAGACCCCTTTTATTAACCCCTCCCCCTATGTTCCAAAGATCAAGTCTTCAAACATAAAGCATCAGTTAAGTTATAATATTGTTTAGCCCATTCCCTATTAATCAGCTTTTTTTTATTATTAATCAGCTTTTGTATACAATATTGATCAGATAATTATAACAATGTGAAACTAATATAATTTCAAACAAAATAAATTTAAGTTAAATGAGGTAGGCTTAACTGAGGCTAAAATGAGGGTTTCTATTAGGTATTTTATTTTATTTTCAAAAAGTAGCAATTATTGTTAGAACTTCTAGATGAATAGAATAGCCTAGGAAATTTCTCTCTCTGGCCACCTTAAAAATCTGAACTCTACAAGTGCACTGTGCTATTATTGCACACTTACTTAACTGAGCCTGGGAGCCTGAAGCACTAGACAGTTCAGGTCCTCCCTGTGTGCCAAGCCTGGGCTATGGGCTTTACATCTTAGGGCCTTGGATTCATCCCAAATCTCTTTGATAGACAGATAGGAGTAACCCAGTATAACTAAGCTTTGGGATACTTAGGGCAGCTCTTAGCTTCTGAGAATGAGGTGCCAAGGGAGTCCAACTGTCCCCCAAACAACCATGTTGACCTCAAGAAAAGCCTAGCCAGACACAGCATTCAGAAAGAGCCAGGGTATTGCTGACCTGGTGATGGGGTTTGCTGCTTCAAAAAGGAAAGTCAGGTCTCTTCATCTGGTGTGTGTGTGCATGTGTGTCTTCTGTTTGTGTGTGTACCCAGGGGTTGGTTTCTTCATGACTATTGCTTTCCTAGAGGGTTTCACTATTTCCATCATCACAAGTAATCAGGAAACTGCTGTGACTTAATGGAAGTTACTACTAATCATCGTTTCAGAGACAGGGAACTGCAACTCAGAGGTGCTCGCAACTGCTCGAGGTCACACATCAAGTAGGACAGAGTAACATTCCTCTCAAAGTACCTAGTTTTAAAGCTGTGTTCTTACAACTTCATAGGATGACAGAGCAAGTCAGACCCACAGACACCGCAGAGCCCAGTTTCTTCATTGTGGAGGTGGGGAAATAGGCGTGGAGAGGGGATGCTCTTGCCCAGGATTGCAATTAGTTAGTAAAAGACTGGGAATAGAAACCAGGTCTCCTAATGCCAACTCCAGTGTACATAATGGATTTGAGTGACCATCAGAGATGAATAAAAACTTAAAGATTCATTCATTTATTCATCCAACCAGGCAACTTTAATTCTTCATTAGAAATGAGAACATGTTGCCTGAGGCCTCCTCCCTCCTCTGGCCTCGTCTTCTGAGCTAGAATTGCATCTCATGCTGACATCTGGCTCACTCACTGATTGGGACATAGACCTTCTTTCTGAATCTCCATACTCCTGTCTCTAATAACACCCCACAAGGGTGCCTAATAGGGCCCTTGAACCAAGCACTTGTCAGTCCTAGCTATGGATCTTTCCCACCAGGAAGTGCACCTCCTCCCATGTTCTTCATCTCAGTTAACAATACTCTTAGATACTCAGTTGTGGCAGCCCCAGACTTTGGGCTTTTTTTTCACTCCTCTTTCTCTCCCTTTCCAGACAAAATCCATCAGCAAATCCCTTTGCCTCTCCCTTCAAAATGGCCCAATGCAACTGGATATCATCACGTCCACAATCTGGTATGCTCAGTGGTCTCCTTCTTCCTCTCTTGCCTATTTTAGTCTGCTTTCCACATGGTGGCTAGGTAATCCTCTGAAATGTAAATCAGTTGAATTCTCTCCCTTATGGAAGAGCCCCAATTATTTCCTATCATATTTAGAACCAAACCCATAGTCTATTCTATGATCCAGCCCCTGCTCACATGGTCTAGCCACATTGGCCTTCTAGTTCTTCACTCAATACACAGTTTTTTGTTTTTTTTCCCTGCCTTGGGGCTTTGCGCCTGCTGTTCCCCCTGACTTGATTGCTTTTCTCCTTAAGTTCCATGGGGCTGGTGCCCACCCTTTGTTCATAGCTCTGCCTGATCCCTTATAAAAACAGAGAGCCCATCTCTCTCCGTCCCTTCTCCTGGCTTTATTGTCCACCATACACTTAGATTGCTTGGCTGGACATCGTGTGTTTATTATATAATATATATTTGTGTATTTATTTCCTGTCATCCCAATTAGAATTAAGACTCTCATGAGGGCAAAGACTTGGTTTGTTTTTCTCATGACTTTTCTGTAGTGCCTAGAACAATGCTTACCACAAAATAGGTGCTTAATAGCACTTCTTGAATGACTGCTACTTCTAGCTTGGCCAGTTTCTTATTACAGTCACTGAATGCTTTTGGGAATACTCTGTATGTTCCACTCTGTATTGTTTTAGTAAAGCACCCAGCAGGAGGGTCTGCTGGTGCTTGGCCAGGATGGGAGCACAGGGTGTCTATTCTGTAGACTTACTGGGAGGCCAAGAAATGAATTGCAACTTCCCAGGGCAGTAGGAACTCAGGGCTGGGCTCCATTTGTTATCTCCCCTGGTGACAGACCAGTCCCCAGTGAGGTCATCTGAGCATCTGCAGGCACCTCTGCCAGGAGCCCACTAACTGGAAATGACATCAGCCACCAGCAAAGTGACTTGGGCGCCCAGTAGACACGTCCCGCTGATCCGTGTCTGGAGCTCATCTCCCTGCTTACCTGGAAGTCTTCTGGCTGGCACTTTGGCAAACAAAGAGGCATTTGAGAGGGAATTAAGTTGACTTTAAAAGATAGCCTCAAAGTGTTTCCCAACACATTGACGCTTACGTTGAATTATAGGTGCTAATAAAGCTGTCAGGGCCTTGGCTCGAGAACCAAACCCAAGCTGAAGGATCCCTGGGAAATGAGAATTCATATGGGCCTGGAAAGTCATCCCTGGCCCAGCTGGAGCTTCACACACACATTACAAGGCCAGGAGAGGGCTGAAGTTACCCATTCCAACGCACAGCTGATTGGCCCATGGGCTTGCCATAGTCTTAAAATAGAAGGCCACTCCATCGATATTCAACTCAACTTCTCTCCACTGACAGAGACTTTCTCCAAATACATCCACTGGTTTTTCCTTGTCATGAATCTTTTACACTGTTCTCTATCTCTGCCGTATCTCACTGCGTTCCAGGACTGCCTTGATCCTTTCTGAAATACTCAGTGCAGCTGTAAAGCCTGGGTGACCACTGGAATCATAGTAAAAGAGGCTCAGTGTTTAGAGTATCAGGGAAATGGAGATACCACAGAGCATTCCTCCTGGGCCTTACCTAGGGCCAGGACCCTAGTGTCTGTGCTTCTGTTTGAAAGGCACATAGATAAGACCCAGATCTCACTTGGAGCTCTACTTTCTGGGAATTTATTATATGCTAGGCCTTGTACCTAGTTCTACACTTTTGTTATCTTTTGAAAGCATCCAAGAGTCCTGTATTTATTCATTCATTTCAACAAATACTTATTGAAAACCTATAATATCCCAGGCCCTGAACCAGATTCTTGGGATACCATGAGGAATAAGACAGACATATACCAGGCTTTGTCCCTTGGATTTGGTCACATGAACAACAAACATCATCTGTAAATTTCAAATCAGTTATATTCTGGAGAAGTCAGTCATTTAAGGTGCTCTGATGAGTTTAAGACTATGCTTATTAAGGTCACTGAGTTAGCAAAAAGTGAAATTTAATACCCTATAGAGGGATTTGAGACAATGTGAGTTTGGTTCTGAAGTCTGCACTCTTTACTATGTCTCATGGCCTCTGTTGCCACTGTGATGGGGAGGAAAGAATTATAACTTCCCAGAAACACCAGAAACTGTGCTCTAAGAGCCCCTGGGAGACCCTTCTAAAGGGGTAGCCTATATGTTCCTTGTCTTTCCTCCTCCCCCTCCCCACGCCTCCTTGTGATTAATTTCCTAACAAGATCTTCACCTACACTAACAGCTCTGACTAACATCACATCAGCGCAGCAAGTCCAATAGAAACAGCATCTCTTCTGTAGTAGTTTCAGCAAGTCTCCATATGTGAGTCTCACCGGATCTGCTTGAGTCACATGCCCATCTTTAAGCCAATCACTCTGACAAGGTACTCCAATGGGCTGTGCTACAGCTGTTTCCCCTGCAGCTGCATGGGACAGCCTAATCCAAACCAGACAGACTGAGAGTAGGGGTGTGGGAACTCCCCGAAAGTGAATTAGGTGTTGTCACTCAAGGAAGGGAAGTTGATGGAGGGCTCATGAAAACTGTTCACTTACAAACTGTGTTTTTTGCTATTTCTGGTATTTCTAGTTCAACCTGCCTGATCCCTTCCCTCTTTCTACCTGTATAAACCTCCTTCCCAGCCCCAAATTCAATTTCTTCTTCTTCCAGGAACCCTTCCTTTATGTCAAGGACAGTTCCCTTCTCTGGGCTTGGAAGCTTTGCATTCTAGACACCTGGGCTGGTCCTTTCCCAGTGCTTCCAACTTGGTGTGGCCTAGGAAGGGACTAGGATATCTGTATGGATCTTTCTCCTCTGGACAGGGCACAAGGAAATACTCGCATGATATTTGCAAATCCATTGTTATACCTGATATGGTCATGAGAAAAAAAATAATACAAAGACAATATTAACAACAATTTAGTTGGTGAGTTGAACTGGACATTTTATTTCTCTTACCTCTTCCTGCTTTGCCACCCCTCACAGGTGTCCCCACCTCCACAGAAATGGAGCAGCTGGTTCAAAACCAGAGCTGAATTAAGATGGATTCTCCTGACAACTGGCTCAGTCATAATCTCATTTTTATTTAGTTTTTTAAAAAAAATTTTTGTCTTCTAACAATCCTATAAAAAAGATATTATTATTCCTTTACTTTATGATAAGTAAACTAAGGCTCAGAAATGTTAAGAGGCTAGCTTTACTCCAGGTTTTGTTTTCATTCTGACTTTAAATTCCCTTTATCTGGTCTTCTTAAGATGTGTGCTTCTTTTATTTTAGTTTTATTTCTCTCTATTATGTTAGGAGTGTTTAGGTTAACCACCTGGAAACTATTTTGAATTAGGATGGGGTATAAACACATGCTGATATAAAGAGTAAATCACACAATGACATACAGACCCAGAGCTGAAACCTCGTCCACTCTGTGGCCTGTGTTCTCTCAGCTTCCTGCTGCTGGATGTACCCACATGCTGGGGCTGAGGGTGGAGGAGAAGGAGGAGTCCACAGGAGAAGGGTAGGAGGATGGGTTGCCCTGGAGCCTAGAAACAATACGATTCACTCACCATCCGTCCTCAGATGCCTCTTGCTTTCCCCAGTAGACATGAGCTCATGGAACTAGAGTTCATGTTCCTTTCCATAGATTTTCCTTTTCCTGCAGTAAGGTTAAATGGAACCATCACAGTGATGCATTCAGCAAAGGCAGCCATTGGATAGTAATGGGATAATTGTGCCAGCCCTGGTACCACAGAGATGATAACTAGTGTTGCTTTAAGAATGTACAGAGGCCACATTTACGTTTTAGGGCAGCTCCTTTGAAAACTTTGGCATGGGTCCCCAGCACTGTTTTCCTTCCCGCAGCGCGATGTGAGAACACTGTTACAGTGCAAGCCTTGTTTAAGCACAAGCCAGGCACTGTGCAGCCTGGGAGGTGGATTATGCCCCAGATGAATGGTGGAAATCCTCTGCAGGGATGGGTCCAGTTCCTGCAGGTTCAGTGCATGTATATTATGATACTGTCTGTTGCCCACAGGCCCCGTGGTTATCATACCAGTGTAAGGAGAAGCTGAAGGTGGAGGCAAGCCAGTGTTTCCATTATTCACATTCTTGATCTTGACATTCAAGGCTCTCTGTGTTTTGGTGCTGTCTCCAATTTTATGCTTATCTCTGCTATTATATATAATATATATACTTTAAATGTGTGTGTGTGTGTGTTTAAATCAAGAGGGAAAAACTAAGTTTCATTCTACGTACCAACTCTGAGCACTTGAGAATGGCTACCTGCGTTGAGAAAGATTCTGAGGCCACATCCTTACTTGACAGGATTGAGTTCTGCAGTTCCTTAGTAAGCTCTGCCATGGGCCAAAGTGAGGCGGTAACAGCACACACATCTGCCATCTCTTTTGTCTATCCAGCATGCTAGTTTTATGGGTTAGGGTACAATTTTATACTTTTCTGCCTCTTCTGATTTTCTTCCCATTTGTTAGGAATTCTTCACTGTTAAAGAAAGAACCATTGCAAATCTGCAGTTTTCCCATAGTGATATATTGAATTTTCCTAAGCAGGCACACTTTTCTTTTTCTTAATCATTCCTTTGGTCTTTAGTAATATTTTTAGTTTAGTACCATTTTCTAGCTTGAAGAGAGTTATTCATGTACATCATAGTTCTCCTGAAGGCCTGTACATTCCTTGATGGTAGAAATCAAATCTCTTTTATCTTGATATTTCAGTGGCTATTTTCTAAAAGAAAGGCTAGATTCTGAGAATGGGTCTTAGCTCCTTGAGTCAAGTCTCCACTTTTTACAGATGATTAAACTGAGACTTAGGACAGGATTGGAGTTGCCAAAGTCACATCTTAAGTGAGTTCTGACTCCAAAGCGCAAGATTCCCCAAACATTGGCATTGGAAGGACTATTAGAGGCTCCCTGTCTTAGCTTTGGTGACCAGAAAGTCCTGGGTGTAAGGAAAACTTACTTTTGCTCACTCTTTCCTATTTTGGGCTTCAGGGTTCTAGGTGTTGTATTACCTCTAAGGTAAATGTGACTTTATTGTGAATCCCCACCCCCCAAATGTGTTTAAATAATTTGGAAATGAATAGTGAACAAAACATATAAATTGGTCCCTTCATTCATTCAACCAAAGGAAATTATTGACATTATTCTAGGTCCTAGATTAGAACAGTGTACAAAACAGGCAAAAATCCATGAACTTGAAATTTGAGGAGGATGTGCATGTGTTTGTTTTCATTGATGCTAACTCATTAAGTCCTCATAAACTTCATGTCATAGTTAACATTATAATTATCCCCATTTTGCAGATAAGGATAATAAGGCTAAAGAAGTTAAGTAATTTGTCCAGTGTTGCACTTAGAAGGTGATAGAAACAAGATTTGAACTCAAGGAGTCTTATTCCAATCCCTCTGCCCTGAACCACTATTGCCATGTTACATATGGAAAATTGAGACTCAGAGAGGGCAGGCTACCAAGCTGAGGCCACACAGTTAGTATAGGAGCAGGGTAGGACTATATGACTCTTACAGTAAGTTCTTTTCATGCTGTTAGTTTTTTGCCTTTTTTTCCCATACTGTGGTTGGAGAATGGGATAGACAAAATAGATGGCACTATGGCCTGTAAGATCTGAGCACATGTAATTCTCTTAGAGGATTAATTCTCTTGGAGGATGGACACGAGCTGTTTGTTTCTCACACTGGTGAGGTGGTGGGAAGGTGGGGGAACAGACTTCCAGCACACCAAATATTACCCTAATTGGCTCAAAGGCCATGATTGTATCAAGTTCCAGAAATTATGAGTGAACCAGACAGTCAGGCCACCACAGTTGGTTGGCAAATTATTGGCTCAAGTATTGTAATTATTAAATGGAGAGAGAGAGAGAGAGAGAGAGAGAGAGAGAGAGAGAGAGAGAGAGAAAAAGAGAAAGAAACTCAGACACTTAGTCCGGGATAATTGATCCAAAAATTATGGGTTCCAAGAAGGCCAACACTTGCTTAAATTTAGATTTGGACTTGGCTCCTGTCACACGCACACAAATGACTACTGTTTCCTGGACACCCACTTAGCACACACAATCGGGCCCTCGGCTCTGCCAGCCCGCAGGAACAAAGGGGATTTTGATTCTGATTATTTTTAAACTTTAATGACAAATCCTTTCCTTCTCCACATTAAAAAATAAAGGCCGTGCATAGTACCATTAAGGGACTGCTCGCTGCTGCTGGATTCTCGGAGGCACTTACGTTGTTTAAATTTTAATTTCCGGGTTGAAATTTTTATTGAAAACATCACTATCTTACTAAACAACAACAACAAAAAGTTTCTTCTCTTTGTCACTGTGCTAGTTTGTTCTTGTACTTGCTCTCACTTTGCCTCCACAGAAGGTCTTCCTGCCGCTCCAGGGCTCTGAGGCTCTGGGAAGCCAGACTCCAGCCCTGTGACATGACTTGGCTGTTCCTAGCAGGGACAAGTGGTCATTATTATTGTTATCATTATTTTATTAGCCAGAGTTCATTTTAGGGTCAGGCAGAGGACTTAAGCCTTCAAATCCTTGACCACTCAGGGGCAAAGTCCCCCTAACGATAATGACCATGATGACTGACAATGATGATATCATGATGGTAGTACTGATGAAACCCCAGTCACATTTCCTGAGCATGTGCAGGTACCAGGTCCAGCTCCTGGTATTTTTTCATGGATTATCTGCCTGCATTCTTCACACTATGGGGAAGCTAGGGTTACCCCCATTTTGGAGAAGAGGAAATAGACCAGAAGAGCTTACTGCATCAGGGAAGGAGAGATGTAATCAGTAATCATCCCAGAATGATGTTGACAGCAAAAGACACCACAAGAAAATCAGATTTGAAGGGCTTAGTGAGCTCCAAAGAGAAATGTTCTTCCTTATTGCCCCGAACCAGGAAGACTTCATGATGAAGAGAACATTTGAGTTAAATGGGCCAAAGCAGGGTAGGATTTTGATATACAGGGGTGTGGGGGCAGGGAGCGGAGCAGAAAATGTTCCTAGTAAATATAAGAAAGTAGGAGATAGGTTTGGGGATAATGGGCTGAGCCATTGGAGGAAGAGGAGATGTGGAAGGACGGCGGGATGCAGGGCCACTGTGGTTAATTCTTTGAGGGCCTTGGATATCAGCCTCTAGGTCTTGGTCTTTTCTCCATGGGCAGTAAAGTTATCCAACTGTTTAATCAAGGGAGTGACTACAATGGAATCACACTTTAGAAAGCTCACTGTACCACAGGGTAAATGGGCAATTGGGGGGAGTAAGCAGGAAGCAGATAGAGCAGAAGGAGGACTGTTGGAAGAGACTCTTTCTGATTCTATTTCTTATCTGGCCAAGCTCTGACTGGTGACTGTCCTTGGGCCCCATTCCTCCACTTTGGACTCCCAGGTGGCCCCATGGGTCCCAGCTTGACCCTCAGATAGCTCTCTGCTGCCCCCACCTGGCCAAATAGCCCATGCTACAGTTCACTAGCAGGGCCTGGCCTAGAGCATTGGACACATGTGTTAATGTCACTGTAATGAATATAGCTGCTACTAGCACTAGCCAAGATTACATCATATACTAATTCTTCCCTCATTTATAATACTATCTTCTCCAAATTACCCATCTAGGAGAATTGCTGACCACTGACATGGCATGTGCTATATGCTGGGCACTTTTGTGTCTTTTATATGTATTGAGCACTTACCAGTAACTTCACAGGAACTTCATGAAGTGGCTACTATTACTTCCATCTTGTAGGTAAAAGGACTGTCCTCTTCAAGATGGGACAATGTGACCTACTGCTCTTCTGGTCTCTCTCCTGCAATTGGGGATTTCTGCCTTCTAGTCTCCTGGGAGGACCTGGTCTGACCCCTGTTGGGTTCTAGCTAGGGTGTGGCTGCCTCAAGGGGTAGCCTCGATTGGACAGGAATTGGGGGAGGGTGATTATGTGCATAATTGTGGCCAAAGGGAAAGGCAGAGCTTTATGTGGGAAATGGGAGGCCAGCAACCAGGAAGATAGAATCAAGAAAATCCAGAAAGGAAAGAAGAAGTATGCTAAGGGAAGGTTAATGTGCAAGGCTGTGACTGGCATGGGAGTTTGGGGCTGGTTATGTGTGTTTATTCATTAAAGGGTTCTTACTACTGAAGAACCCTTTACTGAAAGAAACCATTCCAAATTTGACAATATCATGGGTTAAGGCTCCAACTAGTCCTATTAAGGAAAACCTACTGGCATCTTTAAAGCCAGGAGCAGGACCCTGAGGAAGTGGGAGACAGAACAGGGTCATTTCTAATGTAGGCACAGTGGGGTGGGGAGATTCAGGTCAGGGGCACAGCTGGAGGTCTGCTGGAAGGAGCTGGCAGAACAGGGGTGGGGAGAGCCGAATGGGAACTTCTCCCACTTCCCAGTTTTGCCTGGGGCCAGCCCTGGGCACAATGATAATATTTCTATAAAACAATTCTCAGGAAGGCTGGTAGGGGAGGGGAAAGAGGCATACCTTTCTACAATTAAGTGCATCCTGCCAACTGAAAGATCTTGCTGGGATCAGCTGAAGTTGTGAATGTGTTTTGAGTAAACACAAAGTGTCAGATCAGGGATAAGAGTGAGAGCCAGGAGTATGTGTGTGTGCATTCTCAGTGTCACACCTTCCTTAGGTCCAATAGATCATCTTGGTGCCCCAAATGCTTCCTGTCTTCTGGCTGATGGTGAAATGTAGCCACAGACAGATCAATGAAAGGATGTGAATAAAAATGAAAAGAAAACCTTTTGGGGAGTATTACTCATATTGTGTTGGCAAGAAACAGAGACCATCTTAAGACCAGACAGATGTATTGTAAGGATATATGTACAGCAGACTTGAAATTTGCTTATGCTTCAAACCAAGATGGCCCCGTAGACCTACTACTCTTCTGGTCTCTTTCCTATGCTGTGAAGTTCTGGATTCACACTGTCTCTGACTTGGTTTAATCAGCTTCCCAAATTCAAGGAGATAGTTGTGTCTATCTGCTGCAGCCCAAGTTGTGTTGAGAGTCTGAGTGACTGGCCTAGTCACCTAGTACTAATGCTCCCACTGGAGAGTATTCTTCATGAAAGCCTCATGGAGAACTGTCTGGCCAATGGATAAGCCACCTTGGACCTCAGTGGTCCAATTGCTGACTACTTGGCTCTAAGAATAGCTTGTGGTTACATCCCTTCAGATGTGTAACTAGGTTGGTTTTGGATGGGAGAATGTGAAGAAATTGGCACTTTAAAGACATGTTTAATGCAAGAATACATCTGATTTTGGTCTCCATAGAAGTCATCTTAGGGGTAGAAGAAAGAATGAGGGAAAGAAGAAACAGAGGGATATGCATGGAAACAAAAAGCATTTTCTGGAAACATAAAAGTCAAAGTTGAAACATACATAACCATCATTTACATCATAAATCAATTCTTCCCTCATTTCTAAGACTATCTTCTCCAAATTACCTATATAGGGGAAGATATTTCTCAAAGCAAATAATTTAATTGGCCAGTCAACTTCTTTATAAATAAAGGACAGATCTGTATTGTTTATTGGTATTCACTGAGAAACACTTAAGTAAAGACCTTGTCAACCAAGAACACTTGAAATGCATAGGATTAGGAGTTAAATGCAAAAAGATCAAGCCACAGAAAAGAAAGAAAAATTAAAATTAAATTTTGATTAAATATTTAAATTAGAAATAGCTTTGTAATCTTAAAACTAATACAAGTACAAAGGGGGAAAATTGATATCTTTGACTATATAAAATATAATGCTTCTGAATGGAAATAAATAACATAAACAAATTAAAGTAAAAAAACTGGAAAAATTAGTACAAATGTCAAAGGATTAATAGTCTTTACTATATGGAGATTTCATAAAAATTGATTAAAAAAACATTAAGTTCTCAATGTCTAATGAAGAGAGGATATGAACATGCATATAAGAGGAAATGTATAAGTAATAAATATTTGAACAAAATCTCTGTTCTTCTAATCAGAGACATGAAAATTAAAACAGTAGCCAGAGGACATACTCCTGGGCTTTTCCTACTCAAATTAGCAAAAATGAAAAACAATACCTGGTACAGGTATAGGGACAATAAAACAACCACACTCTTACATCACAGAAAGGAATTTATGATGTGGTATGGTTTTTGGAAAATAATGTGATAAGGGGTATATGGGAACTCATCAAAAGAATAAAAAATCTAGAATTCAAAGATGTTCAAGAAAGTATTTATCATAATGAGCAATAGAGAGCTCTCATAATGTACCACTGCAGAGGAATATATAAGT
Organism: Marmota marmota marmota; assembly: GCF_001458135.2. Taxonomy (NCBI): domain Eukaryota; kingdom Metazoa; phylum Chordata; class Mammalia; order Rodentia; family Sciuridae; genus Marmota; species Marmota marmota. The sequence continues at coordinate 28,461,847 of NW_026000174.1, read as the reverse complement.
AAACCATTGTTCCTTTATGTGCACAGATATGTCACCTTTAGGATGTTTCCAACAATCTGAGGGAACGCTAACATCATTGAGTTAAATCAAACCTGTATATTCAATGTGAATACAACCACGTACAAAAAAAGCACATCAGAGAAGACCAATGGCAAAGTGTTTGTGTTTCCTCTGCTTAATAGACAATTCTGAATCATTATATGTTTTTGTTTGTTTTGTTGCTTTTCTTTTTGACTTAAATAAACTTGCATTATTCTTACAATATAAATAAAAAAAGAGAGCATGGGAATTCATTTAAATTTGAACACAGCAAATAAAAGGGATGGAGAATAAGGGAAGAAATGTGAAGGAAGGCATGGTGGGAGGGTGGGTCTTGTGGCTGGGCTGTCTGCTCCATTTACTCTTCCCTCTGGTGTGTCATCTTGCAATTCAGGACTCACTGGTCTCACCCCCAGCTCTGGGGCTGGGCCCTGATTGATGGAAAACAATCCACGTACTCCATCCTGTAACCATGTGGTTTTGGTAACTCAGGTTCAAGCCAAAGAGACTATGGTAATTCTCCCTAGAGCTCTTCAAATTGATGCTTATGGAATTTTCTCTGCCCCTTCTGGGTGTGAACAGGAAGCATGTGGCCCTGATTGCATCTGGTCCATGTCCCAAAACCCTGAGGGAAGTCAGTCTGTGTGCAAAGCCAACACCAAGAGGAATTGTGTTGCTGTTCCTCCTACCTTGGGGTCTTTTGTGTAAGTTAATTTAAAATTCACTAAGTTGGTTTCAGCTCTGTTCTGTTTTTTAAATAATGTTACTTATAAGAATTTCTGATACCTAACATCACTCCCCATAGACGGATTACAACAGAAATAGAAGAGAGAATGTAGAATAAATTTGAAGATATGTGTCTGACTTCAATTTTGGGAGAAAAGAGCCTGAGAAAGCCCTAGAACCCAAGATGAGTCCTGGAAACCCACAAAGAGGATTGCAGTGATCTGAAAGGAGAAAGCCCTTTTAAAATGAGGATTAGTACAATACCAATGTGTCATTTCATGTCATCTTATCCAAGTCTTGATGTTCTTGCTAAATTATGTGGACTGGGGTAAGAAATAATGTCAATAGCGTTAATGCCTCCCAAGATGGTTGTTTCTATCCTGTCTTAACATATTTGGTAGGTTCCAGACTGTTTCTGGAATTGGGATGTACTTGGCTAGCCATCTGGTTGAAACCTGATGTTTAGATGAAACAAACATGTGGTATGCCATGCCAGTGGTCCAGAGTCTACTGATTACTGACCACCAAAGAGCTACCAGTTTGGCATAAAGGCAGGGGAGATTGTAGGTCTAGGTAGTCTTTAGCTTTGGATTTGAGGAAGAAAATCCTCATCTTTGGATTAGGGAAGGAAATTGTCAGCTCATGTAAGCAGTTCTCCCTTTGAAATTAAAACTTGCCCAGGTTTTGCTGAAGATTTTCAACGGTTGTGTGTGTGTATGTGTGTGTGTGTGTTACACACAATAATAAAACAATGACTTTCCTATTTGAAACTGAGCTTTCTGCATACCTGGTAAATATTCTCACTCTATTCAATCACCTGAATGAATTAAATTATTCATTTAATAATACATTTATTTTAAAAATATTTATTAGGGACCTGCTATTGATTATTCATGATGCTTGGCTGGGGTGGGGATACATGAATAAGTAATACAGTAGGTGAAATGCATTTATTTAGCCCTTACTATATACCAACACTATAGTAAGCATTGCATTGCATTATTTACTACATTTCACCTACAGAAAGTCTATATCTTAGCATTATTATTTATTCCAGTTTTACAGATGAGGAAACTGAAGATCAGATACGTAACTTGTGTAAGATCACACAGCTTCTGAGAGGTAGAACCAGCATTCAAACCGGGGCTTATACACACTTCACCTATGCCAAGGAGAAGACAGAAGCCCAAATAATAAGTTAAATTCCCATGGGATCATGTGGTGGATATAAGGCACAGAGGGAGTTGAGAAGGTGGCTACTGATTCTAGTAAGGGAATGCTTGGAAGAAAAGTCATCATTTGAGCTGGATCTTGGTAAATTCAGAGAAGAAGGTAGGTATGAGGAGGAAATAGATTCCCAGCAGATAGAAGAACTTGAGCAAAGATGTGAAGATGAATGACTGGTGTGCCTGAGCCTGGGGAGCACCCCAGGTAGCTGTGACTGTAGAAATAGGTTCAGTTGGGAAGCAGCAAGAGCAAAGATGATCAAAGAGGCTTTGTCAAGTGGAGGAGTTTAAACTTGACCTTACAGGGAAGGGCTTTTCCAACAGTCTTTTCCAGCCTGGGGTAATATGATTATATTTGTGTTTTAGAATCATAGGTATTAGTGTGCCAGGGGGGATTAAAAATGGAGAGATCAGATGTACAGAAACTTGTTGGTAGAGGCCTTTGCAAGCTCCAAGGAGTCACAGTAAGAGAACTTATGCCATCCCAGCCCCCACCTCATGATTTTAGAAGCTACTGCCAATTTGGAGTTTTGTTTTTCTAGAGTTATGGCTGCAAATAGAGAGGCAGCATAATATAATAGAGAACTCTGGTGTCAACTCTTCTGCCTTCAAATCTTGGATCTACCATTTACTTAATAATGAAACTTACTTTCCTCACGTATAAACAAGTAATAAGACCTAACTCATAGGATATTGGGAGAATTAAATGCAGTAATTTATGTAAAATGCCTCACATAAGGAAATCCTATGAATCCCTTCCCTACCCCATTCATACTGAGAAATGATAAATTGGTGCCCCCAGGTCAGTTATGACAATTTCCAAAACTGAGTAAAAACATTAGGCCTTCTAATCCCATTCTGCTTTTGTTCTTGTTGCTTCATTGATTTAATAAATTGATTAATTTCAGTAAACTTTTTTTAAGCCACTTTAACTATTAGTCAGGCTAGACTAGGGTATGCTGTAGTAACAAACTAACTCTGAAAATCAATGGCTTAACGTAACTCCAAAAAATTTTTTTAATTATTTTTTGTTAATTTTACATTATCGTCAGTCATTAGCAGAGGGTTTTTCTTCATGCAGTCACCCATAAGCTCAAGCTGACAAAGACCACAATATCTTATAAACTATATAATATGAAATGCAGTTTCTCTAAACACCCTGCAGAAATGGAAACGAGGTTGGAGGAGGTACAATGGTGTTTAGATGTAACACATTCCATATCCATTCGTGGTCCCTTGTTCTGGTCTAGAACAGGCCTAAGTCTAACTGGAGGAGAGATAAGAAATATAAGAGACAAAATAGAATATTTGGTGAGCACTAATTACTCAGCTACATAAGCTATAGCCACATAAAAATTATGAAAATAGGTTCAAATCTTGTTCTTCTTGACAAGTGAGTTTATTTTTCCTTGTCATAGTTCTTATCACAATCCTTTGCTTCAGGGTAACTCATCATGAAAGATCTCCCATGCTCTTTGCAGTGAAGGACTTTTCAATTAGCAGAGGTACCTCAGAAATAATTCAGTGACCCATATTGGTAAGTGACCCACTAAAGTTTTGTTCTGACTCTTGGTGCTTTAACAAGAGAATCTCTATGAGCGCTAGGTAGAGTACAGACAGTGGGACACTCATGGAATGTATTATACCTTCTATATACAAACTCTGATGGTAAACAGAACATTTTGTGTTTCTAAAGCACTATCTCTAATTTGGGGTTCAACACATGTTATGCCAGAATCAGGTATGGCAACATTAAAAATATATCAAAGCTCTATCTTAGATGTATTAAATCTATGAAAAAAGGCCTAGGCGTCTTAAATAGTGTTTAGCCTTGCTTTGAGATTAAACCTAAGAAAACTTGAACCACTTGAGTATTATGGCTCATTCATGATAACAACATCTATGGGACTGGGCAGGATGCAGGTAGGAATGGCTATGTGATTGCAAAGGCTGGGCTTGGAGAGTCACCACCTACAGGATTCAGCAAGGAGCTGGGCCAAGCATGGCCCCGTGGAAATGGAGTCACCCAGGGTTCACCCTCCCTTAGAGGATCATGTTGACCTGTGCCAGAGATGGAGACAAACCAAATATTGTTTCAGATGTACCAGCAGTGCCAGCATCAAGGAAGTGGGCCAGTGTTCCACAACGGCACCGTGTGGTAAGTAGAAGCATTGCCAGCAAGGATGGGGCCGACTAACAGACAGCAGAGCTCTTGTTCAGAAGCAGAGTCCTTTGCACCACTTCTTGACTGTACACACTGTCACGCTGCTGAGATAGTTGAGGTTTGGACTGCTCATCCGTGTGATGCTAGACGGATTATCGATCCAGAATCTGGAAGCTCTAGACTATTAGAGTTTGGAGGAATGAAAGACATGACAAGATCATATCTTGAAAGTTGTGAAAAAAATTTATACTGATAGGGCCAGATGGGAGACTTGAGGCCAAGACAGAAGGCTTTCCTGAGCTAAAACAGTCAAGAGTGGCAGAGAAAGTTTGCTACCCAAATTTCTTGCACTTCCAGTGCTCTTGCAATGGAACCACTGTTCACTGCAAAATCTTAACAGTCTAGAAATTCTCAGAGTACAACTCTATCTTCCTCTTTTCCTTCCTCTTTTCTTTTATTGCATCTGGTTCACACAGATTTGGGCAGGTATAGAGATGAAAAGGTAAAAAATATGGGAATTTAGAGAAGTCTATAGCGCAAAGTTGGAGCAATGGCATCAGAAATGCCAAATTAATAAGATGAACTCATTTGCTTTATCTAATGCCATTGCTCAAATCTGACCCCATATTCTTCCTTAAGTTACCAGGGCAAATTCTTGGTCTAATAGCAGCTTTGTTTCCACAGTTCATACTCCTCCTGATCAGACATGGGAGACCATGTACATTGAGGTAGAAAAGTGTGAACACTGTGAAAATTATTTAACTTCTCTGAGCCTAATTCCATTATCTATAACATGAATGTACTTATAACCAAATTAAGCAATAACAGTGTAATATTGTTTATTTTAAAAAAACCAGACATACAGCAGATATTTAAACAATCCTTGGTTTCTTTCTCCTTTTTAAGGATCATTCCTATTGAAGAGAAATGCTGGGACAAGAAGAATTGAGGAACCAGGAACCCTGACTGGGTTCTTGCCAGCCCACCTGGGTGCTTGGCAAATGTCTCAACACTTGAAATAGCTAATTCTGAATGTCAGATACTATGATAAAGAAACGTGGGAGGAAAAACTATTGACCTATTTCCTGGAGAAAGGAAAATATTCTGCCAAAACCAAGATGTTTCCAGAGAGTGGGTTGGTTTTGATAAATAATTAACTTGGGTGGATTTCATTGTGTCTGGAGGAGTAATTACAACAGCATGTTCACGCCCCTGGAGTTCTGTTGTTGTCACATTTTCCACGATAAAATCTCCTTTGAAAAAATGTGCTCAGAAACTTGGCTGTAAAATAGTGCTCTGGTCTGAAGAATGCCATGAAAACTTTCATAGTTTATGGTCAATGCTTTTAATTGGATCAAAAGATGTTCTATTATTTCTAACTGGCCTCAATTAAACCAAGGTAAATGAAATTGTATTGCCTTGGGAGGAATTTCATGGCCACCAAAGAAGAACAAACCTTCTGTTGTCCAATTGAGAGTACTGATCCACTCAACAGTTATTGAGCATCTTGTCAATTGCCAAATGACTTCCTCCAAACCAGGTGCTGGGTTGGGGTGTGGCTATAGCAGGAGCTATAACTAAGAAGATAAGATGGTCCATTATGATAGAGTAGAAAAAGTGCTGACTTCAGGAGATGGATTCAAATGTAAACTCTTCTAATAACAAAATCTAAGGGTGTCTCAGTTCCCCTTTTATGACAGGAAATAATTGGATTAGTTGGTAAATAGATATAGGTTTTTAGACCAACTCTGATTGCTGTATTGAGTGGCAGTCCGAGGTTATGCCCATGCTTGATGGGAAAGAGCATTGTGTAAGAACAAAAGAATGCTTAAACTCTTCTGCATGAGACCAAGAGAAGTAGGGATGGGAAGGAGAAGGGAAAGAGAGAAACACAAGGACCAAAATGTAGTTAGGCAGAAACAATGCTGTGTTCTCATCAACTCTTCATTTTCCTTCTGGGATTCTTATAACTACATTTTCCTGCTTCCTCTACAGTTGGGTGAAAACACATGACTAAATTCTAGCTAGCAGAGTGTGGGCAGAAATAATGTGTGCCACTTCTTGAATTGGACCCTGAAACATCCTATGTGATTCTCCATACTCAATTCCTCATGTTTGTCTCTTTGTCTTTCAATTGAATGCAGAATATCCAGAGGAGAATTCTGAGATGAAACCACTAGAGAGAGAGATGGGATTCCTTGAACATTGCATAAGACTTCCCTTTAAATACCTTATTGGACTATGATATGAGTAAGAAAAAATTTTTTAAGCTACAGATTTTGGGATTGTTTGTTAGATAGCATTTAGCCTTTTTTTTTTTTTTTTCTGGAAGGCTGTGGGAAGCAGGAAATTATATGGGGAGTGATCATGGGACATGCCTAATGGTAAATTGATAAAGGTGATTTTTGGTATGGACAAGCTGAATATCTAATTTGAAGTCATTAACCTTCCCTTGATGAAAATCCTCCTTCATCCCAGCCTCATTCCTAATCAAAACTGCTTTGTGAGAATCCCAAGTTTCAGTGAAAAATCAGAAAGAGAATGACTGTAGTATCTAGGCCGATTCAGAAAGGAGAGAGTACTCTAAAGGTAGGAGTTTGGATCTTGAATACCCCCCAAGGGCTTCTATGTTGAAGGCTTGGTTCTCAGTGCAGCTGTATTCAGAGGTGGGAATTCTGGGATGTGATTGGCTCTTACCTTATAAATGGATTAATTCACTGATGGGTTCATACTTGAATGGACTTTGGGGGAGGTGGTGGAAACTGTAAGAGGTGGGACCTAGTTGGAGGAATTGGGGGTATTCCCTGGGAGGTGTAATTTATCCCTGGCTCCCTCCTCATGCCCTCTCTCTCCATCTCTTGTGTGCTGTGATGTGAGCCACATTGCTCTACTCCATGCTCCCTGCCATGATGTTCCACCTCACCCTGGCTCCCAAAGCAATGGAGCCAGGTGACCAGGGACTGAAACCTCTGAAACCATGAGCCAAAGTAAGTCTTTCCTCCTTTAAGTTGTTTATCTCAGATATATTGTCATAATGACAAAAAGTTGACTGACAAAAAGAACTAAGTCTCCTGGGAATTTGCAATGGATTCATACAAGACATGAAATGATATTTTGACTCATTTTTGTCTAGACAGTAAGGAGCAAGTGAGACTCCATCCGACCTTAGGATTACCAGGATTTAAGGTCTCAAACAAACTAGTAATCTAGCCATCACTGAAGCATATACCTGTCTCAGGACCCTTCCTGAGTCTCAGCATGGCTCCCATTTGCCACCTTCCTCTCTGTCTTTGCTTTTTCAAGACTACTTAGACCACAAGAATGTGCTCTAGGGAATCCTGTCTATCAAGAAATGCAAAGGCCCTGCATCCTTAAGTGATGGGGTTAGAGTTTGGCTCCAGACTTTGGATAAGTGAAATAAGATGAGATATTTGTGGAGCAAATCAGCGTATTCCTCATCTTCAGGGATGGAGCTGCTTATGAAATAGGATTGAATTCTATGAAATTCCTGGGATAGATACTTGTCTATTTTCTTGAACTACATTTATATAAAGGTTTAATTGGCTGTGATTAGCTACCAATGAATCAGTGCCAATGGACAGTGGAATGATTTCCACCGGATCAAGTTTCACCACAACTCTCAAAGAATACATATTTTTAGATGAGAATTTCAGAAAAGTATTCTCCTTTTGCTACGATTTTGGGAGTCTTGCCAGGTGGATGTGTTAACTTTCCAGGCCAGTGGCTGAAATCTGAACCATTGTTTTCCTTTGAGATTGTTTGCCAGATCTTAAAGTCTCAGGGTTGGGGATTCCAGACGTATCCCCTTTGCTGTTCACAGTTTGTGCGCTCTAAGATCCAGGATGATTTAGTTACAGATTAGAACTCTACAGCTTCTTGCCCCTCCATTCCCTCCCAAGGCAGCCCTTAAAGCCAAGGATGATGGCAATTCTCAGAAATCCAGGGTTAGAATTTTCTGTTTAATGAACTCTTAGCAGGAGGGCACTGAAAGACTGCCTGATTCAATCTAGTTGCTTCTTATTGCAAAATAATGCCCTGAGAGGTGAAGCAATACAAAGGAGGTTATACACCCAGCATAGGTCATAAGCAGAAAGTGAAAAATGATAGGATGTTTTTGATACACTGTAATTTTATTGAAGTATGTTGTAAAAGAGTACAGGTGGAAGTAAAGAATAAAAATAAAGGTTTTGAGATTAGAATATGAAAAAGAAATCAATGAAAGACATCCTGAAAAGGTAATTCATAAGACTTTCTTCTTCTCCAATAAAAGAGAATGAAAAATATTGAAGAAAATACAGCAAAGACTAACTGAAACTAGGGAAGTGTTCCAATATCATACTCTGAGTGTGGGGAAAGTGGTTTTTAGATTCACAGCAATTTGGACAATATTGAAAGAAGATGCCCAGGATGGATGCCTGACTCTCCTTAGCAACATCAAAATAGGGCAGGAGGAAAGGGGAAGAAAGCTGCACTCTGCTGGTATACCAGATTTGGAGGCATTGGGATTAAGATGCAGATTATTCCAGGGAACTACCTCCTGTGAAGAACCTTTCCTAATGTTGAAAAAGATACATTATAAAGTCCGTGCTGGAGTACTGCCAATGTTTCCTTTGACCTTCGGTAGGACAGACAGTATGAAAGGTATTGAGGTGAAATTTCTTAAGATTCTCTGTTTGGGCTGATGCCTCAGCAGCAAACAGGCTCAGTGGGCTGTGGAAATCAGTGCATGGCTAAATCAAGTCAAAAGCCTGTGAGAAATGAGACATCTTTTTCTTTTCTTTTCTTTCTTTCTTTCTTTCTTTTTTTTAATGCAAGAAAGGAATTTATTCAGGTAGCTGTCTTGGGAATGAACAGGGTACAACATCCTAAGCCCCATTTTATGGGCTACTAACAAGAACTTTGAGATTATACAGGGAAGAAACTAGATTTGGGGGCTTGCATAGATGGCGATCAGACCATGGTCTAGTTGATCATTATCTCAGTATTATTAATCCTAAGGGAAAGATAGCATCTTTTATAGCTAGTCACCTTAAAAGGGGAGCAAGCCCAAATCCAAAGCTCAGTCCTGTTCCTACATGAGACAGGAAACTGAGTTACCAATATAGTGGTGCTATCCTCAGTTATTTCCAAAAGAGAATAAAGACTAAATTCTCTAATTGTGGTTACACAAAACCCCAGCTTCTTGTCCACACCCTTTGGGCACTTAAGTGACTAGAGAGGGAAATAGTCAAATGTTCCAACTCATATCCAAGGAAAAAATTCAGTGCTCAGAGTAAAAGGAAATCCACACCAACTTGGGAAAGGATAGGCTTCGGATAAAATGGACCTGTTCAAAGACAAGTGAAATGAAGTCCCTGTAAATAGGAGACCACAATAAGAACTAGCAATAATAAATATATGGAACATAATATGCAGAATACAATTAGAGAAAATTTTGAAAGAAGATATATTTGACAAAATGGAAAAAACATTTTAGTGGAAACTAATTCACACCCTTAAGGAAAATATAGGTCTTATGGAATAGAAGATACATTGATAATTAAGCAATTGATTAAAAGAAAGATGGTAGAGGTAAGGAAATGAATTAAAGTGAAAACAATATACTTGAAATTTAAAAGTAAAATATTGACTTTTTAAAGACCAAAATTGATACTGGAAAATATTGCCAATGGCGTAAACATAGAATTAAGAAGATGAAGAACAAGTAGGAAATGAAAGTAACCACAAATATGATACTATGATAAGGAGAACAAACGTTATAGAGGAAAACACAGTACATGAAGAAAGGAAGCCCTGAAAGTGGAATAGAAATGTATTCTAACAACTAAGAGAAGAAAACTTTTCAGAATGAAGGCATAAGTGGCATTCTAACTTGAAGAGTTCACACTATGTCAGAAAACTTAACAGAGAACAACAACAACAATAAAACATTAAGTGTAGCCTGATGAAGCTATTGGATTTCAAATAAAATGGAAAATTGTTTAAACTTCAAAAGTTACATTACATAAGGAGGAAAATAAGTCAAGTTAACATCAGGATGCCAGAAAAAAAGCAACCCTGAAAAGAAATCAGGAATTATATGACCAGTTATATTGCCACCAGTGTCTAAAAGCAACAAAAAGTTATTCTTAAATGTAAAAGGTCTTTAGAAATGTTTTGTCCATGTGCTGTTCCTGAAAACTCTACTTATTGATGTAGCTCAGACAGCTGGGAGACTTTTAAGAACAGTAGAAGTAAAAGAGCTTGAGAATGGGCAAATCTGAGTATAAAAAGGCTGAATTGAGCATTAAATGTGATAAACATATAATTATACCTAAAGAACTGTGGTAATTATAGTTAAAATTGTTTGCAAATGTTATATCATTTAAAGAAAAAGGTAATGTTAAAATAAAAAAGCAATAATAAAATCTCTGAGAAAAATATTGTAGGTGATTAAAGGGAAAAAATCCCAGAGTTTTCATTTTACCGTGGGAGAAGGAAAGAATTGATGACTGTCAATAGGTTTGGTTTTCAAAAATACAATTTGATCTCTTTGATAAATTTTTATATAAAAAGCCAATTGAAATGAAATATTATAATTTAAATAGCAGATTTATATGCCATCATGAGCTTCTCTTATGTTCCAGGTTCTATGTATATAACAGTAAATATAACAGACAAAATTCCTGTCTCAAAGTTTACATTATAAACTATGATCAAGAAAGTAAACATGGATTAAGTCTATGGCATGTACTAATATAATTCAGAATCTTAGCAAGATGAAAGTGAAAAACATATTCTCTTGATAGGTTGTTGAAAGCTTGACAAAAACTGGGATTCCATTCTTGATTATAAAACATCCACAACAACATCCTTAGTACAGTAGGACAAAAAGGAGATTTCCGTTTCTGACATATACTAAAATGTGTTGATTATGAATTGCTAGAAGCATTCTGATTAAAGCCAAAAACAAAACAAAGATAACTACTGTGGTACGAAGAACATTGGACCCCCAAAGATATCTCCATATGAATGTCCAAAACTTGTGAATATGTGATGTGTCAGGCAAAGAAAAATTGAGTTTGGGAACGAGTTAAAATTATAATCTTCGGCTGGGCACAGTGGCACATGCCTGTAATCCAGGTGGCTCAGGAGGTTGAGGAAGGAGGATTGTGTTCAAAGCCAGCCTCAGCAATGATGAGGCACTAAGCAACTCAGTGAGGTCCTGTCTCTAAATAAAATACACAATAGGGTTGGGGATGTGGCTCAGTGGTCAAGTGTCCCTGAGTTCAATCCCTGGTACAAAAATAATAATAATAATAATAAAAATAAATTATAATCTTCTGACCTTAGACTAGGGAGTTGTCCTGGAGTATTCAAGTGGGCCCAATGTGTCACAAGAGTATTAAAGTGGAAGAGGTGGGCAGGCAGAGGGGTGTCTACAGAAGAAGGACAGAAAGAGATGCAGTGTTGCTGGCTTTGAAGACAGCACTAGGGGCATTAAGTTGAAGAACAGGAATGGTGTCTAGAAACTGGTAAGGTCAAGAACATCTCTTCTCTGAAGCTTCCAGAAATGAATGAAGCTGGCTTCCTCACTTAGCTTGGTGAGACCTATTGTTTTTAGTTGTCAATAGGCCTGTATTTTAGTTATTTATATGTGGTACTGAGAATCAAACCCAGTGTCTCACACATGCCGGGCAAGTGTTCTGCCATGGAGCCACAACCCCAACCTGAGTCATAGTTTTGAACTTGTAACTTCTAGATCTATCTAGATCTATAAGATTGTAAATTTGTATTGTTTAAGCCTCTAAGGTTGTAATAGATGGTATGGCAGCCATAAAAAACCACCATCTCTGCTATATTAGAAAGGAAATAGCAATTATTACTCACAGATGAGATTATGTACTTGAAAACTAAAAAGAATGAACAAACTCTTTGAAAATACTGAATTAACTGAATAAGAGTATTCAGTTAAGAGGATCATTAATGATTAATGTAAAACCAAACACAAAAGCTATATTTCAACAATAAAGAACATAATGTAATAAAGTAGCCATTTACTGAGACATAATTTATAAAATGCATAGAGTAAAGCCATCAAGAAATGTGCAAGGTATGTTGAAGAAAATATGCAATACTGTGAAGCATAACATGAAAAAATGAAGATATTTCCCTATTCTGATATTAACAGTCTTATTATAAGGTATCTTTTAATAATTGAGTTTAATAAAATCCCCCAAATATACCCATTGTCTTAGTAATGGAAATGTGTAAAAATTACTCTGAATTCATCTCTGTGAGAGTAAATTTGCAAGATTAACTTAAAAAAAAACTACCATATAAAAGATTTTTTAAAAACTATCAAGCTATATTAATTTTAAAAGTGTGGGATTACGGTATAGCTAGAAAGAACATAACTGACTAAAACTGATCGGTTCAGAAGTAGATTCCAAAAAATGTGGGAAGGCTTTATATGATAAAATGTGATAGGAAATCCTAGTGATATCCAGGATAGACTGATTAACAAATAGTGTTAAAATAATTGGTCACTTGGGAAAACAATGAAGATGAATTGATTTTTTATGTTTTATATAACAACTAATTTCAGACAGCTCATATTTTGAAATGTAAAAATTAAAGTCATGAATATTAAAAATGATGATGAATATTATTTTCTAAGGCATAAATAGACAGTACCACAAAACTCATAAATAATAAAAGAAGAGATTGACCCTGTTAAACATTTCTGTATAGAGGAAAATATAGAAAGTCAAAATTTCAGAAACAGATTGTGAAACATTCTCAAGTAAGTACCAAATAATCCAATAATAATTGGATTAAAATTACAGGCAGCCATTGAGGAAAAAATAATATAAATGCCCATAAATGTTTGAAGAGATGATTCAACTTATCCTTCAATAAAATAAGCACACATAAAACCTACAACACACTCCCATTGTCCCATATCAGATTGGTAAGGAGGGAAAATAGAGATAACATCTAGAGTTGGCAAGGATGTGGGGAAGTGGGAGCATTCAAGCAAAAGTGGGTAGGTATGAAAGTACAATGTACCTGAAAGGCAGGATTTAGAAGGTGTATGTCCTATAATCCCACCAATACAAATGTATGCTGTGGAAATAACTGGAAAAAGAATTCAAGCACGTAGGCATGGTTGTTGAAGACTTGTGAAATGTTGGAAACAATCTGTATATCTACAGAGAAGAAGAGTATGAAATTAAATGGTGGTGCATCTATACAAGGCATTGAGATGGAAATTAATTATGTTGATTTATATCTGTTTAATAGTTTCTTAAATTCCTTTAAAACACTCATTTTAGACTTAAAAACATACAAGTATCTATATATTGTTGACTGAGGAATAAGAACTGACATTGAAGGTCTAGAAAAATATTTATCAAAATCTTGATGGTGGAGGTTTTGTTGTTTTTCAGATTGCTGTTGTCTTTTGTATACTTCTATATAATTTTGGGTTATTTTCTGCAATTATCTTTGCAGACAAATAAACCTCAGGTTTAGTAAAGTTCATGAATATTTAAAAAGAAAAAAATAAAATACCTCATTGCAAAGTGATGATTCTGTTAGAATCATTTTGTGAACAAAACATTTCATTTACTTGGAGATATCTTAACAGGAAAATGTTTAATTTTCTCCAAAAGATTTCCTCTTATGTAAAAATTCTAAAGTAGAAATAATTGCTTCAAGTTATGTATTGTACAAGGAATTATACTTTGGGCTGGTAAAACTATTACATGATTTAGAGTCATCTCCCTCCCCTGTAAATATTTCCATTGGTGCCATGGTAGAGAGATGACTCTCTCTGGTGGCCCTGATGTAACCACAAAGTGGGCTAGTATTTAATGATGTAATACAAGGAGCCATAGTATTACTGAGGTGAAACAAAACTTATTTCCATTGACTTCACTTTACAGCTACAGAAAGTCATGCTTGGAAGTTAAGTGACTTCAGCAGATTCAAACAGTGAGTCAATGAGAGCCTTGAGACTTGTCTTGCCACTATGATTTGCAAGTTATTTTCTTTATGTGTCTCTGCTAGAGTGTCTATGGAGTTGTCTACGAGACGAGACTTCATGGCTGGGGAGGTGTCCATGCAGATGGGATGCAATCAGAGTCGCTCTGCCTTAGTCTGTTTGATGTATTGGGTTTCTAGCAACGTTTGAAAATCAATTTACTCCATCACACTTTTCCTCCTTAGCAATTTTCCCAATGAATATAAACTAACCACCCTGGTGATCTAGCCCAGGGCACTTTCAGACTGAGACTTATAATTTTTCCATAGTGTGAGCTGACTTATAACTTTTCCATAGTGAGAGTTCCTCAGAATCTAGTTTAAGGTCTTTGGCTGGTTGGCCACAGCCAGCTGATTAAATATCCCTTTTTCTTAATCTTTTCTGATTATTGGGGAAAGTCTACCTCTGGATACAATATTACTCAGAGACCTTTAGAAAGGATACCTTGTGGATGTACATGAGTTTCATATCTGAGTAAATTACTCTACCAAAGGTTGCGAGAGGTGAATTAATACAGATGTCCAGAATTACTGTTCTGGCTCACATTTTTGTTGAGATCATTGATGAAGTCACACATATCATGCTATTCAATCTGTGAATAACTTTAAGCTGTAAGTGTCACAGAATAATTTGGTTGAGCAAGAAGCAGGAACTTTAAAGGATTTAAATAGTATGGACAATGGACATTAACTACTCACTGGCATATTTAGCAAAGAAGCCCAAATGCTTCTTAGTGAAGTCTGAATTACTGGAAGTGTTAAATCAGGGGCTATTTATCATTTGTAGGGGAAGCAAGAGAGATTCTGGGACCTCTGTTGTCTTCCCTAACTGGACAATTCTACTTCAGTATGCACAGTTCTCTTTAAGAAGCAGGATCAGTGAATTCTTTCTTAATATCAGATGTTCTCACATGTTGCTCAAAAAGGAATCAGTAGGAAGAGTGTCCCTCAGATACTGTAACCACAGACATTGAATTGATTAAAAGAAGACTTTAAAGGACTTTGTAAACTGTTCTTTATTGGAGTAGACATATATGCAAGCCCTTTGATAATGAGACACAAAGCTGCTGATAGAGCTATGGAGCAAGGTTGGAAGGGAAGTAGGACAGGCCTTCTGAGAAGTCAGAGGAGAGTCAGAGTGGCATGTCGAGGGGATTGTGACAGTCAGGGAGGCTCACTATCTCCACACTTCTCATGAAAGTCATCTCCAGCCTCTTGAAAATGCCCCTGAGAAAGGAAGCCACCATTTCCAGTGTGCGAATCAGTGAGGATAGAGGTGGGGGAAGAATGATTTGTAGTCATTAAGCCTTGATTATATGCTAAGTGACATACTAGGTGCAACTGAAAGTCACCCCAACTTCATAGGCTACAATCCTGTCCCCCAAGGTGAAGGTATTTGTACCTGTGGGCATTGGAAGGTGATGAGGTCATGAGGGTGATGAATGGAATTGGTGCCCTTATAAAGGGGATTCCAGAGAGCTTGCTTCCATCTCTCCACCAGGTGAGGATACAACAAGGAGAGGGCAGTCTGCAACTTGGAAATGGGTCCTTCCCAGAACCCTAAAATGTCATCATCTTGATTTTGGATTTCTAGAGTTGGGAACAGTAAGAAAAAAGTTTCGTTGTTCATAAGCCACCAGTCTGTGCACTTTGTTTTAAAAATCCCAAATGGACAAAGATACAAGATATGTTCTGTTGTCTAACTTCTGTCTTAGTCTGTTTGTGTGGCTAAAGAAATCCTTACATGGGGCTGGGGTTGTGGTTCAGTGGTAGAGCGCTAGCCTAGCATGCACAAAGCACTGGGTTCGATCCTCAGAACCATTTAAATGTAAAATAAAGATATTGTGGCCACCTAAAACTTAAGAATAAATATTTAAGAAAAAAGAAATCCTTATAGACTGGATGATTTAAAGAACAAACATTTCTTTTTCATAGTTCTGGAGGCTGGGAAGCCTTAATATCAATTCTGTGGCAGATTCAGTGTCTGGTGAGAACCCACATTCTGGTTCATAGGTGGCCATTTTCTTACTGTGTTCTCACATGGCAGAAGGAGTGAAAGTGCTCATAGGGAATCTCCTCTCTCAGGGCACTAATCCCCATGCCCTCATGCCATCATCCTGGGAGCTAGGATTTCAAAATATAAATTTTGGGAGAACACAACATTCAGTTCACAATACCCTTCTGTATTTCTATTCTCATTCAAGGAAACATACAAGGAAATTGATAATCAGCACAGGGAAGTGAAATTCCCTTGGACCTTCAGAATATAAGTGGCAGAGCCTGAACCCTGTTTTGTTTGAATTTTGATCTGTAGTCAAAGATTATCTGGATTCAAATTTCCCATATTCAAATCAGTGTGAGACTCCACAGCACAGAGCACAGTGAAGGGCATGCATCAAGAACTCAGTACCCTTCTGCAGAATGTCAAAAGCTTGACAAGATCATTGAGTTCAAGTTCATCAGGAGTTACAAACTCAAATATCTACGTGGTCAGAGCAGGCAGCCTTGAATAGAGAAGTTCACTTGAGTATGCTCAGTGAGAAGGGGCGGGGACTGGGCTGAACTGGAGAGGAGGTACTTTATGATAAAAGCCGCTGTTGCTTAGCTCTAAACCAACAAAACAGAATATCTGCAGGCTGGATGTGTCTCTGGTGTCATCATTTGTCACCCTCTTGCTTTATTTCATTCATTTTGCTTTTAGACACTTGCCATGTTTTTCTTCAATTTTATTCTCATAAGAATTTCAAGAGCTAGTATTATATTACCATTTTGCTAATAAAACAACTGGAGCCAGGGCAGATTAAATGACTTGCCTAAGATCTCATGCTAGGTTAATTGCCTGATGAAGTGATCACATACTCCCTCCCAACCTGTAATCAGCATGTTTTAAAAAGGACTATAAAAGGACCATCAATAAAGCACCTACTATGTATTAAGCAGCAAACAGCATTGGTTTATTCACTGGAATTTATGTTTTATAATCCTCCATTCATTTCTAGTATAGACAATATCAGACAAGCACCTTTTGGAAGAAGCTTAAAAGAAGCAAATATGGGAATGTGTACTCTTTGATTGACAGTTCTGGAAACTCCAAGGGTCCCTGAGACTACAGAGTCCTTCGTGCATGGCTGCTCTTAAAGTTGGTCTTTAAGTTTATTGTTCAATGATAGAGCTTGTCATTTTAGTTTTTGCTTTTAGCTGGAGTCAGAAAAAGATGACCTGTGGCCAAATCTATCCCTTATCATGTTTTTGTAAATAAAGTTTTATTTGAATGTAGCCACACTTGTGTATTTTCCATGACTGCTTTCATGTTACAATACAACAAAGACAGTGTTTAATCATTGTGACAGAAATATGTGGTCTGAAAAACCTAAAATATTTGCTTTCTGTAATATTTATTCTCTAATATTTACTATCTGCAAGACTTTACAGAAAAGGTTTGCCAACCCTTGGTTTATTGTATATTTCAGTTCACTTCAGTACGTTTTATTGAAATTTCTCACTTTCCCAAAACTCAGGGATGAATATTAACTCTGTCACTGTTTTTTTTTTTCAAACTTGGGAAAGTTGGCTATTTGTAGACATAAATATTCTGGCACAGTTTCTAGCCCTTATGTGAGCCCTTATATATGTATACCATGGTAATGGAATGATTTCTTGGGTTTCACACCCTTTTTAATAAGATTTGCCTGTGGCTGTGGGGGAGGAGTAGTGTCCTGCTTCCTCCCAACAAACCCCAATTCAGGGGAGAAAGGAGGAGAGCTGTGTGGTCCAGGAGTCTGTTTTCTTTGCTGTTACTACTGGTGGACTCGTTAGGGACTTGTGAGGTTTAGGGAACAGGTGCCCAGACAAGAATGGATCTTTGGCTTTATTGTATAGAAACCCTGAGGTCTGAAAATATTAGGTTAAAGCAGAAGTCTTTTTTTTTCTCCATTGGTTCTTTTTAGTTATATATGATAGTAGAATCCATTTTGACATAATTAATCAAGCATGGAATATATCTTGTTCTAATTTAGACTCCAGTACCTTTCCTTCACCTTCTCTCTCTCCATTCTCTACTCCCTTCCCTCTATTGATCTTTCTGACATTTAACCATAATTTTCTTTAACTAATTTATTGTGGATGTACACAAAAAACAGAAGTCTTAGCACTATTTCCACGGTTGCAAAAAGTCCAGCAGAAGTCTTCCTTTTCAATAGTGAAAACCAGAGTCGATTGTTTCTATTTTCTTCTGTGTTGCAGGATGGTTTTATTGAAATAAGATGCCCTTTCATGGACTCATGGTGATCCTGAAGGTTGGCATCTTTACAGGTTTGATCTCTGATTTTCCATTTATATTTCCACCTCCCTATTTTTTCATTTCACTGATTTTTGTTTTGATGTTTGCATTTACTCTGTATGGTCACTTCAAGTACTTAGTGAAAAGAAATGGGGCATGAATGCATACAAATATTCAGATAAATAAATAAGCCTAATGGAAAATGCACACTTCCACAAAATAAGATCAAGCAGGCTACAAATAAGTCAGATTTTTGTGCTTTGGGATGAAATTTCTTTCTCTGTGCCTGGTGATGCTGGTTATTTCGTGTGAATCAAAAATTTGGATCACTGCTGCCATCCTAGGACTGACTTCCTAAGGTCCTTGGGAGAACACAAGGGGTCCTTAGCTGTGAAAAGCTGAGCACCACTGGATTAAATCAAGTCTCCCCAACTCTTACCCTGGCCCCATGGTTGTTTTCCTTGGCACAGTCCATAGCAGTTACTTTGCAAATGCGTGCAGGTGAATAATACCTGGTCTTTGGAGGAGTAACCAAGGCTCATGGAGAGTTGGAGAGCTGAAAGGTGCTAGTTAATATTTTGGGCAGAAGGATGCAGATCTAAAAATTATAATAGAACTGGCCTTGAGAAGCAGGTGTGAAGTTGACAAACACCCAGTGCTCATTGGCCCTCACTGCTCACTGTCCTGCTTTCATCTCCTGGGTTTCTTGCATATCTCACAGCCACGAATAACTCTTTGTACCTTTGGCTTGTCCCTCCCTATGGAAGCTTATCTGTCTCTTGGAATTTTGCTCTTTACCTGGACCAATCTGATAAGCAGATTTGTATAACATATAATGAAATGGGTCTAACGTGATTTAAGCCAGGTCCTCTTTTATGGATATACTTAGAGGTAACCATTGGGACTTTTAGTCATTCTGTCAACCAAAATAACCTCCGGTGGAATGAAAGAGTGCCAAACCAACCATCACAAGTTCTGGGCTATGTACTAGCACAGTCATTGATTATGTGACTTTGAGTAAGTCATTGAGACTTCTCAGATATCAAGTTGCTAATCTATAATATGGGGTTAGAAATCCTAAATGGACAGAATTGCTATGAGTAACAGATGATTATCATGTGGATGTTTCCTAAAAAACCCTAAAAGTCTGCATAAATATGAGATACCATATTATTACAAATAATTACATTTTTTATTTCATACCATTGTGACAGTTGATACAGGCCATTGTGAAAAAGTGACAGATAATGAAATGATATTTCAAGTGCATCTCTGAAGGGCAACCTATGATTCGGTGTTTTGGCAGACTCTAAGCCATTCTACCACAAATGGCCCAGAGATGGTTTTCTGCAGGATTTTCAGCCAAGTGTGGAATAGATTATTGTATGAGCCATTTTACCAAAGTAGGAAGTGAAGATAATACTAATGATCATCCTCTCTGTGACATTTTTTTCTAGGCATTATCTTCAGATTATTTAATCTTTACCACAATCCCCGAAAGAGGAAATGCAAAATCACCATGAAAGGGAACTGAGACTTGTATGTGCTAACTAGCATCATCTCTCCAGTGCTCTTTCCAGTGTATTAGGATCTCCTATTTTCACCTGGAGCCTGGTCCTTCCTCCTATTGTCTCCCCTGGCCCATCTTAGGCTTGTTTAGCACACAAGCATTCCATTTATGAAGGATGCAAAGGTCAGAGTAATCACTGGAATTTAGATGATAGGACCAAGTGTAATATTGGAGGAACAAAATAATGGGCCCAAAGTATAAGATGTAGCATAACAAGATAAATGCAAAGTCTTTTATTTAGTTTTAAAAAATCAGTTACCATCTTATAAGATTGAAAAAACTTGTTTATGTGTATGTGTGTCAGGAACATTTTAGATAACTTTTTAGTTATCTAAATAAGCCACAATTGTGTTATAGTTGCCAAGAAAAAAACACTAAAAGGTTGTATTATAGACATATACTGCTTAGATTAAAGGGGATGATACTGAGCCATTGTCTGTATTGAGTAAGTTCATGCTAGCTGTATTGTATTCAGGTCTAAACCACTATTGCATACTAGTGATAGGCTAGAGATCAGACAGTGTTTGGCCAGGCTGGAAAAGGGAACAGAAGTCATATGAATGAGGAGCACATACAGGGTTATACTTGGAGCAGAAGCAGAAAGAAGGATGTACTTGATATTTAAGGCATATGGATGCATGTCAAATGGAAGAGAGATTAGGCTCATTGTTGAGATGCCAGGACAAAGGCTAGGAAAGAAAATGTTTGGGATGCAGAATTTGGCTCATATAAGAAGGAACTTACTTTTGCTATTTTTTAAAACAATGAAGCTTACTTTTTCTGAAATGAAATAATATTTGATTTTTAGAAAATTTTTATAACATACAAAAAACAGAACTATAAAGAAGTATTCAAAACTCAGTCATGAACCCCACATCCTGAGATCACCATTTACACAGAAAGTAGAAGTGACTTGGTGAGATGCAGAATTGTACAAAGCTGATTGAGTTTTCCTCCAGGATTATGGCAGTTTAAGCAGATAGAATAGGAAACATCTAAGGACCTGTTTAAAATCCATTCTTTATAGAACAAATTCAGGATTCTGTATGCTTCCCAGAAACTCACTGACATCATTTCACAGGAACCTGCCATAGGTTTTCCTGAGGTTGAGCCTTCTAGACCCTCAGACATGACCACTATGGGGGGAGAGAGCAAGGTTATTTTGTGTCTTTCAAATCATGTGTGGTGGCAGCTGCCATCCCTGTCAACCTGATTATGTCTCATAGTGCCCAAGTTTAGAATCACACAACATCTTAGCCTTAATGAAAACTGCTCCCCTCCCTCTCAGCATTAAAAGATGGGCAATTCCATGATGTCCTACCCTGACTAGGGAGCACGACATGACAGGGAGTGGGAACTGAAGTCACGGCAGGCAAATAGTATGGCTCTCAGGAGGAATTGGGAAGGCACTGGGCAAAGCTATGCCCAATGGACCACTTAAGGCCTGGAAGGTTAATATCAGAGTTAGCATCTGAGTAAGGGCCAAGGTCAACAACTATCAGGAGCTAAAGATGTAACAAAAAATACTTGAGGAGGAATCAGATGAGTTAGATTCCTGCAGGATGTTTTACAAACATGAAACTGGTCC
The DNA here is from genome assembly GCF_001458135.2 of Marmota marmota marmota. Lineage (NCBI taxonomy): Eukaryota > Metazoa > Chordata > Mammalia > Rodentia > Sciuridae > Marmota > Marmota marmota. The sequence goes on along the minus strand of NW_026000174.1, from coordinate 28,440,208 downwards.
CCTTCTCTCCCAATGATTTCCTCTCTCCCAGTAATGAAACTTTCTGTCAGAATCCCAAATTCTAGTACTATTCTGTAAAGAGTAGATATGAAGTGGGGAAAGGTGATTTAAAATAATGACTGAAGAAAAGAGTCCTTGTAAATGGAATTGGTTTCATATGGCATCCTGAGAACACAGAAAGCATGTTCTCACCCTACTGGCTCGCAGGAATCTGGCCTTTGATCAACTGAAGCTAGTATGGATGCTGTGAGGTGATGGCTACTAAACAGTCATCCCTTCCCCACCTTCCAATGCACCAGTGTCACATGGGAACAGCAATACAATCATGCTCTTGTTAGGCCACAATTTTTCAAGTGGTCCTTAAGCTAATTCAAACTCAAAGAAAAACAAAAGGGAAAAAAATGAGAGAAGGGGAAGATTAGGATCTTTCAGTCTGTATTTGATTTTTTTTTTCCTTTTAAGAATTGAGTAGAAATGCTGACTCTGAAACTCTTTTTAGGATTATTACGCAGCATGGTCACAGCTTGGCTGCTATTGTTTACTTATAAGCAACTTGGGGTCAGAAGTCCTAAAAAGTGCCTCTCATCTTACCTTGGACTTCCCAGCTGCTAGCAGGATCAGGATCAATAACTGGATGCCTTCTCAGAGGGGAAGATGATGTTTGCCCTGGCTTTCTACTTCACAAGGACCCAAGGCTCTTTTGGCTCTTTATAAAGGGTAGGAAATCACCCTATGACCTGTGAATGATGGCTGTGATTCGCTCAGAATAGAGAAACCGAGACTCTTAGAATCACAGGTTCAGCATGGCTTGAAGTTTCAGAATTATGAAGTCCTGGAGTCTCCATTTGGGAAGGGGTATTAGAGGTCATCCAGAATCCAGGCCCAAACCCCTGGCACAAAAAGGTTTACAGTAGAAGAGAGGGACAAGGAGTCTAGCCAAATTGCAGTAGCTCCACCAAGAGGGATTTAATCCATTTCATTTAAATTTAATTTATGACTGCTTTGGATGGGTAATGTTGTTGGTAATGAAAACTTAAAACATGACTTAGTCTTTGATTCCAAATCATATCATATTTCTTTATCCTGGGTTTATTTTTTGTTGTTGTTCAGCTTTGTTTCAATGGCTAAATCAAAACAAAGTCAATCCTTTTTTCCCCCCTTAACATCAGCTGAGGCTTCAAAACACTTACTATAGATTTTAATAACAAAAAGAAACCTTCAGTAAGGTAGAATACTTAGCAAGGGTATTGGAAGCGACGTGCCATTATAAAGGAGCGCGTCTGGTTTGGCTGAAATCCTGCCTTTGTCTCCAGAGCTGTTTTGCTGTAAATTTAGAACAGAAATACCCTTTCTGGAATAAAAATGTAGCTTTGTTGGCTACAAGTGCATGTTTGCTGCTTCACAATTTTAGAATTAGACGATGGACTTATTTAGTAGACATCGGAGGGTAAAAAGCAAGAGCCCATAATTTAAAACATTCCACTCTACCACAGTCCAAGAAAAACACGGACCGGTGAACAAAACCAGCAGTATTGTAATAAGAAAACAACTAGGTGCATTTTTTCCAAAACCTAAAAACCAGGAATCTAAATGTATGAGTTACTGGCTAAAAATTCCATTTTCATGTCTCAGTTTTGAGTTGGAAAAACAACCTAGACCTGATAAACATCGTTTTAAAAAATGCACAAATTCTCCTGCAGCTGGAGGTGTGGACAGCAGACCTGCATCCATCTTTATATACTCAAGGGCACTTTCTGTTGCCTGGAGGGACCCTGTGCTAAAAGGATTTTACTTTGCAAAGATTCATAGACTTCCCAGTCAGGCCTGTGGTGTTTCTGCGGTTCCCTCTCCACAAGTTATTTGGCAATACCATTAAGGTATTTTATTTTTCCCTTAAACACTTTGAATATCTGTTCGAGGTTGCTGGAGCTTTCCAGGCAAATGATGTGGTGACGCAGTAATGCAGGTGGGCTCACCCAGGCCTAAAGGCAGGAGGGAGGGCTTGGCCTTTCTTCAGGAGCAGAGCTGAGGTGGACACACAGGCCTCTGTGTTGTCAGGCTGGGGATGCCCCTCAGCTGTAGAGTTCTTGCCTGGCATGTGCAAGCCCTGGGTTCGATCCCTAGAACCAAAAAGGGTAAAAGACAATTATAGACCAGCTTGGAAACAACCAAAACAAACACAAAACTCTATTGATAAGAAGCAATCTGCCTGAGAGTTAAAACTGTGATTACAAAAGCAGTCTTGGAGTTTTAAACAAGTCTACACTTAATGAAGACCCTGGAGTTCTCGTTTCATTACAACATAAGATCTGATAAGCTGAGATGTTTGGGAAGATAAACTTTTGTAAGGAAGGAAGAAGGAGGAAAGAACTTTCTGAAATGATGTTGCCATAAGTAAAACTTTTCTTCATTGGTTTATTCACATGGTCAGTCACCCACCTGTAGGTCCAGGCCTCAGGAAGCCATATGCAGGTAGTAGGTGTGACTCCGCAGGGAGCATGTCTAGTGTCTGAGTCTATGAATGCACATGGGGGAATTTGCATAGTGAACTTGAGCCCATCCATCAATGTCAAAATCAGAATATCATTGCAATCATGATTTATATTACACCCATCCAGGGAGAATCCTCTGTTTAACAAGAGTTTTGACATAAAAAAGGAAGGAAGAGATTTAAATGTATGGGGATGGTGGAAGTGAGGGGACCCATTTAAGGACTCATTGTTGGGCTCTATTTAGATGTAGGACGTCTTCTAATTCCTGCTTCACTGCTCAGGGAGTGAGTCAGGGTTATTTTTCTTTCCCCTAAATGTTTTTTTCTATTGTGCTTTCATTGAAAGTGAAAATGAACAGCCCAATCACTTGCCATTTAAGCAAAGGAGGGTTTATTGCCTTCAACCAGTTGTGACTGTGAGAATGCTGGACATGTCAGCAGTGGCTAAGTTCCCAGGTGCCTCCCTGGCTTTGCGGGCCCCCAGAGCATTCCTTTTCTGTCTCCACTGCCTACATGTCTGGAATCTGGCCCTTTGGAGTGTAGCCAGCAAAGAACCACAGACTGGGGCACTGCTTCTCTGATGCCTGTTCCTGCCTCTGCACACTCACACTGAGTGTTGCATGCAGAATGACGCCTGCTCCTTTGCTACCCTCTGGCTGGTTCAGGGAAAGGATCTATACTCATTCCCTTGACTATCTATACAGAGAAAAGAGAAAGAAGACCACCAGCCGGGGGTTTGGGCAACTGATAGGGTTTTAGGCTACAAGTTTCTAGTGTCCTAAGCAGGATATTAGAGAGATAAAGGAATGTGGAAGTTACATGCTCCATTAGGACGTCATCCTTTTCTCCTTTGTCTGAAGACTGACCTCAGACATTTCTCTGGTTAAGGACCAATGTACCAGGACATGATGTAGGGGACATGCCTTCCTGGATATTGAGAAGGGTTCTTGTCAAATATTTGAATATGTTTATGTTCAGTAAGAACTTGAAACCGACCTGCCAAACCACTACATAGAATACCTTAATTTTCCCACCTGAAAAAAGTGCTCTTGGTTGCTGTGCAAGGACTTAGTTCTTTGAAAGATCACAGATGCTAGTAGGTCCTACTTGATGCCTATTTTTTCAGATAGCATTAGAACAACAGGCTCCACTGTGTTTATACCAGAGATATAAACAAAGCAGAACCTTCACCTGAGGCAAGTCACTTGTTTCTGTGTCTGACCAGGAGCTATGTAAGTTCTTATATTTAGTATTATTAGATAAATATCTGTATTAATATATTAGATAAATATCTGCAAAGATTATTTGTCTGGATGCCTTAATATATTGACATTGTGTCTGCACCCCACTGCTTTCCTCTTCTGTAAAGAATCAAAGTGTAGGGCTTCTTCAATAAAAGTATTTTACAGCTGTGATCCCATTGACTCTTCTAACTTATGAAGCAAGAATATTAATTATCCCCACATAACAGATGAGAGAACTGAGTCTCAAAGCAAAAAAGTGTCTTGGCCTAGTGTACACAGATATTATGTAACTAAACTTAGGTCTGATATTAAAATAGGCATACATGTTCCACCACCTCACCACAAAGTCATTGAAAGGATGGCAAATGGATATTTCACTGTTACATTATGCTAAGATGATTATTGTCTTAATATACCATCTTTTAGACCAGAAGCTTCTTGAGGGTGAGGATCAGGCTTGGTTTATCCCTATATTCTCAGTGCCCAATGCAGGTCCTAATACAAAAATAGGCATATAAATCATATGTTGAATGGACAACAAATATTCTGTCCAGCAGATCAATAAATTAATTATAGTTTTATAATGTTAATTATTATGCATGCTCATATTTTTTATAGAACTTTAAGTTTTCAAAGACTTTTTCTTAGTGAAGTTTGCCTTAGGAGGACAAAGTGAAATTTAAGGACCTGGATCCTGGGAATACACACCAGTTCCCTAACCCTGGAATGAGACAATTAATCGTGAAGGAGACAAGCCTCACAAAGTTGCCTCTGCAGATTTCTTTCTGGACCATATGTTCCAGGTTCTCTGGAACAGACCTGGTTGCTTTATCTATCTATTCCATTGTCCCCATAAGAATATTCTTACTTGTCAACCATGTGTCCTGATTTTTCATTTAGAAAATATGGTCACCATATGCATGTTATAAAACCTGAGTCCCTGGACTAACTTTACCCTTCAGTGGCAGGTATTGCCAAATCTCATATCCTGTTAAATTTGCTACATGTGCTGCAAGCAAGTGCTGATTCTGGCCCTTTGCATTGATCATGAACACATACATCAACGAGTCTATTTAAATCAGTAAGCTTTCCCTTGGAAGGTTATTTCAATGACTTATTAGAGAAATACATTTTTCAAAGTACATTTGAATTATTTCTCTAATGTGTCAATTTATTCTTTTTATTCAATCTGAGCATTTTCTGATTTTCCTAAAATAAAAGATTTGTGGTGACTCTTATAGGATTCAATGAAATTAATAAAATACAGTGTGACATTTTGTTGGGTTTGTTTATGTACACATTTTCCAAACAGGGGACCACGTCAAATGGATATACTGATGAATATGATTATCTGATTCCATGGGTGTGCTAGGTATATTTTAGAAGCAAAGTCTAGTATCAGAACAAACATTGTTTCTTGTTTAGGCTTTGACATTCTGTGACTCTGAGAAGACTCCTATTCTCTGGGCCTTCATTTTCTCCTTTGTACATCGAGTGATTTCATCCAAGTTGATGAGTCTTTTACTTTTCCCTGTGGACCCTCTGAGTCCCTTGGAAGTTTAAGGATCTGCCCTAGCAAATCCCTCCCTGCTCTCACTTGAACAGCTTGGCATGTGTCTGTAAGTTGGACATACTGGACCTTGATGTAAAATATTACTTAGGAAAAAAAGTTATATAATTAAGGTAGTTCAGGTGTTTTTATGGACATTTGGGTCTACATTTCCACCTCACATTTTTATTAAAATGTTCCTGTAAAGTATCTGGGGTTTAGATAAATCCTAAGCTTGTAGACAAGGGATAAATTAATTGGTTGAAAATCTCTTAGTATAATCAGCTAGAGTAAAGGAGGCAGGGGTTAAAAATAATGTCAAACTGGGATAGAGTATGAAGGTGATCACTAAAGAACTTCTAGAACTTCGAGGGCAGAATTAATGTGATCCAGGTAAAGTTTAAACCTGGAAGGAATCTTCACTTCTAATCATCAAGAGGGGTTGAGTCATTAATTGTAGCACTAAGATTGACTTTAAAATTCATCAACTCCAGAGATATGTATTGAGAACTGGTCCTCCAGAACAAGAGTCAAACTTTGATACAGTTATTTGTATGCAGGGATTAAATTGGACCTGACTGGGAAAATTTCAGAAAATTAGAATATCTGAGAGCACTCCAGCACTGAGATGATTAGTTCTTGACTTCTTGAATTGCTGGTACTGTGTCTTCAACCAAGCCCATCCCCCTGAGGAAATTCTGACTAAGACTAACAGAATGTTTGCTAGGCTCAGGCTTGTATCTAGAGAAACCTAGAATATACCTTGTTGCATTCAGCCTGTTAGTCAGTGAACTTGGTCATATGTGGCCCCAGGTACCCTTTGAAGTGCTGATTCTTTTTACATGGATCTATTCCAATTGGGTTTCTTATTTTTATAGTAGTCCCCCTAAGTAGATTTTCTTTGGTAGAAACTGTAGCCTGATTGAAATTCAAGTTTGCTATACTCATTTGGACCTCTATAAAGACCTGTGGCTTTCCCTTTAGCACAGGTCAGTCCTTTCTTTTTCCATTCCATCAGTCTGCATTGCTGAGATCTCACCATGCCTAGGAATAAGTCCGTCCAAGTGTGATGTCCAAGATGTGAAAATCTTAGGCTGAAATGCTCAGAAAGCAGCTAGGATTGGGCAGAAATTTAAGTCTAGAGAAGGGCCCTTCTTATGGCAGGATCTGCCATGTGCAGGGTCACTGGGAATACAGCTCAGTTTCAGCCCTGGCAAGTCATCCAGGACACTCAGGCAAGTGGTTCCAGCAGCCTTCGAAGCTGCCCTGCCTTCTGGAGGCCTCTGTGGCCACTGTAGGTGGGAATGAATTTAACTTTCCTTCATTTATTTTCTTTTTAGTCCTTGGCACCACATGCTGTGAATCCAGGGTACTGTCTCTTTATTAGTGAACCTCTAGTCTTGCCCCTGTTGTGGCTCCTTTCCAGGAACTTTTGATCTTTCTCCAAGACTAGAGGCATTTCCAGGAACCAGAGGGTATTTCAGAGGATAATCAGCTTCAAAAAGTTCTCTGTGTCCCCTGGAGAGAGGTTGGCTCAAATTCTATCACCTTGGGGCTAGCTACACCTCACCTTGCTCTTTCTCCTCTAAGACCCTGCCCTCTTGAAGTAGCAGAGCCCATGACAAGTTAGTTGATTTCCCTAGAATGTGCTGTGACAAATCTGCCTCCCTTAGGAGAAGTGGTGTGACCGCTTCATTATTGTTCCGACCTTCAGAAGCACACACCACCCTCGTCCCAGCTCCCACATGACCTTCTTTGTGTCCCTCCCATCCCCATAGTTCTGACAAGAACTGAGTTGGAGGATGCCCGAACCTACCATGTCATCTCTGCCTACAAGTTTGTTTTGCTTTCTAATGGGAGACCCTTCAGGATAAGATCCTTTTCCCTATTCCTATTTCACCCAGCACAGCCTGACTGAGCTTAATATTCAACACACACAATTGATTGAGTGTGGAATAACCTATGTGTATGCTTGTCCAGTTCAGAGAGCACATTTATCCTATTATTTCATGTGGCTTTTCACCACAGCCTTGGGAATCAGGAAAGGTTGTCTGGATGGGTGACCTCAGCTGGGATGCTGAGAGGCTGGGTCTTTCTTTGAGTAAGCTAGGGCCATTGCCTCTCATGTGACCTCTCTACTTTTTCCACCAAGTATACCTTCCAGCAGTTAGAAAGACATCTGTAGGCTCCTGAAGGTACAAAAGTAGTCAGGTGTTCTTTAGCTTAAGGCCAGACTTGGCCCAGTATAATGCTCCATTCTGTTGATTAAAGTGAGTCACAGACCAATGAAGATACAATGTGGGAGGAGACTGCACCAGGATATGAATGTTGGGATTGTGGGGTTCATCTTATCTCTGAACACGACTTTGAAATGTGATAACATTTTGAAGTTCAAGGTTTATAATTCTTTGTTACTCTCATAATTTCCTGGCTGATGAGAGGAGCAGCCAGGTGGTTAAACCAGCAACAGAAAGCTCTCTCTCCTGAGTAACCCCAGTTAGAACAGGAACTGATAGTTCTCAGAATGATTTTCTCAAATCAAGGTGATGCTCTGGAGTCCTTCAGATGAAAATAAAGTTGTCCTTGGGCATGTTCCTAGGTTATCCTTACCAAATATGTAGGCTCTGTTCCCCTCTAGGCAGCATATGTAAATGCATAGCTAGAGGTGAATTAATGGCAAACTAGGATCTTTCCAGGCCTGTTCTCCAGTCAGCCCCCAAACAATACACACTCAAGGTATATGGTGTGTACAAAGGGCAAGAGCATTTCATAATGGGTTTGGTTCCTTATATTACCACTTAACAGATATGGGAACTACAGTCTCTGCCTCAGAGTACGGATTTAATAAACATTAGTTTTTCTTTTGCTCATGGATTTTTATGAGTTAACATAAAAATAATAAACATTTAAAGAGACTACATAATGAATCAGGTAATGTTTTTACTTGATGGCTGGAGCATGTAGGGGGTGAAAGAGGGGGAGGAATAGAGAGTTGCTCATCTACCTATTTGTAGCTTTTGGAAGCCAGATAGATGATGAAATCATTCATGTGTTAAGGAAAATAGGAGGAGACAGTTTTCGCCATCCTGTAGGATTTGCTGGTCATTATAGCACCATCCCGAAGCACTGGGGCTCTCCTCTAGAACTCATATCATAGTGTGCAAGTGGATATCAGCTCTTACTGGAAAGGGTGACATTATACAGGAGCAAAAGTAAACCTCTGGCTTTGGAAGTCACTGAGACTTTAGGCTGTTACCATGTATTTACCCAGTAAAAGCTGACTAACACAGATGTTGGTACCAGGAGTGGGGTGTTGCCATAAGAGACCAAAACAAAAACAATCAAATTACGTGGCACTAGCTTCAGAGTCAAGTAGTGGGTAGTAAGGAAACTTATTGAAGGTGGTAACACAGTGATGAAATATTTGGTAAAACTATTTGCTGAGATGATTTAGACGGCAGATGATTTACCTAAGGAAGCTATGACTTTAGGTGAAGATATTGGCCAATGGAATAAGACCTGGAGCTTCACTGTTCTTAGCATAATGGGACAATGTATAAAAAGAGCTGAGTTCAAATGTATATGGCCAACTTTCAAGCAGTAATGAAAGAGAAAAGAGAGAACCCAGGACATTTAGGGCTTGTAGAATGTAACTGATTCTCAAATATAACCTATAAAATTTCAACTAAGAAATGTGTTGATCAACAAAAGCTAATTGTAGTATGGCATCAAGGCAAAGTTCAAATCAAGGATGTGACCTCCATATTCTTTGTTAAAATCTCCAATTTATTAAGCTGACCCTTAGTAAATTGTTTAAATCAGATAAAACAGTCCATGGAAAGGAAACTAAGTGTTTTCTTTCTTTTTTTTATTGATTTTTAAAAAATGACAGCAGAATGCATTAAAATTCTTATTACACATATACAGCACAATTTTTCTTATCTCTGGTTGTATATAAAATAAAATGATACCAATTCGTGTCTTTATACATGTAGTTTGGATAATGATGTCCGTCATATTCCACCATCCTTGCTAATCCCCTGCCCCCCTCCCTTTCCCTCCCACACTTCTGCCCTATCTAGAATTCATCTATTCCTCCCATGCACTCCCTCCCTACTCCACTATGAGTCAGCCTCCTCATATCAGAGAAAACATTCAGCATTTGTTTTTTGGGGGGGGGATTGGCTAGGTTTACTTAACATTATCTTCTCCAGTGCCATCCATTTACCTGCAAATGGCATGATTTTATTCTCTTTTATTGCTGAGTAAAATTCTATTGTGTATATATGCCACATTTTTTTTTTAGCCATTCTTCCATTGCAGGGCATCTAGGTTGGCTCCATAGTTTAGCTATTGTGAATTGTGCTGCTATAAACATTGATGTGGCTGTGTCCCTGTAGTATACTGTTTTTAAGTCTTTGGGGTATAGACCGAGAGAGAGACAGATAGCTGGGTCAAATGGTGGTTCCATTCCCAGATTTCCAAGGAATCTCCATACTGCTTTCCATATTGGCTGCGCCAAATTGCAGTCCCACCAGCAGTGTATGAGTGTACCTTTTTCTCCACATCCTCGCCAACAATTATTGTTGTTTGTCTTCATAACAGCTGCTATTCTGACTGGAGTGAGATGATATCTTAGAATAGTTTTGACTTGCATTTTTCTGACTGCTAGAGATAATGAACCTTTTTATATATATTTGATGGAAATATAAGAGACCCAGAATAGCTAAAGCAATCCTTAGCAGGAAGAGTGAAGCAGGTGGCATCACTATAACAGACCTTAAACTATACTACAGAGCAATAGTAACAAAAACAGCATGGTATTGGCACCAAAACAGACTGATAAACCAGTGGTACAGAATACAGGACAAAGAGATTAACCCACAAAATTACAATTACTTTTTATTACATAAAGGTGCCAAAAAGATTCATTGGAGAAAAGATAGCCTCTTCAACAAATGGTGCTGGGAAAACTGGAAATCCATTTGCAACAAAATGAAATTAAACCCCTATCTCTCACCATGCACAAAACTCAACTCAAAGTGGGTCAAGGACCTAAGAATTAAACCAGAGACACTGCATCTAATAGAAGAAAAAGTAGGCCCTCATCTTCATCATGTGGGTTTAGGTCCCAACTTCCTTAATAAGACTCCTATAGCGCAAACATTAAAACCAAGAATCAATAAATGGGATGGAATCAAACTAAAAAGTTTCTTCTCAGCAAAAGAAACAATCTGTGAGGTGAATAGAGAGCCTACATCCTGGGAGCAAATTTTTATCCCTCACACATCAGATAGAGCACTAATCTCTAGGGTATATAAAGAACTCAAAAAGCTAAGCACAGAAAAAACAAATAACCCAATCAATAAATGGGCCAAGGACCTGAACAGACCAGAAGTGTTTTCTTTCTATGATAACTAAAGAATGGACAATTAACTCCAGAAAAGAGACATGTCTTAAAAGGATTCTGGGTGTGGCTATTGGCCTATCAGGTTGGTTGGTGAAAAAGCCAGTAAGATGTTTGAGACAGCTTTATTTTTAAAAGGGCCACCAGTATGAATATGTGCGTATGTGTCACCAAAAATAATCTTAGGGTCACCAAATCTCTTCCACTCAGCTTCCAAGGAGAGAATTTTCTCTAGTGTTCTCAATAGATGTGTTTAATGAAGATAATGGGAAAGGCCTTATCAAAGTGTAGAGCCTCGAGCTATGCATGGCTGCTGGCCACATAGGCAGCCAACCTGGAATCTACTCAAGGAATATTCCCTATCCCAGCATATGGTTTATAAGATTTGCCCAGACAGAATTCAGAACTGCTGTAGATCAGATGACGTGGTGCCTGCTGCCTTTCCATTCTTCTCCTGTACAAATGGGAGTGCTCCTTGGGGCTAGATTGATCCAGAGCCACCAGTGGATATTGAGTTTTGGAAGAAGAGATAACTATGTTTTGTTTCATTTATGATTGTTATTCTTAGGTCTCTGGATCAAAAGGAGCCACATTTTGACAACATGTGGTATAAAGACTATCATAAGAACCTTTGACTTAATGTCATATCCTATTAGACTTTTGGCTTTCTCCCTTGGAGAATAGCTACATTTGGTGTGCAGAGGGGTGGAAAAAAATATTTACAAGCAAGATACATACTGTGAATATTGTATCATTGTTTCCAACTTTTGTTTCCTACTTTCCAAGAAGCTTATATATCCTTGCCTCTTGCCATGTAATTTGCAGAGCAAGAAATATAATTCCTTCCCCCATTTTTGGTTTAATCGTATTTTTTTGATCAACAAAATGTGAGTGAAATTCTCAGGCATCATTGTAAACAGAAACTTTAAGATCTATTGAGTGTTTCCACTAATTCTCTTGATCATTTTCTTTCATCATGATACCAAAATAGAGGAAGCTTTTCCACTTTGGTTTCCAGGATGAGGAGGCCATGTGCAATAGCCACTCTACAGTGAACAGGTAATGTGGGCAAGAAATAAATCTTTATCGTTAAATCCCCTGAAATTCTGGTTTTTTTTGTTGTTGTTGTTTGTTTTGTTTTTTATGTTTTAGGCTTGCTGTCATCACATAGCTGACTGATATACCTGGGTGTTAGACTAGTAGTTCCTGGGACCCAAAGTGGTCCTGTCTCAGGCCCCTGAGTTATATTAGAAGAGTTCACTAAATAGTTTCTGCCTGATTTTCTTATTAATCAGAATTTACCTTCTGCCCTTCAGAAAGTCAAGGCCTTGAGAGGTATTCTTCTTTGTAGGGAATAGTCATAATTTGATAATATCCAATATATTATAGTAAATAAATATATAAAGTATAATAGGGATATACTTTCTTGCCATATTTTGGTGTGATAATCTAAGGGAATCATATAAAAACTATATTTTACATGTGTGTGTATGTATATCTATCTATCTATATTGATTGATTAATCAATCATATATTGCATATTAACTAGAGCAGGCTTGAGAAATACAGACAAGCATACTATAAAGAAGAAAAAAATGAACCCATTGTCCAAAACTATCATATCTTATGTTTTTAATATTTAAATAATTCCAACTTGGAAAAATGAGAAAAACAGCACAAATTATTCTACCTTCCCTTCTTTCAATTTCCCTAAATGTCTACAATTTATGATATATACTTTATCATTCTATTTATTTTTTCCGAACAGATTAAGAATATGTTAGAGACATAATGCTTTTTTATTCCTGAATATTTAACGGTGTATTACCTTTGCAAAAGTATATGGTCTTACACAATAGAAGTTTATAAAAATCAGAAAATTAACATTTGTACGATACCATCATCTAATCTACACACCTTAATCAAACAAATTGTCCCAATAATGTCTTTAGTGGCAAAAGAAAAAAAAATTCCACTTGAAGAACTAACCCACTGTCATATCTCCTTAGTCTCTTTTCAACAGTGACAGCTAGTACCTCAGTCTTTTTTTTCTTTCATGATCTTGATATTCTTGAAGAATATTGGTCAACTTTCATACACTAGCACTCAAATATGGGTGTTACTTTGGTTTTCAAGATTGGAGTCAAATTAGTACTTTTGGAAATAACATTGCAGAAATAAACTTGTGTTATTCTCAGTGCATTATCAGTATCAAGGTATAGATTTGTCTCATTACAAAGAATGTTAATTTTAATCAGTCAGCAAAGGTGGTACCTACTGATTTCTTCATGTAAAGTTGCTATTTTTTCCTTTTCAGTTAATAAATACTTTTAGACTAAATACATATCCTGTTTCTCATCAAAATTCTACCTGCTAGTCATAGAACATATTAATAATTCTTACCTGAATCACTTATTGCTATGGCAGCTAAGTAGTGATTTTCTAATTTTATTTAATTGGTTGTACATTTGCAAGTTGACATTCTACCGTAAGGAATAACTTTCCATTCTTTCTGATTTTATTTATTTATTCTTTCATTTAATTTGCTTTCCAGTCTGGACTCAATAAATTCTTACTTTATTATAAGGGTTCTAAGTCATTATTTATTCAGATTGTCAAATTGTCCTAGATTTAGCCAGTGAGTATCCCGTTGAACTGATTTCTATGTCCTTTTGACATTTCCTATCATTTTTTGAGCATTTATTTACTATTTGGGCTAAGACAGTATTCAAGTACCTCTTAAACTTTCCCAGTTTCAGCTATGGAATCAGCCATTTCTCCAATGGTTCTTGGTTCCTTTTAGTGGCCTGTGGAATTCAGAAACTAAGATGTAGATGCTATGTATTGTTATCACTAGTACCAAGAAAGTCATCATTTTAACATTTAATATTTGATTTAACATTCTGATGTTTCCCTTTGCCTTTTTCCCCTATGCGGCTAAAATTTCTATTCCTACTTTTCCAATCTTTAACAGTCTAACATGAATATTTCCCTGGTTATTCTAAGCAACTTTTTCAGATAATTAGATAACTTTTGCTGGTAGATGATTGGATTTTGCATCATTGAAATATTTCCAGTTTACCTTTATAATTCACAATCAGTAATACTAAATAGTTTTGAAAATGTTTTCTCAAACAGTCTTCACTTAAAATCTCACAGCAATCTGTGGGCTAGGCATTTTTGGTGCCCTTTTACAAAGCAAAAGCCTGAGACTAGAGAACTGTGCTGCTCAGAGACATTCTGTGATGAGCTGAGCTCAGTGGGGCAGGGATGGAGCTCAGGCCTTCTGGTTAATGCATGGTGTTGCTAGGCATCTGCTCATGTGTATGCATTTGTCTTCTGAACTTAATTCTACGCTACTTGATGGCAGAGATCATGTTTTAATGTGCATTGTGTCCCCACAGTTTCAGTACATCACAGGTGCTCAATAGTTTATCACTTGGTTCCAGAAAGCATCTGAAAAGTCTTTGCCCCAAGTACATTCTTAGGAAGATTTTCTACTGGGAGCTAGCTATAAAAGCACATCTCTCTCTTTTTAGGACATTGGTGACCAGACATCTTAATTATTGCTATTCTTTGCAAGGGATGCCATCAGCAAGGGAGGAAGAGAAGAGCAATCTGTTTGGATAGGGAGGGGCAAACTCAATAAATTTGCCAGCTGCACTTGATATCTTAGCAGCAAAACAAGCCATCCCACACTGCCTTGTAACTGCAACACAAGGCCGAGGACACGGTTGTTAACTACCCCATGGTAGGAATCCTTATCTGCAGCAGATTATGGGCCCAGAGACCACATGGGGACAAATTTGTAATAAATGATATTGTTCCAATTAGGACCTGGTTCAGCTGAAAATTAAAAGCACAAAATCAAAAGCCCCCTCCCCCCTTAGCCACTTCCTTGCAGACATCCGGACCAAGAGGCTTTTTGATGTTGATTGTCTCCTCTCACAGCTTTCAGTTGAGGACCCAGCCAAATTGCACCACGTGTGCTAATTATCCCTCTCCTGAGATTGCAAAGTTCCTAGTTAATCGGGGAGTTAGTCCAAACTACTTACTGAGTCTCCAAGGTGGCAGCTCTGTGTTGGGGACCTGGGCCAGTACAGACTTCAGCTGCCAAAAGACCACCAGCATGAATTTTTCCTCCTAAGCCCACTTTCCTGGAAAGTGGATGGCCTTGGAGCTTGGGAAGAAAAAGTGGAATAGGAACTCCTTCAGGGAGAGAAGCCCTGTCCGCCCCAGCTCCCCCAACTCAGTGATTGACCTTGCCATTTCCCTGGCTTTTTCTACTTTAGCCTTTAGCATCTGAGCACTCATGCCTGCTGCATCTCAGTGTTCATCAAGACCTCTTGCTTGTGCTATCCTAATGTTTTTCACATCTTCTTTGACTGGCACAGAATTTAGTTCACTCAATCCTTAGAGTCATTTAGGTGACTAAAAGTGGAACTAGTTCTTGAACCCAGAATTTAGGTACCAAGACTCATACTTTTTGAAGTCTGGTATGTGCTTGACTCTAGTTCCCTAGTCTAATGGTGGAAAAGTTCTAGCAGGATTTAAATTGTACAGAAAATACTGAGCCAAAAAAGCTTCCCCTAAGTCCCATTCCAGTTGGGAAGGTTTATGGAAGAACTCCTTTCCTCTTGATTATGATCACTGGCAAATCTTCTGTAAGATGTCATAGAAAAGGGAGGGAGGGACTATGCTGGATCTTCTCCACTGGCCCCTCCAGGCCTTGCACCCTTCTCCGTCCAGCACTGTGTCCAGAGGCTGGCCTCCCTGGGAAGCTTTGCTGGGATTCTCTTACCCTTTGACTATGGTTGATTTTGATCTGTGGGAAGCACCAGGAGGACAATGGAAGGTGGGACCTGGCTTAGGTCTCTTTCTGGAAGTGGCAACCCCTGTCAGGTAGCCTTCTTTGACAGTTCTAGGTCTCTCTTTAGGCTCCTATAGCCACTCCCTCCACTTGCCCTTAGGGCAAGGAGTGGGGAGGCATGGCCCCCACTATTCCTGGGCTACTGTGCTGCTCCTGTTGGTTTCCTTTAACCCTTCTTGCACATCTGTAAAAGTCCCCCTATTAAATCCTCCTTTATTACATGTTTGTGCCCTCTCTTTCCTTCCAGGACTATAATTGACTGAGGAATCGAGTAAATAACTCAGATCTGTTCACATGGAGTAGGGACACATGGCAAAATCATTTGTGGCATGCTTGATTCAGAACAGATCCTGAGCCCTTGTTGTGAAGATTGGAAGCTCCAGCTACATAAGATCCCATCACTAATGACAATGAGAGTAGAAAGCTTTTATTGTACTCTTATCTATGCCAGGCATTGTTATGACAACTTATAAGATGCACACTGTCTTCATCACTGTTTTATAGGTAAGAAAACTAAGGTGAAGAGGAGTTAACAACCATCTTTCAATTTCTATTCTTTAGTGTGCAAATTAAAACCAGGCAGTCTGGTTCCAGGGCCTTAGTTCTTAATTTCTACACTATACTTCTCCACATGCATAGGAAGTCAGCCAGTGGACTGACTTCCCAAATTATAGAATCATTTGAACATAACTTTTGAAGAAAAAAAATCACAGTGTTTGAAAACTATTTTTAACTTTGGGATTTCTAACATAAATGCTAACACCCAGTAATGCCATTTTTAGCAAGCTGTAATTTATTTAGGCAGATGGGAATGGATATTATTCTCAGGTTTGAATGTTAAACACTCTTTAGGAAGCATGGCACAGTCTAAAGGACTTGGAAGACTTAGGCTCCACTATTCATTAGCTAGGTGACCTTGAACAGGCCACTTGTGCTCTTGGAATCTTATTTCCCTCCCTCAGGTTTACTAGATGCCTACACACTCCCCTCATGTGATGTCCACATGTTGCATCCTGACATGACTACCACAACCCAACACCATCAACTAGTATTTCTTTGTTGGTTTTGGTGTGAAATGCCCAGGCACATGTGTTGTTTGTAATGTCAAACAAGGAGGTATCCTGCCTTGGCTTAAATACTGACAGTGCTTAGGATCTTGTGGCCCCAGGAAACTGATTCGCCAGGGAACTTGAGCACTTGCAAGGCAGTTAAAGCAACTGTAGGAAGCCCAGGTGGAGCTGGTATTAGAGTCATTCTCATTGAGGAGGACAAGGAATTTTAGGGGTTCAGGGAACAAGAAGATGATAGGCTGATGGATGAAAAGGATGCTTTATTATGGTGTACCAGGAGACCCCTCTTGAAACAAACATTTGTTACTGGCAAGGGATTTTGTGATTGACTGCTCTCTGTCCCCTGAAATTTCTCTTCCTTTACTTCTTCATGCTTTTGTGGATGCTGTGAAATCTGTCTAGTGAAACCTTGAAGGACAGATGAAACCTCTGATGTGAATCCGATGTTAATTCAATCAGAGGTAACATTTCTCCCTTCCTCCAGACTTCTGTGATATTCTTCTTGGACCTTGTTCCTAGCTGTTATGTTGTGGTATGTGCTGTCATTATTTGTGTACACACTGAGTCTCCTCCACTAGGTATGAACTCTTTGTGTCTGGTTTACATCTGAATACATGGAACTGGGCCCATAATCTTTCCCAGAGAGATGGGGGGGGTCGTGTCTGTAAATCCCATTTTTAATGCTCAGTGCACATGCACATACACCCCTCATGTGCACCTTCTATACATTCAGTCACACAGTGTGGCATTTAAAATAGCTAGGATTGCTTGTATGTCATAGGACTTTCTGTTATCAGAAAATTAGCCATATTCTTAACCCTAAAAGACATTGTGAGGTATATTTAGCAAGCAATGAAGAACAGGGATCTACTTTTACCCTTAATACTGTGTACTCTGTATGTCATTTTAATCTTTGATCCATATTAATTCCCAGGCTCACTGGTGATGCCATCAGTGTCAAGGGACCCATGATTTGAAAATCACCTGTTCCTTTGAATCCTGGTAATTACTGGTTTCACATCCTACGCTTGCTATTATTGCCTTGTTTGCCAGTCCTTGCAAGGATGCCCACTTGCATGAATGGCTACTTTTTAGGAATGGCAACACTTCTTATTCTGCAGAAATAGTAAAGTTAATGCAAGTAAAGAAAACCTTGAAGTTGCTTGGGGTCTAGAACTGGGGCATAATATTTCACCTCATCAGCAGATATCAGCCTCTGTGTTATCTTTTTTGGCTGTGATTTAGGGAACAGAAGCCAGTACCTAACAACATTACAACTGGAAGAGAAGGGGGGAAAAAAGGTGGAATGTTTGTGCACATCTTGGTGGTATACACCCAGCCCACACCTGGAAACTTATCTGAACTTGAAAAGCTCAGGATTTTTGTTGTAACAATGTCTTTCTGGTTAAAAATGATCAATCTCCTTGTGTTTAAGCAATTGTTACTTTTTCTCTTTTGCCAGCCCATAAATAGGAAGAGTTTAAGTTTCAAAGCCTGGAAGGTAAGAATAGCTCAGAGACAAAGCTGCACCTGCTGAACTCCTGATGATAAAATGTGAGTTAAAGAGAAAACCCTCTACAGGCTCAGGACACAGCAAATGGAGTCGTGTCTCTCAGATGTAGAGATTAGAGTAGGATTTTGCGTACCGAAACAGTCCAGCAAGGTCTAACAAACAATGGCATGGCAAGTATGGGGGAGAGGGATGGAGAGGCCGGACCAAGTTTATTTGATTTATAATCTGCCACATGATTTGGGGATTGTTGGATCAGAGGCTAAATTCCCAGTGGACTGTAAGTACCAGGAGGGCACAACTGCCTGGTTTAGCCCATCTTTATATCCGTAGAACCTAGCTCATGCCTGGGATGTAGTAGGCTACTGTTACCTCTCACCTATCAAATGACTCAGTTCCCTAATTAGGCTTTACCTTACCTTAACCCAGGGACCTTCTCAGCCTGAGCCTGGCATCTTCTTCCTACTTAACCTCACTTACCCCTCAGGGATTCACCTTAACTTTGTCTAGCCCCATGTGGAGGTTAAGGGGACACTGCATTAAGCAGTGATTTGCAGACTGGGGCATCAGATTCAGGCCCCTGGTAGGTTTCTTATGGAGGACACTGGCCCCTCCTTTTGGAACCAGTTCATCTGCATCAGGACATTTTTTTTTTTTTTAATTTCCTGGAGCCCTATAATGCACAAAGAGGGATGGGTACAGTGCAGGACCACGCTTGCCGAGCCAGCCTGCAGCTCCTGGGAAAGGAGACAAGACATGTGGGCCTCTCCCTTCCCTGGGGCCCTCAGGTGCGGATCAGAGGAGCTGACAGTCATCTGTTTATCAGGCAGCTTTGTGCCTTACAGGGGAGCTGAGTGGCACGTACACGGATCTCTGAAAGGCAGGAATCTGCAAGCTGTGCACTGCTCAAGCACAAGCTACCATCCTCCAGCAAGCTGGGTGCTCCCTTCCCACCCCTGTGGAGACCACTGACTCCAAACAGGGAGTCTCAACCCTGAGGATACAGCTTGCAAAACGTGACCCTTTCACAGTGTTACAAATAGCCTTGACCTTCTTCTCCAGTCTTTGTGATCAAGGAAGAATTCTGGTCATTCGTGACTTCTAAGTGGAATAATAACAATATTGAGTATAATCAATATTTATTGAGAGCTCACTCCATGCCAAATACTGCTCCAAGTGCTTTGTCAGTTAACTCTGACCTTTCATGGAGGAGCGCTCTGGTTAAGCCCATTTCCCGGTGAGGAAGGGAGGCACAGATCACAACTTGTCCAGTCACAGAACTACTAATAGAATCAGGATTTGAACCCTACATGTAGAGTCCCAGCCCACATGGTAAACTACTTTATTCTGCCCCTTGCTGGATCTTTTGGCCTGGGAAATTAATCTCTTCTCTTATTGAGGGAAGTCAGATGTGGACATTTTAGTGACTGCTTCTCTCTGAGAAGTCAGGTCTCAGCAGATGCAGAGAAGCCTTCTGTGGCCACTTGATTTGTTTGTTGTCACTATTCTCTCACTGTTCCAGAGACCATGAGTCTGAAATCTTCCTTTGTTTGCAGATGCATTCTTCCAGTCTCTGCCTGCATCATCACATGGTCATTTCATCCATGTGTTTTCTCTCCTGTCTGTCTCAAATATTCTGCCTTTCTCTGAGGAGGACACTTGTCATTGAATTTAAGGCCCACCTGGATCATGCAGGATGATCTCCTCATTCAAGAGCTTCTACTGCAAGGACTTATCACAGCTTGTAAAGACTTTTTCCAAGTAAGGTAACATTGGCAGGCTTGAAGGATTAGAAAACGGGCACATCTTTTGGGGGGCTGCCATTCAACCTGCTAAATCACCCTATCTAAAATAAATTCTGCTGCCCACCCCCGCTTCACATTGCCCTGTTTTCTTTCCTACCAAGCATCTGCTACTACCTGGAGCATTCTTATTTCTTTATGCATTTCCCACAGCATTCTCAACCTTGGTGCATCTGGCATTTTGAGCAGGACAAATATTTACTATATAAAAGTGAAAATTTCATTGCAGGGCATTTAGCATTTCACATTTTTAGCCCAACCTTATATGAGAGTGGGACTGAAGTGGAGATAGAAAAATCTTCATAACAATCAACTTCCCCTCAGATATCCAATGTCGCAGCCAGGCAGGCAGTACCAGCCCAGGCCCCAAACCACCTGTTTAGGTGTTTTGTGCTTAAAGTCTGCCTCCTTTCATAGGAACAAAAGCTCCATGAGGGCAGAGACCTTGTCTGTCTTGCTAACTGCTATATTCAATCAGCATCTGGTTCTGAGCAGACACTTGCTGTGCAGTCTCTCCATGCAGTGGAAGAGAGGGATATTCTTTCTGGAAATGTATGTCAGACATCAGCCTTTAGGCTGCTCTAGCCTAGGAAGGGATAGCCATGGCACAGATCTCAAGAATTATGGAGTAAATAGTAAGGTAAGTTTCTAATCTCTTCTTGGAGTCTTCCCTTCCCACTTCCCTGCCCAAATTGTCCTTTCCTGAGCATGGCTGTGCAGAGACTTAGAACTATATCCTCACCAGTTGTCCTGGTCTCTGTCATGTAGTTCCTTCCCTGTTAGACTTAAGCACTGCTCCTGCAGTCATCTTGTGTCCATTGTCACCCCAAGGGTTTCCTCTTGTGTCACTGCCACAAAAATAAAGGGCAAGCTTTAGGTCAGGGGCCTGTGATTTTGCCATCTGGCTGGGATGCTGCTTCTCCGCCCCTGGCTGGCTACTAAAGCCATCTGCCTTTTATTTGTCACTCGTGTGAGTGCAGGTAAGACATTTTGCCTCTGTGATTCGGAGAAACCTCACCTATAAATCAGGAAGGACACTTGATGACTTTATCAGCAACTATCACCTCTGGAAGGTTATAGTTACGCCATAAAGCATATGCTTTTTTTTTTCCTCATATAAGGAGATTAGAGACTGAAAAGGATATAGGGAGGCTTCCAACTCTATCTGGACCATAAAGACATCACCATTTGTGTTGGAGAGAGCAATGAAGAGGTGGGTAGAGGGATCTAGGCAAGGCTTCCAGATCAGGTTGAATATGCCAAAAATGAGGAAGGCAGTATTGCCCAGGGACTAAACTAAGGGACTTTGGAGAAATGAAATAATCTATATAAGGGGTTAGCATGCTTTGAATCTTTGTGTCTTTCATTAATCCCAAGTGTGTTTGTAAGACAGAGAAAATAAATACCTGTCCAAGGTCATGCAGATGGACATGGCAGAGTTGGGAATTGGACTTCGCAATAGCAGAAGTTTGTGCTTCTCCTAACACACCATTCTCCCTTCCTTGCATAATCTCTCTGGAGTGCTGCTGCAGGCCCCAGATCTGAAAAGCAGCCAAGAATGGCTTTTCTCTACCCTATGTATGACTGTCTGAAGGGATGCTGTAAGTTTTTGATACATTAGAAAGCAGAGATACAGATGATAGAAATCAATATGCACTGACTCCTCAGGCTGTATGTCAATTTCACTGCGATAATCAGCTGCGCGTGCGCGCGCACACACACACACACACACACACACACACATATCACCCCCCTGACCACTACCCTATAACCATTGTCCCAGCTTGGGCCAGCTTGGGAAGTCAGCATGGGCTTGGGTAACCACAGAAAAACCATCAGGGCTGAGGCAGAAAGCTACATGCAGGTAATCGAGAGGTGATTGTGCAGGGATCATCGCCTCCATTTAGGTGTCAATTGTGTAATTTCCAGCTGTTCCTCAGCTCAACAGCTGGAGTTCAATATGCTCAGGGCGTATCTGGAGGCCCCCAGCCAGGGAACTCAATATTAAACTGGCTTCCAGAATCTAGGAAAAGCAGCTAGTATTGCCGCAAACCACAGAGGAGAGGCCCCTTTTTTTCCATCCACTTAAGCAATGGTGGCTCTTGGGGAACAATATTGGTGCTTCCTGAGAGTAGCTGGTCAAAGACAAAATGGAGCTGGGGTGTGTGGGGGTGGGGGAAGTAGAATCCTAAAGCAAAGATACAAAGAATGCTCATCCCTTTAATTTTGTCCAGTCTTATGGTACAATATTATTACTATTATTTCCATTTTACATAAAGAAGACAAATTGTTTTTCCTATTTCAAACAAGGCATGATTGGCAGAACTGGTTGCTGAAGCCAGATTGTCGGACCCTAGAACCTGAGTTTTGTATCCCCCTACTAATCAGAAGCATTTTCCAGGCAGGGCTCTGCTCTAGTTTGGGAATATACTACCAGCTTGACCAAATTCTGCCACTTAGAAAGTGGACTTGCTCCAGGAGTGGGGAAGAGCCCCCGAAACAAAATTCCCAGGGTGCTGGTGGGAGTGCTCTGCTTGCCTCAAATGGAAGCCTTGTATGGATATCAAGAAGGCTTCTCCTCCTATCATGTCAACATCATAATCAGAGTAATTTGGAGGGAAAAGATAGTAGTTTTTATCTTTCAACCTACCTTTGATTCCAATTTATCACTCTTTATGTCTTTCCACAAAACCAAACTGCATGGTTTTTTCCCTCTCTTTTTCTCCTGCTACCTAATTATCTTGTCTGGCATAGCAGATACTCTGCCACTCTATGTGGTCTTGAGCCCATGGCAGGCCTTACTAATTAGTCATAGCATTCTTTCCCAGAAAGCCCAGGAAGGGCCTTCAATTTCTTCTTAAAGCAGAATTATAGGGATTTACTTCTAATAGTTGTCAGCCCATGAGCTGAAACCTGATTGAGTGTCTGGGCTGTTCGTTCACTTGCTCATTCATTAGAGATTTGCAGAGGACATACTATATCAGGGAACCATTCAAAGCACTGAGAATTCAGCATTGAGTAAAGAGAAACTGTCTTATATATTGGAGTGATACGGACCAATCACCTCAAGTTAAAGATGAAATAGATACCCTGAGAATTAAGGGATGTGACTTTAGATTCTTGAATTTAAGTAATGATACAGTGTTATAGGACTTGGGATAGTGGCCAAGTTGGGATTGATGGAAGCAGTGGGATTCTCTTCCCAATTACTTACAATAAGCCCTTCTGGGTTCATGACTTTGGACAGGTGAATCTGGTGATCAGAACTGTGGAGGACATCTGGGCAAGGAGATCTGGTTTTTACTGGTGGCTCTTCCATTAACTTAGTATATCTTTAGGGCTCTTTGGGCCCTGCCTCTCTTTATTTTTATTTTATTTTTTAGCTGATCAATATTTATTTACTTACTTATTTATTTTTCCCTGCTTCACATTAATTCAGTGAACTGTCACTGAGCATCCACCATGGGGCCTACCACTGGACAAGGCATCTGAGACCCCAGGACAAACAGATACAGTGAGAAAAGATGTGGGCTAGTAGTCTAAACACTTTTCTCAGTCTCACTTTTCTATAAAATAAGATTGAACTGGCTGATCTCTAAGGCCATACTAACCTTGTATATTCTTTTATGCCATTGGGGGTAGCCATTTTAGGAATGTGACTCCCCTATTCTGGTCAGGGCACCAGGTTATCATGCATCCTGGCTTTGCATGGATATTGCTAATCAGGAAGGACTGGTGGTCAGGGATTGCTTGCTGAAGGGTAAATGCCATTCCCATCCTCCACCTCTCATAACATTGCTCAGCAACCCAAGTACTTTGATATTTACTCAGTTTTGGCTCAGTCCTTGAATCTATTATCTCTTGCTGGTCCACCCAGCATCCAAATGCTCAGGCTTTTTCTTAGATGAGTTAACAGAGTCAATATATTCCCTTTGTCTTTTTCCTTATCCAGATCATCTATGGGTTAGCTGCTGAATGCCCCATTTTTTTTCCATGTTATACAGTAAAGAGTGACTCAAGTAGGGATAATTTTCTGCAGTGGGATATGATGACACATGTAGGTATGGAACCAGACTTTAGGCTTCAATGAAACCACCCAAAACCTATTTACTGTTCCTATGGCAAATGAGAAGGAAGAAAAATAAGATACAGTGCAGAAGTACCATGGTACCATAAATATCAGAAAATGAATAGCCGGTATACACAATATTGCTGAATTCTATCAACAGAAAAATCTGCAGTGTCTCCTTCCATCAACAACCCTCAGATGGTGGAAGAAGACACTGCAGATTTTTCTGATGACAGAATTTGGTAGGGTTGGATTTACAAGGCTCTCTCAGAGCTGGGTTATACCTCCTGAACAACGTGCCTGCAATTTAGTGAGCAATGTGCTTGATAAGGTGGCAGGGGAGCCCAAAATATGAATAGGTGCATCTAAGCCCATGATCTACACACTTTCTGCAAAATATATCTCTACATTAAATATAAATATATGTATCACACATGTGTATATGTCTATGTTCACAATAATATAGTGTCTATATCTCTGTTTGGCATTTAGTTGGGGCTCACTAAATGTCCATTGAATAAATGAAGATGGAAACAATTAGGTTTGTCATCTGTAGTGTAGTGATTCTTCCCATCCTCAGGGGGCAGCCATACTTGGGATTGCATACATACCACTCTGTCCCAGCTTTTTTGTTTTATATTTTTGTTTTATTCAGTGCTGGGATTGAATCAAGGGCCTTTCACCTGCTAGGAAAGAACTATCACTAAGCTATATCTCCAATTCTTTTAAAATTTGAGACAGGATCTCGCTAAGTTGCTCAAGCTGGCCTAGAACTTACCATCCTCCTGCCTCAGCCTCCTGAGTAGCTGAGATTGTAGGCATGTACAACCATGCCCAGATGAATGATGGCTTTTATTTCATTTGTGACTCCCTTATTTCTGGCATTTTGGGGGGTAAGGTGGGTTACTGGAGATTGAAGCCACAGCGTTAACACTAAGCTACATTCCCAGCCCTTCTCATTTTTCATTTTGAATTGCTTACGGCCTCACTGAGTTGCTGAGGCTGGCCTTAAACTTGTGGTCCTCCTGTCTCAGCCTCCTAAGTTGCAGGAATCACAGGCATGTATCACCATACCCAGCATCTCCAGCACTTTAAATGTGTTCAGCATTCCAGGGTCCACTGCAATTTTTGCGTGATCTAATACAGACAACAGATGGCCGTTGCAAAACTTAGAATTAATTTTAGCTTATAGCTTCTGGGAGCAAGCATTGTAATAGAATTGATGGTGCAGAATAACAATAATAATGATAGAATTATTAATACTAACACCTACTGTGTCTTAGAGGCTACCCTGAGTCAGGAATCATGCTAGACATGTTTAGGGTGCTATTTTATTGTTTGAAGTATTATTAATATCATTCTTTGCATGTTTGGGCCAAGCATATGCTCAGTACTTTACATGCATTATCTAATCTTCACATCTCTGTGAAATAGCTATTACTATTTACTTGCTGCAAATGGTGAAATTAAAACTCCAAGGAGGTTAACTTACCCCAAGCTACTCAGATGGTGCCTGGTTGCCAGAATTCATACCAAAGAGAAGCCATCTTCAAGACCCATGCATGTTTTAGAATAGGACACTTGATCAAAAAGTGGCAGGATGGCGGGGGTGGGGGGTGGAGAAAAAATCACAGACTAGTGGTGGGGGAGATTACCATAGTGGCCACCTCCCAGGGTGGCACTGGGGATTGGAGGAGATCACATGAGTCAAATGTCTAGACTGGTCAGGCAAACAGGAAAGACTCAAGCAACAGCCGTCTCCTTCCCTCTCCCCTTGAAGCAGCAAATGTGACTAAGGCAATAGGGTGAAATGTCTAGAGTTGTTTTTAGTGACATGCAGATATTTCTAAACCAGTTTTGATGGGGATTCATTTTCAATAGCTATAGAAACACTCCCATTAGCCTTTTGCCTCTGATAATCTCACATGTTGATCCTCAAGGCAGAGGTTACCATGATAGAACAACAAATAATAAAGCTAATAATGGTGAAGAGGCAAAACCCCCAACTTTTTAATACTATAAGCTTTCTGTCTGAGAGATGTCATTTCTTTCAACAGCTTCAACTTTCTTCAAGGCAGAAAACCATTGAAGCTGCAGCATAGCCGAACATCTGTCTTATCATGTGGGCAGATATTGGGATTAAATTAACTAGAAATGAATAGAATGATGTATGACAGGGTGCAGATGTCCCAGGCACAGTGTGATAATTTCATTGCAAAACTATGTAATGAATTCCATACATTATGGAAGTACAAATGTACCACTTTAGGTAATTGTGATGAAAAGGTATAATGTGCAATGCATAAACAGAGTGTGAGCCCAGGGGCATTTCTCCTCTGCTATTTCTCTTTAGTCATTTCAGAATGACTTTATTTGGTTTAATGTAAGCCTATTATTATTATTATTAGAGCCTTTTTTTTTTTGGTTGGCCCCTTCAGCATTTCTTGCCTGGTTGGTATAAGAAATATTTGGAGTAAAGGAATAAAATTTGGGCAGGTCACAGCTTTGGCCTCTTGAAGCATGAAAGCTAAAGAGAGCATTTTCCAAAAATACTTTGTTGTGAGAATTTCAAAGTGGTAATGTCTCTATATACCTTTCCTTCTCTCTCTTCTTTCTCTTTCATAGACTAGGGAAACTGCTTCAGTATTCCATACTAATTTGCTCAGGGGATTCAGAGTTGATTCAGAGCCAGAAAACCAAGGTTCCTCTTTTGACTCTGCTTGTGACTGCTGTGTAACCTTGGGTAAGTCACTTCATCTCTCAGAGCTGCCTTCTCTTCATTTATAAAACACAACTAATGCTGCTACTACTATTCTAATATTGTGTTGTCAGTTACAGATGAGAAAACTAGAATATAAACTCAGAGAGTAGAGTGCCATATCTGTCTTACTTACTGTTTTATTCCTAAGTGTCTAAAAAATAATCACACATAACAGGTAGTTGATAATTTTTTTTAATACACAAGTCAAATAAAAATGTGCTAGACAAAGTGCCTAGCACAATGCCTGGCCTATAGGAGGCATTTAATGATGTCTTGAATTCCAGCTGGTTTTATTTATCTATAGAAATCTTCAAACTCGGTTGTTGCTAACATATTCACTGAATAGCCTATTATACAATCAGAGTCACTGGCCAAGCACCAGATTTGGCTGCAGATCTTTCAGTGTCACACAGCACACTGTAGGCAGGGCCAGATCACCAGCCTGTTTGCCGATTGTCAGCTTCAGTTTACCTACCACACTGCCTCCCAAGCTAGCATAAAATGACCAGGTCTGGCAGAAACAGAGATGTGTCCTCTCTGCAGGAGGAGAATGCCTCTGTTAGCATGCTTTCCATCAAGGA
The DNA here is from genome assembly GCF_001458135.2 of Marmota marmota marmota. Lineage (NCBI taxonomy): Eukaryota > Metazoa > Chordata > Mammalia > Rodentia > Sciuridae > Marmota > Marmota marmota. Next base: position 28,412,854 of record NW_026000174.1, on the reverse strand, counting down.
ATAAGAGGAAGGTTTCATTTTGCAGCAAATGGCTGGCCCAGGGTCCTGCTTGCCAAGCAAGAGTGAGAGCCGCATGGTCACAGCTGGGGCCAGTCTCAGCCCTGTTTTTCTCTCCATCCCACGGTTCTGTTCACACAGCCCTTCTCTTCCCCTTTAAGTCTCCTTTCCACCAATTATTTGCCTGGGGTGACATCAGTGGAAAATGTGAGGAGATGGCAGCAGAGTCGAAACCTTAGCCTTCCCTGGGAGGCCAGAAAAGCCTGTTTTTAATGCTCGGATTGGTCCTTGATTTCCCCAGCTTGTTTGTGCCATGTAATGCTTTCAGCACAGTTGAAGCAGGATGCCTGGGGTGACTCTAGGCCACGGAGGGCCTGGGTCCTCATGCCCACTGGACAGATGCTTCACCGTCTGGCCTCCTTTCTTAGCCAGGAACATCATGGAACCAGTCCCAAGGAGGGCTCCTGGGGTAGAAAATTCTCGTGGGGGTGGGGCAGGCTACTCCTCACACTGCGTGGAAGTTGCTGCTTTGAAAAAGTTGGGGATTTAGGGTTGGTCAGAACATATTCTCTTTCCCTTGCCCCCCAGTGCTCCCACCCCTTCCTCTCCCCACAAGCTTCGGGACTGTCTGCAGGGCCTGGATTTTTTTTTTTTTTTTTGCCAATTTGGATGCCTTGAAAGAAACATTGTTCAAAATAGAGACTGGAGGAAGGTGCTAATCTTGCGCTGCTTATCAAATTTGAGCAAAAAATGTTGACATCCCACTTTCCCAAGTGCTGGCTCAGCTCTTTTGTGTTCAACTGGAGGAGAGAAGCCAGCTGTGTGTGTCTAGAACTAAAGAAAAACTCAACTCTGACTCCCCAGCCCTTTACACCTGGCCTTGCCAGACCCAGGGGCGGGGCAGGCACTGTGGGGACCTCAGAAGCCTCATCATCCCCTGTAGCACAGCCCTGTGAATCCCCGGAGAAGCCTCCCATTTATTGCTGCTGCTACTGCTTAAACTCTCAAGGAAAAAAAAAAATAAATAATGCTGCTAAAAAGTTACTGCTTTATATGTAGAGAGAGCTCTTCGTTTTCTCACGATGAAAGACATATTTGGGATCATCTGGTTTTCCAAGCAGATGCCCAGTTTATCTCACTTTAAATCAACTCTTTCTGACTGGACTTTTTCCTGGATGAGTTAATTGAGCGTGGCTAAAACCAAAATGCTCTCACGATTAAGGAGCCAGGCGAAGGGGCGCTGGGTCAGGGGTGTCAGCCCGCTAGGAGGGTGGCGACTTGTTTACTTCTATTCTCCTAACAGAAGGAACAGGCAGGAGCAGCCCACTGGAAATAATTTTGAATAATCTCACTCTATTACTGGAAGCGAAATTGAGTCTGCTCAAGCTACCCCAGTGATCCGACATTTCAGCGAAACGGGGAAACTAATATCCAATTCATGTAGCATAAAATAAGTGACATAAGGAAAAGCAGGATGAAGCAGGATGAAATCTGGAAGTTTTTAGTTTTCAATTTGTACATCTTGTCTTCTATTACTGGACCAACTCGCTAATGCAGCTCATAGAGCAGAGGGGGCCTCATTAAGCCTCTGGTCATTAGTGGTGGTGGGCGTGTGTGTGTGTGTGTGTGTGTGTGTGTGTGTGTGTGTGTGTGGTGGCTATTGATGCCTGACATTGATAGCAGGCATACATCACCCTGCATCAATCAAATCTAGAAAGAAAAATTGTTAAGAAATGAAAGATAAGCCCCACTTATCCACTGGAGCTCTCTTGGCTGAAGGGGCAGATGGCATAGAATTTAGATTTGACCCCTTGGAAAATGCTCAGTGTAAAGGAGAGGGCTCATTAGCTCTACACCCACCAGCCTTGCCAGGGTCTGTGCTCCCTAGAACATGGCCTCTGTTAAGGAACTGTCATCCCCTTTGCCAGAGGAAACCTTAACATCTCTCTTAACGCTTTTCTTCCTCATAGTCCTTATACCTTACCAGTGGCTTTAAGTTCTGTATTGTGTCCACTCCCTTCTCTCCATGCCAGGTGAAGACATTGATCCTATTTATCTAGTAATCCTCATTGCTCTTTATCTTTCCTATATTCTTCTGCTTTCCACCATTCTTTCTGATTGCTAAATCATCTGGATGTATTACTGTCTGCTCAAAAGCATTCAGTGGCTCCCTGTAGCCCAGTAACTAAAATCCACCCCTACCATACTTATCATTCAAAACTGCCCATAGTTTGGCTTCCTTTGTAACTCAGTTTCACACATTCTTTTTCATTCATCCTGAGCTGCAGCCAAATGAAAGTAGTTTTGTTTTCTTGCAATGCTGCGATTTGCTGCCTATACATGTTTGCTCACACAATTCTCTCTGCACAGGGTGACCTGCCCTATCTGTGCATCTCTGCATGTCTTGGTTCTACCCATCCTTTAAGATCTAGGCCAGTGCTACCTCTTCCAGGAAGACTCCTTGATTTTCTGTTGGAAGATGTGCCCTTTCCATCAGGCCCTTTATCAGGCAGTGGATTAGGTCCTTCCTTCAGCACACTGGCAATGGAGTAGTGTCACAATCAGAGTCCTCGCTGTGGGACCAAGTAAGCTTAAGTTGTGTATGCCTCCATTATTCTGTGAAACTGGAAATGTAATAGTAGTATTTATTTCTTAAGAGAATCCCAGGGAGTCCAAGGGGAAGATATGTACAATGTGCTTAGCATGATGCTTAGTTATTGCTGTCCTCTGGAGTGGTGCAGATTTAAGGATAGACTTGTAGCATTTACTAAGCATCATTTATAGAAATATCCTTTGAGAGGATTTGAGAACAAATAGAATAAATAAGACATAGAACCTGACCTCAAGGAACTCAGGGTCAAGGATGGAGAAGTGTAAGCAAGAGCACCTCAGGTTAGGTTAGGGGAAGTGAGCATGGGTGAGTCCACAGAGCTTGTAGTTCTGGAGCTGGATTCTAGGTTGGAACCCAACCTGGTCACTTCCTAGCTGGGTGACCTTACACAATGACTTTAGCTCTCTTTGCTTTAATTTCCTCACCTATAAATTAAGGGTAGAAAATAGTGCCTACTTCATAGGGTGGGTATACCTGTTACCTGGCTCAGACAAGGCCTTACTTGTTGCAGGAGTCAATAATGGTTAGTACTCAAAACTCAAATGTTGCTTTGGCTTTGGGTGATTGCTTCTCTGCCACAGAAGTGATCTTTTATGAGGATAAAGCCATAATAGTTCACAGAAGACACCATTGGAGGGGATATGGGCTTCTCAACTGTCTCTTTGGTAATGCCTTTTGAAGCAGGTGTGGCCTTCTCCTCACCCTCTTTTGGAACCTACACCTCTCCAGTCTTCACCTGGCACAGAGACCTCTCCTCATGCTGGGTGTGGCTGGGGCGTGTCACTAACCAAAGTAGTTTGCTTAAAGTCTTAAAATTTCCTAGAGCCAAACAAAGTATCTGCTTCTGTCCTCCTGGGCTTCTGTCCAAAGAATTTGCATTACAAAATACCTCTCCACCCCTTCATTATGCATGGACAGAGAAATCTGATACAAAGCGGGTGGTGCAACTTTATCAGGCAGTTTTAACTGGCCTTGACACTGGTCCCTGTTTTTGTGGCCAGGCACTTACCCCTTGTGAGACATGGAAACCCTTCCATGGTCTGCAGCTTGGTTTCCCTGCTCCCCGGGTCCAGGGTTCCCCAGTGTTTGGTGAAGGAGGCCCTATGCCTCCCAGCTCAGGAACCCTTTTGCTGTGTGCCAATTTCTTCCTGTTCTGAAGTGACAGCCAAGGCCATTCCTGGACAGCTTGTTCTGGGAAAGCTTTGACAAAGCCAAGCACATCTACCTCTGATAAGAGTCTGTACTCAGGACAGTCATGGGAGGAGTGGCAACAGAAAGACAAGGGGCCAAAGTGACTAGGAGGTAATGTGTTTTGAGGGCTGAGAGTGGAGTGAAGAACTGAGAGATCAAATGGAGGATTTGGCCAAAGGAATCTTTTAAATGGTAACTCTACAAGGCCCTGAAAGTGAAGGACCATATTTTTTTTCTAGAAAAGATAAACTTTGCTAAAACAGAATGTATAGGGCTCTTTGTGGGGCGTATGCACACATATATGTGTGTGCTCCTATGTGTGTGTGTATGTGTGTGTGTGTTACCTGTGGAAGGAGAGGGTGAAGCACTGCAAAGTTACCCTGAAGTTAGTGCAGAATCTCGTGTCCCTTGTTTCTCTAGCTCACCTGCACTCGGTAAAGAAACATCGGGCATGTGGTTATGTACATGGAAATTGCCCTACACCCTGACCCAGTATCTCACAGCTCCAGCAGAGGCCCCCCTGACTCCCTGATGCCTGTGGTGGGGCCTTGGGCTCTGCAGCTCTATGCTGGCCCGCTTATTGGGCCTCTCTTGCTGTCATGAAGAGGGCCTGAGCAGGAGCCAGACGGTGGCACCCTAATGAGGTGGGTAAGGATTTCCTCCATGTGGTAATGCAACCCATTTATTAGTCTTTCCTTGGGAGTCCTTTTCTCTTTTCATACATACCTTTTTGACTAGAGGGTCTTAGGGCAGGGAGATTAGAATATCCTTAAAGTACTCTAGCAGTGTCCATAGACACTGTTCAAAGCCCATAGACCCCTGGATTATCTCAACATCACAGCACATCCCTGGGTAACTGGGTAACCCCAGAAAGGGCAATGTGGGTTTGGCCCTAAGTGGATGGGAGTGGCCTAAAAGACTGGCAGAGTGCCTGCCAGCCAGGATAGCCCTACCCAGCTGTGTCCACAGAGCAAGTGTCTCCCTGACCCAGGCAGGGCTCCCACTCCCTGTGTAGCAGTGTGATATGTGGGTACCTTGGATGCAGTCAGGCTACCTATGTCAAAGCCCATTCCTGACCTGTACTAAGCAGGTGACTTTGGCCAATTCTTAAATCTTTCTAATCCCCGTTTTTCCTTAATTACAAAGGGGAAAAAACATTTCTGGCAGAGATGTTCTGGGAGTTAGAGATGATGCTCATGAAGCAATGGCCTGTTGTCTGGAAGGTCACCAAGTGATAACAGCAGCTTCCATTTATTTAGTTGCTTACTAAGTGCCAGACACTGCAGCAGATTCTTTACATATTTTAGTAGGGATGGTTTCAGAGGCCGCATACTGGGTGAGTTAAACACATAAAAGGCTCTGTGCATTTTTCTCTTAAGTTTCTTTCTTTTTACTCATCAATTATCTTTTTCTGCATGATGGCAGATCCCCAGTGTCAGTCATCACCAGGCAATCTCAGTTGCCTCAGTATTTTTTAAGTCACTTTGGGTTTAAGCTCAATAAGTTCAACCTTTTTCCTTTTCTTTCCTCCCGCTTCGCTTGGCATTTGCATTCTGGGGCTGAGAGGTATTCTGGTGTGAGTGTGGGTGAGAGAATGGCTATGGCTCTGGCCCAGAGTCATTCTTTTCTAATGATGATGGCTGCCTAGATGTAACTCCTGGTCCTAGGTTAAGGCTATGCCTCATCTGGTCCTTGGTTGTGTGGTCTTTGCTATTTTTTATCTGTGGCATCTTTCTCTCCAAATTCTATTGCCACCCCATGGGGTACAGGGGAAACTTGCTGCTTTCTAGTGCTATGCTGGGGCCACTGGAGACCTGTGGGTGCCCAGGGTCTCTGTCTCTGGAACCCCATGGGGCCATTTCTGCTACCTGCTCCTGGGCCTCTCTGAACTGCCATCAACAGGCAACCAGATGAGAGCACAGTGAGGGGTCTTTCCTCGGGGATCCACAGCTCTCTCAACTACTTTTCCTTTCTGCACTAGTCACCTGGGTGTGGGGGTGGGAGGGCCCCTTCGCAGAGAGTCCTCTGCTTTCTCTCTGATGTTTCTCCCCTCCTCCCTACCTTGGAGAAAGTTATGAAGATGGCTGATGAGACAGGAAAAACTGGTTCTACTTGAGCACATGTTCTCCTAAATATTTTCTGTCTTATTTCTGGATGGATAGCATTGGACTTTAAAGCCAAGAATGTGATGTCTTTGTTCTCTGGTTCTACCCTGACAGCTTTCCTGAAGTACAGGAGCATGAGTCTAACTGCCCTGGTGGGGGGAAGGTAGAGATGGAAACAAGGAAAGCAACTGGATGAGTAAGGGGACCTCACTGATTTCCTGAACAAACACTATCTTTTTAATCTTTCAGAAATCCTATCATGCAGTTTCTATTATTAATCCCATTTTATAGCTCATAAGTGTTGACTCTAAAAAGTGACTTGGATGACTAATCCAATTCAGCCACCAAGTATTAACAGAATGTCTGCTATGTGCCAGGTACTATTCTAGATTTTAGAAGACATAGTAGTGAACAAAACAGATCAAAACCTCTATTCTCCTGAGGCTTAAATCCATGTTGGGTGGGGAAAGCAGGGAATAAACTGTAAGGAAAAAGACCAATAGGTAAGCCAGATAGTTTAACCCACATTGATAAGTTTTAGGGATACTTATAAATCATAGAAAGGGGATAGAGATTGCAAGACAGATGTGGCCTCACTGAGATGAATCAGAGTAAAGACTCCCATATTGGAGGGAAGTAAATCCCAGGGAGAAGGAAGAGCAGGAACAATGGCTAAGCTGGAAGTATACTTGGTTGAATTATTAATGGAAAAGAAGAGCTGGGATTTGAACCCCACTAGTTTGACTGCAGAGCCTGCGTGCTATACTCTGATCTGAAAGGTTCAAATATGGTAGTCATTGCTATTATTACTTCTGTGCCATTGGCTGGACATCTGACATCCTTCCCCTCTATGAGCCTTGGTGGGCAGTTGAAAATGCCTGATTCCTCCCACCCCTGCCCTAGATTTCCCTGTAACTATGGAAGGGATATATGCCCAAGTGCAACCAACAGAAACACTATGTGGGCTTCATATCAGGAGCAAGTGATGCAAAGAAAGGGGACCAGGAAGTAGAGTATCTCATGGACCTGGTAGGCCAAGAGAAGGGTATCACTGGTGGCTGTAGGGGAGCAATGATGGACTTTGTCTGTGGCTGATGACATCATCAGTGTAAGTTACAAGGTTAGGGCCACATGAGGCAGGGCTTGCATATATACTCCATTAGTTCCATGGCTTAACCTTGGTGTCCCATGGTGTTTACCACTGGGCTGGGTAGCCCTGAGCCAGGTTCCTGAGACTTTCACAGGCACTTGTTGAACTAGCTATTGTCCATCTGTTTTCTCCTTCAAAAGTAACATAGGCTTTATTTTTAGTTCAATAAAAAAAGGACTAGATGACAGAAACATTTTCTTTTTCATTCTTCTACCCTGTCCCCTAAATTTAGAGTTTGCAATTTTTATAAGGTTTGCATGATGATAAATAAGAAATAGAAATGTTATTAAGATTGAAGTGAACTTCCTTTGAGGCTGTGGAAAATAATGAAAAAGCTATTTCATCGGTTTTCTTTCCATTTTCAAAATATAAAATGGAAGACGGGGCCGCTCGCTGTTTTGCCATCATCAGGCATGTCTCCAGTGCCCTCCGTGGTGCTCACGTTACTCCAGCAAGGTCTCCCCACAGCTGAAGGAACGGGTTCCTATTCTCTCCTCAGCTTTGTCTCTGAGAGCAGTAAAAAGATCCACATTTCTCCGGATATCTCATGTTACCTGCAAAACAATCTCTTTCTTCACTCCGAAACTACCTTCACTAAAATGCACTAATTTCAGTTGGCAGAAATGAACACATCTTCTCCAAATCTATTACCTCCCAAAGATCATCATACATTAAGTACATACACCCAACTCACAGACCTGTCATCTGTTCCTGTATACCCCCTTTAAAAATTTAAGTAAATTATGAACAAAATTTGAAGAATCGTATAGCTTTAGAAATCTCTATTCCAAGATCATTCTTTTTCAATAACGGTGGCTGTCAAGATGTAAGTCTGGCCTGAAAGAGTTCACATTATGATGGCCAAATTATGAAAATTATGATGCTAATTATGGAATAAAATCTGAAGAATTAAATAGCTTTTGAATGTCAATTTCACCAACCAAAAGCTTCCCATCCTCCTCACCCCATTTCCCCCTTTCTGGAGACAACCACTTCACCCTGAAAGGTTTTTGTCATGTACTTCCATGCCTCCCAGTAGGCTCAGACTTATACTTTTAGAGTGTTTAATTTAGACATTGTCTGCGGACTTCCCACAGGGAAGATGAGAATTTAGCCTTTGGCTCTCCTGACCAACTCCCACCCTTCCCATCCACCTTTCTTTCTAATTATAGGACAGAAAGAGATTTTGAGAGATAAATATTGAATGTTTATATTATCATCCCCATGTAATGATTTTTACAGGTGATTCATTTAGAAAAATGATTATTTTTCCTTCCCACAACATTTAGTTCTTCCTAGAGTTAATACTTGGTAATTTTTTTTCCTACTTACTTGGTATTATATATACAAATCAGCAATTAAATTGCAAACCCTTTGCCAAATACCTCAATGTCCTCTCCAGACTTATCTGTATGAGGGTTTCTAGCAATTTCTCTCCAGGAGGCTCCTGATTTCTTTCCATTGCCTTCTGCCTTGTGCACATCAGATTTCCTAGGATCTGCTGTGCCCATCATCTTAGGGACTTCTTCATTTCTCCCCTGGGTTCTTCTCCTTTGTGTCCCTTGTCATCTTACTCCCATTATTCCCTCATTTTGTTAGAGTGCATCCTCTAGTGGCTTCCTCAGAAATTTGAATGAAAGGTATTTTTTAATTGGTTTTGCTGATCTAAAAATGTTTCTGTTCTTGAATTAATAGTTTGTAATAGAATGTCATTGTTTTACTCTCTTCCAGGTGTTCCCCCATCCCCTCTCGAAACATGGTCCTTACTATATGAAAATTTCACAGTGAAATGCCTTGCTGCAGTCCTTAATTTTTTAATCCATTTCCTGTTGAACTCTTTTATCAGGGAACTCATGTTTTTTATCTTGGGAACTTTTCATGAATTATATTTTTAAAGATAGTATTTGTTTTATTTCCTTAAATTTCCTAGAAGTCCTATTATTTGACTACTAGGTCACTTGATTTATGTTTTAATTTATTTTATATTTTATTCTCTGATTTCTTTTCTCTCTCTCTTTGTTTATTTTCTGGGAGACTAACTTTTCATTATGCTTTTTATTTTGTTATTTTTTAATTTCCACTATTTCCTTTTTGTCCTCTGAATATCGTTTCTAGTTTTTAGGCATGATTGCAATATTAATTTTTAAGAATATAACTGATATTTTTGTGTATTCTCACCAGTCTCCATGTTGTACCATTTTTAAAAAAGTTAGGATGGTAGAATCTTTCCTTAGGCTCCTGGATGCCTGATAGCCCTTGGTTGTCTAACCATATTTCAAATGTGGGTCTTCAAAGTGAGGCTTTAGACACATTATGAGATGTGTCAACTGAGAGCTTAAAGGTGGAGTGATCTGACTGTGTCTTTCCTTGAAGAACCCTCCATGTTTGTACCTTAAGGTCTTTTCGGTTCCTTTTGTTAGATGCCCCAGAAAGGACACTTTTGGTCTCTTTCCTGGAGTCTATAGGAAATATAGTTTATCTTCCAGCATTCCAGAGTCAAGAAGAAAATAATACTGAGTTTCAACATTCAGTAAGTAAACTTTTATTAATTCCCTCTATTTTCAATATAGTATATCTACATCAATTATGCTCAATGTTCTGCAGTTCAAAAACATTTTATTTTGGAGCAGTGCTTCTCAACTTCACCTGGAAGGCTTGTTAAATCACCGGATGCAGAATCCCAACCTTAAAGTTAAAGGTGAGAGACAGTCATTTGCATGTCTGACAAGTTCCCAGGGAATGATGGGTGGGTGGTCTAGTGGTACACCTGGAGAATGGAATTCAGTCAGTGGGATGGGTGAGCAGGAGCAGATACCTGGCTTCAAGGAGTGAAATGGTTTATGGTTGATTTTTCATTTACTGTAAATCCAATTCACCTGGTTTTAGCCTCATCCTCACCGCAGTTTCCAGAAGTGCTTAGCTGCTGTGAATTTATGAGTCTTTGGAGGGTTCTGTGATATCAGTTGGGTTGCCTACTGACTTACCCCACTGTTGGTTGAAGATCCAGCTTTCTCAAATTCACGAAGCCAGATTTTTCTTATTTAGTTTTTAACTTCCTAAAATTTTGTTATTTTTTCATTGCCAATATATGGATTTTAAAATCCCTTTCCTGTCATTGTAGTGAGATATATGGAAGGATGTTTATAACCAGAAGTTCTTATGTCTTTCTTCAACTCTGGAGAATTCTACCATTCCATCAGTTGTTATTCCTCTTTCATTTCCTCTGTGCTTTATATCAGAAACTTCAGTTAGATGAATATTGGAGTTTCCCAGTCTATAATTTATGTCCGTTAACTGTTCTTTAATTAAGAGACTCATCTCTTTTTCTCTTTCTGCTTTGATCTGGGTGAATTCCTTGCTGTTATCTTCTAGTTTCCTAATTCTCATTTCACTTGTGTCTGATTCAGACTTACTTTATTGAGTATTTTATTTCAATGACCACATTGTTCACTTGTAAAAATGTGAATTGATTCATTTTCACAGACTTCTCATTCATTTCCTGATTTTTTTTTTTTTTGGTTTCATCATTTCTTGCTCTTTATGTAATGACTTTATTTTTTTGCTGCTTTCTGAGACATTTAAATAGTTACACTTGAATATCTTTGGCAGACTGATTTATATAGTTAATTTTACATAGAGAGAAGATGTGTTCCTATTTTTCCTTTTGTTATCTGTCTTTAATAGCTTTTGGTTTCTTTGTGTCTTATCAATAGGATCATTTTAAGTTGGAGCTTTTCTTTTTAGCTATTTATTCTTTCTCTTTATTTGTGTTTCCTTTTCTTTCTCTAGTGGTCTTTGTGGTCACTTTTATTGGGCCCCAGACCCCAATCAAGATGGGGCTTTCTATTCCATGAATAATTCAGGGCTTCTAGCTAGCACCTGGGCTGAGTATGGTCAGTTCAGTCCCTTCCTTCCTCTCTCTCTCTTTACCTACCTCCTATAGACAGCATTCTCTCCTTCCTAAGTCATAATTTTCAAAGGGGCAGATTCTATCCCTAAAGGGAAAGGCCTAAGGCTACCCAGCCTTGTCTGTCAGCCCAACTCCTGAAGTTCAGTATGTAGTATGTTGCCGCACACCTAAGAATACAATGGAGATGTTGTTTGTTATAAAATGATAACTTCTATCAGCATGTGTCTGACTACTCTATATCATAGTGTGTACCAAACTTGGATAGGGGTTGAAAGAATTATGTGTTTGTTCTGTAAATCTCTAATATTGCCCATGTATTTAGAGAAGATAAGTCTTATCAAACTTTAATGTACAGATCTAACTTTACTGGAAGTAGTTTAATTTCCCAACATCCTTTTATCTTAAATCTAATCTGACATTCTCTTTTAGCTTATAAATTTAGTATATTAATGTTGTGGATTGACTGATATTGTAGTATACATCATCTATGTTATATAGTAATATGTTTATATAATTATATGGTATATATTTTATAATGTATGGAATTTCTTAATATGTCAATGTTTATTTAGATTCACCCACATTAACAATTTATTTACTTGCCACTTAACTCTTGCAACACAATTTCTTCTTCTCATACCAATATTCTCTTCATGAAATAGAATGTTTAGTCATTTTTGAGAAAGAAGATCTATTAGTGATAATTCTCTTAATCTTTATATGTACAGAAATTCTTTGTCCTTAATCTTATGACTAGAGAATGACAATCAGCTATGTATTGAATTATGAGTTGACTATTTTTCCCCCTCATTTGGATATACTATTTTGCTGTATTTTGTTTTCTCTTATTTATATTGAAAAGTATGCTTCCATCAGTTAACCTATTTTTCTCTTATTACTTTTGAGATTCTTTCTTTGAAGTTCTAGTTTTGTAATAGTATATTTCTTCCAGTTCACTAATTCTTCCCTTCTGTGTAATGATTAAAAAAAAAAATTGTCCATTAAGGATTTTTTTTTGGGGGGGGGGTTAAAATTACAATGGCTACTCTTTTTAAAAAATTCCCCTTTTTATTGGCACATTATAATTATACATAACAGTGGGATTTGTTACAATATACTCATACATAAATAATAAAATGGTATAATTTGATCAATTTCATTCCCCAGTACCTCCCCTTTCCTTCCCCTCCTTCCCATAATCCCTTTTTTCTGTTCTACTGGTCTCCCTTCTATTTTTTTCTTAAATTTGTTCTAGTTAGTTATACATGACAGTAGAATGCATTTTGACACATACACAAATGGAGCACAACTTCTCATTCCTCTGGCTATACATGGTGCAGAGTAACACCGGTAGTGAAATCATATGTGTATATAGGGTAATAATGTCTGTCTCATTCAACTTCCTTCTCATCCCCACAGCCCCACCCCTTCTTTCACTCCCCTCTGCACAATCCAAAGTTCCTTCATTGTTCCCTATCCCCTGCCTCACTATGAATCAGCATCTGCTTATCAGAGAAAATATTCGGCCTACAATGGCTACTCTTAAAATTTTTATTTTGTTCTTTAAAAAATCTAGACTTTTTCCCTTAATTTCTTGCTTTCTTTGTGTATTTTTTTCTTTCATGCTTTTATTTAATTAGATGATTATTCTATAATCATTTTCCAATATTTTTATCTAACTTTCTTGAGAACATAACACAGTTGTTTATTTTACCTGCCAACTGGACTCTCAGTAGATTTTTTTTTTCTTCATTGCATTAAGTAGGAGTTGGTTTCAGTGAAAGTTACACAACAAGAAAAATAATGTTGTAAACAATAGAAGTGTATTTGTCTCCTATGAAAGTCCTGATACAGGCTGCCCAGGATTGATATGGTGACTCTCTACAGTGATCCTTGTGCTGCACAGTGGAGCACCAGCCATCATATCCATGTTCCAACAGCAGGCTGGGTGGGCAAAAGGTGAAAGAAGGAACAGGGCACATGCCAGCTGTCTTTGGAGGAAATATATTGGAATCTTTCTGCAACATTTCTTACATCCTATTAGCTAGAACACAATCCTATGGCTACTCCTAACTGCCAGGGACTTTGATAACTTCTAAGTCCTCAGCAAGGGAGGATAGGTGTGTAGAAATTCTTTAGATAAGCAGCAAGCAGGCTCTGCTGAACCCAAATAGTTCATAATATTGGATTCTGTCCACAGCTTCAGTGGGGCTTTACATGTAGGACTCCTATGCCATTTGGGATGAGAGCCTACCTGTTCAGAAAGTTCAGTCCCTCATTCTGCCAGGAACCCAAGGTATCCCTTGTTTGGCATCTATTTTTGTTATTTCTTTTGTTAATTGCTTATGCTGAGGGGAGGCGAGGACATGAAACAACATAGACCTTATAAATTTGAACTCCAGAACTGTGTGATGTACGTCTTCAAGTTTGTATGTTCTTTGAGATTTTATTTTTCCTCTGAGAGTTTAATCAAGATAGATGAGCCTCCTGGTACACAAATAGTGGGTTGGAGGGATTTTTAAGTCTGATCCTTTAAGCATGGTGTAACCCCTTGAGTGTCTTGGTTTTCTACAGGGGCCTTTGATCAAGAGTCAAATTGTATGGGCCCAAGGTTTCATCTTTTGTTCCAATGTAGTTGTCAAAACCCAAGCTTTTCAATCAATGGTACTGATACCCCCATGCCCTTCTCCACCTCTCTATCTACTTATCAGGGAAGTTTCAGGGTCAGCACAGGGGGGTGAAATTTCCTCTTTATTTTAACTTCCCGTAGATATCTTTTATTTTTTAAAAATAAGTTCTTACAAGATCAAATATATACTCTGTCATTTCTTTCTAGGATTCTTGGTGTTTTCATAGAAGAGATTTTCAAATTACCACTCTACTTATTGAAGAATATTTCCCCCAATATTCTTTTCTTAAAGTTTCTATTTAAATTTTTTTTTCTATTAGCCTGAGTTTATTTTTATTGCTGGACACCAAGAATACTAACTGACACAATATGTTTTAGAATTTGCCAGTTTGAGTCAAGGCCTGATTCTTCGTGATCCCTGAGGTTTCTTATCTTGTTAGAGAGCTCCAGACACAGAAGACCAGATGGATGCTCCCAGGCTCCTGATGTGATCCCCCCACTAGAGCAATTCATAACTGGGCACAATTCCAAGTTGACACAGACTATTCCCCCATGAACTCACCAATTCCATGTGAAGGGAATTCCCTGTTAAATAAACTCTAGTCTCAGAACTCTCCCCATCTGAGGCCAGCAGCTTGAGGGTCTTCAGAAAACTGTACCAAAAAGGAAATTTGTTTCTTTTAATGGGCTAAAGTTCATCCCATTATGCCAACTTCTTTGGATAGTCAAAATTAGGCAGCAGAGCTTTGGAGTTGGGATGAAAACGTTCATCCCATCATAATGAGATAGACTCCAAGATGCCTATCCCATTAAAAATAGCCAAAGACCTGCACCAGCTGCTTCCCTGGCAGACTCTGAACTGTTTCAGGGTCAGCAGGAAGGCACTGAGGTAGAGGGACCAAGATCTGTGACATAGAGTTTGGGGGAGTTAGGTTTATCTGCCCTTTGGTCCTGGGTCTGCCACCCACCTGCTAAATCACTTTGGGCTTCACCTCTTAGTGTCTATTTCCTTAGGAAATGATGATAAGGTTGCCAGCTGTACCAATGTTATGGTACTGCGAGGACCAGAGACTTCTCAGATGTTATATATGCTTGGGAAAGAAGTCACGTTACCTCTGCAAATGGAGAAACTGAGAATTATAGAGATGAAGTGATTTCTCCAAGATCACACAGGGATTCAGTTCCTGAGGCTTTGGACTCCAGAATTCATTCCCTTTTCCCAATGCCACTACTGTATAGGTGTACGATAAGAGGAGAAAGAAGGGAATACAAAGTTTAGCAGCACCTCCTCTTGGCCAGCTAATCTAGGGACAGTATGTTTTTTACTCCCCATACCATAGTCTCAAGTCAGAGGGTGATTTTCTTATGATTATTTTACAGATGACAAAACTGGGTATCAGATACTGTCCATGATTTACCCAAAGCAGGCTATCAATTTCAAGAGCTAGGAATTGAACCTGGCATTGTCTGATCACAAAGCCTGTGCTGTCTGTCTCTGTGTCTTATTATAGTACTCTCAAGATATTAGCATGCTCCCCTAAAATCCACATGCATTTATACAAGGTTCAAATCAATTAGTTCACACTTTGCTACCGAGTCTCCTCTGTGCCAAAGGTGATCAAGGTGCTCTGGGTTTTATGCTTTCAAACCCAATGAGGACTCTTTTCCCTACTTCTTGCATGACAGCCCAGAATTGAGAACCATGGTGCATATGGTGTTTGCAAAATGCTAGTTGTGTATGGGTGTTTAAACTTTAGTTTTGCATCTTTTAATTTATTTATGCAAGCAAGCCGCCTTTCATGAATTTTAATCTGCGCTGTCTTAAAGAAGTGCTTTCCAAATGGGACAGCATTTGTGATCACCACTAAGCCATTCTAACTGCTTGCAGGCCTGGGGAGAGAGGCAGTGGAGAATATTAGCAAGCTCTGCACCATCCCTGTGTCATCCCAGGCATTGTGGCGTAAAATGTGCTTCGTGTCTAGGAAAAAAAAAAATAGAAAGAAAAAGAAAAAACCACTGTGACTTGGGTCTTTGGTTATTTTTAATGCTGAGCAGCAGAACCACAGGGAATATTATGAGTTCCAAGATTTCTGACAGGAGGGACTCGCCGCTGAAGTGCTTTCTTCAGGAGAGAGAGAGAGAGAGAGAGAGAGACACTGCTACAAGTCTTTATTCATTTATTTATCATGCTTCAGTTCCTAAAAAAGAAAACACTTCTCCTGTGCAGGGGAAATTGCTTCAATGGATAGATTGCATTTAAATAATTTAAGTATAAAATTACTCAAACAGGCCGACTGATATTTCGAAAACGAGACAGTCACAATCACTTAAGAGTGCTGGCAAAGTTGGTGAGTGGGTGTGCAGATTGGGGTGAGAAGGCCTATCTGATGGGGGAGGGCTCTCTGTCCTGTCCTGCTGGTGGCCCCAGAGGAAGCTGGTTTCTGGTCAGGTCTTCCAGACCCCAGAGCCTTGAAAGAGAGAAAAACTGTTCACAACTTTTGGGTCCTGGTCTTCATCTGGGCAGCTAACTGGAGACAGACATTGGATCCATATTCAGATGGCTCGTGCCTTACCTGTACCAGCTCTCTCTCTGCCCAGGCTCCATAGTCCTGGGGTTCCTTGTTTATACAGGTTGAGAATGCAGACCTCTAGAGTTGTAAGGCTGGCTTAGGTTTCTGAAAGGACTCAGCATGGGGTCTGGTATGTAATGGCCTTTTGGGTTATGACTACTGCATATTCTTCCATGTGTCTAGGAAGCTTTTCATACAGAGATGCCATCTGGTCCTAGAGTCTGTCCATTCTCAGAAAGACTACAGCCATGCTAAAAATGGCCACAGCTCTCTGTGACCTGCCTTACATGCCCATGTAAAGCATGATGAGACCAGCAAGGATCTTCCCTAACATGTCCAGATAGCATTTCTTCGAGCAGGCTTTTGGTTCACTAAGAAGAGTGGAACTAATGAGAGGCAGCAGCTCATACCTATGCATGATGCTTCCTCTAAATGCCTCAAAGACATGATCTACCCCCAAACCTGAAGAGCCTGGCAAAGAAACTGCTCTATGGTCAAACGCATTTACAAATTGCTACACACTTCATGGTCCTTTTGACATGTACTCTGGCATCTGAAGACTTTGAAAAGTCCTGCAGATAAGAAAACTTTTAACATTAAATTCAACTTAACTCTGCATGTGTTCATCTCCTTTGGTAATGAGAACCTCCCCACCCTAACCTTACACCAAGTGTCCCATTAATGTCCTTTGGCCTTCCTGAAATAAATCTATGGACATTGCCCAGGATGTTCCTTCTTCTTTCCTTTCCTACTCTGTTGCTTTCTGTTTTATTTTCCTCTGGACACTAAGTGGGCCACTTGCAGTGGGTTTCAAGGACTTCTGTTTACTACTAACTAATTAATGAAGCAAATGCATTGAGTGCTGAGTTTAAGATCAATCAAGCATCATCCATACCCTCCACAGTGCAGTCAAGACAGGGAACAGACGCTTCGTCTGGGAGGGTCACTGCCCTGTGCCTGGTGCCATTAGCGTGTGTGCAGTAAGCATGCTGGAGGACAGACATGCCGAAGGGGACATCTCAGGACTAGCCCAGAATGTCAGGCGAGGTCTCCTAGAGGACAGGTCCACGTTCTGTTGTCTTTTGTCATCGTTCTTTGGGGGGGATTTTGTCTTTGAGACATTTAGAGGAAGCATCGTGCATGGATTTGGGCTGCCGCCTCTCAGCAGCCCCACTGTTTACTTTGAAGAGAAAATGTCTGCTTTGTAGGCAAATGTTTTCAGCATGGAAATGATCATTGCAATTGCTGTGGTTGTCACAAATGTTTCATCAGAGCCGATAAAGCAGCTGAGTGTTGGCAAAATCGATGAAAACATCTTGAGAAGTGTTCGCTGCCTACTTAGCCGTCTGTGGCTCATCTGGTGTGAGGGAGGAGGGGAAGGAGGCGGTGAGCTGAGGCCACACATGAGATGCTGAAAGACAGTATGGCATGGTGGAGGGGCATCGGGCTTTGCAGCCAGAGTGCCTTGTTTTAAGTCCTGTCTCTTTTTATGAGCTCTGTGACCTTGGAAAGGTTACCTAACTTCTCTGTGCTTCCATTGCCTCATTTGAAGACTGTGGATAATAACAATATAGGTTGAGTATCCCTTGTTGAAAATGCTTGGGACCAAAAGTTGTTCAGATATTCGAGGCCTTTTTTTTTCTTTTAACATTTGCATACAATTTACCTGCTGAGCATTCTTAGTCTGAAAATCTAAAACCTGAGATGGTTGATTGGAGCTGATAAAGCAACTGGGTGTTGGCAAAACCCACGAAAGTGTCTTGGAAAGTGCTTGCTGCCCACTTAGCTCTCTCTGGCTCAACTGGTGTGAGGGAGGAGGGATGGAGGCTGTGAGCAGAGGCCATACCTGAGATGCTAAGATGCTCCAAAACCCAAAGTATTTTGAACATAATGTTGGAGCATTTTAGATTTCAGATTTTTAGATTAGGGATACTCAAGACATACAGACTTCACATTATTGTATATGTAAAGTACTTTTAGCACTACTACATATTGATTTGTATCACCATTCTTGAGTTTACAATTACATCCTGAGTCTCAACCGACAAAGAAGTTTTCAAGATATCACTTGTTCAACAAATATTTATTGAGCACCTTCCACAATCCAGACACTGTTCTTAGAGCTAGGAATCCAGTGGTGAATGAGATAGGCCAGGCTTCTCTTTTCTTGGGGGTGCTCTTTCTACTGAGGTAGACAAATCAAATAAAAGACACCTTCAGATCATGACATATATGATAAAGAACACAAATCAGAGTAATGTGGCCATAGGATAAAATGTATTGTATTTAAATTTCTGAACTTCTCTGCCATTCCGCATGTGTTGTCTGATGGTTAGCATGGAATGTATTTAACTTTCTTCATCCAATCTATAATTTTAATGTGCTAGAAGAATTTAAAGAACCTCTATAGGATTTTGCATTCCTATCTCTCCCAGCAAACATGGTGACATCTGGTGATATGGGGAGGGGAGTGTCTTATCTGCGACCTGCTGCTATTCCAGGAGAAGGGGCCCTCAGACCTGTGAGGTGCTGTTGGACTGTCCTTCAACTTCTCTATTTGTGACATAATGCCTTCTACCTGATGGCACCTTCTGCCTAACTGCTCTCTCAGCATAACCTGGACCTGACCACCCTCTCTCTGGCTGACTGACTTTCCTCTGAGCTCTCCTTGGCACCATAGACCTATATAAGGCTCTGACTTTATGGGACACCACCAGCCCTGTGTGGCTTGTTTTGGTGGTCTCCTCAGCAGGTCCACTGGCTCCCAAATCCACTGCCTTTTCCAGAAATACCTAAGGAAATAAAGAGAGGCTCAGGGAATGAGCCTTCCAGAAGCTCCTACTAACCCTCGCATGCCAGAGTGAGAGGAGGGGCTGCCTGCCAAGAAGTACTGTTCCCCCAGAGTCTTGTAACTCCAGCAGGGCCAAAAGCTCCCTATTGTCTCCCTCCTCTAATTTGGATGTTTCTAAGCCACTCCCCTTTAAAGTTCAGTTTCAAAATGAAGAGGAGGAAAAACGAAAACCCTGGCATCAGACCATCTCTTTCCTCCCTCATTCCTTGTTTTTTTCTCCTCCCCCCTCAAAATACTTCATGCAAAAAAGAGAGTATTCTTCTGTGTTGAAACTTTATACTCTGGAGCCAAGACTCTCAGTGTTGGACTTACAGTTTTCTCTTTGACACATAAAGGACTTAGAAGATTTACAACAAGGAATAGCTGAGAACTGAGAACACTGAAAACAACAACAACAACAACAAATCATTGAGTTTTCTTGACCCATCAAAGAAGTGAGATGACAAAGTAAACCAATCCCCCAAACCTGGACAGACAAGTGGATTGAGAGAGATTTGGCTGCTGGATCCATAATAGAATAAAGAGGTAATGTTGGTGAATTGCTTGAGGCTGTGTGTGGCCTACTAGGAGACTGAGAAACTCCCAAGGGCTGCAGCCTAAGGGGGCCTCACAATTTTATGGGCCTCGCTTCTTGAAACCCTACAAGTCTCTTGTGGTAAATAGCCAAGAAAAAAATCTCCTGGTGGCTCTGGCACCAGAAGAGGAAGCAGAATCATCATGAAATAGATCCAGAGCATTCTCCATGATGGAGCTCCTCCAGGGAGAGAAGAATAAGGCCATTCCCCCCTCTCCAGCCCTCTCTAGTCTTCGTGTCTTACCTAAAGTGTGGGGACACGCCATACCAGTGGAAAAACACTCATGTGGAAGTCACAGCTCAAAGAGACCTTTAATAAGAACAGGAATTAAATAAGATTATAGAATACATCCATTCTTAACAAATCTTACCACCATACTAATAGGGATTCAGCATAATAACAGTGGATTATAGCTGAGAGACTGGAAGTTAGAAACTCTCTTACTTAGTGAATCCCAAAGACAACAACAAAGACAAAAACAAGGACACTAGAGGAATTTGAAACCTCTAGCACCTACAGCTGCAGCAAATATTAACATAGTCCAGATTCAAGCCAGATTACCATAAATCATCACATTAAAATCTCTTAGTTCATACAACTCAGCATGACATGTCTGTCTTTCAACAAACAAACAAAAATACTAGACATGCTAACAGTCAAGAAATCTGAAGAGAGAAGGCATGAGAACCAGACTCAGATATAACACAGATGTTATAATTATCACATATGGCATTTAAAATAACTGTGATTAATATGTTAAAGACCCTAATGGAAAAAGCAGACAACATGCAAGAATGGATGGGTAATGTAAAGAGGGAGATGGAATTATAAGAAAGAATCAAAATGAAATAGTAGAAATCAAAAGCATTCTAACAGAAATGAAGAATGCTTTTGATGAGCTCTTAGTAGGCTGGACATGAGCAAGGAAATAATCAGTGACTTTGCAAAGAGACCTGTAGAAGCTGTGGATAATAAAATACAAAAATGAATGGCTGGAGGCAGGGGCAGATGTGGAGAACAAAAAATATCCAAGAACTGAGCAGTAATTTCAAAAGGTATAATATGTGTGTATTAGAAAAAACAGAAGAAGAAATGAAGTCAAAGAAATATTTGAGACAATAAGTGATAAGAATTTTCCAAAATTAATGACAGATACAAAACCTCAGATCCAGGAAGCTCAGAGAACATTGGTAAACACCAAAACCAGACACCTAAGCATATTAGTTTTTAAAAAAGAAAAGTCCCAAAATTAATAAACTAAAAGCCAAACAAAGCCAAAATAAAAGACAAAAGCAAAGAGAAGCTTTTGAAAGAAATAAGTATGGGAATAGAGATGGGAAAAACTTACTTACACAGGAACAAGGTAAGAATTACAACAGACTTCTCATCAGAGACCATGCAGGTGATAATAGGATAGAGTTAAGTATTTAAAGAATTAAAATGGAAAAAATATTCTAGACCTCTGATCCAATAAAATTAATCTTCAAAAATGAAGAAGAAACAAAGACATTCTGTGATTAAAACCTAGGAGAATTCATTCATTATCAACACATTTTCCTCACAATAAATATTAAAAAGTTTTATAGGTAGAAGAAAAAGTTGTAAGCTAGAACTTGGATTTATATAAAGAAAGGAAAAGTATGGCCAGGCATAGTGACACATGCCTGCAATCCCATCAGATCAGAAGGCTGAGGCAGGATGACCCCAAGTTCAAGACCAGCCTCAGCAATGTGAGGCCCTAAGCCATTTAGTGAGACCCTGTCTCAAAGTAAAAATAAAAAGTTCTGGAGATGTAGCTCTATGGGAAAGCATCACAGCTTTCAATCCCAGTACCAAAGAGAGTTGGGGGGAGGAGAAGTATGATAGGAGCAAAAAGGACAAAATTACAATTGATAACTAATTAAAGTAGTGACAGTAATGATGCAGTCAGCAGTTACTGCATAGGGATAAGCGAGATGAGTGACAACAGAGAAGGGAAGGGGAGGGGGCTTTGGGAATATTTTGTTTTTGGAATTTTCTAATATAAATGCAAAATGGAAGAGTCACCCCCTAACCATGGGGAGATATGTTCTAAGACCCCCAGTGAATGCCTCAAACCTCAGGTAGCACCGAATCCTAAATCTACCATATTTTCTTAGACATGTATACTTATGATAAGTTTAATTTATGAATTAGACACATGGAGATAATTTGGAAAGGAGTAGGGAGGGAAGAGAAGTCAAGTTGCAAGAATGGAATGTGTGAAAAGAATAAGTAAGTGAGGCATGATCATGAGAGCAACGAGGCCAGAGGAAGCGAATGCCATGCTTCCTGTTTCGTAGGCAAGGAGATTGGCTCTCTGTACCCTAATTTCTTCATCTGTGATATGGTGATGGAGAAAGAAGAGGACCTAGAATACATCGTGCAAGCTTTTTTAACCTTTCTTTATTGCTATGAAGCCTTTTGACAATTAATTGACCTATGGACCCTGTCATTGTTTTTTTCCACAACCAGAAATGAAGTGCAAGACATTTATTTGGGAGGTGTAGAAAATGCCAGTAGAGAAGGGGGAAAGGAAATAAAGCCAATAAAGTGAAAAACTGGAGCTTTATCCTGCAGGGATAATATGGGACAATATAAAAAACAACTTCTCAGAATTTTCCATCTGGAAGGGTGAGGGAGCTGGGGTACTTGTACACCTACTCCCAAGGGTATTAATACCTGGCACTTCCAACCTGCCACATGGGCATCCAGGTGATGCTACTTTGCATAGTTGGTGGGGTGGAGAGTTCTCAGATTCAGAGAATCAGAGACTGGAGTTTGAAGCCAGCTGGGGCATATGGAAAGGTTGGAGGGGTACTTCTAGCATCTGCTACAGTCCCCCTTCTCACAATAATGTTTTGAAATACATAAAATAAAATACATAGGATTACAAAGAAAACCAATTATATTGAAATTCAGTTCTATCCACAGACCCCTCGGGGGACCCTGGGTTAAGAAGCCCTGCTAGGATTTCTTTTCAACGTGAAATTATATGGTTTTATGACCTAAGAGTGCAGATTGTGTTTCCCTGCCAGGAGGTGGTTGAGTAAAGCTCTGCCTACTCTAAGTAGACACTATTTCAAAGGAAAAATGCACTCACCCAACCTGACAATCCCCTGCAGCTCAGGGACTATAAATGATGCCGCTGGACTCCTTCACTCTCTTTTTATTTTTTACAGTGTTTGTTTTGCTTTGTTTATGTTTCTGTGTTTTTAATGCATCCTTTGTTAGGCCTGAAAGCACTCTGGGGTACCAATTTGCCCACATCACCCTGGCAGCAGTTCTGGCCCTCTCAGCTGTCCCTGGGGAGCTCCAAAGTCATGTGTATGAAGCACCAGGGCCCCATGCAGCCACAGAGGCAAGGGTCCATCATGAGGCATCACAGTGCCAACAGGTGGCTGTGTGTGGCATGCGGGAGCGGCCGCCCCACTGGGAGCTGCACGCCACCGAGACACTATCCCACCTCCTAATGTGACTCCGTGGCTCTGTTACTCACAGCTAAATTACAGTATTATGACTTCATTGTTGAGTCCCAATTCTCCTAATTATAGCCTGGAGATCTATTATTTGATTTGGTAACACCAAGTGCTTCTTTTCTAAATCATGTAATCTCTTGTAGCTTATTAATGTCAGGTTTGCGCACACGCAGGGACTTGGTTGTTTGCCAGGCAGAATCAAATTTTCAAATTTTCGCTGTGTTATGTTACAGGGCTTTGCTTGTTACAATCTAATTATATTGGCACTGAAATACCGAAAACCAATTTATATTAGAAAGCACTTTAACTCTTTCTTTGGAGTGAATTTACATGCATAAGTGTTTGCCACACCATTGGTCTTTTTTGCTTTTCCACTGGAAGATTTCTTTTGGGGAGGAGGTAAAACTAATAGTCTCTTTCTATGAAATAGCCTGCTGTTGTCGGAGAAGACCTGTGCATGAGGCCATTCTTGAACTTGTTTGAAGCGTGGGGTTGTAAGCACAGACCTTCCACCTCACGATTTGCTCTGTGCTGGGAATGTCATTACTCTAGATGCCCAGAAGCCCCTCTCTTGATGGGTGATGCCTCTGGAACTGTGCTCAGTACCATTACCAACCCCAACCCCCTACTCCCTTTCAGACAGACATTTCCACACTGTAGGGCCCCAAGGGATCCATCACCCTGAAGACCAGGAGGGGCTTGCTGCCTCTAGAAGTTGCTGCAGCTGTGAGATGACCTGCAGAATCTTCATTGCCTTCTTAGGAGGATCCTGCATCGATTGCACCTGACCATCAAGGTATCTGTCTATCATTCTGTCAGTCTCCTTAATAATGACTAGGAACACTGCTCCTATCACACCTTAGAACCAGGGAGCACTATTTAAATCACCCATTGGACTGCCTTTGCAAAGGATCCTGGGTTCTGACTCCTCTTCTGCCTCCTGACTCCCTTCTTTCTTTTTATCTTGGTAACAGGAATTGTTCCTGCTGATGTTGCGAAGGTAGGGAGGAAGGCGGTATCCAGGGGACAGCTGGGAACCCAGGTGAAAGGAACACCCAGAGAGCAGCATCTTGATGCAATGAAAAGAGCAGCAGCATTAACATCAGACAGGTCTGGGTAAGAATCCTAGTGCCTCAGTTTCCTGCTGTGCAGCTTGGGCAAGCCATTTAATTTTTCTGAACCTCAATCTCCCTAACCTGTAAATTGGGTATAAATACCCACCTCATACATTATTTTGAAGATGAATGGAACAAAGTGTTGGGAGTACCTAGAAGTTCTAATAAGCAGAAAGTGCTTAGTATGTCTCTTATCCTTGGAAGGACTTTTCCTCTTCAGCCCACCTTCCAGGCCTGTGGGCTCCAGAGGACAGGCTTTTTCCAACTGGGGACATTTTTTCCTCCATATCCTAGAGTACTTTTGGCCCTGCCCACCACTGTTCCTAATGACCACGGCTATGACATGACTCAAATTTCTGAGCTGTAAGTGACTTGTTTAGCTATGAATTCATCAGACAGTGCCCAGCTTCTGAGAAACAATGAAGTCAGTGCTGTCCTTCCTCATACTCATGAGACATGTTTTAAGGCTGCAGTGGGTAGAGACTCACCCACTGACACTTCCTGGGCAGAATTAATGTTGGTGTTCAAAACCATAACTTACCTCTAAGGCCTTTGTGCATTTCATCTGTTTAATTTTATTTTTTATTATGCATATTTCAAACACATTCTGAAGTGTGTTGCAAACATTATAACTAATGCCTACATTCCCAACCATCAGCTTTCTTGGACTTGACCTTGTGTCATGTAATTGCTTCCCTGTTGTTCTGGTAGTTTCTACCCTCATGTACTCTTCTTTGATCCATTTCAGAGCCCAGTTTCTGCAGAGGGGACTACTCTTCTGAATCTGGTTTTTACCATCCCAGGTAAGTTTGCATGCTCTTATCCATGTCTATATCCACAGACTACCTATATACTTTGCTCACCTCATAAATGGCATCCTCTGCAAAAGAGAGGATCAGATAGAAGTAGTGTTCACTTATCTTGGCCTCAGTGTCTTCATCTGTAAAAGAGGAATGATGACACCTCCTTCAGGCTTGCTCTGTATAGAGTTGAACATAGTATTTGGTACATGGTAGATGCTCAAGAAATTTTCGCTCTAATCAGGATAGGGCTGTTGATACATTTAATGTATATTTAATTTGAAATTTGTACTTGCTTCACTTTTTCATTAGGAAGAATTTCAAATATGTACAAAAATAGAGAGAGAAACACAATAAATTTCCATAAACCCATAAAGGTTCTAATGATCAATATTTACAAAACTCTCCACATTTTCTCTTTAAGTTCCAGCCAACTTTCAGCATATCATTCTCCCATCGGCTGGCACTTGGTTTCTGCACTGTGGCAGGTGGATGATACAACACAGGTACCATCCATTGCTGGAGGAGATATTCATTTTCTAGTTCTGCAGAAGATCTCTCCCCTCCTCAGGTAGAAAGTTTTGCTACAAAGCTTTGAATATCTAGAAATTCAACTGCATTTTCCTAGTTCATGAAGTAACTTAAATCCCACTGTCAGAAAAAGAGCCCCATGGCCTTAAGCACCCTACAATGAGGATTCTTCTATCACCCTTTTTCCAGCTTGAAAAAAATCTTGACCATGTCCAAGATTCAGCCCCTGATTCTCCAAACCTCAGCCAAAGAGGAGCAGAGATACAAGGTAGATCCTGTGTGCACTTCTCTGGAATGAAGGCTTTGAAACACGTTTTATAAGCCTTTGCTTGGCTTCTCTTATTCAGAGAACCTGGCCTATTTCTCCCATAGTGCTACATCTTTGCCTAGTTTGCTCCCTCTGCCTGGAATACTCTCCTGCTCCATCTCATTTCTGCTTAGAGAAATTTAACTCATGCTTCACATCTTGATAGAAAAGTCGTCTGCTCAAAGAAGTATTCTCAGATCCATCTGGTCAAAATTGCATCTGTCCCAACTAGCCTGGGAGCAAATTGCTCATGATATTTCTATCTAGTATAATCATATGTTCCAATTTGCTGGGAACTGTCTTGGTTGGTGCCTGTTGTCCCAACATTATTAATAATATTCTTTAACTCTCAAAATCATCTGAATTGAACAATATGGTATGGTAGACATACCCTATGTAACCCCCAATGAGTCAGGCCCCTTCAGAATCCCCTCCTCTTAGATGAAGCAGAATCTGGGATTTGTTTCTGACAAATAGAATATAGAAAAGGCAACAGGTCAGTCATTCCTTGATTATGGTACCTCATATGAAACTCTATCTTATTGGATTAAAGCAAGATTATTCTGCTGGCCTTGCAGAAGCAAGCTGCTGTGGTGTGAACTGCTTGGGGAAAGGGCCTCAGGAACTGTGGGCATTCTCTAGGAGCTGGAGGCCTCAATAGTCTAGAAGAGAGGAGATGAATTCTGCTGGCAGCCATGTAAGCAGCAGACCCCTAGCCTAGAAAGGGGTCTTGGCTGTAGCCTTTTGAGGTCCTAAGAAGAAGACCCCATGCCCAGACTCCCCTGATCCATAGGCACTGCAGTGTTATTTTAAGCCACTAAGCTTGTGGTAATTTGTTCTGCAGTAATAAGAACTAATAATATGATTGCCCTAACAATAGTACTAACCAAGAGCTCCAATGACTTTCTCCTCCTGACACACTGAGCACTTGGGCACATATTACATTCATCTCTCTAGTTTCTCTACATTCAGGAAACACACCAGGCACTGTAGCACACAAGTTAAAGGAGCAAGATCTGGGGATTGAATGCCTGTGTCCAAATCCTAGATCCATCACTGACTGGCTGTGTGACTTTAAACAAATATTTTAATCTCTCAGGGCCTCAGTTTTCTCATTTGCAAAATGCAGTTATAGAAAAAGTACTTTCCTTCTATGAGATATGATTATTGTAAAGATATATTGAATTAATGTAAAAGCACTTAGACCCATTGGCACAGAGCACTGGGTACTTTGCTGATACTTATGCTCTTTGTGCCACTTAATCCTTATGTCAAATATGCTATAATTATCCCCATTTGCAGATGAAGAAACTGAGGCTCAGAGACATTAAGTATCTTGCCCCAAATTATACAGCCAATAAATGGAAAAGAGACTCAAACCAAATCCATAACTGTATTCTTTCATCCTGCCGGTACTTGCATCTTTCTTGTATATTTTGGAAAAAACAAAGAACACTCTCCTCAGGATTCTGTAATAGATTTCTACAAGAATTAAGGGTTCAAAGATTTCAAGTTTGGCTTTTGTTCTGGAGCCAATTTCCAGACATGGGTGCATTTCTAGAAGCACAGGGAGCAGGCAGACAATTTAGGCAGTTGTGTGGGATGTGGTGACCTATAAATGAGCACGAGGTCCCATTAAGTTGACATACCACCCAACAAATGATGAGGGACTTTTAAACAATTCCAGTCTACTAAAAACTGGATATTTGCATAAGTGCAGATTATTGGGACCCATAGATAATCTGCTACCTGCTCATTTTTAATGTGTTTGTGAACACTCGTGAGAAGCTCATTAATTGTAAGTGTCTGTAAGCTTATTGTGTTGTAAACCAAGCCTGACAGCACAATAGACACCTATAAAAGGAAGAGGCCTCTTTGCCAGTGAGTACTAGAGCTTAGAAAGAGCAGGCATGCAAATCAGCCCAGGGATAATTGACAAGATTGCTGGGCTGCACACATGCCCTTATCTGAGTGAGTTTTATGTCCCTGTCCTTAGGTAACCCAGCAGAAATACAAGCTGCTGTGATAAGGTTGACTCTAACCACATTTACCATGGTGATAGGACAGGGTCAGGCACCAAGGCCCGGTAATCAGGAAATGCGTGAAGGCCATGGCCTGACAAGGCTGAAATCCATTTGTTATTCTCTGCTCAGAATGCCCTTGCTCTTTTCTAGACTGCTGGATCCTGACCCTCCTTTCAAAATGAGTCAGCTCCTCCTTGATGCTTTCTCTGACTTCGCTGGGAAACAGGTTTCCTCTTTTGTGCTCTGTGAACCCCTTGCATGTTTTCTGGAAGAGTTCTAATTATGAAGGCATCTGAAGTGGCTCCCCTTTTCTCCATGCATAAATGAGTGCAGAACTCAAAAATTTTCTCAGATGCCCTTCAGAAATAAACATCATCATAGATGCACTGTAATGAAAGCATCAATGACTTCATACCTCTGCTTCTACCATGTATTTTACTTCTTTCTACATCTGGACCCTCATGGGGGACGTACTGCTCTTGTTGCTTCAGCTAGGGAGACACAGAACCCAAATCCTGCCTGACCAATCTCTGGGGAGCAGATGCTTCAAACATTCATTTCTTTTATTTTTAAATTAGAAATAAGTTTCTAGGGGAAATTGCCTTACTAGAAACTAACAGAATATACTTCTATTTATTATATGTATAGTATTATAGTAATCCCTCCTTATTTATGGGGTTATAGTTAAGAACCCCATTGCTCTCTGAATCCAGAGACAGTACCTAAAAAAGATGAGTGTCCTTAACCCCAAAATCCCAAATCTGAAATGCTCTGAACTTCAACTTTTCAAGCATTAATGTAAAGCTCAACTTCAGATCTTTAGAAGTCTATGCAGATATTCCAAAATCTGAAAAAAATAACATCGTAAACACTTCTGGTCCCAAGTATTTTGAATAAGGGATATTCAACCTCTATTATTTTTCCTACACTGTGTATACATACCTGTGGTAAAGTTTCATTTATAAATTAGGTATAATAAGAGGTGAACAGTAGCTACTCAAATAGGACAATTGTGGCAATATGAAGTAAAAATTACATGCATATACGTTCTCTTTCTCTCTCTCTCTCTAAATATCTCATTGTACTGACGCACCCTTCTTGTGATGATGTGAGATGACACAGTGACTATATGGAGAGATGAAGTGAGATGAATGATGTAGGCATTGTGACAAAGAGTTAGGCTATAACATAAAGGTGACACTTGAACACAAGCCCTGCAATTTTATGACAGGCAATCTGATAATTGAGATGGTTACTGAGTGATTAATGAGTGGGTAGATATACATTGTGGATACACTGGGCAAAGGGATGATTCATGTTCTATGCAGGATAGAGCAGGATGGCAATATTTCATCACACTACTCAGAATGGCACACAACTTAAAACTTATAAATTATTTCTTTCTGGAATTTTTCATTTAACATTTTTAGACTGAGAGTGGTAGCAAACCATGGAAAGTGAAATTTCTCATAAGGGAAGGCTGCTCTATTTATATATATATAATATTATGCTAGTTGATATGGGACTCCAGCAAAACATCCATATGTTAGATTTAATTGATACAATTGTATTCCTTAGTTCAACTGCAGCAAATAGAACCAAACAATGTATAATGGCTCAATCATAATATAATTTTATTTCTCACTTGTGGTAATATAAAGTAAATGTTCAGCGTGGTAGGCAGCCCTCTTCCATGTAGCAATTCAGATACGTGGCCTCCTTCCTTACTGGGGATCCTTTATCTTTTAGAGTATCAGAGTATCATCCTAGTCACACCAAATGACAGAAACTGAAAAAGCATGGGAAATGGACCATAAGAGAGGTTTTCCTGCTCAAGCCTGAAAATGGCAAGCATCTTTGGACACAGTCATGCCTAATAGCAAGGAAAGCTTTTACCGTGTTTCCAGGAATAAGAGGAAATGGATTTTAGTGAAGGGCAAAGTCTGTGGTCAATCCCTCTCTGTTAGTCCCTTTCCCTGTTTCCTCTTCCTTGTACTTTCCAGAGGAGGTAGGTCATAAGTATCTACACACAGATCTTCTAGAAGTGTCCTTCATATTTGAGACATTACTAATGATTTGCATGTTTCCGGAGGTTTTTTAAAAAAAATTAAATCATGTATTTACCACTTATTTCCAGAATAACATTGGAGGTATCTTCCTAAACATAGAATACTTGTGAATTCTTATGTTTATGTCAAAAAAGCCCCCAACTTTGCCAGGAGAATTTGATTCTTTTTACCCAAACTCTGCATATGGTAACCAATGGTTTCCCTAAACTTGCAAATAAATGACTATGCTAACTCATACTCACAGTAAATGTTCATTTTCCTAATTCCATGGGGTTGACTTATCCAGCTACCTCAACTGCTCAGTTATCATTTTTGCAGATAGTAAAAGTTCCTACCTACAAAAGCCTCTTGAAGATGCTATTTCACATTCTTCTGGGCAATGCCTTTGACACATGATGAGTTTCTCTCTCTCTAGATGGAGTTTCTGAGTAATGGGCCATTCGATGGTATCAGTGTTTGGCCAAACAGTTGCAGAGTTCAGTAAGCAGCGCTTCTGAAGCTGCTTCAGGAAACCACTGCCATGCTCTACTCAAGGCAGGAGCTCCTGGAACATGGCTGATGTCTGCTTTTGGCTGATGATGTACAATGTGAGACTAGCCAATTTAAAATCCTTCATCTGCCTTTCAGCTTTTGTCCAATTAGCCTGAGAAAATTAATAAACAGGGATGAATTGATGAGAAACAGATTTTTATTTTATGGTTACTTAAGAATATTTTCAAATGAATATTATGGAATATCCATCTAAAAATGGCTTAAAATATTATTTAAGCCTACATAATAAGTTGTTGGCAAGGCTTTGGCCAGATTCTCTGCAATTCCTTGGCTCCTTCCTCATGGTCATGTAGTATCTGATGTCATGAATCACTCCTCACAGAACAGCATCTGACACAGGAAGTAAGGAACAGAACTTTCCCTTGGAGTGTTCTCTCTCTTTTAATCAGGAAGAGTTCCAGCACAATATTCCTTAAGTTTTGTTTCTGGATGAATCACTAGAAATTAGTGTGATTGGTTTAGAATTAGTATGATTCATATCCTGAGGCTGGGTACATCACTCCAAATTTTATCTATTACCACACAAAATTTGGATTCTACTAGAAAGAAGCAGTAGGGATCATTTTGGGTAAGCAATCAATTGCATCTCTTCCATTTTTCAAGGAGTTTCTAGATTTTTCATTGTACTAAACTAGATGAAAGTAAAACAGTGCTCCTGAATAATATCACTTTTATCCACTCACAGAGAAGTTTTTATAAAATCATGCTTTACTGTTATAATCTCACCTTTCCCTGAATCATTTCCTTTTATTGCTCTAATAATAGAAAGTACAATCTGCAATTATTAAGTGCTTACTCTGTGTCTAGCATTAGTAAAAATTAGAGATGAAAAAGGAGAAACCACCACAGACATCACAGAAATCCAGAGGATCATTAGGGACTATTTTGAAAATTTATACTCCAAAAATTAGAAAATCTAGAAGAAACTGATACCTTTTTAGGCAAATATGGTTACCAAAATTGAACCCAAAGGATACAGAAAACCTAAACAGGCCAATAACAAGCAATGAGATAGAAACAGTAATAAAAAGCCTTCCAACAAAGAAACCCCAGGACCAGATTGATTCTCAGCTGAATTCTACCAGACCTTTAAAAAGGAATTAATGTCAGTGCACCTCAAATTATTCCATAAAATTAAAAGGGATGGAATACTTCCAAATTCATCCCATGAAGTCAGTATTGCCCTGATACCAAAATAAGATAAGGACACATCAAGGAAAGAAAACCATAGACCAATGATGAACATAGATGCAAAGTCCTTAGTAAAATATTAGCAAATTATTTTCAGCAACACATTAAGAAGATTGTATATCATGAACCAAGTTGGTTTTATTCCAGGGATATAAAGATGTTTCAACATAGGCAAAACAATAAATCTAATTCACCACATTGATAGAATTAAAGATAAAAATCACACCATCATCTCAATAGATGTTCCAGCATATTAAGTGATTTATATGCATCATCTGATTAAAGTCACCAAATAAACAAGATGAGGTAGTTACTGTGAGACCTTCATTTTGCAGATAAAGGAACAGTATCTTAACATGCTTAAATGTCTTTGTTTGAGTTCACACAGCTAATAAGTGGTAACAGCAAGATTT
Organism: Marmota marmota marmota; assembly: GCF_001458135.2. Classification (NCBI taxonomy): domain Eukaryota; kingdom Metazoa; phylum Chordata; class Mammalia; order Rodentia; family Sciuridae; genus Marmota; species Marmota marmota. The sequence goes on along the minus strand of NW_026000174.1, from coordinate 28,380,766 downwards.
GAACTTCAGACTTGTGGTTTTCAGACTCTAAGGCTTTAACCAGCATCATATTGATTTTTATCCCTATATTACCAAGTATCCTTTATACATATATCCCTATGACCAATTCCTAGATAACAAGACTTGGAAAAATGTTTCTCTACAAGGCCCACTATGAGAAGATTTAAAGGAACACACCAAACATGGTTCCTAGGAAGCACAGAGACATTTTTTAAAATTTATTTTCAGTCAATTCATTTAGCTAGATTCTTGATAAACTTCATAATTATCCTGACTTTATGTTTTAGCACTTAACTTTTGTCTTTTGCAAATACTTTGGTTCTAATATATTTATCCATGCTTTGATCAGAAATCATTTGAGAGGAAGAAGTGATTATAAAAAAATCTAATATCAAATGATATGCAAGTTGAAGGTTAAGTAATAAAAACCTCTTGTGACTTGAACTTATTTTGAAATGCTTCAAAAATATGTGAAATTTATGTATAGATGGAGAAATGGATGGATAAACATAACAAAGAAAATATTGTGAAATATTAATTATAGAATCTATTTTGTTTGTTATATGGATATTGATTACAATTCTGTATCTTTTTTTTTTTTGCACTGAAGTCTTTCATCATAAAATGTTAGGAAATATGTCAATTAGAATCTGGACCTATGTTTATAAGAGTTTCACAAAGTATTAATTCCTCCTAAATAACATTTAGGTTTTAGTGTGTTAGTACCACATAGCCCATGTGTATGAGGACTCAGGCTAAAATGCACACATGTACTTTTCTTTTCCATTCTTTATTGGTCAAGAATTCTATACAATTTAATTATTGTATCTCTGAATAGAAAGATCTTTGGATCACCAAGAAAAGATGTCTTTGTAGACTGAGCAAGCGTTTCCTTCTTTCTTTTTTTCTATCTTTCTGTTCCTCCTTTCCTTTCTTTTTTCATTCCTTTCTTTTTTACTTTTCTCCTACCATGTGCCCAAACTGCATTGGTCAAAAGGGATCACAAACATGAATCAGAACAGAAATATTTGTTAAATAAACAAGACAAAGATACAAACAAATACAAGTAAATCAATCTAAAGACTTCATAAAGAAGAGAGCCCATGATAGTTTCTCAAAGGAGGAGACATTGGATTTTGAAAGAATATGAAGTTTACTAAGTAGACAAGGGGAGAAAGAGTATTTCAGGGAAATACAGCACCATGTGCCAGTAAATAGTGATATAATTCAAATTCCAATAATTCAGAATGTCTGGAGTAGTGCAGGGTTGATGGAAGATGAAGCTTAAGAGGAAATCAGAAGCTGAATAATGAAGAGTTTTGTCTACTGGGCTAAGAAACTGGGATTTAATTCCAAAGGTAATTGAGTGACAATGAAGGATATAAGTAGGGATCTAAAGTGCAAATGGACCTGGTGATGTGGAGGAGGACTAGATGGGGCTGGGTGGAAGAAGTGACCAGTCAGAGGCTGACAGAACAGCACAGTGAGGGTAACATGAGAGTGTCTGAGCAAAGGCAGCTGCTGTGGGTGGAAGAATAAAGGCAAATTCAAGAAAAACCCAAGACAGGAAGAAACTTGACACCTGAAATGGGGGCATGGAGACATTGGGTGACTTGATTTCCTGACTTGGGCCAATAGGATGCCACTCTGCATGGTAGAGGTCATGGACTGAGTCTTGCTACTGAGTTGGCACCTTTAGGAAGCATGATCCCCTTGGCACAGATGTACTGTCCTCTCTGGGAAGTCCCCAGCCCCACCACTGCCTGTTGAAGCTCTAGACTTCTCCTACATGGATATTTTTCCTTTTCCTGCTTCCAAGCAAAGTAAATCCATGGTCTATCTTCCTGTATCCTTGGAGCCTGCTGGGGAAAAGCAGTGCACATGGCTTTGAAATGCTTTCCCAGCCATCTGGAGCACAGGTTGGAGGAAGACCCGACATGGCCCAGCTCTCACTTCTGCGTGCCTGGTTTCACACCCCCTGGCTGCTGTCTTTCAGAAACAAATCCTATGCTGCCTCACTTTATTATGGAATTAAAATTGTTTCCAAAGACCTCAAAGGAGGAAAATGAAATTGTTTTCAGCTTTGATTGCGGTCATAATAAAATAGCTATTTAGAGGGGGATTTGTTATTCTTGGATAAATGAGGAGTAAAAATACTTTTTTACAGTTTGCCATAAAGAGAGCAATAGAACTTTTCATTAGACAAACACAAGCAATGGTTCAGGGAAGATGAGGGCATCTATATTGGTTCTCCCTTGGACATCATGCACAGTGGGATACTTGGTCTTAATCACAATGGGGGAGTGGCAAAACAGGCTTCTGCTCTGCTTTCCCCATTAGTCCATGCCTTTGACCTTCCTCTGTTGCTCAGAGCCCTGGCAGCTGGCCTCTGAGGACCCTCCAAGAAGGACAATAGGTCCTCTTTCCACTTACGGCACCCCATGTCTCTTTTATGTTGCTCATTCCCAGCTTCCTTGTCGAAATCAGTATCTAGAACCTGAAGGAGAGTCATTTGACTTATACTGAGCACCAGCCATGAGCACGAAGCCTGTACAGAACATTATCTTGTGTCTGTCTCATTTGACCCTCACAGCAACTCTGAAAAGTAAGAAATGAGCATTCTTGTTTTCCAAATGGAAAAACTAAGGTGTAGAAAGGTAAAATGTCTTGCACCAGGTTTCAGAGTTGGTGAGTATAATAAACCATAAAATTTAAGTATAGGTCTGTCTAAAGTTTTTTCTCCCACTCTTTAAGTTTGTTCTTCTCTTTGTAGGACCCAGACCATTGTAGGGCACAATCAACTGGCACTGTCCTGTGGAAATAATGCAGGACTTAGTGACCAAGCCCTGTGATCTTGGGAAAGTGGTTCTGAGTCTTGGTGTCTTGATATTCCCATTGGGAAATCAAAGGGGAGAAATAAATTCTAGAGGTTTGGATTTTGTAAGGAGTAATTGTTAGAACATGTGTAATGTGCCTATTAAAGGGTAAGGGCTCAAAAAATTAGTTCCTGAATGAAGTTCTTATTAGCTCATTTTAGGATGATGTGATGCCTTAATTCCCATGAAGACAGGAAAAAAATGGTGCATGGTATTTAAGAAAAACAACTCCCATGTGATGTGCTGACATAGCAGTGTGTGTGGTGGGGGGAGGAGGATACTTCAGACACAATGGCCTTGGAATAACCTAACAAGTCCCTCTGTGTTGGCAGCTACCCACTTACTCTATGTGTAAGGGGAGATTTCAATTCTTCCTCCGTGACCTGGACTTCAGCATATGCCCAGAGGCAGGAATCAGGAAAGGCACTTCTTTTTCTTCCATCCTGAAACAAAAAGACAGTTTAGTCTATTTCCAAGTGCACTTCCAAAAATCAGTCTTGAATACAGAAGAGTGTTCACCTTTCAGATGATTCTAAGGTTTTGAAGAAAGTTTGGATTTTCAGTTCTCTGAACTGGCAAGATAACTTTTTTTGGATAGGGGATCTCCTGCTTCCTTCTAAATGCTGGCATGAATGAAGACTCAAGCCTGCCTCTTAACCCTGGTTCTAGGAGGAAAGCAAGAAAGGGAACTGAGGTCTTGTGCACACAGCCAAATGTTTGCTCTAACTCCATTCATCTTTGACTCTTCACCTGGAGAGACTCAGCTGTGAGTAAGCTGGGACCATGGAAATACTCTGTCTCCCACACCAGCCCTGGGTTTCCTAGGCCTGCTTCAAAACATATAGACTTGAGTTGTTGTCAAGCTAAATGCTTCTCCCTTTAACTCTATTTCAAGTCTACACATTTAAAGGCCTGGCCTGGAGACTTCAGTGGCATAACACATTTGGGCTCTTTGATTTTCCAATAATAAACCAAACATTAGGGAAGGAGTTGCAAAAGTCTCAAAAATCTGCTCCCAGTTTAACAAACCTCTTTCAGTATTCAGATGCTTTGGATAAACATTAAAGATTTTAGCCTATATTTATGATTTTGAACATTATCTTAACTTTTGATAAATGTATCAATAATTGGCATGGGAAAGGGAGGGAAACATTGACTGATTCTCCAACTACTGACCTCTCTTGGCAGTAAATCTTGACGCTTATGAGGAATTATGGGGTCATTTACATAAATGGGCACAGGTCCTTGCTCACCCAAGGATTGTGCCCTCTAATAGGGTAGGGAGGGTTGGATATATAAGGAGGAGTTGTTCATGTGTGTTAATATTAGAGACATTGGGAGGCCCACCTCCCTCTGAATGTCTTCTGTTGTATCTGGCCTGAATCCAACAATATGGTCTTCCCTAATCTGACCCTCAGGCAGTGGGTGAGTGGGGAATGTACAAAGACAATCTGAGGTTGGGGTAGAAAAAGAGAAGGAGAAACATGAAGGTCAAATTCCATTACCTTCATAGCCGACCTTCTGATCAGTAGTATAACACGAAAAAGATCATTGGCAAAGCAGGGTACATGCAGATAAGTGAACAGGATACAGAAGGAGGGACAAACCATGTCTTCAGAGAAAAAGAACTGAAGAACCTAAGGCTGTTTAGTGTGAAGGAAAAGAAAACATGGGGCAGTGAGAGCTATTTGAAGGGTGAATATGAGAATACTTGCTGTTCATAGTCAGAGAAACTAGAGCTAGAAAGATACAAAGGAAAATATTCCAATATTTTTAAGGGTCTCAACAATGAAGGGAGGGAGAAATGGAATACTACCATTTACTAAACACCTCATATGAACCAGGGCCTGTATGCAGCATTTTATATATTTTTTATCCTAAAGTCTGCATCCTATTCCTTATACATGATGTGAGAATTGAAAGTCAGACAGGTTATGGAACTTATTTGAGATCCCAGAGCTGGCAGAAAGGAGTTAGAATTTGAACTTCTACCCTCTCTCCAGTGACCCAATTATAGCTAGTGCTCAAGCAGAATCTTTGTGACCTCGCTTGGGGGGAATGAAGAGGGACTCCTGAACAGGTGAGGGTTACGCTAGCTGTTCTATGAGGTCCTTCCTATTCCCTGAACTCTGCACAGTCCTGGTGGCCCAAGGAAGCCTGGCTGGAATGCTGGAGAGAAGGAGGAGGAGGGACAATTTGTGGGCAAGTCATCTGTTCAGCAGAGTGAAATGAATGGCAAATGGGCCTCCCTGGGACGGAGTCCCTCCAAATGTACCACCAATAAAATGCTTTACAAAGAAACCTGACAATTTGGTTGTTAATTCAAAACATCTTGCTCCAAGCTTCCTTTAACTAGAACTTAATTGTTGCAAGTTGGTGGTTTATATAGAAGAAATAAAGGAGAGAAAAGAAAGTAAAATCACACTAAATACAAAAGCATAAATTTATTCAGTAATTCACTATTCTTATGGTTTTTCTCTACATTCTTTCATGTTACTATTGGAATCTTATTATATACAATAAACATTTATTTCCATGAAAAGTCTAATATCACTTCAAGAAATAAGACTCTTGTAAGTGTAAGTCAGTGTTGGAAACAATCTGAGTTCTGAGGCATAGGACCTGATATTAGACCTGGGATGGAGGTGTAGCCAGCTGGCTACATGGGCAACTTATTTAACTCCTCTGAAGATCTTCTAAGCTCTACTAAGTAAACCAATGTTTGTTATTCATTTCTAGCTCCAGAGGTTTGGCATGAGGGAGACCTTATTTGGGCTCCTGGGTACTTAAAAATTATTGATTTATCTTCTATTAAACCATCCATCCATCCACCCACTATTCATCCATCCATTCATTTATCTGCCTAATTTTTTTTTAACAAATGGTGATGGAATTTCTGCTATGTTCCAGATTCCAAATCAGGAACTAGGATTATAGACATGAATAAGACATAGTATAAATTCCTGTTACCAAAGAACTTCTATCTAGAAAGAGTAGCACATTTATATATGTTTGTAATGAAATGGACACAATAGACCTATTAAGCCATGAAGAAAATGTAATCACTTCATATTATTTTGTTTTTTCAAGTCATTGACTAGGAACAAAGGAAAATTTGTGAGAATTTCAATTGTCCATTATTCTGCAGTAGAAAATAGAGCAGGTGTTGAACATAGAGAAGGGAGAAATTTTCTGTGGACTTGGAAGCCAGAAGGGGATGCTACCAGGAAGCTTGTGAGCAATTCTGGTTGTGAGAATCAACTGCCTCTGACTCATGCAGCCAGGGCAGGTAAGCAGAGCCTGTAATCCTCTTTCCCTCCTCTTGGGGAAGTGCCAGACAGTAGCCATAGAGGATGCTTTATTTCCAAACTTCTCATTCTGACACATAGCAATTCAGGGAATTGAGAATTATCGGAATACTCGGGAAGAGCAGATAACATCCCCACAATTAGCCTGATATTACCTTTAGGCCCAGTCACCCTGGCATTGTGGGGACATCTTGGGAAAGTGATATGCATGCATGTAACAGATGATCCTAACTAGTTGCATGGGTAAAATAACTAGAAAGAAATAATTGAGTTGTCAGAGCCCCAGCCAAATGTGCTGGGTTTTGTCTGGAGCTTCAGACTTGGCAGGGGATTAGATGCTAAGGAGGAATGGAGGAAAGTAGACCTGTGAGGTGGGTCTTTGCCTGGGTATGAGGGAAGCAGGAGTTTCATGTTCAGGTTTGAGTGTATGTCCTGTTCTTGTGTGCATACAGAAATTCTACACTACAATCAAGATAAAATTCTGGGACAGTGCAGTTCACATTGAAGTGACATATGAAGGGAAATTAGATTTTCCAAATCTTTACCATGCAAATTTTTTATACACTGCTCTGAACAGCATTAAATAATACTTAAAATGTATTACACAAGTATTAAATGTGTTTGGGTTATTATTCTTACCAATGCTTAGTTGAAATATAGGAACCCACTCAGGATAGAATGATAAAGGCAAAAAGAAGATGGAGGAAAAAGAATTCTACATGTGCTGTAATGAACAAGCTAAATTCATGTAGTATGTTCAGAAAGTAATGTTTTTGAACTATATCTTAAGGAATATAGTAGAAAGACATATAATAAGCTTCACAAGTTTGAAGTATACAATTACACCTTTGACATACCTATATACTCATGAAACCATCTTTACAACCAAGATAATACACATACTAGTCTCCCCTCAAAATGCCCCTTTGCAACCTTTAGAAATCAACTTCATTTTTACTTACTAAGCTTCTTTAAACTTATTTGGAGGGGGATCAGTTAATCCAGCATGCATGAATGAATACTTCAGGCTGTTCCCTCCAAAATTCCAGAATGTTCTAGACTTATTTTAGGTAATAAAAAATGTTTTAATAGTCACTGTCTCAAAAAATGTACTTAATTTATAACTTAAATGGTTTCTCCCACGTAATAGAGAAATCTTAAAACTAGATTTACAGTTACAACTTTTCTCGCTCTCCCACCTCATGTAGTGGGAAGGCTGCTGTGGCAAAAAAGGACAGGGCCAGCCAGGCTGTCTTCTCCATGTGGTGCTTTTTCCTCTTGCTTTGTATATCTCAAGTTGAAGCACCATGGTCAGGAAGAGGGAAGAGAAGCATGTGGTCCTTTCATGAGTGTTTCTGTCCAGTGAGGGTGCTTAGTTACCTTCTTTAGAGAAGCCCACCCTTTCACTCATGGCTGGAGGACTTCTGTCTTACAGGACTCTGGATGCTGCTGCTCCCCTCCAGCTAGTTGTCTGCTCCTTTTCCAGCTACTATATTTGGTAGTGCCCTCAGTTTGTTTCTGCTGAGACCTTTTCATCCCACCAGATTCTCTTGGGTAAGAGCACATGATCCCCTGCAGGCTTTCTCTCACATAGACCCACATATGGCCTAATTTTCTTACCTCTTCAATCTGTGCTCCTCTACATAAGCAGCCATCTCATCATATTTTGTGGACCTATAGATTTATTAGGTGTAGGCCACTAAGTCCTCCACCTCAGAGGATAAAAACTAAGGATCATTAGTGGTCTCCTTGAAGTTAATTTGACTTGAGGTAAAGGTAGAGGTAACTTCTGACTGTCCCCCTTAGGGAGTTGAGGCTGAAAACACATAGACTCTTCTTCATCCATTGCTAATCTCCAACTTTTTTGTTATGAGTAAGAGTTTAGAGTTACATAGATAGGATTTTGCATATTTTTCTTAATGGCCTCTCACCTCACTTCAGAATATTGCATATGTTGTCTTCAGTTAAAATTAAGAAAGGAATAACTCCATTTGAACATATTTTTTTTTTTAACCTAAATTTCACATCCTGGGGGATCAGTGATGTGATGAAATGTGAAAAATTGTGTTCTCCTGAAGGCCCTTGCTTCTGATTTTTTGTTATCTTTCCTTAAGACAGTAAAAGTATGAAACTGCTCTCACAGATCAGAGTCTGGTGAATAACACAGTATCGTTCCTTCTCTCTATTTCTGCCAAAATTATGCTTAAAGATAGTACATAACATGGTAACTTTTAGCAAAAGTAAGCATTGAACACACAGAAAGGGTTATCAAAGAGAATATGTTTTAGGAATAAGAACATGTTCTGTAGTCTATGACTGGTTCATCTTTGTATCTTCTAAGTCTCTGACACAAAGTGTGGCCCATAACAAGCATTTTTACAAATGTAATTGACTTTGTACCAAGCATGTTCAGCAGTGTTGACTTCTGAGTTAGGAAGCCCCACAATACACATTAGCTCAATGTTGGCTGAGGCCAAATGGTCTCAGAGCACCCACACTGAGGCCCATGACCTCTACCTAGAGTTGTCACCTTCTGACTTCCAGGCTCTTCCTTTTCATTACTGAGGACTTAGGGATTTGATCACGATCTTTCTATTCCTCTATCTTAGAACAATATCTACATAAGGCTACATATCACAACCTAGCTTCCTAAGATTTGAACCCCCTTAACCTCTTTGACCATGTCCTCTACTCCAATTCAGAGACACATCTCATTGCCCAGAACTAACTGTTCCATCAGAAAAATTTATTTCCTATTTCTTAATTCTACCACAACTCCCAATCCCATCCCACAGATGTCCCATTCTCTCCCCCTCAGTATACCTGCATAGGTTCCTCACTCCCTTGGTCCTATCACACCCTCTCAGGCTTCCAATCACTTCTGGTCTCACATATATCTCTGTGTATCAAAGACTCCATGGTTGATCATTGCAATTACTTTCTCAGATGCACCTTTCTTTTCCTTATCCTTCTAGCCTTCTGTCATATCTCCCTGGCAAAACCTCAACCTTAGATCTAATTTACATTCTACTTACTCATCTTGTACCTGGTCAAGTAAAAAAAATATTGGGAAAAAATAAAATAACCATAACATTGGTATTCTATAAATTCATGACTATTAACCTAATCTTTGGTCCATTTCCTCTATCATCTTATTCAAATTTACCTCAATATTCTTCATTTTCTGCAGGCCTCCTACTCAGCCTTATCTATACCCCCCAACCATGGTATTCTCTGCAAATAGCATTTTCCTCTACTTTATCAAGACTCAGCATGTGCTTGGGGCATGGACACTGGTATTTTTAAAAGCTCTTCCAGAAGATTCTGAGGTAATCTACAGAAATCCTGCCAACACCTAAACTTCTATCCAGGGAATCTAGCTCAGCCCTCTGGCTCCACATTTCTTCCACTTATTCTGAATCAGCAACCTGCGGTCCTAGCCAATGGGTTTCCCACCTTGGCTCCCTTTTATTTCATTTTGCTCCATTTGATGATCCACCTTTAGATTGTGGATCTGGCCTACAATGATGACTTGTGATAATCTCAGCTGCACATGAAACTGCTGGCACAAAGCACTGTGCTTCTTACCATCAGACTTGAGTTATTGAACTGTAAGTGCCTTTATAAATCAGGCTGCAGAATTAGGATGTGTCAGGTTGGTTATTGTCATCTTAGCAGCATCACTATCAAGCTCTTCAAAGGATGGGCTAGAAATAAAGAGTTTTGGGTTAATTTGCCAATGAGAAGATGCATGAAATTGGGGAAGGTAGAAATGATGCGATTATTCTTCTCAGGAGATTGTGATTATCGGACACAGCAGGCTTCCAGAACTTTTCTCCATACCTTCATAGTTGCAGTGGTCAGAGAACTCCATGCTACAGTTCATCAGCAATTTAGTGTTTCTTTGTGCCTTGGATGGTAGCCTTCTAGACAGACCTTTATTCCCTCCACTTTTCCCACATTTATGTAAATTCCTTTTTAAAATACTTACTGGGGGCTTCATTTTCTTGACAGAATCTAGGCTGATCCAGGGCCTTAATATGCTGTATAATGGAGAAGTTCTAAATGTTCTTGCCTGGGAAAATCATATCATATAGAGACCATTTAAGGAAAATTGCTTATGGAAAGCCAGCAACCTATCCAACAGGTAAGAATTAATAACCACCTAATTTTCTATGTCATCCTGCTCTGAAGATGTCTCCTGGGTGGGTCTGATTATCTGAAACACAGGTCAGCTCTGGGACGTGTTCTTCTCTCCTAGCTCTAGTTGAATGTGTCAGTATGTGTATTTGTGCAGATGAGAAGCTCAGCTCTCCATCTCCATGCCTGGTCCTGCTCTGTTTTGCGTCTAGGAAAGAATGCTAGAATGTGATTTAGAACCCCTGACTCGGAATCTTGTCAACCATGTGAACCCGACCAAGTCACTCTCCCTGCTGTGCTTCAGTTTCCTCATCAGTTAATTGGTCAGAGTACTTATTCCAGAGGTGCCTTTCATTCCTAATGTTTTACATGAATCCATTGTTGATAGTTTAATTTCTTGAAAGTGTCCCTGAAGGCTGGGCCTGGGACAAGTTCAGCAAGATCTAAACCAGCCCTGGAAACTGAAAGTTCTTTCCTGGGCCTATGGGAGCTGATTTATGGATAGGGCCTTGTTGGGATGGAACCCAAGGATAGCTAGGGAGGTGAGAATCCACAGGCAGCAGAGAAGCAAACAACTGTGCCCTCTAAGTTAGGCCCAGAGGCAGAGGGAGCTTGGCTGTTCCAGCTGCTGACAGTCAGACAAATGGAGATACACATCTCATGCTTGCCTTGTGGTCCTTTCCTCATTGGAACTACTGCCACCTCTCACAGAGTGATGATTAGGTCAAGAATAAGCCACAGTGTAAATTTATGGCGCCTATAAGCTTCCCATGTTTTGCAGGGAGATTCCTTCACCAAGGCAGTCTCCTCTTTCACTTGTCCTGAGGTCCCACACAAATCTTAATTTCATCAGGATTGCTGTGTTCCCTCAGCTGCTCTTGGGTTCCCTCTGACACATGCCCTTCCCTGGAAGTTTTATTGTTCCCCTCTGCCTCATTTTCTCACACGCTCCTTCCTGGAGAGCTGGGACCCAGCCAGCCTCTTCTTATGGGAAATAGTCTCCATCACCCACAAGAAAGCCCCCTTCTCTCTTCATTATGTCCCCTGTTGTCATTAAAAAGAGAAAGACAATAAAAATCTCTCTTCCTCCTGGTGCTTTTTATAGATTTTCTCATTAAGAGAATTAAGAGCAATCAAAGCCAAATCCATAGCTGCTTCTCTTTAGACAAATCATCTTGAAACTGTTTGCTACTCAAGTCAAATATGATGACTGCTGGCTGCCAAAACTGAGCTCCCAGTTTTGGTAAGTTTCCATTATCTTCTCTGCAGTGCAGCCAGAGGGAAAAGGCACGGCAAGTGGAGGTATTTCAGGCTGACCACTGCTACCCAATAGCCACTCTATTCTGGTGGCTGAGGGGACTCCATCCTTTGCTTTTGGCTGGGTAGGTCCTCAGGAAGACCTCCCACAGATGTGAGTCTAGGTGGAAACTTCTAATTAAATTCTTAGCCAACAAGCCAGAATTTCTCAGGCAAGTGGCAGGAATTGCATAATATAATGCAACTGGCACACTGTAGGTTTCTAGTATACCAAATAATAGCTTCTGGTGACTGTAAGACTTTCTATTCTACCAGAGCATGCAATGATCTGAGAGTCAGGAAAACTAGGATTCTCTTCTCTTTCCTGTACAATTCTGGGGAAGTTATTTTCCATTTCTAAATTTTAGTTTCCTCATCTGTAAAAACCTATGATTGGTCTATATCTGAATTTCTTCAAGAAGATTCCAGGGAAACAGTACCATAGATTTTGTGGCAAAATGTTTGAAAACCTTATATGTAACGATGCCCCTTAGAGAGTGACAATGTTGATGTGCCTTAGAACACTCCAAAAAGTCCCACAGAAGACAACTGTTTATCTTAACATTGTGTTCCTGAGATATATTTGAGCATAGAAGTCATTTTCTCCAGTACATGCCTTCATTACCCAAGAAACCAGTGCCCCTCAGCACACGGTCTAGGGTGAAGGGCTCTAGATAATCTGTGTCATGTTTATGGTTCCTCAGTCCCAGGACATTCTGCACACATTTAACTAGTAGGAAAATCACCAACAAAGAGCTTTATTGTCAAATATGAATCATTGTGTGTGGGGGTATGTTGGAAATGTTGTTTTCTTCTTTGAAACATGTCACACGGGTTGTTAATTAATAGTTATCGTATAGAAAACCAGAATTAATTCTTCTTCTCTGTTTTGGTGGCCCTTAAAGACGTACAAATATTGTGCCTCAATAAAAATATAAAAGATAAAAAAGAACTTCAATGTCATTTACACGAGCAGGAGCCACACTGCTGGCTTTGATTAGCTGGCTCTGCAAACACTCCTTTCTCTGCCTAAAACAGTCCACATTTTGACTGGCCAACTCAACCTTCTCATCTCGGCTCAGTGGTACTTCCTTGGAGCTGCCTTCTTTATCCCTCAGGTCTGGGTTAGTGGCCATTGTATGTCCTTTACTTTCCAAATCATGTCTACATTGGAATAAGAACTTCCCGAAGGCCAATGCATGCATGTGGAGTTCTCTATTCTAACTGAAGTGCTAGGAGGGTGTTTGGGATCTGGCAGGGTCAAGTTATAGAATGATTTGGAAATTGTACCTTTAATTGGAACTGGAGAGCAGCGATTAGCTCTTATAAGAAAAAACATATATATTTTTTTCTCTTGTTCCAGTGAGGATGTTACAAATGGAGAGACATCTGAGTTGTTCAAGATAGACTAACTGACTGCTTCTGTTAGGACAGAGCTTCCTACTTGTTCACCAGAAACATAAAGGAGGCTGTCATCAATTGGAATTTCGTGTTAAATGATTTTGACATTCCCTGCTAATTGTAAGAATCTAGAATTTAATTCTTTCTTAATTAGCATTCTATGTAATTTATATTTCCCTATCAAATAGAGCCTCTTTTATCATATATCTGGTTTTTGAGAAGTATAACTAAATTTAAACAATAATTAATTTACTAGCAATCTCATTACATTAATAGTAGCCATCTAACGCATTAATGAAAATGTTGCTATGTGCTGTAGTCAAGGAACAATTAAGCTATATTATATAGCTCCCAACAATGATAGAAATTACGATTTTAAAAATATGTTTATGACATAATATTAATAGAAAATATGTAGATTTAAATAAGCATTATATAAATTGTGTGAATGCAACTTGGTTACAAGCAGGAAAAAAAATATGAGAAGGAAATACACACAAATGCAAAGTATTGGGGTAAGAAAGTTGGGACCAGGGTAAAGTTCACCTGTTTATAAATTTGCTTCTGCAAAATTTTTCTCCAATTGTTTATTTTTATTTTTTGTGTGTGTGCTGGGAATTGAATCAGGGCCCGGGATACTTTACTGCTGATCCACATTTCCAGTCCTTTTTATTTTTTATTTTGAGACAGGGTCTCCTTAAGTTGCTTAGGGCCTCACTAAATTGCTGACTGCTGGCTTTGAACTTGAGATCCTCCTGCCTCAGCCTCCTGGGTTGCTGGAATTTCAGGCATGCACCACTCCAGCCTGGCTTTTAATGTGCTTGTCTTAATTATACAAATTTGAAAGAAAAAAGTAAGACTGGAAACAGCAGAAACACTATTTTGCCAACATTATTGACATTAATGTTCTGCAAAACATTATTTTGACTTTTTTTCTAGTGGAGTTTTTGGGCCCTTGTTCAAAGATGACTGGACTATAAGGATAATTCAGGCCTTATTCTCTTTCCCAGATGTTTTATAGGATACTTCATAACAAGACAGAATGAAAACAATCATCCCCAACTCAAATATTCCACTAGTTATTGAGAACCCCCAAAGCCCCTAAGATGGGAACTGGACTGAGATTAAAAAGCTGAGAAACTTGGCCTTCATCTGTCCCCATTTTTGGCTTAAGTTTTTCATTTGGAGGATGGAGGAAGGATGCCTACTCCAGATCAGCAACCTTTTCTCTTTGTCTTAAGATAAATCTCCAAAGCTATTACCGATAGAAAGGGAAAAAAAGTTTTGTTTGGCTTTTTGTTGCTCTGGACATAAACAACAGTCCAGGATCCTAGGCCTTGTGGGTGCACAGGATTTAATCTCCTCCAGCTTTTCTTCTGATAAACATCCTTTCAGCTGTCCTGGCCCCAAACATTTTTCCTTTGTGAGACTAGATATGCGGCTTTCTACAGAGGCCTGAAGCGTTGCTCTCAATGGATCCAGTCACTGATTCTGACCCTTCATGCCTGGACAATCTCAGCTCATTCAAGCCTGAGATATTTGCCGAGACAGTCCCTGACTTGATGGTTAAATATATTTTGATGGAACAGAGAGGCCTGCTAAAGTAGCAAGAGCATGACTTTGGGGAGTCAGAACAATTGAAGTTTGAATCCCAGTCCCTCTGCTTACAAGCAGTGTGACTTTGGTTAGACAAATGACTTAACTTCCAGAAACCCTCACTTCTCCATCTGATAAAATGGTACAATCATTCCTACATGAAGGCTATTTTGTGGCTTGAAAAATACCTATAGTATCAGATACAAAGTGCCTGATAGAGTAAGCCTGAGTTCCCATTCCTCTGCTAGCTAGTGTCACATGCTGAAGTGTTGAAATCACATTTTCAAAATTCCACTGCCCTGGACCAAGTCCTAAAAAAACTAACCAGTATAGCAAGGGGTCTGTAACCCAGGTCCTTCGAAGAAGGGCAATTACCACTGAGTAAATAAATACTTGATGGATGCCTGCCATGTGTCAAATTCTGCTTATCACTGAGGACAGACTAGGTGACAAGAGGTGTTTTGCCATCTTGAGCATATAACCCAGGTGGAAAGACAAACATTGAGTGGAGTAATTTAAGTGTGATTAGTAATGTAAAGGGGAAAGTCCCAGGCACTGTGTGGTTTATAACCACAGAATCAGAACCAGGCAGATTAGGACCAATAGGTAAGAACTAGCTAACAACTAGTATTGTTTCAATACAATAATTCAAAGAAAGGCACATCATAGCATAAAGTTGAGCCATCTGTAAATTGCACAGCATCCAGTTGAGAGGACGTACAAGGACTGAAGTTTAGGCCTCACTTTATTTCTTAGACTATGTACCTTGGAGTAGCATCTTCCTAAAGGAAACAACATTTTCTAATTTTCGCAGAAACATTTTATAGTTGGTGTTATGGTTTGGATGTGAGGTATCCCCCAAAGCTCACATGTGAGACAATACAAGAAGGTTCAGAGGATAAATGATTGGGTTATAAGAGTTTTAGCCCAATCAGTGATTTAATCCCCTGATAGGGATTAACTGAGTGGTAACTGAAGTGGTAGGATTGTGGCTGGAGAAGATGGGAATTGGGGCATGGCTTTGGGTATAAATTTGTGTCTGGTAAGTGGACATTCTTTCTGCTTCCTGATCACCATGTAAGCTGCTTCCCTCTGCCACACTCTTCTGCCATGATGTTCTGCCTCATCTTGAGCCCCAAGAAGTAAATGGAGCCAGCCTTCTATAGACTAAGACCTCTGAAATCATGAGCCCGCAAATAAACTTTTACTCCTCTACAGTTGTTTTGGTCAGGTCTGTTAGTCACAGCAGTGGAAAAAGCTGACTAAAACAGTCGGTAATGGTCCTGAACGGAGGTTTCCAAATGGTGATCCTGGGTAATATCTGACATACTTTGTTGGCTTATACATTATTTTATAGGTTTTTAGTTTGAATTAGTTGCCAGATTTTAAAATTAAAGCGATTTCACATCAAATGCAGATTACTGGACTCTATGGAAAAAGGGAGAACTGAACTTTGTGAATCCAAAAGAAAATTAGCTAGAGATGAGCAGTGGCTGCTAGCTTTACTTTTTGAAAACGAAAGATGCCCCTATCCTCTCCAATCATTTTATGCAAGTTCTTTCCCTCTCTGGATCCCAGTTACTTGCATGTGCTACTTCTGTCCTTTATATGTCCACAACTGTGAGGAATAGGCCGCCCATTGCCTCAGTGGATTCACTCCCTGGTGCTGGTCAAGCAGCAACTGCAGATTCTCACTCAGAGATGTAAAGGTGGAACCAATTATTCTAGGAAAGAAATGTCCACTGAGCTTTAGGTTTTGCAGATGACTGAAGTTGGACAAATGACTTTTGCATGAGTCATTATATAGGAGGGCTGAAAGTATATGGATCAAAATAAGAGTTGTTTATTATGTTTGTTCACATGAATATGCCAAACATCTGAATCTATTAAGAAAACCCTCAGCAAATTCCTGATGTGGAAACACTACTATATTTTGTGATATGGAGCAATTACAAATTTGGTTTATTTTGGCTTTGTTATCCAACCTACTAAATAATAGAATGATCAACTAACTAAACTATTATGGGCTGAATTGTGTCCCCCTAAATTTATATGTTGCAGCCAAGCACAGTGGTACAATCCTGTAATCCCAGAGGCTCAGGAGGCTGAGGCAGGAAGATCACGAGTTCAAAGATCCCTAAGCAACTCAGTGAGACACTATCTCAAAATAAAATATACAGAGGACTGGGGATGTGGCTTAGTGTTAAGCACCCCTGGGTTCATTTCCTGGTACCAAATACATAAGTAAGTAAATAAATAAATAATAAAATTTATGTGTTGAAATCCTAACACTCAGAGCTTCAGAATGTGACTATATTTGGATATAGGGCCTTTAAAGAGGAAATTATTAAAAAGAGGTCTTGGGATGGATCCCAATCCAATATTACTGGTGTCTTTATAAGAATGAGATTAGAATATAGACACACAGACTGAGGGGCAACTTCTGGTGTAAAGAAGCTCTTTATACTTAGGGCTCTTCCCCTTCCTCATTCAGGAAGACAGTCATCTCCAAGTCAAGGAGAGAGACTCAGAAGAAACCCAATCTGCCAGCACCTTAACTTTGAACTTCTAGTCTCCAGAACTATGAGAAAATAAATTCTGTCATTAAGATAACGAGTCCGTGATTATCTTGCTATGGCAGACATAGCAAATTAGTCTACTAACTTATTAAATAAGTAAATAAATAGATAATACAATTCCTATTTCCTGCCCTAAAAAGGCTCATGAAATTGGAGGGAAAGCTTGACTCATGAACATTTCCACCAGTCCCCAGAGTGATTTCCCAAAGTTAAAACTAGATCACATAGCTCCACTGTGGCTTCTCCTTGAATTGGAATAAAATCTAAGCTCTGCCCTGTGAAAGTCCTGGTGTGATTCAGCCCTTGCCTAATGGCCCACCTTGGTTTGTGCTATGTCCTCCTGGCTCGTGCCACCCTACTAATCCTCTGCAAGACAGATACCAACTTTTTTCCAAACACCAAGGTTTCAGTGGGTTCTGCTTTTTCTACTTAGGGCTCTTCCCCTTCCTCATTCAAACAATCTCATCCTCATTCTCAGCTGGGCCTGGAGGAAGGAGACTTCAAGGAGAAAGGGAAGCAACTTCCATTTCCTAAGCTATACCATGCATATGTTATCTGGATGTAAAGTGTTCTGAGGTGGAGAATATTAAGCCCACTTAACAGATAGGGAAGCTGAGGTTCAGAGAATCAGAAAGCTTAAGTAAGAAGAAGGGATGGGATTGCAACCTAAGTCTCACAGACTGGAGACCCCTTCCTCATCCTGTCATTGTCACCTGCTGCTCAGAGTGCCTGGTCACCTGCTGGAGGGAGCATGTAAGGGTCTTGCTGGCCTATTTCAGAGATCTTGCAGCTTTGGAGTCTTTCCTGGGGATTAAAAAGCTCTCAGGCTTTTTTGTTATTTGCAATTAGCCATTAAAATCCCTATCCTCTGCTCTTGTCTAACTTAAAAAATATCTGTTCTTTTTTTTTAAGAGAGAGAGAGAGAGAGAGAGAGAATTTTTTTTAATATTTATTTTTAGTTCTCGGCAGACACAACATCTCTGTTTTTGTATGTGGTGCTGAGGATAGAACCCAGGCTGCACGCATGCCAGGCTAGCACACTACCGCTTAAGCCACATCCCCAGCCCAATATCTGTTCTTTTATTTAACTTGGGCATCTTCAGATGAGCTTTTGTCTGCAGCTAGGCTGAGAGGAAGGAAGGCCGAGCAGAGGACATAAGAAAATAAAAGCAGAGGAGAAGGTAAGTAAGCAGTACACAAAGCTGAGGGCACCAGGAGAGCAGAGAGTTGGCGGGACGTGAAGAATGAGGAGCTGGAGCCGGTGGAGTCACTCCCCAAGTTCACTTATGGGGCAACACCTGTCACTTTGTCACACTGAACTGCGGGTGGAGAAGGAGAACAGGAGTAATGAGTGTTATGAGGGGTGCTTGCAGAAAACTGAGAGTTTAGAAAGTTTTACAGTATCTAAAAGGTGAGAGGAGTTGGAATTATTATTATCAGTAATAGTAGTATTTTGAAAAAATATTCAGGATAAGGAAGAACCCAGACTCAGCCCTACTGAACAGAGAGAAGGCTCAAGAATTTTACTGGGTTGTGGAGTGACTGTGACCTAAGAGGGGACTCAGTACACAGAGCCCATGGGCATGGAAATTAAGCTTTATCCTAGCCAGGGTCAGTGTCCAAGGAGGGCCCAGCTGATGCACAGAGTTGTACTTTCTAAGCCTTTAGTGATGATCAATGTCTAAAAGACAAGGGAGGAGCTGAAGTTGTGGCTCAGCGGTAGAGTATTCGCCTGGCATGTGCAAGGCCCTGAGTTCGTTCCTCAGCACCACATAAAAATAAACAAATTAATTAATTAATAAAATAAGGATGTTGTGTTCAACTACAACTAAAAAATAAATATTTAAAAAAAAAAGACAAAAGATTTGAGGTCTGAAGTAGGGATCCTGTGATGAGCCAGGACCAGTGATTCTGTCCTCTCTCCCAAGCAGAAGGGTCAGGAAGAGCTAGACTAGTACTGGGCCATGGCCAAATAAACTAGGGTTAAGGTAGACTTGGGTGACTGGTGGACTGGATGGAAAGTCAAGGCCAAAGCCAAGTTCAATGGATAAGGCAGTGTGGGGTGTGCCATGCTCAGTGAAGTACTGACTGCTTCTGCTGCTGAGAGTGCTCTTGGCAGAGGGGCCTTCAGTGGTTTCCTTCAGGGATTGCCTCAGCTTCAGAGGTCCACTTAGCCAAGGTTATACCTGTCCATGGACCCCACATTAAATGATTTATCAGTGTAGACGGGGTGATCGCCTGGTCATCCCAGTCCTACCAGGTCACTGTGAAGAGCCCTTTTGTCTCCACAGCTCCCAAGATTTGGCCAAGGCTGCCTTGGGTCTGCATCACAGCTAAACTTTTCATTTTGCCACTTCTCCTTTCTTCCCTTCCTTTTCACAGGTATTGACCCCAAGGATACTCTTTTTTAAAAATTTTTTCGTCAATTTTATATTTTTTAAGTTATTGATAGATCTTTATTTACTTGTTTATATGTGGTTCTGAGAATGGAACCCAGTGCCTCACACATGCTAGGCAAGTGCTCTACCATAGAGCCACAACTCCAGCCCCAAAGGATACTCTTTAATAAGTATTCTGTGTGCTAGACTGTCTAAGCCTGCTTCCTTGGGGACTCACTGAGCAGAGACTTAAAGATACCTGGCACAAGTGTTCCAGGCCTAGGGAACAGCCAATGTTAAGGTCACAAAGTAGGAATATGCCAGGAACAATCTAGAAAGGAGGCCAGTGTGACAGAGAAGAGGGGGAACCAGGGGGAAGATCACCCAAGAGAATGATCAGAAAGGTGAAGCGATGATTTGAATGTGATGATTTGAACAATTTGAATTGTTCCCTTTAAACCTCATGTTGGAATTTCATTCCCATTGTGAAGTATTAAGAGGATTAAAACTTAATCTGACTATAGTGTTTAGAGGTAGGGCATTTGAGAAATAAATGAGGATAGAGAGGGTCGTTAGGGTGGAACCCCCAAGATTGAATACTGGTTGTTGGCTTCATAAGTAGCGGAAGAGACCAGAGCATATGGATACATATGCTGTCCCTCTCTTGCCAAAGTGGTGTCCTACACCACTTTGGGACTCTGCCAACAAGGTCAGTGGATGCATCCCCTCCACCTTGAACCTTTAGAACCATAACCAGTTTTAACTTAACCAGTCTGGTAATGTGTTATTAGCAATAGAAGATGGACTCAGAAGGCTAAAGAAGGCAGAATTGTGTAGATTTTACTGGCCACTGTAAATTCTCTGGCTTTTCCTCTGTGTGCTCCAAAGCCCAGGGATGGTCATATAATAAAGACTGGCATGATCTGACGTTTTAGAAGGATCCCTCTGGCTGCTGCATTGAGACAGAGGGGAGGAGCGCTTGAGTGGAGGCACAGCTGTCCATCTTGGATCTACTCCTCCATCAGGAAGGAGAGTCCTGCTCCTTGACTCTGCGTGTGTTTGGACTCTCATAGATTCTGGGCTCTCCTCAGCCCCAGGGCTCTGAGCCAACACAGTTTCTGCAGGGATGGTCTGTTCTGCCCCCTATCTCCTGGAGGTGATCAGAGCCTACCTCTTACAAGATTGTAAGATTGCAAGGACTGCCCTTGTCCTCCTTCAGGGACTCAGCTGCTGCCTGTCCTCAGATGCAAATGGATCCTCCACTGGGTGCTCACTGCCTTATCACAGTAGTCTTCATACTAAGCTGAAATTACTGGCTTTTGTGTCTGTTTTCCTAACTGGTTCTGCAGAAATAGAAACTTCCTCATTTTTATTTTAATCTCAAGCACCCAGCAGAGGGTCTTACACAACTGGGTTTCATTTTATGCTTGATAAGTGAGTGAACGGATGAATAGAGCCAATGGGTGGACATTACTGGGAATTTTAGTCTGTTAAAAAAAAAAAAAAACATAAATGGTTCTAACAACCAGACCTGATCAACAATGGAAGAAACTGCTCCTAAGGTGGAAAATTCCCCACTGTTGGGAGGGCCAAGCAGAGCCTGGACACCACCCTGTTGGAGCTGTTGTAGATATTACAGAGACTTCAATTGCCGGGACACCATTCATTGATGACCATCTGTGTTAGTTCCATTTTAAGGATGCAGTAAGAATGAAACACTGGACCTATGTGCCCAGGGAGGAGCTTCTGGCATTAGCAATATCCTGTTTGGGGGTAAGATTAACCTCATCCCTCTTCCTACTGTAGATGCGACCCCTTAGGAAACCTACTAAGGTCAGAGAGATGGAAATTAAAATAATTGTAATAACAATATTATTTTAAGCTGATTAGAGAAAATGCCTTGGATCTCTATCCACTCTGGCTCCCTAATTTTGCCCACTTCCTGAACTGAATGTCTTGACCCGCTTATAGTTGATGGACCATCATAGACTTTCCTGGAAGAAACTTTGAGAAGACAGAAGTTGAAAGGCAAATCTACAGTGCTGATGTCTTTATTTCTCATCCCACCTGCTCTTTGGAGAGCAAGACGCCGGCTGAGAAAGGAATTATACTTTGGAAATAAAAGAGGAATTTGTCCCCTTTAATGAGAAATTGGGGTGGAAGAACAAGGATCAGTGATGTTCTGTCCCAGCAGCATGGACACACCTGGGCTGCACATCAATAGAGCCCTTCTCTGGCCTCTCTAGTCCCTCTCCTGGAGGCCGATGAGCACTGGGAAGGGTTAACAACAGGAGCTGTGGTTCCGTTTGGTGGAGAGTTAGGATCTCACAATTGAAGCTTTTACTTTAAGACACAATAAAAGACACTGACATGCTGCGTAAGCATTGTTCCTGGCTGTAGTTATTCCAATTATTTTTTATGTTTTCTCCTTAAATGAGAAACATATCAGACACTAACTCAAACACAGAGATACCTATTTATGCTTCAGAACAAACAGTTTAAGGGCATTATATACAGATGTCTAAATATTTAGAAAGTGTCTGTTTATGGGAGTGAAATGAAAAGTACCTGTTTTCATTTGAAGGATTTTATGTGAAATTTGCATGTGAAAAAAGGCAGCCCCCTGTGGCAAAGGGGTGTCAGAGATGAGAAGCATGTACAGGCGTGGAGTGGGGGTGACTGTGGGGTGGGGGCTTCCCTTGGCCTGTCACAGGTCCTGCGATGACCCAGAGTTCAAAGGGCCTGGAATCTTAGGCTGGGTGATACTTCCCGTTAGGCGGTGGGGATAAATAAATGCCTTGGAGACATCTGGGTGTTTTACTGGCCTAAAATGTGCTTCCGAAATCCTGACTTTATCTTCTTATCCCACACTCATCTTAGCCCCAGAGGAACATTTAAAGAGAAATAGGCTGCTTTAGAAGAGTGTAGCAGTAAATGGAGGGATGATTAGACTACTTGGGGGTGCTCAAGGCCCTCCAAAGCTGGGGCACCACAGGAGCTCAAATGGAAGAGTGAGAGACTGTTTAACACACTGTCTGCTAGAGAGACAGGTTTCAGCTCAATTTATGGGAGTAACTAACACGTGAAGATGCTGTGTATGGTTTGGGAAGCAGAGAGGTCTCTGTTGCCTGTGGTGTTCTAAAACAGGAAGGCCTCTTACAGAGGTTTTTGAGTAGATTAGCTGGATTGCAATGTACCTCTGGTTCTTTGGTTCCCAAGATTCTCAAATAGGTTATTCAGAAGAGTCCAGAAGTTGCGCTCCTCTTTCGTGTTTTTTCCTAGGAGGATCCTACCAACTTGCGGCTCCCAGAATTGGGGCTTCTCAGTAGCCCATTGAGTCCACAGGTAACTAGGATCTAAAGTTGTTCTTGAGGTCAGGAGAGGGTAGCCCATGCTATCCTCCCCAGGAATTGCTCTGAAGCCCTCACCAATCCCAGCTCAACAGGTCTACATGTCCTCTGAAGGGGTCTTTCTCTTGCTTTACTCTCCTTTTCAAGATCTGGCATGGAGGGTTCCTGGCAGAATCATTTGCTCAGGGTCTTTGAGGAAAGAGATCAGAAGCTGGGGAATGGAATGATGTCTGGTCCTTCTCCCTTCCCTGTCCCATCTTGGAATTTAGTAATGAAGCAAGGTTACTCACCACAGCATTAGAAGGAAATGGGAAAGTGCTGAGTTCCAGCAAAGCTGCCTTGGGCCCCCTCCCCTCAACTGTCACAGTGTGATGGGGTGGGCTAAGGGCGTAGCTGAGTAAGATGCAGGAGTGAAGGTAAAGGTTCTCCTGTTAAAACTGGCAAAGTGCCATTGGTTAGCACTTTCTGATCATATTGGAAAGTTGAGACAAGTTTGGCCCTGGAGACAATATAAAGGTTCAGATTGATATCCAGAGGCTTCTGGCAAGTGCCCTTAGGATGGGCATTCTAGAACTCTCCAGAAGGTGCTTCACAGTGGGCACATCCATCTGTAAGACCTGTACCAGAAGGGACTGGCCAAAATAGAGAGGACAGAAAAACAGTGGGAGGTTGGAAGTTAGGGGCGGCTGATGGAGAAGGATGGATGTGGGAATTGCTAGGATCAGCAAGAGAAGCTTATTGTGTAGAGGGAAGAATAAGAGAGTGAGAAAACTAAGATTTAAGACCAAAATTTTGAATGGCTATGTTCACTCTGCTCTCTCATTCTGTAAAAGGCAGGGTCTGAGGCGAGGCATTTGTCTTTCCATTTATTCAGTTATATTTTTTCAGTTGTTGCTGGCTCATCTTTCTAGGTGGGGCTGCTGCTGGTTCATCTTTCCTTCTCTGAGTTGTTCTTTTTGGTCATGGTAACAGAATGTTAACCAACACAGCACCCAACTATTATTCACTGAGTGAATTGACAATTTATTATTCACTTTAGTTTTGGTTCTTTTTGTGTGTGGTATAAATAAAACAAGCCCTCTCCACAATCTGGAATGAAGCCCTGTTACCCTCTAAGAGAGAGTACTTAATGGTAGACGAGTCACCAAATCCTAATGGATATTTTACACTCCATCATCCATGTCCAAAGCAGCTGGCATCAGGATCAGACCCCAGGTATCAAGTGGGAATCAGGAGAATGGGGAGGGGGCTGGCAAGAACAAGCAGGAAAGCCCGGCTTCCTTAAAGTGGTGACTGGAGAAGTCACCAACGTGAAACTAAATAGTCTAGTCCTGTACCAGGCAGCACTCAGCAAGAAGGCCCAGTTCAACACCTGAGTTCTCTGGCGATGCCTCAGCTAATGGGGAGTGCAGCACAGAAGCCTGGTAGTTAACACCAAGCACCTCCCAGACCAGACCAACAAAGGAGATTCAGGAAAATCTGTGGAATCTTGAACCCAGTCCTGGGGCAATGACTCACAGATGAGGCCAGCAAACAGGGGGAATCAACACTAAGCCCCATTGGACTGGGTTCCAAAGGTGCTTAAGAACTTCCTGCCTTGCTCTGGAACTGGGGCAGAGCCAGGCCTACAGGTGGGAGCAGCATCAGCCCCAGCTGTGTGACCCTCTGACCTCTTTTCCTGTCTGCCAGGGAACTGACCACATATCTGTCAACTGATGTTTATCAGGAGATTGAATTCAGCTGATATTTCAACTGGGCATGCTTGTCCTCCTACCCAGTTATAGAGCTAAAAGAGACCACCTCTGCCCTGGAAGACCTAAAGGCTTGTGCTGAGCTGGCCTCCTAAATAGCCAAATTGCAGTGCAAAGGGATAAGGGTCTTATAATGGATTTGAATAGGGACTCAAGTGGCACACAGAGGAGTCTGTCATAGAGAGGGCACCTGTTATGATTCAGACCTAAAATGTCACCCAAAAAATCTCATGTGTTATCTGTGCAGCCAAAGTTCTGAAGTGAAATGATTGAATCATATGGGCTGTTATCTCCTCAGTGGATTAATCCATTTGATGGAGTAATAATTTAAATGGACTTACCCAGAGGTGGTGAAAACAATAGGCAGGTGGGGCATGGCTGGGGGAAATAGGCCACTGGGGGTGTGGCCTTGGGGACTATGCCTATTTCTGTTCCCTCCTCACCCCTTCTCTTTCCTGGCTACTAAGAGCTGAGAGGCCTCCCTCTGCCATGCTCTTCCATCATGATTTTCTGCCTAACATCAGGCCCACAGCAGTAGAATCAGGTGACCACAGACTGAGACCTCTGAAACCATGCACCAGAATAAATCTTTCCTTCTCCGAGTTGTTCTTTTTGATGATGGAACAAAATGTTAATCAACACAGCACCCAACTATTATTCAAGGAGTGAATTAACAATTTATTATTCACTTTAGTTTTGGTTCTTTGTGTGTGTGTGGTGTAAATAAAGAGGGGTCTGTAAAGGCATCAAAGGGAAACTAAAATTTGATAATTTGATTCTGCTCTTGAATGATGAGTAGGTAAAGAAGTGAATTTCAAACAGAAGAAACTTTGCGAGGAACGTCATGGAAAATTGAATGAACACAGTGGGCTGGGAACAGATTAATTGTTTGGTACAACTAGAAGATGAGGCTAGAGAGGGTAGATCACGTCATATTGAGCAAAGGATCAGGAACACAGGGTCAGTCAGCTTTTGCTGAGTAATAAACAACCATAGGACCTAAACACATGAAAAATAAACATTGCTTTCTATCACATGCATCTTCTGGTGGCAAGGACATCTCTGTAATGAGTGAAGAGCAGACATGACTCACCTGAGGTGGGTTCAAGTTCAGATCTGGACTACACAGACCTATCGTGGTATAGGGGCCCATGCTGTAGTACAGTAGTTATCTGAGGTGTGTGCTTCTCAAGGAGAAGGTGGGAAGCTCTCAGGGGAGCAAGTAGAACCATACAGTGCTCCCCAATCCCTGGGCTCAGGACTGAAACACGGTCACTTCTACCAAAACAGGTCATGTGTCTATGATAGAGGGAGTGAGTGAATAGCTGTTTAACAACTCTCTCACCTGAAATAATGCTATGCAATTTGTTTTGATTCTAAAAAAAAAAAAAATGGGAGTTGTTGCTGGTTCATCTTTCTTGGTGGGGCAGTTTCATTTTAACTGGCATGTCAGGAATACCTGCCACATGCAAGAGGACACTTTATTCATACCTGGATGTGGCTAATATGCCTACTTTGTTTATATATTGAAGTTTTTGAAGGGTAGGGATCGTGATTCATTTATCTCTGTAGCCTTAGCACTGAGCACAGAGTAAATGCTTGAAACACTCATGAATGGGGAATTGACCTCATGATGTCCTCAATGTATGATTAAAATTGAAGGGAAAATGGACATTTCTCTGTTTCCCTGGACAGTTCCAGGTTAAGAGTGGTGTCATAAATGACAAACAGTCACAACATGTTTGGGGTGAGAACAAAAATGCTAAGCAGGGAAAAAAAAATAGTAGAAAGCAGATGGTTTAACTCACAGCGGCCATAGTCAAGCGACCACTTGATAATGAGAGTCAAGAAGGACTTGGAATAATGGAACTTCTTTTCTTCTTCCAGGTAACCATCAATTTGAATATATGTGAGTGTGTGTGTGTATGTGTGTGTGTATACATACACACACACACATATATATATATATATATTCTGAAATATCTATGTGTATATATATACACCCATTTATATATATATATGTCTAATTATCATAGCTAACAAATATTGAGTGTCTATTATGTGTCTGATGCATCTTAATATGTTTTATATATTGTTTCATGTAATTGAATCCTCCTTTAGATCACAGTTATTAAAGGCGCACAGCACTGAGAACAATAGTCTATTTCCATTCTACTAAAGTTGCATCTTTTCATGCTAGTTCAGTGGCAAACAAGGACAGAAAAGGCTGAAGCAATGTAAATACAATTGAGTGGTAAGCACAGCTGAAGAAGTCAGTAAAATTGTGCAATCTCGGATGAAAGACTAAGCATATTCTGTGAATAGCTTCAGGTCTCAACAAAATCATGATCAGGGCAATGGACAACAAAGAATAAGAATAAAGATGAAAGGGACCAGAATACTGACCCTCTTAGTCACTTTTAGTTCTGAATTCCACACAGGTTCTCGGGCCGGGGAGGGGGTGGGACTTAGGTCCCAGGAGTCCTGCTCGGTTAATTGTTAATTTGGATTTCCAGATCTCTCCAGGGAAGGGGTGTCCATGTTCATTTCTGCTGCCCCAGAGTACAGCACAGTGCGTGGGTAGAGTACAAACCCGATGTACTTCAAAGATCTGATCTTGGGCCTGTCACAGGGTGGAAAGAGACTTGAGAAAATTTGCAGCCTCTCAACCAAGTGTCTGCTTCTTCCTGCTCCTCTCTGGTAGACTGCTCAGGAGTGGAAACACCATCATCCCAGGGAAGCTTAGGGTAAGTACCTGCCCTTTGATTCTGTCTTCAATATCAGAATGTAACTTCTTCTCCAATCCTGTACCTGCCCCTCATATCTGGCCCAATGTCCTGATCTCCAGGAGACAATCAGATGGCAAGAGGCCACTGAGTTAAGGCTAGAGTGTGTGGTCTGCACATGGCAGCACAACAGGAGACGAGACCTGAAAGGTGGGCAGAGTCTGCACCACATCTTGGGTGAATTGTGCTATTTCTGACTTTCAGTCACCTCATGTCTGTAACTGGGCCAGAGTCCCTGCATTTCCTAATTCATGGGGTCAGTTTTAGGATTACAGAGAAAGATGTCCACAAGATGCAGGAATGTTTCGCTGAATAAAAGTTACACGTAGGTTAGTTAGTTCCCTCTGAGAGAAATCTAGACTTGTAAAGGGAGCAGGAAGGCCTCTGAATGGCCTGATAGTCCAGAGATTCTCAAGCTGTTTCCAGGGATTGCTGTGGAACCTGGGAGTTCGCTGCCCTTGGGAGGGGGTGAAAAAGGCTGGATCCCTGACTTGAGCTTCAGTCAGAGCAAAGGCTGTGCTTTGCTTGTGAGTGCTGGAATTCTAGGTATTGATTGAGACCCCCACCCCACAAAATGAGGTGCATATACTCATGGTAAAGTTTGAAAATCACTGAACTAGTTAGTCCAACCCTCCCATTTTGTAGATGAGGAAAATTGAGAGGGGTGAGAATGACTCCTGGGGCTCTAATGAGTCAATCAGTGGGCTTTGACAAGGCTGGGTTTCATATTATTGAAGACACATTCTCATGCTCATTTTCTTCTTCAGATCAATCAAGGTGTCCCCCTCCTTCCTTTTAGAGGAGTGAGGCTCCTGCCAACAAGAAAGACAAAGGATCAAAGTAGAAAAACAAATGCTAATGCTCCCAACTCTGCTGCCCACCTACTGGGCCCAAGAGGTTCAAAGCTTCCAGACCAGGAAAGAAAAGCCCAGCCCGCTCCCAGCACCTGGGCTCCTGCTGCTTCTCCAACCCCATCCCCCCATCCTCCAGGTCCTTCTGCCACCTAGCTTTCCAGAGCCATTTTTGTCTCCTAACAGGCTTGGGCCACTGGTCCCCAAAGGCTGTGACCCCTAAGTAGTCCCCTTACCACAGGGACTGTTTGTGTGCTAGGGGTTGTGGGGTTAACTGCAGTGGACTAACTCTTCCATCTGTTCAAAATATGTTTACGAGGTGTAAGCAGAGAAAGGGATTGGAAAGTACACACACTTCAAACTGCTGAAGAATTTTGCGAAGTGTTCTGTGTGCTTTTAGGCAAACCACTCCAGTTTTCTGGGTCTCAGCTTTCCACTTTTAGAAATGAGCAGCTGGAGGAGTTATTTCTAAGGTCCTTATCGGCTGACAAATGTAGCTCCTCCTTGTTCTTTTCTATTCTCTGAAGGCATTCTTTGAAGAGAGTTTTCCCTGGAGGAGAGGGATTCAGAGGGGAAAATATGTCAGGTATGTGTTCCCTGTGGCTACTTAGGACAGTTTGGAGCACAAGAAATTGTAAAAGATGGACAGACAGGGCAGAGTCACGCAGTCACGCAGAGTCACGCAGAGTCTGCAGTGGGGATTGGGGACTGCATTTGAAGAGTGAAAAGGACCACTATGCAGGGAGCCCCTCAGGGAAGCCACGGAGGCACAATGACGGCTTGATCTGCTGCCCTGTGTCCAGCCACTGGCCACTCAGATGCCATTGCTCTCCAGTGATATTTGAGTAGGGCTGCATCCTAAGATTAAGTAGCAATGAGTGCAAAGTGGAAATTAGTGAGAGGCCACCATCTGTGACTTTTGCTTTTGTAATTCCTGCTTTGAACGTTTCTCTTTTCAGGCTAATAAAAAATGCAAGTGAGTAAGTCACTTTTATGAAATCATTTATAAAAATCTCTTTCAGGCAGGGTTGAGGTACAGTGGGTTCCCACACCAACTGGTGGGACCTCAGTGGTCAGTCCTGTGCAACTCTAGATTGTTCTGTATTTTAAATATCACCTGAACCCCTGGGACTTTTTGCTTGGGGTGCTGGAGCAGAGCAGTGGAAACACAAAAATCCTCAGGAAAACTTCTTTTCACCAAAATTCAAAGAAGACATAGTAGGCGTCATATCCTTAGACATGGCTACAGTCCCAAAGCCTCATGTCTGCTAGCGTGTTACTGTTAGAAAGGAACCAGGGTTCCCCAGTATTAACCAATTCTGTAAAGCACTCAGTGAGAAAAAAAAAACAAAAAACAAAAAAACGGCTAGAGAACTAACCCAGACCAGATCTAGAATTTCTTAGGCTGGACAACTGCCCCTGCCTATTTCCTTCTGCAGGAACTCGCCTGGGCTCTACTCTACCAAATTGCTTGCAATTCACTAAAGAGAATTCTGCCCTGGTCAAGGCCTCGGAATTCCCTTCTTCACTTCTCTTCTGGGAGAGGGGTTACTTCCTCTTTGAAGTTTTTGTTTTCAGGTCCTTAGACTTGACTTCACTTTAAACAAACAAACAAAAACTTCTTTTGCTATTTGCCCACCAGTTATTGCAGTCTCCATAACACTTTACAGTATTTATCTATTTAAAATGCTGTCTTCCCCAGCCAGACCTGGTTTCTGCCAAAAATGGACCTAGTCCAGGTCATCTTTGTTCTCCTGGTGCCTAAGAGTACCTGGTACATAACAGAACTTTATAAATCCTGTTAAAGGAGAAGTTGAAAGACTCAATAAATAAAAATGAATAAATAAACAAATCCATTCCTAGCCTTCAGCTCCCTGAAGGCATCCCTTAGTTGCCTACCTGGCTCCTCATGGTATTTGTGTTCCAGACCCCTGCTGTAAGTGATAATTCATTAGAATTAGGATCAGCTGGAGTGTCAGAAAACCCGGAAATAGCTGTGGCTTAATCAGGATAGAAGTTTCTCCCTCAGTGACTGTTTGGAAGGAAGAGCCAGGTTTAGGGTGGTGTGTTTCTCTCTTGCTGTGCATGACCTCTGCTGCCAAGGTCACTTTATAGCCCAAGATGATTACTCCAGCTCCGGTCATCAAATCTGTATTTTATCTGCAAGAAAGAAGACAAGATGACAAAGAGAACATTACTTCCCTTTAAAAATGCTGCTTAAAATCTCATACTCGATTTGAAGGTAAATGCTATCAATCAATCAGAACTGTGTAGTAGCCACACTTTCCTGCAAAGGGGTTGGGAAATGCAGTGTTTGTTCTCAGTGGTCCCCAAAATGTGGGAGTTGTATGACTATAGGAATATGGTGAGGGAATGTTGACTGGATCAAACCCGTAATTGAGAAAGACTAGATGGTGTCTGGAAAGAAGGAATTCAAGAAAGAAGAGAGTGGAGGCAAGGAGACCCATAGGAGGCCAGTTCACAATTCCAGACAGATGAGAAGCACATGAAACAGGACAGTAGCAGAGGGGACAGGAAGGAGGACACAGGTTAGTAACTCAGTGGGATGAGGGAGGAGAAAGAGTCTAGAATGAGCCCCCTTTCCTGACTGGGGCCCTTGGGAATAAGATTGTACTTGACTGGTTTGGGGAAATCCAGGAAGGCTTCAGTGTCAGAGGTGGAGGTGAATACTGAGAACACTTATTTTTATTTGGGATCCTTGATGAGCTGGGCACCCCCAGAAGGAAACCATAAGGTTCCCCAGAGCAATTTGTGGGAGTGGGCCGTTGGTCCAGTTGGAAGGAGCCAAGTGGAGTAAGAAGTGCATTTGGGGGTGTGGGGTCAGATCCCTATTCCCTGCCTGGTACCTTGGCCACTGACTTATCAGTGGAGTCCTGGTTGTCTTAAGGGTCAACAACCAATTCTTCAAAGAATTTCAAGCAGAAGTCATTTCAAATTCCCCCTAATTAAAAGGGGTAGATCAGTGTGTGCCTGGAGTCCTGCTGCTACTGGAGAAGGGGAAGGCGGGGTGTGGGGGTTTACAAATCCCTTAAGGCAGTATCCTGACTCTATGGGGAGGTGCTGGGGAGTCTAAGGAGGGGCAGCCACGTGCCAGCTGGCTGTGCCAAGTGAAGGAGCCGCATGCCTGGGGTTCTGCCATGTGTTTGTTTATTTGGTTTGGCTGATGTAAAACATACACACACAGACGTACAGCCTCAGGGCCTGTGTGCAGAGCCCTCGTTCAATTCTCAACTAAAATCAGAAACAGTGCAGAAAGAAAGAAGAAAGTTCAAGTAGCAGGATACAATCAGGTAGCCAATTTGTGTGTGTGTGTTTTTCTTCATTCATTTATTTATTCATTCATTCATTTAGCAAATGAATGTCAGGCATTCTGTAAGGCACTAGGCCTAGAAAGTGAATTCAACACAGTCCCCTAGAGGCCCAAAGACAGGGCAGGGGATAGAAGCCTGGAAAGAGGTCATTTCATTACAAAGTGAGCATGCAGGATACAAATCTCTGGTCTGGTCTCTTCCGGTCTTAAAATCATACCAGGGCTCCCAGCATCTCTACCCAGACTTTCAACAGTCTGACAATTGCACCCTTCAAACCCAATGTATGCTCCAAATTCAGGGGAGTTCACAGTCACGCTTGCATTTCCTGCCTCTATACACCCTGTCTCCCTGCTGTTCTTTGCTACTTCCCACTCAGCTTTGAGGGTCCAATGGAACCCTTTGTTGGGGACCATCCTCTGGGTCCTCCCTGCCTTTCCTTCAGCCTTTATTGCTGGTGCTGCTCACCTGCTACTCTCATAGTTCACCTGTACATTTCCCCTGTGACCTGTGAGCAACCTGAGCAGAGAAGGATCTTGTCCACATCTCTATCCTGGCAGTTAATCAATACCTGGCACAGAAACCCTCTTAATAAATGCCTGACTAAATGAACGGACATAATTTAGCAGCACCATGGATAGCCTCGATGTGCTGCAATTAAGATGCTCAGGGACTCTGAACCCAAACTCCACTGTGATACAATTCCTGAGCTCTGTCGCCTCCAACCAGCCCCTTCTCTTCAAGCCTGTTTGCTTGTTTTTTGGCATAAGCATTAATGTTCTGTAAGTATGCCTTATGTGTAAGCTTCATTGTGAGTGTGTTGATCTTTCCTTCCTTAATGTACATGAAACACTTATTACTGTTATTATTATCATCACAAGAAGAAGGCAAGACACTGATCTAATGGGTGAGGGCATAATCTAGTAGGCAGGAGATAGCTGAGTTCAGATTCTTGAGAGAGGCCTCCCATGGTTGTCCTGAAATGCCTGTCACTCTATTCATCCAAGCTCTCCTGACTGTTCCTACTCTGGCATTTCCCCTGAGCACTGACTTGGTGAGCAGCATTGCAGAGAGGTAGAGGAATGGGCTGTGGATTCCGGCTGCATGGTTCAGCTCCCACTGTGGTTGGACACCTCTGTCCTTCTCAAATCTCTTAGCTGGCTCCTTCTTTCTCTCTCTCTTGGTGGGAGCCATTCTGGATTTTGTTGAGATGCCACACCACAGACATGGGATCTGTTTTCCTGAGGACTTCTCCTCAGATGGAGGCAACAAAGAATATTGCTCTAGGCCCCATACTTTAGAGGGTTCCACTCTGGCCCACCCATGCCACTCCCATTAAATTCGAGGGGGTCAGAGAATGTGTCAACCTAGTGTCCCTATCCTCCCCTTGCAGACCATGCAGTGGAAATGTGGACCCACAATTCCCAGCCTCTGTAACCTTGAGTCTGCTTCAAGTGACTGAAGTGACATACTTCCTGAAGGCAGCCCCCTGATCAGCGTGCAGTCCCCAGGCCTATTGTGTGACCAAGGGTGATTATGAAGATTGTGACCAGAGCTTGGTTCCCCCATGTATGCACATAAGACTACTCATGATTTAGGGCTAATTTGTGGGAGAGGCCAGAGGCTGGAGAACAGAGATGGGCTGTATCCTACCCACCTTACCTGATGTGACATAGCATGATGTCCTAGGGCTCTAAATTCTAATGTGGCCTTTCACGTCAAAACAAAAGTGTGTTTGACAAGATAGAAGAGTAGAAACATTCTGTTTCTCAGTTTGTTTTCCTATGTGTAACTTCTAAATATTTAGCTTGGTGGTATGTGGGTCTCTGTATTAGTCAGCTTGCTTAGCTTTGGGCTGCTGTAGCAAAATACCTTAGACTGAGTAATATATAAACAACAGAAGTGTGTTGCTCACAGTTGTGGAAGCTGGGGAGTTGATTTGGTTTCTGGTGAGGGCTCTTGTCAACCTGCAGATGGTCACTGTCTAGCTGTGTATATCTTTTCTTATATGAACACTAATCTCCTTCCTTATGAACTCATGGTCTCCCATGGACCCCACCTCCAAATACCATCAGGGGTATGACTCTCAATTCCTATCCAAATACCATTAGGGCTTCCAGTCTGTCCATAGCAGCTTCTCTTTGTACCCTAGGTTGCTCTAGGGTATACTAATGTTAAGGGTAAGTCTGAGGCGATGAACTCTGAGAGTGTGGAAGGGTAATTAGCGCGCATTGGAGGGCTTCATGGTCAATGAGAAAAGGGAATCAGAGGGAAACAAACACAAAAATAACTCTTTCCCTCTCTCCTTTGTGGACTGCACCTGGAAGTGGTTTCTCCTTGCAAATGATCCAGCAGAATTCCACGTGCTGAAGCTCAGCTCTTAAGCAAGCTGCCACAGCTCAGGGAGGTTCAGAAGAGGCGGTGGCCAACTGGTGTGCAGGGCGTGGGGCCTCTCCTCACCTTGCTCCCATTTTAGTTCATCCTTAGCACCTGCTGAGCTTCCCCTTAAGGCCCTGGTTTTGCTCCTCTTAAATGTCATTACTTTAATGCTGGCCTTGGGCTCATGCTCTCTAGGGAACTCAGAATGACTCTCAATTCCTATCAATTACTAGCTATCTGGCTTTAAGGCAGGTTACTTGTCCTCCCTGTGCCTAGGTTTTCTCCTCTGCAAAATGAGGATAAATGATAATAGCTCCCATGTAAAGTTCATGTGAAGACTAAATGTAGCCAGGCACAGTGGCACACGACTCAGTCTCAGTGGCTTAGGAGGCTGAGGCAGGAGGATTACAAGGTTAAGCCAGCTTCAGCTAGGATTGAGGCACTAAGCAACTCAGTGAGACACTGTCTGCCACAGTCTGGCTGGGCACAAAATAACCCAGCGGCCACGAGGCACTTGTAGGTTCAAAACAGGAACTTCTTTTTTGCCCGAACTCCCGCGAACACCACCCACGCGACCCTTCCAGGAACACCACCAACAGGAAATCCCTCCTCCAGTACTTCCCCAACCAACTCGAACTCTGGGAACTCTGTAGGAATCCCCATGAGAACTCCAAAGTAGCAGGAGAACTCCAAAGTAGCAGGCCCAGGCAGACCGCAGGGGTCTAATATACAGTTGAATACACAGCTTAACATAACCATCATCATCTCAATGGCTTGCTGGCATCACCTCTCAACCACTCCATTCTGGCAAAAATGCCATGCGTCATTCCAACTTGGCTGTGGCTCTCAGCAACTGTCTCCAAATAAAATACAAAATAGGGCTGGGGATGTGCATCAGTGGTCCAGTGCCCCTGAGTTCAATCCCTGGTACTAAATGAAAGAATCCTCCACACAAGACACTTCGCCGGGAGAATTCCAATTTTATTGCAAAAGGCTGTGTGCTTATATAGATCTAAGGAGAGATGGCAGGGCTTAGATAAATGGCAGGCCACCCGTTTATTGGCAAGTTGGGGCTAAGGTTCCCCGCCAGCGAGATTTGAAGATTTGAAATTGGCGCCAGCGGGAAAGTTCACACCTGCGGGAACTTTTCAAGCCAGTGGAAAAAAAGGGGAAAGTAGGAAGAGAAGGACGTTAGGCACCATGTTGGGGTTTTTCTCTGGGGTGCGGCTGCCATTTATACTTTTCCCAACACTAAATATGTTAATATATGTTAGTTTATTGCCCCCAAATTGTTAGCTTTTATTACTGTTCTTTCTTCAGGGGCACTGCATTAGTCTCCTTGGGCTGCCATAACAAAATATCACAGATTGAGTGGCTCAAACAACAGAAATTTATTTTCTCATAATTATGGAGACCAGAAGTCCAAGTTCAAGTTGTCAGTAGGTTTGGTGTCTTCTGAGTTTTCCCCTTGCCTACAGATGGCTGTCTTCTTGCTGTGCCCTCACACGGTCATTTTTCTGTGTGTGCTCATCCTTGGTGTCTCTTTTGTGTCCAGATTTTCTCTTATAACGACACCTGTCAGAGTGGAATAGAGCCCGCCTTGATAACCTTGTTTTAACTTAATCACCCCCGCAAGGGTCCTGTCTCCCAACATAGTCACATTCTGAATTATTCTATGTCAGGGCTTCAACAGAAGAATTTTGGAAAAACACAATTTGGCCCTCTCAAGACCTACCTCTATGATGGGTGATCAACTTGTTCAGATTTGCCTGGCATTTTCTTGGCTTCAGAACAGAGAGTCCTGGACCCCAGGAAATCCTCTAGTCATGGGCAAGCCGGGAAGATTGCTCACCCTAATTCTTCCAGAAGCCTGCCCGAGCCACAATATGTAAGGACAAGAAGGACTAAATGAACCCAGCAAAGAAGGTCCTCAACTTGGAATAGTTCAACTTAAGGAGTTTTTGACTTTATGATGGCACGGAAGAAATACACATTCAGTAGACATTGTACTCCACATTTTGCCCTTTGATCTTTTCCCTGGTTAGCAGTATGCGTGATACTGTGTTACAATACTGGGTAGGGGAGCAAGCAACAGCTCCCAGTCAGCCCTGTGACCATGAGGGAAACAGCTAATACTTGTTGCTAAGCTGTGATGCTTGGTGCGAGGTGTTTAAAATGCATTTTGACTTACGATATTTTTAACTTACAGTAAGTTTATTTGGACAAAACCCCATGGTAAGTCAAGGACATCTGTATGTATTTAGAACTCCATAATTCCTTGTGAACTTTGACATCTATTAAACTGTCTGTGTCCTCATTTCAGCCTTATGAGGTGGTATAGAAAATAATATTACAGTTACAAAAATGGGAAACAAGTGCAGAAAGATTCATCTTTGCTTGGTGACCCACCCTGTTCATCTTTTTTCCTGGTTCTAGATGTTTCCTAGACCAGTATGAGGCAACCATAGTGTAAGCTTCAATCCATGCCGTACAAGGGCCCAGGCAAAAGGTAAGCAACCAGGATGTATCAAGGAGCCCTAATATTTCTCTATATTGATGTGAATTAAAGAAATTAAACAGTGATCATGCCTGCTCTACCTGGGTGGGGGCGATGGGTAGGCCACAGGCTGGGCCTGAGCACATGCCTCTGGCTGGAAAACAGGCAGGGCAGGAGGGAAGCAGAGAGAGATGCAGGATGTGTTTGATGATCTGCTCTGAAAGGCAAGGAGGGAAGTCATTGATTACTGAGCTTTGTTTGATCTGCTCAAGGATCAAAGGGACAAACACTATTTGCAAAGATGAAAGTTGACCTGAAAACCCTGTGTCCCCACCTGCTGGGATGCCAGGCTTCCCTGTGCCCATGGGTCAGGGTGGAGGACTCTCAGAGGAACCAGGGGCAAGACTGTAAGCCCATCACTTCTTTAACCTGACCTCTGAACTCTCTCCTGACAATTGCCTTTAAGAAGAGGTTTCTCTCATCCCTTGGGCCCTCTCTGTTTGGGGAACTCAAGGTTATAAGGAGACCTGGGGGCCAAGCATTGCCTCTGGCCTTTAAAGAACATGGATAAATCATCAGATAATATGGGCTAAATGCTATGATTAGGCTGAGCTTGAAGGTGTGAAGGTACCACTGTAAAACCCCTAAACCTAACCTGTGGGAGGGTACAAAGGAGGTACCCAATTTTTGCCTAAAAGATAAATTATAGAAGGATGAAGTTTTTTGTTTCCTTTTTGGAGGAGGGAGAGGAGAATCACATACACAAAGCCAAGGAGGTGATAGACACCATGATACAGTAGGATTGGGTCAATATGAACTGAATTATAATCTGAGCCAGGGCCTGTATAGTCTTATTGTCTCCTAATGACATCCAGTGAGCTAGCCCTGGGGATTATTCCACTTCATAATGGAATGAGAAGCTTGAGGCTCACAATGTTTGAGCAACTTGCCTGAAGTCACATAGTTGGCATATGGCAGAGTCAGAATGTGAACTCAGATTTGCTTACTTGAAAACCTGGATTTTCACCAATAAAGATGTGGTCACATCCATGTTTTAGAAAGTTACCTCTAGTCCTTGGGGTTAACTGGAGAGACTGGAAGTAGATGCAGAGAGATCGGTTAGCATGCTATTGCAACAGGTTTAGGTGGCTGGCATAATCTCCCAACTCACAGGATTGCTGTGCAAAAAGTAAATTTATTTTCCATAAACTTGAGAAGTCTGTTGTTAACAGAAATGTAATCTTGGTTCATGGGGGTTTCTTCCTCTTTTTCTTCTCCCTATATTATCATCTGAAACCTGCATGGAGAAGAGCTACATAGTAGATTATAGGGTGGGGATCGGATGAGAACAGGGAGAAGGTGGCAGTGACTGTCATCAAGTCATACTTCCGTATCAGGTTCCTAGCCTCTGGCTATTGGTTCACATCAATGTCATCTTGTGGCCTTTTTTCTTTCCAGACAGTTCTAGACTCTACTTTTTGTAGATTATTTAGCCTCATTTTACAGCAAATTCAATGGATCTGAGTTATATTCTGGGCCTACCTGTCCCAAGTCACTAATCTTCCTGTTCTTTCCCTGGTAGATATCAGGAGAATTCTGGGACATTGCCATTGTCCCAGGCTGAAGACAGGAAGTTTAGCACAAGAATCCTTGTTCCCAGACACCAGAACTAGAGGGGGAAAACTCTAATCCCTTCCCATGCCCAGGTTCACCCTAGGCAAGTAGGACACAGACTCCTCTCATAGACACATTTTAGTAACTTCCTCTCTGACTCTCCGCCAACTCTCCCAGCTCTGTTAAATTTTATATTTTTAGTAAGTATTCTTTCTAATCTATTGTTTAGGCTAGGACTTTGACTGTTAAACCAATGATTAGCTTACTTGTTTCTCTTTGTGTTCTGCTATCGATTTCTTTCCACTTGGATCCTGGTACTAGAGATATAGTAACAACTTAGTCAAAGCCCATGCACTTGTGCTGGGTAGACATAGATAATAAATTAGTACATAATATGTTTGTTTTAGTCAGTTTTTGCATAATTTTGACCAAAATACCAGACAAGAAAACTTAGAGGTGGGAAAAGTTTATTTGGGGCTCACAATTTCAGAGATCTCAGTCTATGATAGATCAAGTCCATTGCTCTGGGCCCAAGGTGAGGCAGGACATAATGGCCAAAGGGCATGGTGAAGGTGCACTCTTCTGTTTGTGGTTGGCCAGGAAACAGAGTAAGAGGGAGAAAAGGGCCATAGATGCACCTTTCCAGGGCACGACCCCAGTGACCTACCTCCTCCAGCCAAGTCCCACTTGCCTACAGTTAACACTCAGGCAGTTCATTCAAACAAGGATGGACTGATTAAGTTTCAGCTATCACAATCCAATCATTTCACCTCCCAATATCCCTGAATTACCAATACAGGAGCTTTGGGGGACACATCATATCCAAAATATAACATGTTCCCTGGTGATAAGTGCTATGAAGAAATGTCAGCAAGAAAAGGGGGCAGAGGTAGGTGAGACTGTGACATATTAGACAATGGTTCTCAGTTAAAGGAACACTTGGGAGAGAACCAAATGAAGTGAAGGATTAAGTCCCAAGCTTACAGGAAGCGGGAACATCAAGTACAAAGACCCTGAGGCAGGAACAGGCTTGGTGATTTCAAGGAGCAGCAGGGAAAGTCCTGGGGCAGAAAATAAATGAACGAGGAAGGAGGAAGCAAGAGTTAAAGGCACAGAGGGAGGAAACCAGAAAGCCTTGGAGGATGGAGGTTTGGCGGGCATAATAAAGACTTTGATTTTTTTTTTTAAATAAGATAGAAAGCTACTGCAAGATTTTGAGCAAAGAAATATCATGGCCAAGTTATTTCTCACAGGATTACCCTATTTACTATGTGAGATCTTGAATGAAGTATGGCGGCCATTTTGGAGACAATTGCAGAAGATCCAGGATAGAGGTAACAGTGGCTCTTAGAGCAGTACCCATGAAGATGGTAAGAGATGGGGAAATTAGGGATAAACTTTTAATACATTTGCTGATGTTTGGATATGCAGTGTAAGAAAAAGACAGGAAAACATGGGAAAGTAGGCACATTAAGGAAAGATGCTGCTAGGTCAAGTTTGTGGGGGGACTGTTTCTGCCCCTACAGGATTTGAGGGTTGGGGGTTATTTGAGGAGCACTCTCAGGAATAATACCTGTGAGGAAGTGAAGGTACCTGGGGAGAAGTTTTACTGTGATGCAGTCATGACAGAGGCCTCAGCTGACCCATAGGAATCTTGGGAGCTGAGGCAATCCTATATTATTATCCAATTTGACAAAAGGGCCAGACCTTTTGTAGCCCCCTCATTAGCCCATCATCGGAGGCATGCCACCCCCAAGAAGGAGGCATAGCATGAGGCAGGTGGCCTCCTTCTGTGAGGGCAAGTCCTAGAGAGAGGTTCCTCTGTGATTCATCAATTGCCAATACTTCTAGAAGCCCAGGTCCTGAGGGGGCACTGGGGGGGGGGCCATAACACTGTCCCCTACAAGTGTCTACTCTAGTTTCCTCAGGGAAGGGTCAGGAGGACTGTTCAGAGCGGGTGACACCTGGACTGGTTTTAAAGGCTCCTTTGCTACTTTTCTTAGTCATGTGATTTTTGGTCAGGAATGAGACCGTGCTTGAACAAGACTCAAACTCTACAACCAAAACTGTTCTAATTATGTTCATTGGTTAAATCTTAAACTAAATGGAATTCTGAAATTAATTGCCTTTTAAACTAAAGTGTTTTCATTTTCCCAAATTATAATAAATTCCTGATTTTTCAGTTAGGCTTTATATTTTCAAAATCTATTGATTCTGAGAAAATGCCTATTTTCTGAGACAAAGTTGATATTCCAGT
The DNA here is from genome assembly GCF_001458135.2 of Marmota marmota marmota. Classification (NCBI taxonomy): domain Eukaryota; kingdom Metazoa; phylum Chordata; class Mammalia; order Rodentia; family Sciuridae; genus Marmota; species Marmota marmota. The sequence goes on along the minus strand of NW_026000174.1, from coordinate 28,340,378 downwards.
TGGTTCAAATTTCTAGCAATTGAATATTCCTCAATGAACAGAAATCCAATGTGCTGATGTTTTTCATAATTCTTATTGGCAGGAAGTTCTTTCCATGAGCTAACATCCTATTTGGAACAATTTTAGACATTTATTCTAGATTTTTCTACAGAGGAGATAAGGAATGAGTGGCAACAGGTTCTGTGTAACAGGTGATTCCTGCGTGCAAACCCTATTTTGAAGATGATTCTCACCCTTCATAGAGGGAAATATTGGACTTAGGGTCTAGAAGCTGGCTGAATATATTTTAAAGAGTATATGCTCAGTGAATGAGCAGATATGTATGCATGTGTGGTTATTATGTATTTGCATCTTTATGGTGTTTTGTTTTGTTTTGATACTGAAGATTGAACCCAGGGAACTCTACCACTGAGCTACATCCCCAGGTCCTTCCCCCTGGCTTTTTAAAATTTTAAATTTTGATACAGGTTCTCGTTAAGTTGCCCAGGGGGGGCCTGGAACCAGATATCCTCCTACCTCAGCCTCCTGAGACACTGGGATTTTAGGTGGACACCACTGTACCCAGCTTCTAGGCATGTTTTAACAGAACTTCCCTCATTACTATGTGGAGAATAGACTGGAGTCTGGATGTATAGGGATGTATAAATGTGCACACATAGATATGTAGGTAAGTGTGATGAGTTTGAGGGAGAATGAGTATATGAACAATTTTGTTTCTGTTTGTGTGAGAATCTACATGTTTATAATGCATGTACATCTGGGACAGTGATTCAGGTGTGTGTATTTAGGTTTATGAGTATGTTTGTGCACATGCACATGAGAGCAAATGTACAGATGTGTCAACAGTACTTCCCAGCAACATGAGGTAATCAGATCTCATGGTTCAGTGGCAAAAATATCAATGCCAAGGTCAGGTTTCTTGCCTGCAGCAACTTCAGTGATCCTTCTCCAAACATTTTCCTTAGGGGCTCCTCTAGTTCTTTCCTCTCTTCCCACCAGGGGTCAAGGCCCAGAGGGGCTTCAGGCAGCTTCTTGGCCTTTGGAGCTGCTACTCTGATGTCCGCCCCAGGAGCCTTGACTGTGGCAGTCTTGTCATGTTGGACTCTCTGCTGTCACTGCCAAAGTGACAATTGATGATCAGAACTGGGGCTGCCCAGAAACCCAACTTCTGCACAGGGCCCTTTGATCTACCCAGCCTTGGAGTAGAGCAGAGCCCAGCACAGATGCCTTTGATGGGGCCTGGCCAATGAAGGGCCTGCGGGCTGCCCTTACCCAGTCCCTGCAGCCTTTGATGCCCACCCTGCCCTGCAAGGGTCAGCTACAGAAGCAGGCAAGTTGGGGAAGGAGCCAGGCATACTGCACCCTGTGTCTCAGTTTCAGTGTCAAAGCACCATCTGGGTGCTTGGCCTGGCAAAGATTAGATCTCAAGAATGCAGAAACTCATTCTCAGAAGCATTGCTCTTGTGACTACCTGTATATCAATGCATCTAGTATTTATGGAGCACTTTTAGGGTCAGCAAAGCAAAGCTATAACATGCACAGCCTGTCAAGTCAGAATGTTTGGATTAAATTTGGCCGCTTATTAGTTTTTCCAACTTGGGTGAGTTAAGTAACTTGCATGAGCCCCTCTGTGTCTCCATGTTCTCATCTGTTATGAAGTTGTTATAAGGACCAAATTAGATGTTGCACATAAAGCTCCTGACACTTATTGAGCCCTCACAAATCTTATCATGACAGGGAGGATGAATAGTTCAGTGCTGAAATCCCAGGTTAAAGTCCCAGGTTGAAGTCCTATGACCTGGGTTTAGATTCCAGCTCCATGTCCTGGCCCCAATGTTTTTTTATTTCTGTTTTTGTTTTATCTCATAGGGTTGTTATGAGGATTAAAGGAGTGAATGCATATATAATGCTTAGAATAGTGTATGGCATGGAATAAGTGCTTCATAGAAGTTAGTTTTTTATGATAATGACACAGTATAAAGGCCAGTCTGGATATGGTGCTATGAGTCTTTGTCTACCTCAAGAATAAGTCTTCAACATTTTTATTCATTTATTAATTTTTTCTGAGAGGTCCCTTCTATTCCTATGATTTTATTGCTACTCTAACTCCCAAATTCTAATTCAATTATGTCACTTCCCTGGCTTAAATTTCTTTAGTGGATAGCACTGTGCAAAGAATATTCCACTCCACTTAACATGGCTTTCAAGATTCTCCACCTTTTGATCTCTGTTTATCTCATCAGTGTCATAATTCATAATCCCTCTCCTCTCTACCTCCCTGTTCCCTAGACACAGAATTACTTGCAGGTCTCAGGTTCTTCTGCACCCGAATATGCTTATCACTGCTGTCCCTGCATTGTATGCCTGTGAACATCTTCTATTTCTTCAAGATTCATATCTCAGATCCTTCCTATTTAAAGCATTTTTGGACCATTCCCCACACAGTAGATTCAGCCTCTACTTCTTTCATGCTCCCCACTAAACCTAGTATGTGTCTTGGCCCCTCTGACATGGCAGGACACTTGCTGGTCCACTCTCCTATAGAATGTGAGCTCCTTGAGCAGGACTCAGCATTACCTGTGGATTCCCAGTACTGAGCACTAGACCCAATATGTGGCTGCCACATGGTTAACACAGAGGAGTTGAGGAATGAGTGGCAACACCTTCTGAGAAAATTAATTTGTATGAATCTCTCCCACTTCTCAATTCCATCAGCCTCCTGGACATCTTCCCCTTGGAGTCCCATGGCTCCTAAAACTCAGCTAATCCATCATACCACACCATTTCAAGCTGTTCCTGCTTAATTCAATGAATGCCACCATCTATCCACCTAATCTTCCAATATGGAAACTGAAGACATCTCTGAAGCCCTTGCCCATAGTCACTATATGCACATCCCAAGCCATCATAAGGATTTTTTGATTTGACTGAAATATTTTGTTGTTGTTGTTGTTACTCTCTTCATCTCTATTTGCCTCCTCCCTTCACTGGGATGATGTGTATGTTAATATTACCACATTCCTCCAGGTCTTGAAAAGTTTCCCAACATTTCCAGGATAGTATCCAAACTTCTTGGCAACACTTGCAGGGTATTCTGGTGTCTGACCCTGGCATCATTCTCCATTTTCACTTTCTCTCATTGCACCCAGTGCTCTTGCCATAGCTGACAACTCACCTTCCCAAATATGCCAGCCTATGCCTACCACTGGCTCACTGGACCATCCTTCCCTGGACTGTTTGGTAAGCTCTCTCCACTTCCCTCCTCCCTAAATTATGCTTCCTCTCCTTTGCAACTCCAGCCAATGCCACTTTATGACACCTTTCCAGAACTTTCTGGGAAACCTTACACCACCTCCTGCTAGTGTTGTTCCCTCTGGGTGGTCTTACAGCACTTAACAATCAGCTGGCTATGCTGGATTTATTTCTTCATTTTTTAAAAAAAACTGTGTTTATTTCCCTGACTAGACTATCAGCCCTTTGAAGACAAATATGTGAACTTAATAAATAATCCTTTCTGAACTCAGGTTCTTCATCTATAAAATGGACACAGCAATAACTGTATCTTCTTCAGAGATCATTTTAAGGGTGAAATGACAATGCAGGAGGAGGGACTAGGCTCACAAAAGGCATTCAGTAAATAAGAGTATCACTGTGGTTCTTGCTGGCAGGGGTGATGCTCAACAAGAGAAGCTTCCATAGTCCACAGAGCACAGGATTGCCCCAGCTGGGTTCGCAGCAACTTAATGGTGCTTTCAAGTTGACTCAATGAAATGGAATCATCAATTCCCTCAACTCATTGCAACTGAGTGACTTTACATTGTTATCATTCCTCTTTGTAGCTCAACCTCCTTGTTTGAAATATGGAGATAATGATACTACATTTATCTCACAAGGTTGTTCTAAGAATAAAATAATAAGGTGCCTGTGGGTATTGGTGTTATTATTAATGAGTAACCATCATGAAGTAGCTGAATCTATGCTTGGATGATGCTCCATAAGTAAATTAATATCTTCATGGGGCTGCTTAAAGATACAGGCATTTGAAGAGATGGAAACTTAGAGATTCAAACCCAGTGATAGCAATGATTGCAAATGGCTGTGAGTGATGGAATCCTAGCCCAAGATGGAGATCTCCTGCCTGCTCACAGGCTTGAACACAGATAAGTGGGGTATGTGGCCCTTTGAGTAGTTCAGAACTAGGGAAGGTTAGAGAACTTTTATGATAATGCCCAATGGTGCTAGTCTCCTCCCCTGATCCTGTAATGAAGGATCAGGCCTTTCTTCTACTTTTCCATGAAAGATGGAGAACTCTGGTATCAGGAATGTTCTCCAAAGTTCTTGCTGATTGCTAGGCTTGCTTCACTCAGCCAGCATTGTGGTCAAATGATGGCATGGAGCCATACTGCATCAGTCACTTTAACAGCTCTGCTACTTGCTGGCTATGACCTGGAGGGCAAGTAGCTTGGCCTACTTCAAATCTCTGATTTCTTGCTTGTAAGAAATAAGAGATAGCATTTGTACCAATCTTGTAAGATTTCTGTGAAGATTACATTAAAAGCTGCATGTGCAGATCAGTATTTGGTGTCTTCAATAAATTTTTGCTCTTTTGATTATTTTGCCTGCAGGCTACCCTGTCCACTCTTTTATGAAGCCAATGAAAAACCAACTGGGTCATATGTCAAGATAGCTCTCCCCATCATATTAAGTGGCTATAGTGTGTCCGGAATGCTTTGTCAATGCCAGCACTATCACTAGACCATGTCTCACAGAAAAAATATGCCCTGATTCCTCTTTTCCAAATGATCTTAACCAATCTGGTCTTTTCTTATTCCTGGGCCTTTGCTCATTCTATTCCTCCAACCCTGCAGAACCTCTGTTCTGTCTTTCAAATGCCACCTCTTCTATGAAGCCCCTCATGATTTTCTAGTGACAGGGAACCAATGTCTCTACCTACATCACTTTTGGATGTGTAGCTCAACCCTACTTTCTACTATGGCCACTTTGCACTTTCTGAACTTCAAGCTTGCTGAGAGAAAGTTTTTATCTTACCTCATTGCTATCTCTCTGGTGCAGGTCCTAGAACATAGTAGGCTTTACTATGTGGCAATTTTCTCCTTCATTATGCACTCAACAAGCAGAATTTGTCCCTCCCCACCAAATTTCTTTGCTTTGAGAAAGATAAATCTATAGGGGATAAAACAGTCACCTATCTGATGATGTCACTTTGAAGTTTAGTCTCTCTCTGAGCAGAACCTGAAATAAGGACTTAGTTTCCGGAGTTATGGGAGATAAACCCAGTAAGCAGATCAGAGAGGAGAAGTCCACATAAGGTTATATTATTGCTGGGTGTGGTGGTACACACCTGTTATCCCAGCGGCTCAGGAGGCTAAGACAGGTCAAAGCCAGCTTCAGCAAAAGAGAGATGCTAAGCAACTCAGTGAGATCCTATCTCTAAATAAAATACAAAATAGAGCTGGGGATGCGGCTCAGTGGTTGATTGCTCCTGAGTTCAATCCCCATAACCAAATAATAATAATAGTACATTATCGAGGTTGCTCTCCAGGCCTCATTAGCTGTATTCCACCGCAGGCTCCCAAACAGCACCTAGAACACATACCCGCTCACCTGAAGTAAAGGAGGCTGGAACATTTGTGTCCTGGCTCCCATACCTCCTCATTCTGGATTTGCCCTCTGGAGGTCATTAGCTCTTCTGTACTTCTAGGCTCTGTATATGTGAGTTGCAAAGGCCAAGGAGCTTGTATGGACCCTGGGTCACAGAGTAAAAAGATACGCAGGACATGGTTGAGGTGGGACATAGATAGCTTGAGGTGAATCTGAGATTGCATGGAAGTGAGTCAGAGGCAAAGGACAGGTAGTCAGCATAGATAATGAATGTAACTACCAAATTGGACAGAGGCAGAAATCGAATGACAGTGCACTAGCAATAGAGCTTTGACCAATCCCAGCAGGGTCTCTAAGGCTGGGATGATCTTTCAGAGATGTTCCAAGTAGGGACAGGGAGCCTCCCTCTGATCCACTCATATCAACCAGACACTGGATATGGCTTGCCCTGGCAGAGTGCATAAACTAGGTTTTCCCTTCCACAGTTGGCGAGTCCAGGGGATGGTCTCAGCAGAAGCCACCAGCATATACTCTCCACAGCTGAAGAAATGGGGGGCTGTAGTTATGAATCAGGGACCTACATGGTTCCCGCAGCATCCATGACAAAGCCCAAGACATCTGGAGTCCCCTGTCAGCATAGCTCAGGTTAACTTGTGTCTTTCATCACTTCACTGTTGACTGAGTCATCAAAGTGATTTCTTGCTTCAGATTCTTTAAAACATTTAATACAGGAGGCCTGGTTGAATGAGCTCTGATCACCACAGTGTTTTGAAATAACCTTTATCATCTCTCTCTTCTTTCATCCATTTCAGATTTCCATCTTCCTTGGTAAACAGTTTAACCACTCAGGGTTATTTGCCCATTTTGGAGATTAAGGTTTTCATTTCTGAGGAGTCTGAAACTCTAGTAGCCTTGCTCTTGTTGGGCCTTGAACACTGCAACCATCCGTTCACCATTGCTACTGGATATGGAAGAACGGAAAGACAGTGCTCTGTGAATCTTCTGAATTCTAGCCACATTTACCCCACTCCCATTTTATAGTAGTGACCTAGGTTCCTCCAATATAATAACTCATTTCTTTATCTGTGGCTCCACTTGCATGGAGAGTCCAATGTGACACTGTGACAGTTATAACTTTAGGCTTTAGGCATGGTGAAGTACTTCTCATGTCCTCTGGTAGAGATGTTCTTTCCATGAGACTATTAATCCAACAGAATTGTGTTAGTGAAAACCATAAATTCCACAGCAGAGTCTTGGGCTCATATTTTGTAACTATTGGGGACTGTAGTAGGCTCCATGATGACCTTCAAAAATATCAAGTTCCTATCTCTGGAACCGATAAATGTTCCTTTATATGGAGAAAGTGTCTTTTTAAATGTGATTAAGTTAAAGATCTTGAGATGATGAGATTACCTTGGGTTATCCAGGTGTGCCTAAGTGCCATCACAAGAATCCTTTTAAGAGAGAGAAGAGATGCAGACAGAAGAGAAGGCAATGAGGAGATGATAGCAGAGATTGGAAGGGTGGGACCACAAATCAAGGAATGCTGCAGCCACCAGGAACTTGAAGAGGCAAGAAATGGATTCCCCCCCTGCCCCCCCCCCACCCCCCAGCTTCTGGAGGATTCATGGCCCTGTAACACCTTGATTCTGACACAGTGATAATGATTTTGGAATTCAGAGAATAAATTTCTGCCTTTTTAAGTCACCAAACCTATGGCAATGCTTTTTTAGCAACCATAGGAAACAGTCACAGGGAAATGGCACAATATATCCCTGTTTGGTTAATGTTTATACCACATACTGGAAAACAACCTCCCCTGCAAGGTTGTGCCCCAGACTGATGCCTAGCAGAGTTTTTAATGGCCCAATAAATTTACAGTCTCTGATTCATTATGAATATTTATCAGAAAATAGATTTTTATAGTCAGTTTGATAATGGCATTTCCTAGCCCACCAGATCTGTGGCTGCGAGGACTGGTGTGAGTTTATTAAGGTACCTCTTCCCCAAAGATCACAAATGACCTTGCTAAACTATAGGTAGACAAAGTACAAAGAAGACCTTCAGCCAGCCCTTATAGCCTATTCACTTTCTCTGCAGAAGGCTGAGACAAAGTTTTCTGAGTTTTAGCTATAGGAACATGTGATTAAGTGTGATTAAATGTGATTAAGTTAAAGATGGTAGCTTCTGGTTATAGAAGGTTACACTTTGTCTATGACTTTGCCTATGTTCTATCTTCTACTCAGGCGCTATGCTCAATTCAGAAGCAAAATATCTAAACCCCAGCAGGACTTTTTGTTTTTCTCCCCTCTGTCCCAGTCATGTGAAAGGATCATTAGCATTTAAATCTTCCTCTACAAAGCAAAAAAGGGAATTTACTCTTCCAGCTGAGAGAGCCTGGGCCTGCCTTCTTCTTATACAGAGCGCATGTCCTCCTTGGCAAGGAGAGAAAGAAGGCTATTGAGTACTTTTTATCCTATTTGACCAAAAAAAAAAAAAAAAAAAAAAAAAAGAAGAAGAAGAAGAAAAGAAAGAAAGAAGGAAAGCAAGCAAGCAAGCAAGCAAGCAAGCAAGCATGTTTGGTTTTGCTCATAGATTTAAAGCCCAAAATGGGCCAGTACTGTAAATAAAACATGTGATCTCATTTGAAAAATTTATTATAAGGAATTTTGTTTATGATTTCATGTTCCCCAGTAATAATTAATTGGAGGTCTTCTGTGATCCCCACAGACCAACAATCATTCAGACTGTAGGAAAAGATGATCCAACACAGCCTCTCCTCTGTCTCTCAGCACTAGCCAAAGGAACCTTCTTGGTTTTGCCTACACTTTAACCTACTTCATGGAAGTTAAATTTATAACAAGACTTGCCTGTTAAAGGGCTTGGGACATATTTACCAAGTCCATGTGTGATGCTGACATCAGAACACCCTGTTGGAAAATTTTCAGCTCAATAGATTTTACACTTAAACTGACCTAAGATGTTTAGAGGTATTCCTTACTTCATTTCCCAAGGGCCAAGAATGAAAGGTTATTCAACTGCTTGATGTGGCAAAGGAAACAGGTGTATCTGCACACCTCCATATCCAATAAATAATGATAAAAAGAGTCAGTCATACAAATGGTAACAACTTTTGTTTACTATTTTTGATGCATTAGCTACAGAGTCAAGAAATTTTTATGAACTTTCTCAGTCTTAATGACAGCTATTTAAGTCCTTATAGGCTTGGTTATGGCATAACAAATAATCTCCAAATTTCTGTGGTTTACCATGACAAGGCTATTTTTTCTCTCTTGCTGCTGTCTATTTTGTAGGGGTAGCAGTCCTGCTTCACATTGTCCTTATTCTGCCACCCAGGCAGCCAATATCTGAAACATGCCCTATGTGACAGAGGAAAAGAAAGTTCTAGAGAATATGGTATCAGCACGGAAGTGATATACTTCTGCTCACAATTTATTGGCTGAAACTCCCTTCATTACCCTTCTAGCTTACAAAAGGGTCGAGAAATACAATCCTACTATAATATCACAAAAGGGGTTGGGGTGGCAACTGGAAATATTTAGTGAACAGGATTTGTAATCACACAGCAAACTTATTACACAAGAGCTTTTAAGAAATGATTCACAGATTAGGAAACTGAGCAACACACAATATATGTAACCTGCCCTAGGATGCATCCAGCAAACATGAGAGCCAAGATTCAGACTCAGGAAATTTTATCTCTCTCTGACTCTGCCCCAAATATGTGCACTCACATGTGTGCATGCACACGTATACATGCTCACGTCCTGAGGTGATGGCTAACTGGTCCAGAGGCTGTTGGGTGACTGTATCCTGTGTAGGCATCCAGGAGAGGAAATACAAATGAGAGTGTAACCCAAAGTCCTCAGCGAGAATATTTCAAATCAAGGCAAATATGTTTAGTAGTTAAGTCTGAAAGGCAGGAAGAAGGACAAAAAGGAAAAAAGAAACAAAACAAAAAATACTGAAATCCAAGGGTCAAGAATGGGACCAAGCAAGAGAGGAATATGGTTGGTAGCAAAGAGGGGCTAGTCAGGTGCTGGACACTGACCTCAAAAGAGGCCTTTGTGTTTCTGGAGTGTGGGTTGTCGGCTTGGCTGTTTGAAAGTCTAGGAAGGAAGCTGAACATGACACACATTTTCACAGGGGTTGTGCATCCTTCCTTCCCAACTCAGAGGAGGTGTGAACCCAGAGATGGAAGATGGAATGTTCTTTGGGAGCCTGACTTGGGAGTGTAACTGCTCAAACAGGTTGTCTTTGGGGCTAGCCCTTCATGTGAAACTGGCCTAAGCCTTTGTCATAATGGATTTAGAGGGAGAAACATTTCTATGCTGTTTTAGTCAAGTTTTTATTTTTGTTGTTGTTTGTTTGTTTTCTTTTTGTCCCTGTGACTAAAATACCTGACAAGAACAATTTATAGGAGGAAAAGTTTACTTGGGTTCGTGATTTTAGAGATCTCAGTCCATAGATGGTTGCTCTGGGCCCAAGTGACGCATTTCATTGTGAGTCAAGGGCCCAATCAAGGAAAAGCTGCTCAGCTTAGGACTGAGTAAGGAAGCCAAGGGCAAAAGAAAGGAAGAGGAAGGGGAAGCAGGAAGAACAACCCTTTCAAGGCATGCTTCCAGTGACCCACCTCCTCCAGCCATACCCCACCTGCCTGCAGTTACTACCCAGTCCATTCAAACTGGGATGGACTGATTAGGTTACAGCTCTCATGATGGAATCATTTTACCTCTGAATATTCCTTCATTAACAGGATATTTGGGGGATATCTCATATCCAAACTATATTATATGCCATATATCCCTGGGTTTTCTGACTTAATTTCACTGATTTCTCCTCCTTGTTGCTGGTCCAAGGACCTTTTGAGTTGTGTCTAGCAGGATTTATGCTGTCTAAGAATGATTGAAAGAGTTTAATGAAGTTACTACTCACAAAAGAGTGGGCAGAGTTAAGAAAACTAACAGATGGTGAAGCACCCTGAGGGTGACAATAATGGGTCCTGTTGTTACTTCTAGTTCTGAAGGAACAAGGAGGGGAGAGAGTTGCCAGAACAAGGCAGAGCATTGTCTGTTGGAGAGCCCCTCCTGATGGGTGAGAACCATGGCAAGGAGGGAGCTAGGGACTCCTCTCTGTTTCTGCCCTCTGATCTACTGATGAGGGCCCCCATTGGCTGAACTCAATTATAAGCCAAAGAGCAAGGGGATTGGCATGATACATATGTGAGCCTCCTTTCCTAGGATACAGAGCAGGATAGAGAAGGATGGAGGGGAGCAAAAGTATTCAGCTCAGCACACACACTGTTCTAGATTTCTGATCTTGACGCTTCTGAGGAGCATCCTCTCTTGAGCTCACACAACCTTCATCTCTTGTTGGTATCCACCCCTGTGACAGCAGTTTTGGGCCTCTGGCTGCTACTCTAGGGTCTCTTGCTAACTCATCTATTCAGATATACATTCAAGAAAACTTTTAATTCTGATTGTGAGGCAGGCCTTGTATTACACTCTTGGGATCCAGTGATGAATAGAATCAAGTGCCTGTCCTCATGGAGCTTACATTCTAATGAGGATCACTGACAATAAACAGATTTACAAAGAACAAAATTAAAGAACCCAAGATAGGAAACCAAGGAAGAGCAAGTGGATAAGAATATGTGGGCTGCTCCTTTTAGATGTGGTCATCAGAAATATCCTGTATGAAGAAGGGGATATGATGAATCACCATGTACCATGTGCCGGGCATGTAAAAATGAACTGGTGTTGAATATACTGTCTCTGTCATTTAGACACATTCAAAGCTTTTAAGGTATCCCACTTGAAAATTGAAAGGACAAGTTGATTGCCAATTCCAAAAGGATATTTCACAGATTTAAAGAGTGAAGTACTTTTTGAAACCTTGAGTTTAAAGAAAGGAGAGGCCACTACATAAAAGAGGTCAGGGGAGGTTTCCTGGAGGAGGCAATGCCTGAAATTTCCTTGTTGGAGGGGCCACTGATAGTCAGAAAGGAGCAGCAAGGACATTGAGGAGGGACAGGGATAGAGGGGAGAGGAATGGTGGTAGAGGGAGTCAATGTGAGCAAACAGGGGTGATGGTGACATAGTGACGTGGGAGCAGTTTAGAAAGCTAACAAGTTTTGCAGACTGCAGGCAGGGATTCTGCATATGCTTTCAACTACCTCCTAGTCTATTGGCACTAAAATATGTCAGGGTAGTGGCTGATTCAGTAGCAAAATCAGGCCTAACAAAATTTTCTCTCTGCCCATAATTAGCTGTGTAATCATGCACATTTCCCAGCTTCTTCAAATTTCAGTTTGCTTATCACTAAAGTGAGGAGAAATACCAACTGGCATATTTATGGCAATGGCTAGGTGTAGAACATTTGGCTCAGTATTAGGCACTTAATAGCTATTATTATTCTCCTTCTTGTCTGAAAAATAAATGTTTAAAGGCAAGCTGTTTATCTGGACAAAAAAAAAAAGAAAAAAAAAAAAGAAATTTAGTTTTAGCTAGGAAACCAACTTTCATAGTAGTCAAAAGCACAGACCCCGGAGTCAAGTTGCCTGGATTTAAAACGGGCTTCTGCATTTTCCACTCAAGCAAATCGGGATAAAGTAGTAAATAACCTCCCTGGGCCTTGGATTTTTGGTTTTTCTCTTTTTAATCTGTAAAATAGGATGTTTATAGTAACTCTTATGGCCTGTCATTGTGAGGAGTCAATAAAAGGCTGTAGAGATTAGCATGGAGAATTAGTCAGCATTTTGTCAGTATGATCAAAATGCCTGGCAAGAACAATTTGGAGGAGAAAAGTTTACTGAAGTTCAGTCCATTATTAGCTGAGTCCTTAGCTCTGAGTCTGAGGTGAGGCAGGACATCATGGCAGAAGGGCATAGAGGAGGAAAGCTGCTTAGCTCATGGAAGCCAGGAAAGGGAGAGGGAGGGGTAGGGGAGGGAGAGG
>NW_026000174.1:28279658-28327767 GCF_001458135.2 Marmota marmota marmota | reverse complement strand
GAGGGGGGAGGGGGAGAAGGGGAGGGAGCCCTCTGCTCCTGAGAGACCCTATATCCAACCCATAACATCCTAAAGAAGTTTCATTTTATTTCTAGTTTGCTAAGATTGTTAAAAACCATGAATTGATAAAACAATATTCAACGGAATAGGGAACATTTTCAAATCACAAGATTACATCTTTTTCAGAATATTAATATGAAGGATTTTTTAATATTCAATCAGTCCTGCATTCTCAGAATAAGTTCACATTGATCACGTTGGACACAATACCTTTATTTTATTTATTTATTTTATGTGGTGCTGAGGATCAAATCCAGGGCCTCGCATATGGATCACTCTACTGCTGAGCCACAACCCCAGCCCCACAGTTTTCATATTTAATTTGGTTTTAATTTGCTAATTTTCTGTTGAGGATTTTGTATTTGCATTAATGTGGGCTCTGGGTTTTCAGTTTCTTTTCTTAGAATGTCTTTGCCTGGTTTTGGTGTCAGGGCAATATGGGTCTCAAAAAATGAACTGCAAGTCCCCCTTCTTTTATTTTTTTGAGAAAAAAGCATGTAGAATTGGTGTATTTCTTCTTTAAATATTTGCTAGAATTTGCAAGTGAAATTGCCTGCAGATTTCTTTTCCCAAACTTTTGAAAGTATGAATTAAAAGTTTTTAATAGTTTATAGGACTACTTAGATGATTTGTTTCACCTTGAGTAAGCTTTGGTCATTTATGGTTTTCAAGAAATTTGTCCATTTCATCTTATTCATCAACTTTATAAGGGTTGAGTTGTTTGTAAAATATCTTTATTAACCTTTCAATTTCTTTTCATTCCTAATGTTGATACTTTATGATATTTTTATCATCTTTTCTTTTCAGTATTACTAGAAGCATATAAATTTTGTTGGTGTATTTTGATTAAAAGAGAAAATTTTGAATGTACTCATAAAGAGATGATAAAAGCTTAAGGTGATGGATATGCTAATTACCTTGAATTGATTATTACCCAATAGAGACATGAATCAAATTTCACATTGTGCCCCATAAATATGTATAAATGTTATGTGTCAATTAAAAATTAATATAAAAAGAAGTTGTTGGTTTTATTGAAATCCTTTATTATTTCTGTTTGTTTCACTTTTATTGATTTCTGCTTTCATTTTTATTTGAATAGCTTTCGTTTTATTTTGCTCCTTTTCTAGCTCCTTAGTGTGAAAACTTAGCTTATTGACTTGAGACATTTTATCTTGTTAATGTAAGGATTTAATGCTATATATCTTTCTAAGCAATGCTCTTGAGATTTCCCATTTGACCCAGAGATTAGAAATGTGTTTCTTAATTTTCATGTGTTTTAAGACTTTTCTTTACTGATTTCAAGTTTAGTTCTATATTGATCAAAGAATGCACTTTATATGGCATTAATGCTTTTAAATTTGTGAATTTTGCTTTTTAAGACCCAGGATATAGTCTATCTTGGTAAGTGACCCTGGTGTCCTTGAAAATAATATGACTTCTGTTCTTTGGTGGAGCATCCTCTAAATGTCAGTTCAGTCATCTGATTGAAGGTGTTACTTGGTTCTTAGATACATTTGCTGATTTTCTGTCTACCTGTCCTATTAATTACTGAGACACAAATAATGTCTCTATAATTGTGGATTTATTTCTATTTCCAAGTTAGTCCAATTTTGCTTCATATAGTTTGAAACTGTTTTTAGGATGTACATTTAGGATCATTATATCTTCTTCACAAATTGGCTCTTTGATCATAGAAATAATGTCTTTTAATTCATCTTGTAATTTCTCTTTCTCCGAATTCTACTTTGATATTATAAATCCCTCCAGCTTTCTTTGACAAGTGTTCGTGTGATATATCTTTTTCTATATTTTTATTTTTAACTTTCCTATAGTACTATGTATGAATTAAGTTCCTTGTAGATAGCATAAAAGTGGATCTTTTAAAAAATAACTGAAAATCTCTGACTTTAAGTTGGTATGTTTAGACCATTTGCATTTAATACAATTATTGATATGTTTGAATTAGGACTATTAGGACTCAAATATTGTTATTTGGTTTTTTTTCCCCTTTCTGATTTCTTTCCTGTTTCTCCTTTTTTCCTTCTTTTGGGTCATTTGAAATTTAAAAAATTATTCCAATTTAATGTATATTTGGTGTTATTTACCATATCTCTCTATATATTTTTCATTAGTGATTATTAAGGAGTTTAAATATAAGTTTTGTTGGTGTATTTGATTAAAAGTTTTTTCACAGTATACTTAGAATCAAAATTTTTCACTTAGAGTGAAATATAGAAACCTTACCACTTATAGTTTCCTTACCATTCTCACTTACCTTGTGATTGTAGTTTTTATGTGCTTTATTTACATAAATTGGAAACCTAATCAGAAAGTTTTATGTTTTAAACCATCACATATTTTAAATAATTCAAGAGGAGTATAATAATTCATCATATTTAGCTAGATATTTATCTTTACTTCTGTTCTTCTTTTATTTGTGATATTGCAAAATTTTTTATAGTATCATTTCCCTACTGTCTGAAGAACTTTATATATCAATTCTTTTAGGTAAATATGCTAGTTATAAATCCAGTTTTATTTTGTTTAAGAATATCTTTATTCCACCTTCATTCCTGAAGGATATTTTTGTAGAACTAGAGCTCTAAGTTGACAGTTCTTATTTCATAAATTTAAAGATTAGTTACTCTACTTTCTTCTCTGATGACATAGATGTTAGAACTTTTGGTATCATCTCACAAGTTCCTAGGCCTTGAAATATTCTTGTTTACTGTTTTTTTTTTCTTTACATTATGTTTTTTTTTAGTTTAGATAATTTTTGTTTATCTACTTTCAAGTTCACTGACATTTTCCTTTGTGCTATTGAGCCATTCAGGGAGCTTTTAATTTTTATTACGGTTTTGATATTAAATATCTTCCCCAAACTCCTATGTTAATGCTGGAATATTCAGAGATGAAACGATTGGATTGTGAGAGCTGAAACCTAATCACTCATCCTAGCTTTAATGAACTGGGTGGTAACTATAGGAAGGATGTGGGTGGCTGGAGGAGGTGGGAATCTGTGCCCTGAAAGGTTGCATCTCCCCCCACCTTTGCTTTTTGATGCCTCCATGAGCTGAGCAGCTTTTCTCCACTGGGCCCTTCTGCCCTGATGTCCTGCTTTGCATGGACCAAGAGCAATGGACTTGGCCTACAATGGACTGAACTTCTGATACTGTGAACTCAAATAAACTTTTTTTCTTTTAAGTTGCTCTTGTGGTATTTTGGTCATGGCAAAGAAAGGCTGATCACAACAATATGGGTAGTGTATTTTTCAATTCTGAAATTTCCTCTTGTTTCTTATATTTCTTTCCTGAGATTTTCTTCCTTTTTGTTCATTTCAAGTGTATTCCTTCTAACTTCTTATAACATTTTTGTAATGACTATGTTAATAACTTTAATAGTTTTAGCATCTGTGTCATTTCAGTGAAATATTATAATGTCTGTTCCCCTGTGAGTTTTATTTTTTCCTAGTTATTCATCCACTGAACAGTTCTGGATCATCTCCTGTCTAGTTTGAATGTTGTATACTGAGCCCTTAGGTCTTGTTTAAGACTATAGAATGTGCATTTTAGTTTTAGCAGGTCATCAACCTGGCTGGGTTCAGGCCACAAGTTCCAAGTAGACTTTTGTGAGTTTTATTGTAGGCTGAGTCATTTTTTCAAAAATCTTACAATACTGTTTGGATCTGTTCTTTTGTGAACCACCTGGTGGCTTGTTTGGATCTGAGTGGTCTTCTATTCTACAGGTGATTTCTCAGTCTTCAGTATTCGTTTTAGGGTCAAATTCACTGCCTAGTAAAGATTCTGGTTGATGGGGCCCACTAACAATTGGAAATAACCCGGGAGGATGCCTATATGTTCTGCAGTGAAGAATGGTGAACCAGGATAGCCTCTGTGAGTCTGCAGTGGTACTGTCAGGTGGCAAAGTGGAGTCAGGCCAATATGCACGAGTACTGATCACAGATCAATTTTTCTTAGCTTTCTAGTTCGACCTCCTTCCTCCACTTTTTCACTTTAAAAATGTGATTTTACTTTCCTAAAAAGCCAGTGGAACATATTTAATGGAATGAGGGATATAAAGTGCATAGTCTAGTGCTGATACACTGAGGATTCATCTAATCTGGTAGTAAGTCAGAAGGCAGAATTAAGAATAAGGTCTGAATTGCTTAGGTTGGTTTCCCCCTTTTTTTAATGAGTTTTGTTAGAAGAGTGAGGCGGTCCTAGTCTTTCTGTTCCCCTTCCCGCAAGCAGTTTGAATGATAGCCAGTGCTTAGAGTCTACAAATGATGTTCAGAGACCAGGACTTGTCATCAAAACTGGAAGGTAGACACAATACTCCATAGAATTAGCACAGAAACTACACTGTGCAAAATGCATACTAGACATCCTAACTCTCTTGGTAATCTCAGATTGGGGCTTTAATACACACCTCTGCGGACTTTGAGGGCATCTGTCCATTCAAAAACAGAGATCATGGACTCAGTCATTGTTGTAAAGTCTCAGTGGAAGTCATGCAGGTTGCAAAGTCAAAATATATTATCCACAATCCAGAGGTTTTTGTTTTATTTTATTTTTTAATTAAAAAAAAATTGTGCTGCTAAGAATTGACCAAGGGCCTTGAGCCTGCTAGGCATGTCCTCTACCACTGAGATACAGCCCCAGTCCCAAGTCAGAAGTTTTTTTCTAAGGAGTTGGAGGGATATGATAAAAGAAAGAAATGAATGTGTGGTCCCTGTTTGGACTAATGCCATAAAGAAGGAACTTGATGTAGGCTGAGTGCTCTTCTTCCAGTTCCTGGGTAATTACAATCATTATACATACTCAGAGATTTTTGGAAATAGAAGGGTCAGAAACATTCTTATCCTGAGCCTCAGCCAGAAATTACTCCTTCTCTTTGAGTTTTTCTGTAGCCTTGCGAATACTTCTAAAAACACATCCCAGAGGTGGGGTTAAAAAGAAACTTGTCATGCTTGATCCAAATCGATACTCCAGCAAGAAGAGTGAAAACTGGGGCTAGAATTTAGAATTCTGGTTCCTAATCTACTGTTATTTTACATGTATCACATTGTTTTTCTGTCCCCAAAATCATGAATAATGACAGCTGTCTTTCTAGTTGGTAGATACTTTATAACTTCCAAAGAAATGAGCACATTTTCCATCTGTTCTAATCAGAGTCTGTAGGGAAGACAAGGAAGCCCTAGTCTGGATGGTGAGAACGCCTGTGCTTGTTTTTAGTCCCAGGAGGACATTCTGAAGCATTGAAGAGGATACAGACCATGATGTGAGGTGGGAATTCCACATACTGTAGTAAGTCAAATGTAACTTTTATTGCTTAGATGGAAATTATTTTTTTTAATTTTGGATTATTTATGAGAATGTAAGTACATGTGTGTGTCCATGAGTGGGCATAACTTTGAATGTCTATCATGCCCATGACCTGCTCAGTGTGTTATGTGTGGGTGCCATGTCGACACATATGTGTTACATGCTGACCCCTGTGTGTGCTGCCAGAAGCATAAGAGAAAACATTGTTCATGTGTATACACATATGTGTGAATGTATGCAGATTTGACAGTGCTTTTTTCCCAAACTGTAGGCATAAGAAGTAGTGTGGCAGATGCCACCATGTTGCTTCTTGGCTGACTCCCCAGTCCTCATTAACACACACAATTGCCCTACATCCTTCCTAACTCTAGATTCTCCAAGTAGCTGGACACCTGCCAACTAGAAGCTGAAACTCCTGACAGTATCTGGGGGATCTATATGTTTGTAACTATCAGCCTTGGGTTCACTCCAGGGCAAGAAATACTCCCCAGGGTCAGCAGGAGAGAATTCAAAAAATCCAGTCAGCTGTATATCTGAAACGTCTCTCTTGTTGGGCCCCTTAGTGGTGTCCCTCCTATCTGTCAGGATCTTGTGCCTCTCAGCCCTCCATTAGGCCTGTGCTAAGGAAGGCTCTGCCACTGACTTCAGTCTAAAGTAGGCCAAAGTTGTCCTGGAGTATGGGCCCATTGGCAGAGAGATGGATCCTGTGACAGGCATTCCTAACTTAGGAGCAGCCAAGGAGGAATTTCTTCATTCAAGGGGACTTTCCTCCCACTATAATTTCTGGTGCTTACCCTAAGAATAGTTCTTGTTATATGTTATATTAACTCCTAACTGAATAAATGACTGAGTATGGGTAATGAAAGCTGAGATTAAAGACTAGACACCAATTAGGAACAGGGCAGTTCTCTCTATGACTTGCAAGATCGACTTGAGGTTGATATAGTGGAAGATAAAAATGAGCTACTGTTCCACTCAGTTCAGCATTTATTAAGCACCTTCTAGGTGTCAAGCACTGTATGGACACTCAAGAAGAGCTCTTTGTTTGAAAGAATGTCACAGTGTTGGAAGTGGTAGCTATCAATCTACCAGGGCTATCATAGCCGAGTACCACAGGCTGTATAGCTTTAAGAACAGAAATGTATTTTCTCACAGTTCTGGGGGCTGGAAGTTTGAGATCAAGATGATGGCCAGCTTGCTTCCTTCTGAGGGCCATGAGGGAAGCATCTTCTCCAGACTCTTTCCTTGTTTGTAGATAGGCAATTGCGTCCTCTTCCTGACACTCTGCATTGCTTTCTTTCTGTGTCTGTGGCCAAATTTCCTCTTCTTAGAAGGACACCAGTCATATTGGTTTAGAGCCCACCCTAATGGCCTCATTTTAAAGAATCTATCTCCAAATCTCATCACATTCTCAGGTACTAAGGGTTGGGACCTTGACATATCAATTGATGTCTGGGGTCGGGGAGTAGACAATTCAGCCTGTAGACCCAGAATACTTATTAAATATAACTTCCCATGAGATCATTTTGGGCTTTCTTAGGTAGAAAGTTGTTATGAGCTATCATAACAACTGCTTCTCTCACTTTGTAGTGGTCCTTGTGTGTTTAGACCACTGTCCTCCTTACTAGTCTGAGGACCAGGTAGAGGCTTCCAGAGTTCAGTACTCCATTTCTAGTATCTGGGGTGACTCTTGGCACCTAGGAGAGAGTCCTCATTGTATAGATGGATGTAACTGATAAAATTGAAAAAAGGAATGATTTCTGCTAGATACTTCTAGCACTTCTGCTACAGATTTCTGCTGGAAGTTCTCATGAAGCTGTTAATAAGTCTAAGGAGAAGACTCCTTAGGGAAGAGGGGAGCTGTCTCCGAACTCTTGCACTGTGCTAGAGTTAATCCTGATTAGCAAAGTGGTCAATAGGAAGGAAGCACTTCTAGAACAGGGATCTCCCCTCCCACCAAGGTTGCATTTTTCTGGACTTCTCTAGTTTTAGAAGAGATTTGGGTCTGAAGGGCCAGGTGACATCAGGAAGCAGAACAAAGAGGACACTTCCTCATCTCTTGTCTTGTTCCAGCCCCAGCCTGCCTGTTGCCAGCTTTCTTTTCTAGAATCAGTAACAGGGCATACAAGGTTTTCAAATTCAAAATAAACAAAAACCAATGGAATGAATGTTGACAATATTCGTAGATAGGCAATTGCGTCCTATCTACGTCCTATCTTCAGTCCCTTGCTTGGGACTGAAGCCCTGAATATGTTGGAATCATTATGGAATGGTCATCCACATTCCTACATCCCTGGCTCAGAGCACCTCACTGATAGAGCCAGTCAGCCTGCCTAACCTCACTGCACATCTCCCCCATGTTCCCCACCCCCAGCTTCAGAAGGCCTCAGGATCTAGGGCAGGAAAAGTTCTGCCTGTATATTGCCACATCCTGGTGCTCATTTTCCTAGGTGCTAGCCAGTCTTGGAGTGCAGGATTGGGCTCTCTTTTGCGCCCATGACTTTACCTCTGGCTGAAATTTTTAGAACCATGGGGTTTGGTATCCAGGCCCATTCAATGTCCTTTGTTCTACCCTTGCCACAACTGTACCTTCCTTCTTCCCCTCTCCTCCCTCCTCTTGGGTGTCTTCCCTTTGGAATTCTGTCCAAGAATGGATCTAGAGCTGCCCCTCTGGTTAGGATACCTTGTGTGATTAGGATACCAGCTGTTCCTGTTTCTACTTCCCATTGACCTGGGATTTTCTGGCCTCCTGGAGCCTGGGTTTAGGGGAAAGAGAGAACAGGAAGTCACAGAATGTAACTGCAGGTGGTCCCTAAGTGTAGTGGCCTCAGAGCCCCCTTGGCACCTCTCAGCCCTGCCCAGAGACCTCACACTAGCAAACAGAACCTTGAACCAGACAAAAACCATTAGACATCAGGACGACATCCATACCCTGCCATGTTCCTGTAATAAAGGGCCCAGCTAAATACCTTTGCAAAACCTGTATTGTGCTGCAGCCCGCACCGCCTTCCCGGCCATCCCTGCACTATCAAATCTTTCTAGAGTCTTTTGTTGTCAAACCAAATATAGCACTACATTGTCTGGCCTTCCACCCATTCTGGCTGGATAAAGGGGCCTGGTCCCCAGACTGGGGGCGCAGGGCTCTGGGAGGCCTCCTCAATGCTATCTCACTGCTACAGCCCACGCTGAGAGCCTGCAGCTCCCCCACCCACCCGCTCTACTCCCGGGCTGGTGGCTGCACCATTGATACGGGGTGTATTCTTTTCCATAGGTTCCCACGAGCATGTCACTAACCATTTCCTGGGCCTTATCACCAGGAGGAAAAAAAAGGAGCGCCTTTGAAAAGTGGAAACAAAACATCAGGCCCCATTGTTGTGTGACTTCCCTGGTCACAATCAGGGCTCTCCATCGCTTGACACGCAGAGACTACAAACGCGGCCTAGTTCAGATACTCCAATCGGCAATTTGACCAGGACATTCATTGTTCTGTATCTGCAATCTTTACTGTGCGTGTTTGTGCCTTTTAAATCATCCTTTTCATTTCTCTCTCTCAACTCAGAGCAAGTCAAAAGCCTCTGACAGTGTAGTCACTGCAACAGGCAACCGAGTCAATTTGCAAACTTCGAGGTACCTTCTTGTTCACAGTGGGAACAGTCCTGGTCACCCAGCTCACTTTGTCCTTTTCTACCTCTTTTTTTTGTGTTCTCAGTTTTCTTATGACACTTTCTCTTTCTTCCATTCTGTCTCAGTCCCCACCCCCCACCGCCTCACTCTCTTTCTCTCTCCTTCTTTCTTTGGTGCAGTTGTCAACTCTCACTCTATAACTAAAGGATCAGCCAGGAGTGGGTGCTTCTGGTTAATTTTTTATAATAAATGGAGGCGGAGGTAAGTCTTATTTAATATTGCTTCTTGCACACCAGTCTGGACTGTTAGATTTGAAGAAATTTCAGAGATGAATTAGTCAATCCCCCTTGTTTTATAGAGAAAGAAGAGAGTGAAGTGACTTTCTCAGTGCCACACAGTGACTTGAAATGGCCAAGATTAGAAGCCAGGGCTACTCAATTTCCTGACCATTGCCAGAAATTGCTGAGTCCTTGCTGTGTCTTAAGATCTCTCTGAAGTCTCAGTGGTATGCCCTGATTTTAGGTGTCTATCTGAGATGGAAACCAAAGGGAAAAATTTTTGTCAACCAGTTATCTCCCATTTTAGGAACCACTCAGAAACATTTCTAGCACAGCACAGAGTAGCCAAGAGTAAAGACTCTGCATGTAGAAAACCCAAACTAGAATCTTGGCTCTGCTGTTTATTAGCTGTGTGGCCCTGGGTAAGTCACTAACCCATTCTGTGTCTCAGATTCCTTATTTGCAGAATGGCTCCAAAACAGAACCTGCCTCAGAATCTTTGAGGATAAAATTATTTTTTTTTAACAGTGCCTGGCACATAATAAATACTGTATAAATATTAACTATTGAAGAATTCCTATAAGCTTCTGCTTATGTTGAAATTCATCTTTCTATCAAACAAACTCAGTTATTTTGAACACATAGACTTCTCAGAGCTTTCCATACAATGAACTTCTTGCATATTTATGGTTTAGTTGATCCCTGAAGCTGGGGCTCCTGCTCACCATTGCAGCTGAAGCATCTGCCTTCTACCCAATTAACATTCCTACCTCCACTGGTGCAAGCTGGGTACTAGACAAGGTGCCTAGTCCTTGCCCCTGTAGAGCTGATGGTCTGGTGCCTGAGGTAACATTAAGCAAAGAATCACATTCATAAATATACAGCTACAAACTGTGAAATAAAGGAAAAGTGCCGGACAGATTTAGGGGGTTTATATTAGGGGGCAAATCTAAATTGGGAGTTTAGTGAAAGCATCTCTGAGAGTGACATTTGAATTCTAAAAGAAGTGTGGAGGGTGGCTGGGACACTAGAAAGAAAGCACTGAGGAGGGAGGCAAGCTGGGCCCCCTTGAGCACCTGATCAAGGGCTGAAAGAAGGCCTCCATGACTGGTGCAGAGAGAAGGAAGAGGAGGGCCAGGAAGCAGCCACATGCTGATCACTCTAGGCTGCACGTGAGTCTGGGAATTTTCTTCCTAAATTTTCTTCTTGTAAGTCCTGAGTAGATCCTTGGGCTGCAGGTAGAGAGTGAATGGAGTGCAGTTATTAGGTGTATGGCAAAGAGGCTATTTATCTGGTGCAGGCTAGGGAATAGGAACCTGGACCAGAAGGGGAGATGTGGAAATGAGATAAGAACTGGAGGCTGTCTGTAGTCCAACATGAGCCTCTGGGCCTGTGGAGGTGCCATTTATTGGTGAAGAGAAGTCTGGAGGGAGCCCTGGGAATCCAGAGCACTAGTTGTGTTGGATGCTGAGTACGCAGTGGGGTATTTGGGTCTGGAGTTCAGATCACTGTAGCAGTCCACAGTAATGCCCAGATCATTTTATGTGTTGTGAAATCATGAACAAATGAATGAATGTGGTGATGAGATTTGAGTAAGGTCAACTAAGATTTGAATACAGATCAAATCTGGCACTTTTTATTTTATGTACATTCAGTGATCTTGCTATGAACTGAATTCAATAAAAACAGTGGCTCTTTCAGCATTTGGACTATCAAGTGCAGGTGAAAGGTAATGACAGAGCAGCCCAGGTTCTCAGAAGACTCCTGGAGACCAGGCCGAAATCAAGAGTCCCTAAAGCCCAGGGTCTGACATAATATCTGGAGGTGTACCAGAAGCCACTAAATATAGGGAGTTGTAGGAATCCTTTACCCCACTCCCAACTGTACTAGGTCAAACTCTCCTGGAGTAGACTTTCATCAGATTTTTTTTTGAGATATTATAGGAAATTATTAGTGTGGTGCTGAGCATAGAAGGTGGGGGCTGTACCAGCCATCAAGAACAAACAATCCCCAAGCCTCGGTGACTTAACCAAGTCCCTTGTGTGTCAGGCCGTGTTCTCAAGTATTCTCAGAGACACTTTCCCAATAGTTACTCGGGTACCAATCCAGTTTCTGCCTTTCAACTTTGGTACCTCAAGGGTCTCCACATTCCCCCCCTGTGGATGGGCAAGTGTGCGGAGAACTCACACCTGTCCTTAACTGCTTGGCACTGGAAGCAACACAGATTACTTCTACTCCCAGACTGCTTATCTGGCATGTGCCTCATCAACTGCAAAGGAGGCCAGGCAAAGGAGGGGAGCAGGGAGAGGTTCAGGGAGGGCTAGCGTGCCACACAGCAAGTGTTTATGTTTTCTCCTGATGGGAGGATTGAAGTGGGAAATAGGATTGGAAGGTCCCATTGAGAGGTGACTGGAGACAGTTAAGGCTGGTATGTTGGGTTAGAGCAGGGAACCTGGTCTGGCTAGGCCAACCTTTGACACTAAGGGATAGGATCAGAAGTCTATGCCTGGAATGGTGCCCTACGAACGCAGCACATTCGCCACATCTTTACACATCTTTATACATGGCACCACTCACTGGGAAATGCTGCTACTATTATGGCCTGAAGGAGAGGTTAAGGTGACTATGTCACAGTCCATGGTCCATACTCTCTATTGGAGGTTACAACCCAGAGCCACATAGAAGGGATGTCTGAAAGGGTGGGGTAGGACTGTGCCCCGACTGAGCAGGATCCCAAATCCAGGGAACTCCCCAGGATCCCCATTTGAAGGAGCATGGCCTTCCCACGCCAGGAACAGTCTCCCTCCTGGGCTGGCCTGTCAGTGAATTTCTCTATCCTCCAGCATAGCGATCTTATCAAAACAGATTAAAAATGAGAATGGGCCCATAAAACATACATTATGGTCTCTTGTAGTCTCATAAAACCAGATAAATGCTTTGCTCTGGAGAACCCTAGATCGAGTTTACACCTCTCTCCCTCCCCATAATGGAATTGTCAACAGCAGATAATTGAAGTTAAAAAAAATCAGTAACTTGTAAAGTTCAAGTCAGTGCATTGATTGTTTGGCCTCATAGATTGCCTGGAGGAAAAGCAGATTACACCAGAAGATGCCTGGCTTTCTTTGATTCCCAAATGGCTACTCCATGTTTTCTATGAGGCTTGGAGCAAAGGCACTGAAAGAAATCTTGTGACCAGGTTCCCATTCTAGGGCTTTAGCTCCTTCTTCACCTTCCCACTGATGACTGAGTCCTCAGTCCCAAACTGAATTCAGTTAGACACCAGGTGTTCCAGTAGGGATCTGTAGTATCCCCTAATGACTCATGTGTTGAAAGCTGGGTACCCAGTAGAGCAATGTTCAGAGGTGGGGCTTTGGGGAAGTGACTGGATCACAGGAGTCTGACTCTATCAGTGGAATTCATCTATCAATAGCTGAATGGACTGCTGGGAGGTGTGACTGGAGGGAGTAGCTCACTGGGAGAATATCATGGAAGCGGCTTTTTTGTCACCAACCCCCTTCCTCCTCTTCTTCCTCCTCCTCTTTGTTCTCTCTCTCTCTCTCTCTCTCTCTCTCTCTCTCTACCCCCATCTCTTTGCTTCCTGTATGCCATAAGCTAACAGTTTTCCTCCCTCACACCCTTCTGTCATGAAGTCCCAGAGCTATGGAGCCAGTTGACCATGGAGTAAAACCTCTGAAGCTGGGGACCAAAATAATTTTTTCCTCCTCTAAGTCATTTTTCTCAGGTATTGTCACAGTGATGGAAAGCCGACTAACACAACAGGCTTGCTGTGACTCTCCCTCTAAGGTTGTGAACACTTTCCTGAGCATTGACCTGAGTGGAAGAGAGGGCTGGTGATCGTCCGCCAGGTGCTCTGTCCTTGCAGCCTCTGCTGCCCCCAGCTGAGGATGAGTTGCCCACACATTTCAGCGAGGTCTTGCTCAGGTTGGGAGGATTGAAGGTGCTGGTATTGAACAATGAGCCTCATTCTTGATGTGCTACAACTCTGGCCAAACTTCCACCTTGGGTCTCAAACTTGGCAAGTGACTCAACTCTATCTGCACCTGAGCTCTCAAATCAATACCGAGTCCCCTGAGAACAGAGACTGTCCATAGGATTCTCAGCTGTGGGAATCCTTCGTGGGTTTCACCCAGCCCCACCACTGGGGCCTCCTCCCAGCTCTTTTCTCAGAAGCTCAATTCTTTGGGGGTGGTGCCTTTATGTTGCTTGAATAAATCTTTCCATCAACTACTTTCTCTGTACTCACCCTAGGTCCCTGTGCCCCTCAGCCTATAAAGCTCTGAACTCCTGTTGTGACAGATAGTGAGAGAAGGAAGAGGTTCCCCTTGAGAATCAATTTCATGAATGTCCTTTGGTCTGGGTGTATAGTTCAGCCAACACAACCCTAGTTATCAACCCTGGTTTCTTCTAATAGGCTAAAATAATGCCATGCTTTCTGAACTTAGTGTTGGGGCCCCCATTACCCTCTTTATACACCTGTAGTATTCTGACAGTGGAGATGGCTGTCTCTCTTCTCACCAGAGCCTTTGTTCCCTCCTAAACTTACAGCTTAGACAGCATTTGTACAGAGCATCCTTCAAGCCTGGCCACTCGCCAACAACCACAACCTCCACAGTGGTCTTAGAGCTACGGCTCTGCCTGGAGACCACTGATTTCTCTCCAATTATACTTTATCGTCATGGATTGGTTGCACATTTATTTCCTGACTCAACTTCAGGGGTGCGAAGGGCAAGGGCCCTCTTTGAATAACCACTGTTGTCTCTAGCATCTCACACAATGCTCAGCACATAGGGCAGAGGTGTGATCAGTAAATACATGTGGGGTGATTAAACATATTTAATTGTGTCTGTGTAGACCAATTCTAAGCAGACAAGGACTTTTGTAATGTGTTGTGACTGTTTCCCCACAAATGGTGTAGGGAAGTGCATTGATTCCGTGACCTCCTGGGACGGGCTGTAAAACACAACTGAGACAGAATAAATGTCTGGTTGTTCTGTTTTGACTGGTGACAAGAGTTGCAAGCTGATTAATACATTTAAAGTGGTGATCAATTTGTCTTATTCACATCCTCTTATCCTGATTGTAATGAGTAGATCTTTTAACATAATGAAAACTGCATATTTCACTCAAATTCACAGTTTTGCATTCCAGAGGAGATGAAATGCTGTTCTTTATTTAATGTTAAAATGAGGTGTAAGCTCTTGTCTTGGGAGACCAGGGGAGGTGACAAGCCACTTCCCTCCTTGAAGGCCAGAGTGTGGCATCGCCTTCATCTTGAATTTGGCTATGAAAATTGGTTGGCAGAACTGTAAAATGGGAAGGCAACTTTTCAGTCAATTTGTCTATCACTTGCCTGGTTTGGGGTGGCCCATAAAGAAACTCAGATTGGAGGTTATCTAGCTTTGGCCTGAATACTCTCTGGTGATAGCTCCCAAGCATTCACTTTATTTTTCAAAGTCTCCAAGTATAAAAATAATACTTACATCCCTCTAAAATCAATCTCTCCACTGTTACTATTTCTGTAGACTTACCTTTTCTCTTCCTTCTCCTCTCTTTTCCTCTTTTTCTCCTTTTTTAAACTTCTGAGTCTTTTCCCTTGAAAATGTCTAATACCCTAGTAACCCCTTATAATTTTTCAAAGGCACAGAATGGTTGCTGTGCCTTCCACACTGCCTGGAAGATTTGGTGAGTGGTTTCTTGTCCATTCCCTGGTATGCTCCTTCTCTAGCCTGTCCTAAAGGAGGCAGCAGCCTCTCTGGCCCACACACATTTCTGCCTCCATCCGGAGCTTGCTTGACACACAGTGGGCTCTCAATGCTTGTTGAATTAATTGATGCGTGCATGAATAAATGGTGGTGCCTGGAAGGCATTTTATTAAATGTCTGCACTCCTGTCCGTGTTGGTTGCGTAAGAGCCATCTCTCCACTAAGCAGCCAGCAGTACACAGGGACAAGGTGAAATGGGAACAGAAAGAGACATTCATGCTATCTTAGGTGATTCAATCTGTGCCCGGATAGCTCAGGAGCTCTGGAGGAGGCTGTGGTTTGGTCATGGGGTCCAAAGAAGTGGAGGAAACCCGAAAACAAAGGGAAGAAAACAGAAGGTACGTAGGAAAGAGAAGAGGTGGGAAGCAGAGACAGGGCTAAGGATCACCTGTCTGGGCTCCCAGTGATTCCGGATGCCCTGCTGCATTCCCCTGTAGGGCTCCAGGAGGTGACCTGCCCCCTTACCAAACTGCCCATCATTGCTCAAACCAACTGAAAATAGTTTCTTTACTTGCAGCCAAGCGTGTCCAGCTAAATAAGGGTAGCCATGAAGCTGTCTGAGTCTTAATCTTGGAAGGGGCCACAGGCAGGAGTGGCAGAGGGGGGGTGCAGTAGGTTTCTGACTGAGTCCTAACCAGGTGCCCTCTCTCCCATGCTTTGTTATATGAGGTCACTGATGTGCATCCCTGTCCTCTGTTGGCACTCTTGCCCTGCATCTTGCTTTTAACAAAAGAAAGAGTGGCTTCCAGATGTAGCAGAGCAGTGGGAACCCAAACCAAGAGGAATTCGCTCTCCATAAATTATGCTTTAATAGATGTCAATTATTAATTCCTAAATAAATATTTGTTAATATTCAAAAGAGTTTGCCTACTAAGAAAAACTCAAGCTACACAGAATAATTAGTGCTTCTCACTATGCGGTGGCTGCGGCCCATGTTTTTTTTCCCCTCCCGTTCTGCATCTTTATTTCTGAAGTGTGAATGCCTGAGCTTGCTGGGTTTCCTGGGGGTTTGGCTGGCCCTCCTCCCAGTGGTTTTGGTTTAAGGTGTGTTCACAACAAGGACACAAGGGGCAGGCTGTTCCCATACATGCTCCCAGGCTTTCTCTTTCTTCTTTGTACAGCAAGATTTTGAGAAGAAATGAAGCTATTACACAACTAATGAGAGGAAATTATAAATCTAGACAAAAACTGGGAGAGGGTTCTATGGAGAGTTGGGTTATTAGGCAAGACAAGGTGGGGATAGAACAGTCTGCATGTGTCTCCAGGGCTCAAGGAATGTGCAAACTAGTGGGCAGAGCGCATCATGGTAAGTTCTTCCCTGGAGGAGAGGTCCAGGAAATGCCAGGGGCTTGGAAAAGCTAGAAACCATATTAAATTGAAGGCAAGGGAAGGGAGAATCAAGGACGGAAATAGAATTTGAGACACAGGTTAAAGTAGATAGAATTTTGGTGGGCATCCAAGGCCTTAGCATTTGGTTTGAGAGGGCCATCACTCATTTACTCATCCATTTAAGAAACATTTACTTGGAGCAACTGGTAGATGTTGGCCATAGTCTGGTTGCTGGGAATATAACAAGCAAACAAACAAACAAGCAACATAAAAAACTTGGCCTGTGGGCTGGGGATGTGGCTCAAGCGGTGGCGCGCTCACCTGGCATGCATGCGGCCCGGGTTTGATCCTCAGCACCACATACAAAAACAAAGACATTGTGTCCACTGAAAACTAAAAAAATAAATATTAAAATTCTCTCTCTCTCTCTCTCTCTCTCTCTCTCTCTCTCCTCTCTCTTTAAAAAAAAACAAACTTGGCCTGTGAACTTAAAAGTTTCTAATTCAACGATATAATGAAACACAAGTCACATATAATATAAAAATAATCAAAAGGTATGGGTTCAACACAATAACTGCCTTTAGCAGGAGGTTTGAGAAAGTGTCACTTGGTAGGGACTCTTAATATAGATCCTGAAGGATTATTCATTCAATCACTAATTCACAGCCTTATCTACTGAGTGCCTGCATGTGCCATGTACTCTCTGTGTGTCAGGGTCTAGAACACACTCGATGTGTTCATCTGAAATGAACCAAAAGACTAAGTTTTTTCTCATGGTGTTTACATCCTAGGAGTTCTGCACATTAAGGGGGAGGCCATTCCTATCAGAGAGAAAAAAATATGCAAGTGTGGAAACTTGATGTCATGGGTGTGGCTGCAGCTAAAGATGAGGAGGAAGGGGGTTGTCAGGAGGTGGTACTGAGGAAGGAGTTGGGGGCCACGAGTTGCAGGACCTTGGATGGTGGGCTAACTACTAAGAACTTTATCTAGAATGATATATAGATCAAGGAAGGTGTTTAGAGCAGAATTGAGGAAGGTAATGTTGAAGGTTCCATGGAAGCTACATAGGAGGAAAAAGATGTTGGAGCCAAGGGCCAGTTAGAAAGTGATCACCATAGCCCAGGATACTCGTGAGGAGGTTCCAAACCAGGGTGCAGATGGTGGGGATGGAAAAAAAGTATGTTTGAAATGGAAGCATATCTCTTAACCTTGTGTGTATGTGCGAGTGTGTGTCTAAACTCTTTGAGAATCTAATAAAAATTTCTAGTTCCAAATAATGTTCATGGTCACCTCTATGTATTATTTTGCAAACAACTTCAAAGGGCATGATTTCCGTATTAAATACTACTGAGTTATAGGAAACAGTTCGGGTGAGCAGAAGCCAGGAAATGAACACAAAAATGAAGAGACTATTGTAATGCTTTGCACGTAGATGTGGTGATATTCTAGTTCTCCTTTCAGAATGCTGCTTCCTAAGCCCTTCCTCTGTCTAATACCCCCCACCCTTCAGCTACCCTGCAGACTTGCCTGACCCTGTTCCTTCTAGGTTAAGTTTATGACTGTCTCTGTCATTCAGACACGAGCCTATGCCAGGACCAAGGGGACGAGTTTCTTCCCGCCTTTTCCATTCTCAGGGCAAATTAGAAGGTTTCCTCAGTGGTATTAGTAACTCATGGTCCAGGTGAAGGAGCACCCCCTTATAGATGCCGGAGTACTAGAGCTGGGAGAGCCACCAGGAAGAAACAAATCTCTCCTTGCACACATGACAAAGATAAGGGCCAGAGAGGCGGAGACATTTTTCCAGGGCCACATAAAAGTAAATGGCTGATCCGGAAGAAGGTCTCCCATCAGCTAACCTCACATCCTTTGCCTCTCACAGAAGGTGTCTTCTTCCTTCTTTGTGCTTTCAACAAAGTAGCTTGTCAGTCAACAGTAATGTCAACCACAATCTACAACCTGCAT
The DNA here is from genome assembly GCF_001458135.2 of Marmota marmota marmota. Lineage (NCBI taxonomy): Eukaryota > Metazoa > Chordata > Mammalia > Rodentia > Sciuridae > Marmota > Marmota marmota. The sequence goes on along the minus strand of NW_026000174.1, from coordinate 28,309,404 downwards.
AGGATCACTGATCAGCAAGCTCTGTGAGTGGAGAGCTCTGGAGTGTTGGATGTGACCATGGGGAAGGAGGTGTTGGCTCAGGTGGTTGCCTGTTTCCCATCCCAAGTAGGGACATCAAAGGCCTCGCATGTGACTTCTAGCAATGAGAATGAAAGAACCTAATGGGAGATGGGCAGGGGGTTGCCTGAATGAAAGGGGAAGACATGTGAGTGGACTTGCTCAGCCCCCTCAGAAGCAGTCCTTCCCACACTCACACTAAACAGTGCTGTGGGAAGACCCGGGGCCGGGGAAGGTTGAGTTAGCTGTCAGAGAGGGAAGCAGAGGCTACGTTTTGCCTTTATTGTGGCCCAGGGCCAAGTAATCTTCCATATATTATATTTTCACATAAACCCACACAAACACCTTTAAAGGGTCTCTCAGAACCATAATCAAAATGAGTGGTAAGCACAGGAAGGTGGATCTGGGATCTCCCTGGCATATACCACAGGAATGGTTTGGCCTGAATGGTCTGGCTGGGCCTGAGCCTGTTAGGCAGTGTGAATAAAATTGTGTCTTTGCTGGATTGGGTAAGAGATTCATAGTTGTGATGCCCTGACCCCTGCAGAAGGATCTCATAGGTTGTGGTACCTATACTGGTGAGCAGGGATAAAAACAGGGGCCAGTGAGAAAATGTGGGTCGAGAGAGGCAAGACATGGGCCCAAATCATAGAGTTGTGGTGTTGGTTGTCCTGGGTTACCCCTAGATGAGGTTGGATTGTGGGAATGAAGAACGAAGGCCTGGGAGAGTCAGGGTTCTGGGGTCAGGTACTGGCTCTGCACAGGGAAGCTGTTGACATTTGGGAGAGTTATTTGTATTTGAGAGAGAATAGTACAGAACTATCAAAGTATCAGTTTTCTCAGTTTCTCTACCCATTCATTGGCTGGGGATAATAATAGGAACCACCTCGATATTGGGGGCTAAGTGACATAAAGCAAGTGAAGCAGTTGCCAGAGAGCCTGCGTTCTATGCTGATCAAAAACTCCACCAAGGCACAAACACGAACTGGAGGCCCTCCCGGAGCCAGCTGCTCCTGTCTTTGCCCCAACAGCTGCCTGAATCCTTTTATAGCCTTCTTTTTATTTATTGTAAAGCAAACTTTTTAAGAAAGAAAAACATACATATAGAAAATTGTGCAAATCATCAGAGTTTGATGAGTCTTCTTAATGTGAACACACTCATGAAACTGGTTCTCAGATTAAGAAAGTGTCCCGTGGGTGCCGTCTAAGGAATACCTATTCCTCTTTAGTTAGGGCAACCTCTTTCTGACTCCTAATACCATGGATTAGTAGTGTTTGCTCTTGAACTTTATATAAATCGAATCATATAATATATGCCATATATAGCCTTTTATGTTGGCTTTTTTCAATCAATATTGTTTGTGAGACCCATCCAAGTTGTATGGAGTTGTGATTTATTTATTCACATCACACGTACTATTCTATTATATGTACACAATTTATTTATTCATTTTTATGGTTGATGGGCTTTGGGGTAGTGTCCTGTTTTTGACAATTATAAATGGTGCTGCTAGACCATTCTTATACATGACTTTTGATGACCATATGTATGCATTTATGTTGGTTATACACTAGGTTGAATCAAAGTAAATGAATCTACTTTTTGTACATCAAGAAGTCCAATACTGGCAATTTCATATGGCTCAATCTAATAATCAAGAGTAGAAATGTCAGGTCATGAGACAGGCACATTCAGCTTCAGGAGGTACTGCTGGCTTCCCAAACTGGCTTTTTACCAGCAGTGTTTAAAGCTTGCCATTCCTACAGTCTGTAAATGAATGCTACCCAGGTCCCTCTGCTGAAACTCGTCTACCCACATCTTCTGTTCTTAAAGGTCCTTCTGAATCATAATCTCACAGTATCCTCTGTGTTTACTTTCCCCTTGGGAGGGTCTTTTTGCCAGTTCTAAACCTGACCGAGCCATGCTTTAGTGTATGAACAATGTTGTTCCACGTGAGACCAGTGCAAAGAACAACTTCCCCCGCCAGTGACAATCTTGAAGAGCCTTGAGTTTGATTAGTATTAAGGAGTACATCATCTCCTTACACTAACATTTTTCAATCTGTCCCTAGACGGGGAATGTGAAGTAAGAGGACAGGAGACAAGTCTCTTTCTTCTTGCCCAGAACCAAAGAAGCCAAATATTGCCAGGGTGCTGGGGTTGATCAGCACCTACCTGCCAAATGGAGGTAGAGAGGGTGATTCTTTCTCCTTGGGCTTCCATGTCTTGGGCCTTGCCTGGTCAGCTTATACATTAGCCACAGTAGGCTGAGTGTCCAGGGCCCACAAGACATTTAGGGACTCATAAAAAGGATCTTATTCTATTCTCATAAAAAACAGAAAAAATATGAATTTTGGGGAAGAAAATGTTTTGATTTATAATCCTAATAAATGCCTCTTTATATCAATAAAATCTTAAAATATAATTTATATGTGTGTGTGGATCAATTTACTTATCTATCTATTCCTCTATCTAAAAGGAGGAAAGAGCCCATGAAAGTTGCAGTGGTTAGAGTCCATGAAAGTCATGAATCAGCTATACTATGGGGAGTGGATTATTTGAATTAATGGTACTCTCTAAGTTGAGTTTCCCTTAGGAATAGCATTTTGATAGTTCCAACTCCATAGAGCAATGTCTACCTGAACCAGACAGTAAAAGGGCCACTTGAAGTTCTTCACTGCATGTCAGGGCCTTGGAGTAGGGTGGGCTGTAGGGGTTCCTTAGACCTGCCTCCAGAGTTGGTGTGAAATCTGAACCTATAGATAGTATGGATTTAATTCCCTTGGAGTGAGGAGTGGGAGTCCTTGATAAGGACAGGATTATTTTCTCTGGTTTCCAGAGTGGACCTCAATTTAGGCATCTAGAGCCTAGTCATAGCCAGACCTCCCTCTAACCTGCTTTATTTCCAGTTAGTTTCCTCTTCTCAATGTTGCATGTACCCACTGACTAATTTAGGGGCCAGAATCAGAGGCATTGAGATCTTATTTCTTCCAAACATATCTTTGTTGGTCTAGACTTCAAGGAAATAACAAATGATGAATAGCTGTTTGCTGGCCGGAGGCATTTGAAAAGAACAAGCTATTTAAAGCTATGTGAAGCACAACCAGGTTGGGAAAAGATCTGTATCAAATGGGGACAGAAAGGAATAATTTCACAAAATGCTTAATTGTTTAAAATATGAACAGCCTGGGACTATTTTATTCATATAGTTGTGTTTGAATTTAAGTAGAGAGAGAAATGAACAGGGAAAGGAGAGCAGAGGCTTAGAGGCAGACCTAGCAGGCTAGGGTTCAACACACAGTTCTGTCACAAATTTGTTCTGTGAATCATAAAAAAAAAAGCACCCAGTCTCTCAGAGCCCCAGTTCCTGCATCTGCAAAAGAGGCCACTGAATAATTCTGAAGGCCTTTTCTAGCTTTTGAATTTTAGCATATAGTAGGTGCACCATCAGTAATCTCTGAGGGGGTGATGGAGTGAGTTCACCATTGGGACTAGACCAACGCCATGCCCTGTGAAATCCGGCCATAGAGGTGGTGAGCGCATCAACAATGCTGAGGCTGAGAGGCTGAGACCATCTGTAGCCAGCATTTGTACTGCCATAAAAATAGCATAACAAGATTATATTGAAATATCCCACTATTTAACTTAATAATTTAAATGTTTGCCTAATGAGGTGGACTTGATTGGATTAGGGCATTCACAATTAATTTTGATAGATCATTTTACACATTGGAGGTGCATTCTTCTGAACCAGGAGGTGGAACGGAAGTGCAAAATGTTTACGTTCAAACGAGCATGTGATTTTGCAGAAAACATTAATCCCAGATCATGCACACTAAGTCAATTTCAGAAATGGCTTCTAGATATATTATTAGAAATTGCTCTTCAAATATAAAAAGCTTGTAATAGAGTTCTGTCCATTTTTCCTTTGGCTGATGGAAGTTGTTTTATAAATATGCCTGTGATATGATGTTTTCTTCATCCAAGCCTTTTGGTACTAATTGCAACTTTTTAAACAGTGTAAGTAGTAGCTGTCATGAACACTTTGAGTCTTATTACAAATACATACATCTCAACAGTTTCGCATTTAGGGGTGCATTCTTTCTTCAACTATTTTTAACTATGTTTTCCCTTATTTTTTTTTTTTTAAGCATTTGAACTGAAAACTCTGTTCCTGCCTTTTTGTCAAGGGAATGACTTGATTATGCAATAGGAAAATGGCTCAATCCCCTCCCCTCATATACTTTTACCCCTCAAAAATAAAAGAGCCAGGAACTGTCATTTAGATCCAACCCTGGGAGTCAGGAATGAGCAAGGGCAAATGGCTTCTGGAAAGCTGGTTGGAGCCTGGTTATGAAATCCATCCCACAGTGCCAGCAAAAGCATATTCCTCAACGCTATCCCTGTCAGAGCAGAATTGCATCTCTGTCAGAAAGTGAAGTGATGGACAGTGTCCATGGGCATCATGCTTCTTGGAGAACTTTTTGGGTCTCATTCTTCTTTGAAAAATGGGGCCAAATCACCCATACTTCAAACCAGAGAGAGCTGGGGGTCCTAGAGGTGACAACATTTGGTGAAAGAGAGATTGTATTGATATATGCACTGGTTTGGAACTAACTGATCATGGTTCAAATGCAGACTCTGCTCCTATTAGTGGGTAGCCTCTGGGAAGCCACTGATTCTTTCTCTCAAATGCATCATTTGGAAAATGGGAACTGCCTTTTTTGTCAAGGGAATGACTTGATTATGCAATAGGAAAATCACACCTAGTGGAGAATGAAATGCCACATTCCTGATACATGATAGTAGCTTCATAAATTTTACTGTCCAGCCCGCTAGTCTCTTCTGGAGAAAAGCAGCCCCAAATTCAAGGCACCATTGGCTTTTGGTGTCCCATGTGGTTCAGAAAAAGTTGTGGCATTTAGCACAGGGAGGTAGGCCAGTGGCTTCCTATCTAGGTGGGCAGATGAGGTCTGCTTTGCAGGCTCCAAGCCCCTCTCCCTTGGCAAAACCACCTGAATCTGCCTACCTCCCCTTCTGAGGTCCAAGATCTACAATGAGACTTCATTAAACTCATCCCTTGTGAGGTTTCAATGGCCTTCATAATAAATTCCAAATGCTTTTGCAGAGCACTCAAGGACTTCCTATGCTGCCCTCTGCTTGCCTGGTTATTCCTCTTTTCCTCTCTCACTGTGCCACCCGCTCTACCCACCCACAGCACTCCTCTCTGCTCTCTGACTTCTGAACATACTAACTCCCTCCAACTTCAGGTCCTATTTCAAAGGACTCCTGCCTCAATCTGGGATGCTCTTACCCCCATTCTTCAACTAGAAAAGATCTGCCACACAAGGTCTAACTCCAATGGATCTCGATCCCCCATGGGTGTAACCAGCATGACTCATTCAGGTCCTCTGTAGCTTTGGTTTGTAATTTGTCCTTGGGACAGATAATATTCTGTGACAAGAATGTGTCACAGACTCCCTCAGAAAACTGCCATGTGTTATCGTATCTAGGTCTTCAGGATCCTCAGGAATCAGGCTGATCATAAAGCTCTTAAAGTCCTTCTAAGAACCCTATGGAAGGAGGCACTGTTGGGGATTCATTTTGCACTTGAAGAAGCCGAAGTTCAGAAATGCGAAGAAATTAACTTGTCCGGGGTTGCACAGCAGTTGGATGTAGAATAGGGATCTGAGCCTGGAGAATCCACTTCCAATTGTGTGCTCTTCCTGCTACTCTGGAAGCCTCTCTGCTGTCTCATTTTATCTTCCAAATGACCCATGAGGCAGGCAGGGAAGAACTTTTCTGTGGAAACTGAGGCTCGAACAGAAGCAGTCATTTCCCAAGGCTTCATAGTTCTTCGTGGAGCTGACTGAAGTTTTGGGCTTCTGATTCTGGATTGGCCTCTGCATGTTGCTGTCCCCTTTAGGGACCCATTGCCTCACCTGCTCCAGGGAGCTGCCTGAAACAGGAATATGGGGTGTGGACTGTTGCATGCCTGATGAATTCATGCCTTTCGGGGCCCTTCTGAGCCCCCTTACTACAGAGGTGACGAGTAAATGACAAGGGGCATCTCTGCTCCCAAGGGATTCCAGTCACGCGAACTCCGCCAATTAAGGCTAGAACGATGTCATCTCCTGAAATAGCATTTTAATGAGTGATGGCTCTGGGATAAATTGTTATCTCGTGATCCCTCGTTAGAGAGCTTAATTAGATTCATCATAAAACATATTGATCGATGGCACTGAGCATGTCTGCAGGACGTTCACCAACAATCCTGCCCACTCCTTGGCAGAGCCTGGATGGGACAGTCCCAGGCCCTGAGAGCTGTTGGGGCACAGGTTTTTCTGGAGCACTGGGGCACCATTCTCCTGATTCTTTCCTCCCTCCCCTCCTGTTCTCTTTCACAAAAATATGTGTTTAGTCCAACCAACGGCCAGGCACTGTGCTGCCCTCTCATGTTTTAACTCAATTTATCTTCACCAAGTTACTTCCTTATTTTGCAAATGATAAAAACCAAGGCTTGAAACCCCAAGATCCTTCGAGGTACAGCCCCAACCAACTGAGTTACCTTTGTGGCAACTTCTGGGGGAGAAGCTATCATACTCAACACAGTGACAATTTTTATTTTTGTTTTATAGTTGAGGAAACTGAGTCTCAGAAATGTCACTAAAAGTAGTACAACAGTTAATGTCAGAGTTGGAACTATAGCATGACTTTGAGGAACTCCAAATCCAGACAGATGTGGGTTCAAACCCCATCCTTTTATGTAGGCACTGTATAATGTTAGGCCAATTACACAAACCTTCTGAATAACTATAACACTGAAAGTAATTGTTGGACCCATTGCAGAGTTATTGTGAGGATTTAATGAAATAATGACTAATAAAGTGTCTAAATAGTACCTAACCCACCAAAAGTTGTTCAATAAATAGTTTTTCTTTGAATATCTCAACTATTTCCCCTTAGAAAGAAACTACCTGTGACCTCATCTATAAAATAGGTATGGTAATCCCTGTCTTGAAATACTTTAGAGGGAAGCATTTTTATAAAAAGGTAAAGATTCAAACAGCATTTATTAGACACCTTCTGTGTACCTGTGCACCAGCATAAAGCTTGGAGTTACTGCCTACTGCGTGGGTAAATCTTATTTGAATTTGTATGTTATTATTACATTTATTATTGAAATAATGCATTAGCAAAAAATGGTGGTAGGGATGGGGAGGTAGATGAAGAGGAAAACAAAAGGAGGGGCTAATAAGATTATTGAGACTTCAGCAGAAGTGAGGATTTCTGTGGTGGTCCAGAAAGTGACCCAGCAAGTCTTAGAGATGGTGAATGATTATTAATTCAATGGCTTGAGCTCAGCAGGGTGTGTATGCATTTATGGTGTATGCATGAGTCTGCAGCAGTGTGTGTGTGTGTGTGTGTGTGTGTGTGTGTGTGTGTATGTGTTGGACCAAATGCACATAAAATCATAGAACTTTTCATCAGAAAGGATTCTGGAGACTCATCCATGGATTGTACAAGCAGGTGTGTTCATGTGTATGTGTGTGTGTGTATGTGTGCGCGCACGCTCGCACCTGCATGCACATCCCTGTGTATATTGAGGCCAGTTTCCATGAGGGGGTGACTTTCCTCACCTGTGTGCACTTGGAGATATTTTTCCTTTTTTATTACAGTAAATGTAGCTTGAAAGCTGGGCATAGCAGAGCTTTTCCCCGAACACAGATCACATCACATAATTTTTCTTTCAGAGAAAAATGCAGCAAAATAACCTGCAGATGGTGAATCCCTTTCTCTTTCTCTTTCTTGCTCTTGGGCTCCCCCACCCCATCCCTTCTCTGAGTCTCTCTGTCTCTCTCTCTTTCCAACTGTTTCTGTGTCTCTGTATCCTGCTTCTCTCTCTGAAGCTCTATTTATAGCTTAAAATGCTTTCATATTTTCACACTTAGCATATAAAATGTCCCCATGTTACATAAAATAGCATACATTCAGGTCTGTAATTAGATCAGTGTCTCCTCCTAAGTTTCACAAATGAATGATCACGCTGGTCGTTGTCCTACCCGTTCCCTACTCACGAATATTGCCAGGACTGAGTATTCTGCACTCTTTCTTCTGTTTTCTTTTTGCCACTCCTAATGACAATCCTCTAATCTGACTGCAACGGGATCCCCTTCTGATTGTCTCCTTTGCCTCCACCATGATGAGATCAGTGTTCTTCAGGCAGCAGCTCAGAGCAGCCTGGACCTCCTCTCTCTCTCTGGGGAGCCAGAGGAAGGCCATTAGAATTTCTGGATGCATTCACAAAATTCATTTCCCCAAACTGGCCCAATACAAGCCACCACCAAAGGAAAAGGGGAGCTAGATCTCTTCCCCCGCTTAAAACAAGAAAGCACAATTTTAAAAAAAAGTGGGGTGGGGGAACCAAGATTCACTTCTAACCAATCTGGACATGTGTTAGAGAATATTGTTGAGAACAATTAGGGATGTCTGAGTGAGGGGTTTATTTCTCACTTGCTTGTCAGGTCAGAAGACAATCTGTTTATTTTCCTGCTACAATTTTATTCAATAAACTGAAAGGATGGGAGCTGGGAAAGAGGGTACGAACAGGATGTGTGCTATCAATTTGTCAAATAAATAATCGTGCTTGGAAACAACAGATTTTATTAATTAGACAGGATGGTGTATTATTACCATTAAAGTGTTATATTGCATTAATTTTTATATTTTACTCGGCTACTAATTACTGTAAAAGATTTCGGGAATGAAGCAAAATAAAATCATGCAGCATTATACATAATGTAAAGATAGCGTGAATTAATTTGTCCGCGCTCCCGCCTGCAGAGCGAGAGGAGAGGCACCGGGCGGCCTCGGCTGCCGTGCTTGCCTGACTGGTCAGAGGCTCAGGGCCCCAGCACCAGCACCCCCTGCTGAGACCTTGTTGCTGGAGAGGCTGCCCCTGAAAGACCAGGGTTCAAGACCCGGTTCTCTGCGAATTTGCTTTGTACCCACGTGGCAAATCGCCTCTCTGAGACCTCGGTTTCCTCTTCTGTGAATGCAAACACTCTTCTCTGCCTTCCTCATAGTGTGGTTGTAAAGATACTCAAGAGAAAACGTGCTTTAAATGCAAGAGGTGGTGACAGGGGCTCGAGATGCTTGTATATAGATTAGAGGAGACACAAATGGGGTTCGGAGTTAAGACCCTGTCGGGCAGCCTGGGTCAGACTCGGACGCTGCCAGGGCCCCGCAGGCCGGGTACTTAGGACTCTGGAAGGCACTCAGAGCACCCCAAGAGCACCCCAAGAGCACCCAGAGGTGCCACTTCCCTTACTGGGCACTGCCTCAGAGTAGTGCAAACACCAGCTCCTGGCCACACTGCGGCTGAGCCAAGTAAACATAGAGCAGAGGGCACCTGGCTGGACCCCGGCATTTTAAAGTAGGACCCCTCCCTCGGGGGACACCTGCACAGTGGGAAAAAGCACCCTTGTTAGAGGGGACTGGCTTTTAATCAACCCCCCACGCAGCCACACATTAGCTATCTGGCCACAGCACGTCCCTTTAACCTCTCTGAACTGTGGATTCTTCTTCAGTTTAAATAATAATAATAATAATAATAATAATAATAATAATAATAGTAATAATAATAATAGTAATGATGACGATGAAAGGTTGTCCAGGCAGTGAATCCCCACGCCGGGTACACAGTCTGGGAAGGATGCGGTGCTCTGGGCTCCCACAAGGGTGCCTAGGGTCCTGGGGACTCCTCAGACAGCACAGCCACCAGGAGCCCCGGAGGAGCCCGCTCGGTCCAGCTCTGTCCAGGCGCTGCCTCCCAGGTCCTCGCTGACCTCGCTCGGGAAGGCTCCGAGCGCTGGGCGGCCCCACGCCCCACCCCGGGGGCGCGGTTCTCGGCGCGGCCGCCCAAGCCCAGCCACGTTTTTCTCCAGGCTGGGTCTGCGCACCTAGGGCTTGGCGAGGCCGACATTTCTCACGACCTACTGCCACCTACTGTCTTCATCAGGAAACTGCAAGCCCGGCGCGGCAGGCCTCTGGGAAGTGGCCTTGCGGAGGGGCAGATCCTTGGGTGCATGCCCTCCCTGTGACTGGAGCCTCAGTTTCCAGTATGTTCTGTGTTGTGGTTGGGTGGGACCAATTCAGCCAGGCCGCCTGAAGTCCTGGTGCTCTGGTTTGTACTGTTCCTGCGGTGATGAGACACCTCGGGAGAGCAGTACTAGGGCAAGTCCCCGGTCCCATCTGACTACACCTCACTTTAGAGGCTTGAAAATCCTGCCTCTGGGTTTGAAGGGCTGTTTCTGGTTATCTACAAGGGACCGGTTGTAGGGCTTCCAGAGAATGTTGCCATTATTTCTAGTTTCCCGAGTTAGTCTTTCACTGACCCTGGAAGTCAGGCTTTGACCCCCTCTGAGCAGGACAAGCCTTTACCCTTCTCCTTACTCTGGATCCCTGACATTATTCTCTCTTAGGGCACGTTATTAGTCAACCCTGCATGAAAAGATTGCTCCCCAATCCTGGCTTCTCCAAGGCTGAGTCGGGGTAAATTGTTTAACCCATTTGTGCCTAATTTTTCTCATTTTAAAAACAACGGTAGTGCTCTCCATATATAGGGTTGTCACCAGGATTAAATGAGTGAATATATGTAAGGACTTAGAACAAGCCTGACACACAGTAAGTGCATTGTAGGTGCATAAGAAGTGCATTATACAAGTCTTAGGGATTATATGTGTTAGTACATCTGTGCATCCTTCTCAAGACTTCCATTTGATCCTGAGCTCCCTAAGTGCTAAACTTCTTGCTGATTCAGCCATGAACCCACAGCCATTATGCAAAGAAGCAGTATTGCTTTATCTGTGCATTCATTAATTCATTCATTCATCTCATAAATGTGCCAAGCAGTGTGCCCTATAAGAATATTAATGAGGACCAAGTCCTTTCTCTACTGGAGTTTATGTGGCTTGGAGAAGAAAGAAACAGAGTGAATGAATAAATAAATGAATAAAATGGGTTTGTTTGTGATAAGTGCTAGGAAGAGAACAGCCAGGGACTCTGAAAGAATCATGGAGGTGGGGGTGAGGGAGAGCTTTGAAGGTGGTGTTGGGAGGAATCCCTCCCAGAAGCCTCTGAGGAGATAATAATGAAGAAAAAAATGTGAAGAATGAAAAAGAGAAAGTTAATGGTTGCCAGAGGTATAAGGAGAAGATTGACTGCAAAGGGGTGAGAGACACCTTATAGGTGATGGAAATCATCTGAATTTCGACCTTAACAGAGGTTGCTTGAGTAGGTTTACCTAGTTGTCAAAAATCCTTATGTTAACTTTCTCATTGCTGCAACCAAAAAAACCTGACAAGAACAATTTAGAGGAGGAAAAGTTTATTTTGGCTCATGACTTCTGAGGTTCAGTTTATGGTTGGCCAGTCCATAACTCTGGGCCCTAGGTGAGGCAGAACATCATGGCAGAAGGGTGTGGCTGAGAAAAGCAGCTCAGGACATGGCAGCCAGAGGGAGGGGGTGGGGGAGAGAGCAAGTGCTAGCTCTACTCACCAGAGACAAAATATAAATCCCCAAAGAACACTCCCAATGACCTAGTTTTCCCAGCCACACCCTGCCTGCCTACAGTTACACCCAGTTAATCCATATCAGTGATTAGGTTAAGGTTCTCCTAACTTAATGAATTTCATATCTGCACATTCTTGCAGTGTCTCCCACAGGAGCTTTTGGAGGACACCTCATATTCAAACCATAACACTCCTAAAACGGCTTTGAAAAGGAGTAAATTTTATTGCATGCAAAGTACACTTCACTAAAGCTGATTTAAAAATAAAGATAATAACCAAGTGAAAAACTCAAGGAAGAGGGTTTCAGATATAAGCAAGAGCCGATGGGTGGCTCCTGATGCAGGAAATGTCTTGTCATGTCCTGGGAAGGTCTGTGAAGATGAAGTCTGATAAGGAAGAGAGGAGGTGGCAAGGGATGAGGCCGGGCTGTGACATTCAGGACCTGTGGGCTATGGATTTTATTCTAAGTGTGATGAGCAGAAATAGCCTTTGATTTGCTATCAAAAGTCCCGCGCTCTGGTCTGACGTCCCTAGCTGTCATCTTGGACAAATCGTTGTACTGTTGTGAAACAATTTCGTAATCTGTAAAACACGAATAATCATGATGTGTAAGGAGCCATCAAAGAGGGCTGCAGCCAGGACTGACTGAAAGCAGCCTGACACCTGGGGATATGTGCACGTTTTTATTGGACATTCAAAAGATCGCTCCTTGAATCAGGATCACACCAACCTGCATGGAGTAGGGACCTGTGATCTTCTGAACAGCAGTTGGTGGGTGGGGTTGGGGAGTGTGGAGAAGGGATGGAAAAATGCAGGCACTGAGTCCTCCAATATGTCCCACCGACCCAATGCTGTTTTTTTCCATCTTTTAGAAATTTCTTCTTTCTTTGTTTCATAGCACATGTCACAGTTGATAATTACGCATTTATATTTTGCATTACTTTGTTCCGTGTTTGACTTTCTGCAGACTATAAGCTTTATGAGGACCAGGTCCATGTCTGTTCCCCAAATCACCGTTACCTAGTGCCTGGCACATGGGAGGCACTTGATAAATACTCACTGAATCAATGAACAATAAATGACCTTAATCATCATTCATCCAAAAACAACTAACTCTCTCCTGGGCTGGTTCTGATTTTTTCCAAATAATCCACCCCCTATTTTACCTACAGGGAGCTCATCTCCTGAGTCTGCGTCTTTGGGTTCTCCTCGGTGTGCTCATCCCAAGCTCATACTCCACCCCTGCAAATTTTCTTTCTTTTAAAATAAGCATCTATACAAAATGATGCCTAGGAGGACCGGTCATTGTGTTGCCTTCTCCTTGATCCTTGATGTCAGGAACTGCTTTTGCCTCAGTTTAATCCCCTGAAGGACACAGGATAGAACTGAGTCTTGCTTCCTTTTTCCAGATGAGGAATCAGAGAATTGGAGATGAATTGACTCATCCTGTGTCACAGCTGGGAGTGGCAGGGACACAGCTAGATCACTCTCCTGGCTCTACACCGTGACATCCTTGCTTCGTGGTCCTCTGTGCAGTGCAGTCCTCCCTTCCTGCCGTGGGCACTGATGATCCATAAGAAGCCACCTGAGAGTGGTTCTCCAGAAAACAATGGAGGAGGAACAATAGCGGCACTCAGGACAGCACTGTCCCTGTAGGCATCACAGCCACTGCCAGTAGCCACCAGGACAAAGGGGGAATGTTGCAACATGGACCACCCTAGGTCCCAGACAGCATCTGCAGAGCCAGGTCTGCTGGGTTTTCATGTTGGTCTGGCCACCTTCCGGCTCTTGTGGGCAATTTATTGGCGGTGTCTGTGCCGCAGGCGGCTCTTTGTAAACTGGAGATGGTAGCGGTGACTCCCCTGCGGGGTTTCTGTGTGGATTAAGTGAGTTAATACACGCAAGATGCTTAGAAAAGTGCCCGTCTAATAGCAAGTGCTCAATTACTGATTCTTTCTTTCCTCCCTTCTCTCCCCTCCCTTTCTTCCTCCTTCCCTCTCTCTTCCTTCTTTTCTTTCTCATTTTATCTCTTTACTTTCTTCCTTATCCTTCTCTATCATTGCTTCTTTTCCTTTTTTTCTCTCTTGTTCTTTCTTACTTATTCTAGTCCTTGCCTCTTCCCTGCGTGTAACTTACTTCACTAGGATGCACCGATAAATACTCACTGAGCTAACAGATAAATGAATAAGAAAATGAAGAGAGCAGAGCGCCAATGTTTGGGACAGGATGGGAAAAAGGAAGGCTGAAGCAAAACAAGACAATCTCCTGTCTTTAGTCTTTGCTTTTATCTTAATGTATAAGCTATGTTGTAAGAGTCAAGAAACCTAAACCTGGGGCCCAAAACTTTTATGCTGTGTTACTTTGGGCAAGTCAAAAACCTCTCTGGGCCTCTATTTCTGCTTCTGTAAGACAGCACCATTGAACAAAATCATCCCTATGTTTTCTTCTTCTCTGCCTTTATAAGACTACAATTCCATAAACTGGAAACATGATATTGACTCTTCCTAATGTCTGAGTAAAGTGGGGAAGGGGGGGAGAGAAGCCAAATCAGCATGGAATGGATTTCACCTGTGGTGTACATCCCAGGCTTTGTGGTTGAGCACTTGCTTTGATCTCACTTTGATACTGAGTTCTGTCTCCTTCTCTACCTCCTAATACTGATGGAACTTTGAGCAAAATAGTTAACAGCTTTGAGCCTCCCTTTCCTCATGTGCATGGTGGTGTTCAACAAGACACTGTATGTAAGATGCTTAGCACAGTGATCAACATGTAGTCAGTGTTAATTATTATTGGTGATGTCATTCAGGTGTGCACACGATCACCGTCTTGACAAAACTCATTCTCAAGCCAAATGACAAATTCCCCATTCAGTGATATTTGGGCTGTTTGTCCCATTAAGTATTCTTTGACAATTTACCATGACTTAGAGTTTGGACCAGGAGATAGCTTAGAGAAACTCGTGCACCAGGAACTCTGACTCCAAGGTTCTAAGGATGACTTGTAATTTTCAGATCCTCATCTATTCCAGGTACTTTGCTCTATTATCTCCTTTAATCCTCCTTATAACCCTGCAGGCAGCTTTTGTTGGGGTTACAGGGATGAGCTAAACAGAAGAGGCTGTCAAGTGGAGCCCTAGGGACTGGGAAGCCAGGGGAATTCACAGGACTCACCTGGGCCCCTCCCAGCTCCCTCCCTGTGTGAGCCACAGTCAGCAAGGAATCCCACTGGACAGACACCATAGGAGCAGGACATTCTCACCCACCTTCCAGGGCAAGAAAAAATGCAGGGCCTCCCTCAAGAGTGCTCTTGGCCTCTCTTCTGGCTTCCTGCCCCTTCCCTTCTTTGATTTTTTTTTTTTTTCAGAAAAGACATGGACATAAATAATCTGTGCCAGAGTATGAATAAATATCAGCGACCAGCTTCGCATCCTAGGGGATATTTTGCTTTTGCAGTTTGATCTCTTTATATCTTTTTGAGTGTAACACCAAGACTCCACATTGCTCTCTAATTAGCATCCAATATCAGCAGCCTCCCTCCCTCCCACCCAGACAACCTGCCCATGATTCTTTGCTGGTTCTAACTAGAAGGTCAGAGACCAGGCGTACACATCCTCATTCTTCTCATCTCCATGATCCTACGGAAGCTGCTCCCTCTGCTGGAATGTTCTTCACACACCCAAACACTGTCTCTGCTTGAAGGCTTGGTTCAAATATCACCTCCTCCAAGAAGTCCTCCTTGATCTCACACCTGGAAAGAACTTTTCTCTCAGAGAAACTATTAGAGCATGGCTTCACAATTTTATTTCAAATTTTTCTTTTTTTTTTTTTTTTTGCCTGTTGAAACTGCCCGGAGAGTTTGTTACAATTGCAAATTCAGATAGAGCAGGTCTGTGGGGGGCCTGCAATTCTGCATTTCTAACACCGCACCCCCTGCCCCATAATCCTGATGCTTCTGGTCTGTGCATTACATGTAGAGTAGCAAGCGATCCCCAAGTCTGGCTGTGTATCAGAATCACTTGACAAGCATATTAAAAACTGTGGGTCCTGGAGCCAGAGGTTAATCCAGGTTTTGCAGGGCCTGAACTCATTCCATATGGAAAGTATTTTTTTGTTTAAATGTAAAATTATGAATAAGAAATTGCTAGAGTTCCTCTCAGGGCCCTGGAAGAGGCTGTGGAAGTGAAGGGCCTTCGAGTGTAAACTTCATTAGCTTCACACTAAATCCATCTTTGCCTGGGGCCCACACACCAGCAGACTCTCAGGAGGTTGGAGCTATGTGTGTGTGTTGTTTTGCTTTCAGAATTTCTCCAGGTGACTCTTAGCAACCAATCCCTGGATCCACCCCCACCTTTAGGAAAGGCTGCCCCGAAGTACTGGATCTCCTTCCCTCTCCCCACCCTCACCAGGGCCCCTGTGTCAGGCACTGGCTGGAGCCCCCTGGACACAGGATCAGTGAACCCACAGGCCACTCCCCTTAAGAGCTCCTGCTCAGCTCTGCACAGAGAACACTGCTTCAGGTGTTTGTCTAGGTGCTGGGGGACGAGAGGAGAGTACAAAACTCAGCTGGACAGGAGGGCCCTCCTGGGGGTTTCCCAGAGGGGCTGATATTGAGCTAGCTCTTGCCTATTTCCCATCTTCTGCAAGCAGAGGGAATAGCTGTGTGGAGGCAGGCAGGCCTGAAGGAACATCCTCTTCAAGAACTACTGATAACTCCACCTGTGTCAGGGGAGAGGGCTGTGAGAGATGGGTCTGCAGAGGTGCCCAGGGTCTCAGGATCTAGGGCGCATTTGGAATGGATAGTTGACAGTGAGAGGTTTTCAGACAGGGGATAATCCCAATCACATCTTTTTTCTTTAAAAAAAATTTTTTTTTGACATGTGCATGCATTATTTTCAAATTCCAACTATCATTATTCTTTTTCCTTAACCTATCCCATTACTAGATCTAGAAATTTTTCTTTTTTTTTTTAAACTTCAATTTATTAACCATCATTTCTTTTAATCACTAGATGTCAGGTGGGGTGCTAAGCATTTTAATCTCATTCAATCCTATAATCCTGGGAGGCATAGCAAACGATGTCTATTTCACAGTTAGATAGACTGAGGATCAGCAAATTTAAGGGACTCGCCAAAGTCCCTTAAATTAGAAAATCCTGAAGGTGCAGGGACTAGTGCTATGCCTGGCTGGCAGCAGGGGCCAAAGATACTTGGGAACTGATAGACGGAAGCTGAGAGGAGAGAACCTCCTGTATGGAGGCGATTTTATAAAGCACGTGTCCGAGAACCTGAGGGCTGAGGGGTGGTTCTGTTGTCCTGGAAACCACCCCAGCTCCTTCTTCCTGAAGGAGGGGAGGCCTTCCTGTGGGTCTTCCTCTACCATTCATTGTCTCCTGCCACCAGGCCCCTTCCTCACTCCCCACCCCAGCGAGAGGAAAGGTCCAGCACACAGCCCCTAAGGGTGGAGCTGGTTGTCTGGGTGGTTTGGTTTGCTCTGTGTTCTGTAGCAAGGCGGATTTTTAAGTGAGTTTTGAAATCCCTCCATTTACTCAGTTCATTTATTGCTGTTGAGACAAATGAACCTGATTTTAAAAACATCCAGTGAGTGCCTCACGTTGCCACTGGGAGGCACGCGGCAGAGTGAGTGAGAATCCCTGGGAGGCTGCAGGCCTCTGGAAACCTAGGCGATGAACTGGGTATACCCCTCGGTTTGCCGGTCCCTCCTGAGAGACGTTGTGATCCATGGCAGAGAGGGGCTCTCCTTCCTGGTGGACCCTCTGGCCCTTCCTTCCCGTGTGGCCAGCCTCATTTCCCCAGCTTTGTTGTTTCTAGCACAAGTCGTCATGAGGGCCGTGACGTGACATTTTGTACAGCCTGTGACAGGCCTTTCTTGACTTCCCCGGTCATCACAACAGTGCCAAGAGGATAGCAGAGGGAGATCCTTGTGACGCCTCGCTTACAGAAGTTCAGAGAGGTTTACAAAACTAGGGAACTGAGACACTGAGATGGGAACCCGATGTCTCATGCTCGGTGGGGACAGTGTGGATAGGTTGCCCATCAGCAGCTAATTAACATCTCTCGGAGGACGCTCTCGCTGGGTTATTCTCTCATCTGCTCACACTAGTTTGTGTTTTCTTCCACAAAGAGCTATAAACAACCAACGGGAAGGAAACTTGTCTTATGTCACTGCCCACACATTAGTGGCCTCTCCTATATGCCAAACACGGTGAGTGGTATTATTAGGGGAGGTACTAGGGATGCCACGATGAATGAAATAAACACACTTCGACCCTCGGAAGATGTTTAGTTGGATGGAATAATAATATTTTACAAGTTTGGGAATTTTTGTTCTACCTTAAGTTTTATGTGGCACTGAGATACAGAGTGACCTGGAACTTGGTTTAGAATAGGAGAGCTGGGGTTCCCAGGGATTCCCTTAAAGAGACTGGCCCAGGCTGAACCGACACTGAAGACGCTAACAGACTATAAGCTTGGCTCTTGATGTTACGCAGATTCCACTTCCAGCACGGCCACTTTTGTGGTCATGACAAGCTATTTGCCTTTGAAGCTTGGTTTCTGCGTCTGTAATGTAGGAGCAATGGTAACCAGTTCCCCGTTTTGTTATGTGGATCAACTATAAAAATGGATAAATGTAAAAATAAATGAATTTCAAAATAAATAGTGAATTTATATAATTTATAAGTGAATTTATAAATAAATACCTGACCCATTGTGAGAGCTCAATAAACAGCAGCTGTTATCATTATTAATCATAATTGGACGCTGCCCAGTGCAGGGATTTATGTTTCTATTTTGGTGGCCTCTCCTTCCCTTTAAGTTCCTGAGAGTCACATGCCCTAGATCCTCTCTGTTCCAGTTCTCCACAGTGCCAGGAACAGAGACCACTCACATGAGCAGCCACAGGGTCCATCTCTGTGACCAGTGGACGCCAGTGGCTTCCTCATCAGAAATGAAGTCAAGCAAAGCGTCAGAACTCAGAAGCCACCCACAGGCTTCTGAACCCTGCCAAGCCCTCGTGCCCACCGGAGCAGCCAGGGAAAGGGGGGTGACTATGGCATAAACACACGTTTGCTTTCATTTGGCTTAGCTGACTGTGTGTTTTGTTAAACAAATTTAGGTTTGGAAAAGATTATTTTTGGTACACTGCTGCATAATTAGATGAATTTTCATGAGTTTATTCTTGAAATAAACTTTGAAATTGTCCGTGTTTTACTGTTTTTTAATCATCTGCAGATACTGTTTTTTGAGACTTCGCATGGAAAAAAAAAACCTTGTTACATATCAGTTTAATTTAGATTCAAATAAAATAATTTTTTGAATTTGCAGCAACAACAAGTCTGCGAAAGTGGTTGTAACTGGTGCTGAGTTGTTTGAGGATCAAGATAATTACAGTATAAAGGATAAGAGAGAATATAATATCCTGGCATCCAGTGCCTATTCAGCTAATCCCCAGCCCTTGACAGATGTTCAAACACAGTATTTTTAAAAGCTGACTTTTTAAAAAAACAGGGCGATTCACTTATTAGATATAAACAACATGATAAGAAATTTGAAGTCTGACATCCATTATGCACCGTCCGTGCCGAGAAGCAAGAGAGACCAGAAAAAGTCAAATGTGCTGTGTTCATTACTTTAATGGGTGCCCAGGACGGGACTCGCAGAAATGCTGAACCCCCCTACCCCCCACCCCTCCATTTGCCAGGAACACAGGTTCCATCTATACCAGCGCCTGAGGAATAGAGCCCCCAAGGCAGCCTTGGTGACTGTCAGCCTGCGCATCAGCCTCTCTGGCGGCTGCTGGCTGAATAGGGTGCCTGGCTTTGAACAATAGTCTCCTGGTGCTGGGTATCCCAGAAAGACGGCCAGGCAGGTGGGCAGGTAAGGAGCAGGATGTCTGTTGGCTCCGTGATTGCTCTTGTCACTAGCCCTTGCCACTCCTGCAATCATACGTCAATCATTCTCCTGAGCCTGAGTATCTGGGTATCAAGGCTGTCTGTCAGGCTCTAGGGTTCAGAGATGAAGAAGACCTCATCCTGCAAAAGCTCACAGCAGAGCGAAGAAGGTAAGTCACATCCACTGACAGCGGCAGTTGTTTTATCAAGCTTTGTTTACTACGTGCTTAGCTTCATTCTAAGCACTCTGATTCCCACAATAACCTTGTGGGGTGGAGACTACCTTATGCCCATTTCACAGATGAGAAAACTATGGAACAGCATGAATGCACATGTGATGAAATTCTGACTCGGGGTGAAGGTGGTAGTGGAGGAAAGACCAGGGAAGGTGTCATGGAAAGGACTGGGGTTGGATTTGCAAGGACCACAGTGGGGAGAGATGCAGGGAAAGGGTCTTCCAGGAACAGAAAACCACTTAGGGAGAACAGTGAAAGGATTACCTGGTAAACTGAGGCACCAAACTGCATTAAGGATGGTGTAAAATTGTCCTTTTTGCCATCCTTTTAAAATGAAATTCTGTATTAAAACAAAACAAAAGCAGAAACAAAAACCCTCAACACACTGGAAGCACTAGCTCGACTCAGGATGCCAATGCTTTACCCCTTTGTGCCAAATCATTTATCTGGGGTCCTAACAATGCTTCTGGAACTACAGAGGCTCCCAGATGTCCATGTGCTTTGGGTGTTCTGTGCCAGGACATGCAGGTCTGGACCCAGGGCGAGCTACATTTCAGGAACAGAGGGTGTTGGCAAAGCTGGGCCCTTGCTCTCAACCAAGCAATAGTGAATGCTTTTCCTAATACTAGCACATTAAAGGTGGACCACCTGTTTCATGTGACCATTCAGTGAATCCCTTCATCCCACTACCTCAAATCTCTTTTAAGCATTATCTTAAGAATTGCCTTATCAACACAATACTTTTTTAAAAAAATTTTTAAGTTATATATGGACATAATATCTTTAATTTTAGTTATACAGGGATATAATATATTTATTTTGTTTATTTATTTTTATGTGGTGCTGAGAATCAAACCCAGTGCCTCACACATACGAGGCAAGTGCTCTGAGACTGAGCCCCAGCCCCAGCCCATCAACACAATACTTTAAAACAATTGCTCAAAAGGATTCTTTTTTAGAGAATGTTTTGTCCTCTGTCCTTCCAAGGAAGAGGGGTGTGACAAAGACCATGCAAAAAAACTGCTGTATGTCCCCTGCCATGGGGTGGTCAGGTTTGATGCACATTAGAATTCTCATGGGCCCACACTAGGACCTGGCTAGCTGTCATGTCCTCAGAGCCAAGGAGAAGGTGGTGAGCTGTTGGGTGTGACCCACACTCCCTGAGTTTGCCAGGCAGGAATTAGTTGAGTGTTTTCTGGAGACCAGATGTCAGCCACTTGTGAGTGACAGTCTGTGTGGGGTTGTTTTAGGTCTTGCCCAAGAGGATCATCAGGAGGGGCTGTGGGAGCACAGAGCAGGGAGAGAGGATTAATTCCTCCATTGCCTGCTTGTCCTGACCCCACCTCCAGGGAGTCAAGTCCCCACTCTGGTCTTGGCTGTGCACTTTCTTGGAAGTCCCCAGAAATGTGCATTTCTTCCAAAGAACAACAATTCCATACAGCTGGTCAGTCTTGGCTTAAGCTGTAGGAAGAGGTAAGACTCAGTGAGTGTCACCTGCTCCTTCAGCCACCCCTGAGGCATCTTGGCTCAGGATGTCCCCACTTTCTTCAGGAATGTGGAAACAAACACAGGGTTCAAGGATGCAGGGCTCTGCTCGCTAATCTCTCACCCTTTCTATGTGTTTCTTTCTGATTGGATGTCTCAGATTCTCTGTGCTCAGGTTCAATTTCAAAAGCTTCAAATTTCCCCTCAAATACTAATATTAATCAGGCTCCATGGAGAGTTCCAGGTACTGCTCTCAGGGTGTCACATATGTTATCTAATTTAATTCTCTCCCAAACCTTAAGGTGTGCAAGATGAGGTGCCGCCATATTCTGGGAATAGCGAATGCTTTTCTTTCCCTACATTCGACAGAAATTTCATGAAGGATGAAGAATGAATAACCGAAAGACTAAACAAATGAAGAATGATGGACAGAAAGAAGGAAAGAAAGCAGGTCACCAAGAGCATGATGAAAGAAACACTCAGACATGTACTGGTTGGGAGTGATTTGAGCTAATTCTTACCTCTCAGAGCATATGTTCTTCCATTTGGGGGGAAAAAAAAAGAGTCACTGGCACTACAGTTATGGAAGATGCAGGATGTGAAAATACTTTGATTTGTTTGTAGTAAGTTCTCATTTGTTGGTGAGTGAATTTAATCTATTCTAACTACTTTACCTAATACAGGGACAGATTCCACTTTTCTGTATGTCCTGCCCCAGTCAGCATGAGAGCCCCTGGGAGCAACATGAAAATTTTGATGTCCTTTCACACAAACAGAATCAAAACCATAGCTTTACCTCATTTCCAAAATGGCTGTCCAGTCTATTCTCGATCGCCTCTAGTAACCGGGAGCTTGCTATTTCTTGAGGCATTTGAATCCATGGTTGGATCATAGAATCCTCATGGTTGACCAGTTGCTCTTTAAATTGGACTGAAATTTCCTGTCTGCCTTATTGGATAAGGAAACAGAGCTTTCTTGGGATGAACTTCATATGCTTTCAAATTGGAATGGAAAAGCATAGAATCACAGAATATCAGAGCATATAAAGGGATTTAGAAACCACCTATTCTAGGGACTTTAATTTGCAGATCGAGGAAACCCATATGCAAGATACAAACTTTTGATTGATTGGGAAGAAAATAGTTACTTTAGTCAGACAGGCCAGAGCACTGGGCTGAATGGTTTTCCTTAGAGCTCATTAAGAGGAAAGTCATCTTGGCCTCATGTGCACAAGGTATCTATTTCAGAAATTCTTCTCCCCCAACAAGTTCTGTGGTGATTGTGAGAGATTGTTGCAGTAATGACTCCTGATTGTTCCACACTTCCCCATATCCATACCCTTGGAAAGTTTCCCATACTCTGCTTTGGATTTGGCTACATGATTTGCTTTGGTCATTGTGACCAAGAAGAAACACCCAAAATGTTTGTGCATTGGACTCCTCATTCTGCTTTTGTTGCAACCCCATGACCTTTACCATGTAATTAAGCCTGAGCTCACTTGCTGAATGAGAGACATGAAGCCCTGTTGCTTCTATGCCCCTGACAACAGCCAGCTATCTCTGAAGCAGGGCCACCCGGCTGACTGGCAGTTGACTGCAGATATATGAGTGGACCCATTTGAGACCAGCAGAAGAACTTCTCCACTGAGCCCAGATCAAATTGGCAACACTCCGAGTCATCAGCTAAATGAAGTGTTGCTTATTTAAGCCACTAAAGCTTGGGGTGGTTTGTTATGCAGATCTTTAAATGAAATTACATGAACCATTCCTAAGCCTGTTCCTTGTCGGCCAGTTCAGAACAGCCTTAGAGCTGAGCAGGTCACTGCTCACAAAGTGGAAACTCATAAGGATTCTTTTATTTGTATGTTGACTCTTCACTTAGCAAACCTCACAGGGATACAGAGATGTACATGTGCACTCTGAAGTAACTCTAGATCTTGCTGAAAGTTACCGAGCAAGCTAGTCATCAGAAAAACTAGGATTGAAATGCAAATGGACCACACTCCAAAATTTAAGTTCTAATCTTTTCAAGGAAGCCTAACAAACTTCTTTTTTAGGGCCTCCCTTTGAGTCTATCTCTATGCTAGGTTCCTTTCTTATGAAGCCCTTTTTGCCACTAATATCCAAGAGTTAGAGTCCTAGAAGAAAAGGGAGAAGGAAAACCATGCCAGATCCTGCCCTAATAATTATAGCCACTAACACTGACATCTAATTATGAATCACTGTCTATGTGCTAGATATGCTTCTAGCCCTTTACATGCATTACCTGATTGAACTCTCACCATAATCAACTACTGGCATGATTACTAGCTCTATTTTGGAAATATTTAACCAACACAGCCAAATAGGTGAAGAGCAAGGATTTGTTAAAGCCAATGAAGTTCATTCTCCACTATGCTGTGCTACCTCTTGATATGGTCCAGGGGTCAGGAGATTTGCTCACAGGTGGGGCTTCCAAACACCAGGTAACCTGGAAATATGCAAGGTTACTTGCAGATACCAGGGCTAATGCTTTCTGCTCTGTGCTTGACTTGTTTCGGGGCAATGAAGGATTTGCTGCTTTTCTTTGCTCATTATTTTGAAAACAGTCTCTGTATCTTCTGCAGATGACTTCCCAGAGGTGGGAAAAGAGAACATGGTGATCAGTCCTAGCTGGGTGCTAGAGCTTTCTAAAAGAATATAAGCAAGCCTCTGTGGTAGTCTATGTGCTAAGTCACCTCCATGTGGTGTATCTCATGCGTTACCAGCACCCTGAGACGTCAACATGACTATCCCCATTTTACAGATCCAATTAAGAAAACAGCAACCTCCAATCTGCAGAACTCTGAGTAAACCATGTTTTGCTCTAATTGGACATTTTTCCAGGGCTGCCAAATAATTTACTCTCTTTAGCTCTGTAAACATTTCTCTTCCAATCTTGTTTGCTTCATTCATTTGCTTAGGAAAGTCTTTTTCGATAGAGGTAAAATCCTGCTAAGAGAAAACTCCAGGGATATCCAGATTGTTTTATTGACAGAGATTCTGATAAAATGAGGAAGTGACTGTAACGCTTGTTCCCAGCCTAGGCGATCCTGGAATGTGAAGAAGCAACATGTCCTGGACGCCGAGTCCCAATTATAGTTGGGTGAGTGGGTCCGCTAACATCTGTGATTCACTGAATGGATTCTCTAACCCCACCCGCGGAGTGTCTTCATTTTCTTGTTGCCCTTCAAGTTCTGTTGGTTTTGTTCAGATGTTTTTAATGAGTTTGTCCTGCGGCAGCCAGGGAATGGCTAACAAGTCTTCTGGGCCCTTAAAAACCCATTAGAATGTTATTTCTTACAAAGTGAAAAACTAACCTCATGCCAGATGCAAATAGGGCTCAAGCCATCAGAAATAAAGTTTGATTCTGAAGGAAAATTCCGCTGAGACTTGAAAGTTCTTCGGCTTGGATGTCTTTGATGTCTAGTCCGACTCGGCAATCTAATATGATTATTAAGAGCAAGAGTGTTGCAGAAGTTGGATTGAGTTCAAATCCACTCGCCCTTGCATGCCAGCTCCGTGATCTAGGGGTCAGTTGCTTGACCATTCTGTGTTTCAACTATTTCACCTGAAAAACCTGAGGATAGAAATAAAACCTGGAAATTGTAGGCAAAAGAGGATTATGTTCAGCTGCGAGAGCAACAAAAAAATAATCTAAATTAGTAGAGGCTTATTTCTCTCTCATGTAAAAATGGGCAATTCCAGTACTGACAAGTAGCTCCGCAGATGACAGGTACCAGAGACTTCCTCTGCCGCTCTTCTGTACCATCTTTAGAACTTACTTCCATCTTCAACATCACCTCATGAATCTTGTGGTTGACAGGACCAGCCAGGTACCGACTCTCAGTCCATATTCTAGACAAGAAAACAAGGAAACGTGGAGGGAAAATAATGCTTTGTCTCTCCAAAACATCATTATCTTTTTAGGACATTTTCTGTTAGTCGTAACCAATCATGTCTTAGATCATTTGGGCCTCCTTAGATACAAAGCAAATGGGAAAACAATGATCTATGGTTGGGCACATTACTACTCAGAATAAAAGCTTGTTTTTTTTTTTTTTTTTAGTCAAAAAGTGGGGCACAGAATCGAATAGTTAACTACTAGTGTTTGCTGTAATATTTAAAGTACTTAAAATACGGCCTGTTACATACATCTTGGTATATTTAGTGCCTAAAATAGGAGGCAGCCTTTGAAGTTCAGTGGATTTGAATTAAATCCTACTCCCATCCCTTGCTGGGAATGACTTTGAATAACTCACTGAATTTACCTATGAGCCTCAGAATTCTTGGTTTGTGAAGCGCAGCTACGAGTAGTGTATTGACCCTTTGGGATTTCTGCAAGCCTAAAGTAAGAATGAGTCTGTCATGGGCCTGGCACATAGTCGATGCTCAGTAAATGGAGGCTTCCTCTCTACTCCACCTCACCCTGGCACAGATTCTTCAATGGGAAACAAGGATCAGAGGAATAACCACCTCCCTGTCCTGGGAAGTGATCAAAAACCTCTCAGAAAATAAAGCCGTGCTTTGGTCTAGGCTGCCTGCTCTCTGCCCACCAAGTGCTAAAGTGAGTGAAGCCAACCCTGTAATCAGACAATACCAGATACTTTAATTATAGTTTTTTTGCCATGATCCGAATCACTGTTTTCATGTGCATTGCTGTGAATTAATCTCATAACAGTGGTGTTAATTCCTTGGTGCATGAGAAGTGTTTTAGCTCCGGAGGTATTCTGCGGAGAAGAGAAGGGAGTTCACGTTTAATTGGCTCCTGCTCTCTGCCAGGTACTGTGCTGAGTGCTTTTTATACTTCATCTCACTTTCTCTCACAGTAACTTTGCTATTATCATCCTGTGAGGGCGCAGAGACTCAGAGATGCTGAGTCAAGCGTCCAGTGGCGCAGTTTTATATAAATTCCAGAACTTGTCTTTGCACTCACATTTGTTTCATTCCAAAGCTCATGCGTCAGCCACCATGCCCTCATGTGTTACCACCTGATGGCCCTCTCTACTTTCCCAGATCAGAGAACAAACCCCACTTTAGAATGGACTATTGATGAAACCTGTAGAAAAGAAGGTTGGCTCAGGGGCTTCAGAATCCTGGTTCTGACCTCGTGCTCAGGGACATCAGAGGACTCATTGTCCCTTTGGGGCCTCGTTTTTCTTACCTGTGGAGTAGTTAGTAGTAAGGGTTTAACAGGATGGTCTGAGATCCTTTGTAGCTCTGAGTCTGCAATTGGAGAGTAAAAATACACATCCTCATTTCTTAATGTTCCAGAAAATGTTCCTACTCCCAACTTAGCCTGGCTATGGTAAATAAAGAACAAATAAGATGGAGTCCTTATCTTGGGAAAATTAAACTGAACTGAAAAGAAAGAGTAGCAGATTTAGATAAAGAGGTGCTCCTTGACTTACAACGGTGATACCCCCACAAATGCATCATAAGCTGAAAAGATCATAAGCTGAAAATGCATTGGACACACCTAACCCACCAAACATCATAGTGTAGCCACACAGTATGCTGTTGACTATAGGGATTTTTATGCTTGTGGTCTAACGTCTGACTGGGGGCTATGGTTCCCTGCTCCTGCTCAGTATCATAAGAGAGTATCTGTCAGGATATTGCTAGCCTAGGAAAAGATCAAAATTCAGAATTTGAGGTATGATTTCTACTGAATGCATATCACTTTTTGCTCCATCATGAGGTCTGAAAAATCATGTCAGGCCCTGGTAAGTCAGACACTGTCTGATAATCTAAATAGATGGTAATACTTGGAAGTATTTTATAAAAATTAGATCTATCCAGAAGGGCTGTGTTAGAGAGCTTTTTGTCACAGGAGAAGGTCCTGTACATATGTGGTTGGACTTGAACCTGCAGCTTGTATTCAATTCTTCCCCAGGGGTCCCTCCTCCTTGGGCCAGTGAGCAAGGGGGGGCTTGCTCTTTGCACTGTAGTGGCAGAGATAAAAAACATTTTATGTTTTTGCTCATATCACATTCATTAACATCCTATTGGATACAAGTAGCAGGGCCAAACCCATATTCATGGGGTGAAGACGTATATATAGATTGTACTTGGAGGGGGGCGGAAATGAATATTATATGCCCATCATTTTTTTTTTAAAATTTTAGTTGTTTTACAGGGTTTTTTGGAATAGATCTTTATTTGAACTGATTTATGTGTGTATGTAAGTACATGCATGTTAGAGAACGAGTATTAACAAAAAAATGAGCCTAAGATAGAGTGTCAGGAGATGAGGAATGAGCTCCAGCCAGAGGAGTGCTAATGACAGGGTTGGTGGAAGCCCCTGACCACTGCCTTTCCAAACTGGAAGGCTAATGCTACAGGTGGAGGGGTATATTTGGAATTTTATTCCAGTAAGAGAGTTCATCACTGAATGTATGATATGTGTCCAGAAAATCTTATCAAATTAATAGATACCATTAGATTGGTTCTAGGGCTTTTATTGATGGAGAATCTTATCCAGGATTTCCCCCGATACAATATAATGATTTTACAGAGAGTCCACAGGAAGACAGTACAAGTGGACAGAAGGTTATTTCAAGTTAAAATATAAGTAATACAAATGTTAAAAAGAGACATCTGGATAGACTCTGGTGCAGTTTTCTTCATGATGTTTGTCCTGGGAAGGATGACAATCCACCTCCCCTTCTCTCCCACCTCAGGTCTCAGGGACCAAGGGGACTGCTGCATGACTTTGAGCAGGAGAGAAAAAAGTAGGTGACTTGTCAGGCAGGTAAGAAGTTTTGGATCTTTTTTAAACTCATAGACTTGAAATACCTGTTCAACACTTCCATACTGGGTAAGCTGATCACTTCGAGGTAAAAAGTGAAGACTGAAGACCCTGGGAGTTAGTGCTTAACTTGACTACACACTGAGCTCTTCTGCTTGACCCCAAACTTGCATACTCCTATTAAAAAATCAAAAGGCTCAGCTAACCTTGCTCTCCATTCTTGAGTTGCAGCTTTAGCACAGGTTTTTGAGATCCTACCTTTTACTGAGGCAGGAAAAACACTTTGAAATCAAATTTTCCTTTGTTTTGGATAGATCCTGCAGTGTATGGCCCAGTATTGTTGCTGCTCTCCACAGACTGCTACACAATTGACTAGCTCTCCAGAACACAACAC
This sequence comes from Marmota marmota marmota, assembly GCF_001458135.2. NCBI lineage: Eukaryota > Metazoa > Chordata > Mammalia > Rodentia > Sciuridae > Marmota > Marmota marmota. The sequence continues at coordinate 28,280,983 of NW_026000174.1, read as the reverse complement.
AACCTCAGAGGGTAGAGAGATCAGCCAGCTAGCCTTCTAACCTGGATCAGTGCTGGGTCCACCCAATTTGCATAACACAATGACCCACCAAAATGGTAACAGGATACCTGACTCCTACCTCCAGTTTAGAAATCTTGTTTACCTTCTTTCCCTGAGGGATTCTATTCACCTTATCCCTGTCTACTGCCTCCATACAGAAATCAGAAGCAGCAGGAAATCTTCCTGGGATGGTAGTATTTATTTCTCTTCCTCTTAGAGCTTATATTTGGGGGAATGCAGGATGATGGCAAGAATCAAGTATATTGCCTTTGGGATTCTGCGAGGCAGAGCTTGTCTACCTTCAAGGCTTAAGTAACTGCATTTTAGAGAGTTACTTCTGAAAGCATGTGCCAAGCATCACATTCACTCTGCACAGACTTGCACTGTTCAATTATATACAGAATTCTCTTTGAGACCTCTGAAAGGCAAATTTCCTTGTCTCTCTCTCTAGTTCTCACAACCTTTTAGCATTGCCTTTTGGTGCCTCTTGGAGGCTGGCATCTGGGCATCTTTCTACCCCGTACTCCTCTCTTCTTTGGGACCTTGCAGCCTCTGAAGTCAAAGCCTCCATCCTTTCAGCATGGGCTCAAAAGGGCCCATGTGATTAGAACTGGAGTCCAGGGATAATCACAGGGGACTCAGCGTTCAATCATGGTGCTGAGTTCTCTCTGAAACCAGGGCAGGGCGAGGAGCCCCCCTGGACAGGAGGCTTGGCCTACACAGTGCCCTGAGCAGAAGGCACAGTGCAGTTCCATCACAAAGCTGTGCCTTTATTAAGAGTAAGTGATCTAATGCTTTTCATTTGTTTGTGGAAATGCTTAACTGTGACACTTTGTAAATACGCTAACATCAGCTGAAATAAGAGAAGTGGAGTATTACTTCTAGTTTAGCAATAGACTATATTTGGAATTAGAGATTTATCGATAAAGGCACTGCCTTAATATTCTGTCTTCTGGATTCCATTTAAATCATCTTTTCTCCACCCACAATTATTTGCTTTGATCAAATATTGGTCAGGATTTTTTTTTTTTATTTTTTTTTTGATGTTTGCAAGTGGAAGAAGCTTTGGGGCTTGAGCAGAAAGATGAATTTAAATGGGATTAGACACTAGAGACTCCGAGGGCTCCCACCAATTAAAAAACAACAACAACTAAACAAAAACAAAACAAAACAAAACAAAAAAAAAAAGCATGAGATATACCAGATGGCTTTGACACTGTCCTCCCACTTGTGATCTTCCTGCCTACTCGTAGAGTGGTCGGCGTCTCTCAAGGCACACAGGGGAT